>NC_134544.1:74939113-75674113 GCF_050624435.1 Tenrec ecaudatus | reverse complement strand
TCTAACATTCAGCTCGTGTTCCAGTGTTGAACTGCTTTCACCACACAGCGCCTCCAGCTGCACTCAATGAGTTTGGGAAAGTTTCCCAGGATTCCTGGGGTTCATCAAACACTAGTGTTTGGAATTTCAGGTGGAGTCATTTCTCTAACATGTAAAACAGGCCACCTTCTCTGCATGGGACAATAGCTTCTCCTGTGACAATTGTTTGCTTCATGAATATCAATTGTAGACCAGGACTCATAAAAATGGGAGAAACCCCTTGGGTGAAACAGTGAGATGGAGAAGCGTCCCCAGAGCACAACAGGAACCAGTCCTGAAACTGCTCATCTGCACCTTTTCTTGGGTTGTAGCCTGTGATCTGTGGGTCCTGCGCACCCCGTGCGGCCCAGATCTCTCCCTGCAGGGAGTTTGTTTCTGGGATCACACTGACCTCCTCTCGCTGTCTTTCTCACGGAGTAATAGACAACCTTGTCTTCCACTTTATAATGTCCATTTGCAGACAAACTGTGTTCTTGCCATTGTCTCTGCAGATGGTGAAATGACACTTCATGGAGTCTGAATGGTTTGTGGTCCTGCGATGAAGTACTGACACAGAGAGATGGGGAAAGTCTACACACCAAGGTATTTTGTATCCTCCTCCCTTGAGGAGCTAATTTCACAGGAAGTCATTTTCTTTGTTTCTCATCTCTAGGTGCATACTCTGTAAATAAAGAGGGGGTTGAAGCACAGCTGCCATCCCTTCAGGCTTCCTGACACTCTCAGGATGTGAGTTTTCACAGCGTGTGTCTCACACAGTCACAGGGGGCAGTGTCCTTGGACTTCAGGCTGCTAATCTGTAGATAAGCTGTGCTACTGGGGCATCCAAGGAGAAGACATAGCCCTGTGTGAAGCCCTGGACATATGTTGACTTCCCAGTGTGGGTGTTGATCCAGCCCATCCACTGAAGGCTTTTTCCTGGTGCTTGTCACACCCGATTCATATCGTAGCTGGAGAAGGTGTGTACAGAAGTCCTGCAGGACACTTTCACCTACACTCCTGGCTTCTGCACCTGGGCCCCAGACTTTACTAACTCCATCTAGGCGTGCACACCTGCGAGGAAGTAAACCATAAGGCGAGGGCTCTGGAGCTGCCACAGTCTTCCCTCCGGCCTCATCCATGTCTTAGCTTACCCAGCACGGCTGCCAATAGGAAAATACAGCTCCATAGTCACTCCTGATGCATGCACTTCAGTGTCAGTGATTCAAGAGCAACCTATATGGCAATGTCCTTGTTTATTGTGGTATCAGAGGTGATGGCTTCAGCGTTCAACTCCATAGGGCACTTGTATGTACACATAATTCACATCCATGAATGCATTTTTGATCTACATCAGGTATAAATAAGAGGAAACCTGAAGAATTTGACAGAGCCACACACCAGCATAGCTCATCTGCTCATCTGAAATGTGGTCTGGAATCCTGATGGCTAGTGGGGGTGAATCTCATGATCTCATGATGTGGTTTGACAGCTGGTCATGACTGGTACAGATGTATCCATTTATACTCGACCCCTATAATTTCACTGACTTCATAGATGAGATCTGACAAAATCAGCTTCTCATGGACTAATACTGACCAATCAAGGGGTCATTCCTCTGTGTCTGTGATGAGGTAGAGTGATGTTTCACTGACTCACTGGGGTGGGTGTGGGGGAAGTCTTACTCATTTTACTATATCATCTTCACTATTACTACTTATGGAATGAGTGTGTTTTCATAAATAGTCAGCTATATCTTCCATGAACTTATTCTTTCTTACTCAGTTAAAATAACGTATACCAAAATATTATTTCAATAGGCGTAATTTGCTTACTTCCTCTTTTCACATAAAAACCAGCACACAAAACGTAACATAAGAAAAATTGAAAAACAACCAATTGAATAATACAAAAGTGTGCAAACTATTAAGAAAACATTCACAACCAAGCAATACAATATTTGAAATATAAGGAAATATTAATTTATCACCGTAAGTCTGACAGTATTCCCTAAATAAATTTAATTAATTTGCAAGATATGTTAAAGATACATTGGCAAGATTAACATAAGTTGTAAAATTTAATTTAAAAAATAGCATCAATGTTGTGAAAAAGATTGGCAAGATGCCATAAGATTAGGACATATCTCTACAAACTCAGAAATTTTCTAGAGTGCAGTACCTATTTTCTGGGGAAAAAATCCTTCCTTGCCTGAATAGTCCTAAAACAATTCAAGTGCGTAGGGCTCATGGAAACTCAGCAATCGTTGGAGGCTCTTCATTTCAAGGCCAGGGCATTGGTTTCTCAGGTTTCAACTCAAAGAACCTAGGGACAAAGCATAAGGGTCGATCAAATGTAGATCAGTTTCCCGGTGCTGGACGATGGAACACCCCATACTATCTATCCACTCATACCTCTATAATGTGTAATCACGTGGAGATAATCACAACTCTCTGCCCACATACAAGCTCTAGGCCCTCTCTGGACCCCTGCCCCTCCATTTCCACTCTGGACACCTGCTCTTTCTCTCTTCGTCTGACTCCTCCTCCTCTGAGTCAGGCATCTATTCCGTATTCTGCAATGTGAGCCATGGATGCACTGATGCTGAGAGTCCTTCCATGCACCCATCAGAGAACTGAAGTGAATTGGCATATCGAAAGTCATCCGAAATCTGGAGGAGGTCTATTTAGAGGGGCATGGCTTCATTCTGCTTACCTGAATCAGAAGCTACTGAACCCATGTATTTGAAAAAACAAAAACCAAATAAAACAAAAATGTAAATTAAAAATTTATAAATTTCTAGAGATTGAGTACTGTTTGCTGTGACAGTGAGAAACTATTGGGGCCAGTCATTAGTGAAGCACCACATTTTGTGGGCTTTGACTATAAAACCCCTCCAGATTTTTACGTGAACTTTCAAAATAAGCCCTGGGTTTCAGACACTGGAGGAGGAGACTTTTATCAACTCAAAAGATTTCTCACCAGCGGAAGGTCAATTCCATTGACTTTTCATATCTGGAGGTAAAATATTTTCCCTATCAACCACACACCCCATATCTTACCCATGAGACCTAAGTGTGAGGGTATAGTGAACAAGTATTAAAAGATCCAAGATAAAGAAAGGAGATACTGCAATGAAGTAAAGGAACACGGACAGGCCAAACTATAAACTACACCACAGGCATGAAGGTCAGAGTCTTACTGCCCAGGTGCTATAAAAGATTCAGCCTCAATCAGAAGAACACACAGAAAACTCCCTGTTCTCCCACTTCATCACCATGTAGATTCCCAGCATCACAATCCTGCATTACAATTTAGAGTGGGAAGAATCTGCTCCTCTGTGGAGAAAACAAAACAAAACAAATTACATATAGCAAACATAGCTATAGTCTAACCCTTGCCAGGTTAGCACGAATCCCCACAAAACTTAGTTTCCCACAAAACTTAGTTCTGAAAAATGTTTCTACCTCAAAGAAACACTCATTATTAAGATAAATTTTCATTTATCTGAATACGCCCATCACATTTGTAGGCTGATTTTCTGTGTTGCCATACCTCAAATTTAACTCATTAGTCTTATTGAAGGTTTTTAAATTTTATTTTACATTGAAAACTGAACTGAGTATTTTTTCAATGTCTTGTCCAATCAGTATTCTTTACCAAATCGCTGTAGTTTGTCCAATAGAAGTGTGCAGGACACATGGTTCTAGAAATGGAGTGCTGTGTGAAAAAGAGCCCTTATTCATAGACGTGGAGACCGTGGGACAAAATTATTTGCAGAGCACATTGAAATCTGCAAACGAAGTGAAAAGACTACAATGGATGGATGGATGGATTTTGATAAGAGTAGTACGAACCCCCAGTAAATTGATTTTAAAAAAGAAGAAAAGAAATGTCTAGGAAATGATTGTGACATATGTACAAATGTTCTTGATACCATTGATGTATGGGTACAAGAACTGTAAGAGTCCTCAATAAAATTTATTCTTTTTTAAAAAAATAGTGAGGAGACTTAGAGATGATCACATTCTAATAGAGAATAAGTCAAGTGTAGCAATGAATAAAGAAAACATAAATAGCAATTAAGTAATTTCAAAATATAATGAAATTAGTATGTGAAGCCAGAGGCCTCAGGATAATCTGTCAAGTTTAAAAGACAAAATGAAAATTATTTATGATACCTAAGATGTATCATAAAGAGCAAACTTGTCATTATCCAAAACAGTTGACTAGGACTAGAATTCAGATTAGGAGCACCAGGAAGAAACATGTGGTTAATATCTTATAGAGAGAGTCCAGACTGCATCACATTTGAGAATGACATGTTGTTTTGTATATGTACCGTCCATTTTGACTAAAGATCACTCTTAATAGAGACTGGAACTGCCCCCATAGGGATCTCTAAACTGTAATCTTTTTGGACACCAATTGTCAGTTTAACTGTGCAAGGGACCTGCTCACCTTTCAAAAAGCATCCACGATCTTGAATTTTGTGTCGCCAGGGATTGCTACATCATCACTTACAACTGTGTAGAGAAACACAGTTTACAAAAACGTTTAATTGGCATGTATAAGGTTTAACTGTAAGCAAGGGTTTTTCCATCTCAATCCTATCACCCACCTAATCTGGGTTGAGAGCAGTAACCTCTATTAACAGGAAATTAATCTCTATTAAGCAGTAAATAAAGGGAGAACATGCTTTCTGTGATGTCCATAAAGATTACTTCATTATTTTCATTTCTTTTTTTTAGTATTACACCTCTCTTTCATTCATATTCATGCTTATGCAAAATGAACCACATAGTATATTTGAACATATGAAAACTGTCTTGTCTATCACACTATTAATTATAAAAGTTTATAAGAGAACATGTGTTCACATTCTATTGAAAAAACAGAGTTGTTGGTCCTAGTTAGAATACGAAAATGAAAATACCATTGCCATGTTCACACTGTAAATCCAACATTCATTATAGAATGTATAATAAATAGAAAGTGTAGACAAGAGTCTTAAATGACTTCAGGGTATGTAATAAAATTCCCAGAAAAGGATAGAGGCATGGGTCTTAAACAGAATTGGAAGTTGTCTCATATGTGAATGTCAGTAGGTTGAGAAATACCCAACTCAATGTAATCAATAGAAGAAATATATCCCTAACATCTATACATATGGTAAGAGGGAAAACAAATTAAAAAACTAGGTTGTCTACATAAACATCTATCAAGAGTGTGCCAGGCCTAAGAATGGCCTGCTATTTTGTCAAACTACAGTGCACACAAAGGACCACGGAACCCATCACCTGCATTATGCAGAGATATCAAACCAAAAGAGGAAGCCCCACTTAAAATGAGGAGCACAAGAAATAGTCTGTCATCTCTAGAGGAGAATTTTCCAATTAGAACACCAATGGTAATGCTGAACCTGCCTTGAAATGCACAACAGTTCATATAATTTCTGCTCAACATACCCCCCTTCTCCTTCCCTCAGGATCATAGTCTTCCAAAAGTTGAGGGAAAAATAGAAAACTTTTTACTTTTTAATTACATTTCTCAGTAAACTATTTGAAACTCAATTATCCTACTCTCATAGATTAAAAGTTCTCTCTTCCCTGGCCTCCTCAGAATGGTATGATTTACCTTTAAAATAGAGAGCCAAGAGGTCATTTCCTGGCAATATTCAGAAAAAAGAATAAGATTTTCTATTCTGTCATTTTTCATCTGCAAATTAATACACATTTTCCTCCTGTCATCATTTATATTCAAGGAATATATAGAGATAATAGTGTATAAGTTTATTAGCTCAAAAAAAGTAGATTAGCTTAATTCTGGATAATTACATGTTACTACTGAAAACGTTCTCTGAAGATCAATTTAATAATAATAATAAGCCACCATTTCTGGTAGGTATAGGGGACCTATGGGTGGGTCTCATTGATTAATAGCTAATATCATTCCAACATTTCCCAAAAATGCCAAGTACAAGAATTTAAAAATAATTACTAAACAATCCTGTATAATAAGTAGTCTACTTACATCAGACTATAAGCTAATGTTCACTTTCGATGAGGCAAGATAAATGATTTCTAACAAAAGCTGCCTCTGCAATCATTATATTAGAAATAATTATTATGAAAAATATATAGATAGGTCCTAGTAAATGGCAAAATATTTCCAAGACAAAGTTTAATAACAAAAATAAGGGAGGGATTGGCGCATTTAATATAAATACTGAACACATTGTGATAGAATTCTAATAATGCTGGCTTCAGGGAATAACACACTTTATTGAATGAGACTTTTTGGAAAATCAGGGATCAATTCTTCAGTTATTTAAACTGTTCTACTTGAAGACCAAAAACCCGTGGTTCAATATACAAAATAGTTATCAACACAGCTCATTTTAAAGAGCAAAACACGCATCAAATGACATTTCTGCAGTTATATTCTCACTGCAGGATCGTGTAGAATATGCACCTTTTTCTAACTTTGGGTTAAAATATCTACAAGACTGTGGTCTTCGAGGCCTTATTCCATCTGCCAGTTCTTGCCGATCCTCAGGAGACAGTAGATGCTCTCTCATTCCACTCATCACCATCTTAAGGCAATCAGGGTTGTCTTGAATGAGGGGTTCAACTGGGACGGTTTTACACCAGAAATTCTTGGAGATGAGAGGAAATCTGACGTTAGCGAGGACATCAATCATAAAAAGCTGGCGATTCGGCGCATCATGTCTCAGTCCCCTGACGGCAGCATCATAAACCTGCTCCTCTGTGCTCAAGGTCAGGGGTCCTGATTGAGTAGACATGTTACTCGCTGAGCATCAAGTTAGAGAAACTCCTCAGTTTTGTAAACGTCAGTGAAATGCTGGTGAATAAAGGCGTGTACAGTGGCTTTCAACTCAGGACAGTCTAGACACGCTGCTAGAACGCTTAGACCAAGACAGTTTAAAGCATCCACTTGCTCTTTCAAAAAATCAACACACATGTTCTTCACAGGCTGAATCTGGTACTGGTTTGCTGCATCCAACAGAGACTGCACATTGTTGCTATTCATGGTTGCTATTCACAGTGTAAGCATATTCCACCAGGTGTTCAATAATGTCAGGTCAGTGTCTTTGAGTTCTACGTCAAAGGACTTTGATTCCAGCGTGTCAGTTGTGAACATGACATTAAATACTGGCCTGGCTGCAGCCAGGAACACACGATGAGTAGGGATCTCTCTTTCCTGATCCATGAGAGTCACATCACACAAAGTTCTCCGTCTTCACATGTCATTCATGACCGCCATGGAGCCCGCCAACAATTTCGCTTCTTCCCAAGCGGCAGGTTTCTTCTCGGTTTTTCTCCTGCTACTCTGCGCCACCCTAGAGGCTGACATCCTGCCTGAGCTCGGCTCGCGTCCAGGGCTCCCCGGGCCGGGCCTGGTGTGGGCTGTGGTCTGCGGACTGAGTCTTTGCAGCTGCAGTCTCAGCCGCAGGTGTGGGCCCTTTAGCAGGGACCGCCTCTTCCTGGCTCCTCCCCAAGCCCCGCCCCAGGCGCGCCAGGCCCCGCCCACCCCACCAGGCACCTGTGTTGGTGCAGCAGCAGAAATGGGCGGGACAAAAACTGCCTTGAGAGGAAGTGAA
Organism: Tenrec ecaudatus; assembly: GCF_050624435.1. Lineage (NCBI taxonomy): Eukaryota > Metazoa > Chordata > Mammalia > Afrosoricida > Tenrecidae > Tenrec > Tenrec ecaudatus. Next base: position 75,666,474 of record NC_134544.1, on the reverse strand, counting down.
GACAGAGACCCTACTCCTCCCTGACCCTGCCAGCTCCTCCCACCCCGGGTCACGCCCAGAAAGGGCCGGAAGTGGCGGTGTCTTATTCTGAACTCCAGTTCATGGCAAGGCTCCTACTGTCCATGCTCTGCTCGCGGTGCCAGAGAAGCGCTCACAGCCTGAGCACCTTGTTGCCGGCGCTCCCAGGTGGGAGGCTCTGGGATCGGGGACGTGCGAGTGGGCAGAGGCTATTTTAGGGTGCCCCTGCTGCACACAGCAGTCCTGCTGACTAGGGTGCAAGCGCCCTTTCTCTCCCCAGGAGTCCTGCCAGCGCTTCTCTTGGTGAGAGATGGGCGGCTGTCCCCGAGGCCGGTCCTATTTCCCCACTTTCGGATTGGTTGGGGTTCATGGTGGGATTCCCTGTTGGAGAAAGGGGATCTGGCCTTGGGTTTTGGGCTTCAGGGTTCCCTGATTCTCTCTTTGCGGGTCTCCTAACCCCCTCCCTTGTTTCCTTCCACACAGCGGCGCCTCCTCCCAGAGACTCCTTGAGCCTCCTCAGCTCAAAGGTGAGCCCCAGGGTCCTGTTCTGCTGACCTCCCTCTGGACCCGACCAGAGTCTGTTCTAGGTGCAAGATATCTTGCTGGTCCATAAGAGAAACGTCCTCCCTGGCTTTAAAATATTGATGGTGGGCTTTTTTCTTTATGTTTATATTTTTATCTATATATTACTATGTTTTATTTTTCCTTCCCACTAAAATTTGTTTCTGTTCGTTATCGTTTCTGTTGGGTTTCTCAGTTTGTGAAGCACAGGAGTGGATGCCTACAGATAAGAAATGATGGGAGGGTTTGTAGGGGATGTCTCGTTGGGGTGGGGGTGGGTGGTGTCTGAGTTGGGGAAAGGAAGGGGTTTTGGGGAGCAACGAATGAAGGAAGGAGGGAACTGAGCACTAGAACTAATGGTGATGACAGAAGTCATTTTAAAGGCGATTTAGTCATGGTGGGAAAAAAGACAATATTGTGAAATTGATTGTTGTACTAATTGTACAGTTCTTGTGATGTTTGAATGGTTGAATTGTGTGCATTAAGTGTCGCAAAGGGTATTCAAAAAGAAAAGGTCTCCATCATGAAAACTATCGAACTAAATAAACTATGCATGAGTCAAAAACCAAAGCGAAACAATCAAACAAAAAATTAGGTATTACCAATGTGTTTGACTTCTTTCTCTGGGATGAAAATGGAAGTGGCCCTGAAACAGGCCCTTGGGTTTTGAACGTTGTGAGGCTGAAGGTCAATTTACTTGGAGCTGGTGTAGTGGGCGTTGGCCCTGGTGCCCTCGGCCATGGCGCGCTTGGCCAACTGTCCAGGTAGTAGCAGGTGCACAGCTGTCTGGATGTCCCAGGCGGTGATGGTCGAGCAGTTCGGAATATGTAGTTGAGGTGCCTGGTGGGTGATGTGCACGAAGGTGTCATTGGTTTGTGAGTTCACGATGCCCATGGCCCTGGACGAGATGCTGGAGTCCGCGTGGAGCTACTTGAGCACCTTGTGCACATACACAGAGTAGGTCACCTCACTCCTTCGCTGGCATTTCTTACTGTGCTTCCTTTGAGCCATAGCTGCAGCCTCCTTGGGGCCCCTCCTCGGGCAGGCAGGGACTTAGTGGGGTCAGGTGGGTTGTTTGACTGGGACAGTACACCTGGAAAAGGTAACGCAGGCGTGCTAAGGCGAGCTCAGGGAGGACAGAAACTCTTGTGGAGCAGAAGGGCAAAAGTTTGCTTAATCTTAATTTTCAGTACGAATACAGACCATGAAAGCGGGGCCTAACGATCCTTCTGACCTTTGGTTTTTAAGCAGGAGGTGTCAGAAAAGTTATCACAGGGACAACTGGCATGTGGTGGCCAAGCATTCACAGTGACGTCACGTTTTGTTCCTTTGATGTCAGCTCTTTCTATTGCTGTGAAGCAGAATTCACCAAGCATTGGATGATTCACCCTCTAATGGGGAACGTGAGCGGAGTTTAGACCTTCTTGAGACATATTAGTTTTACCCTAATAGGGATGTGTTGTTACCATGGTAACCCTGCCCAGAAAAAGAGGAACTGCAGGTTTTCATTGGGTGTGTGTGCTTAGTTGAGGAGCCAATGGGACGAAGCTGCCTTCTCTGGGATTAAGACAGACTCTTAAACTGCAGGGAGGATAGGACACGGCCAGGGAGCCTCCATTGGGCTTGGATAACCTCCAACTCTGCTGGCCTGGGCTATGGCTGTCTGTGGATGCCAGTCCCCACTATGCGCTGGGACCAAAACGGTAGCAGCCCCCTCACCTGCCTGTCACACACCTCGTGTTAGTGGTGATCCTGGTGCTAGAACATTGGTAGACAATCTGCTTTGGGTCAGGGTTTCCTATGGAGCAGGGCAGCTCCCTCCCTGTGATCTATTGCTGCCTTAACAGGGCCTTCCAGTTGACCTCCCAAGTGGCGACAAGAAAAATAAGTCCCCACTCGGTCCCAGTGGAAGGGGACAAGGCTCCTAATGGAGGTGCCCAAGGCGCATGTACACATCGGAGCATCTCCAGCCAGTTGCCGGAATGGGACTCCTGGTCGAGCTCCCATATAGTGGTGAGAAAAATGACTAATCCCCACCTGATGCCAGTCCATCCATCTTTTGCAGCAGGAGCAGCCTGCGGTCTCAGGTGAGGGCAACAGGAACATTGATAACAGGTTATTTCTGGTCTCCTAGAAAGTATTAGTAAGTGTTCTTTCAAAACTATTGTTATGTGTGAACCCAATAACTTGTACTTAAACAAACAAAAAAAACAAGGAAAAAATGTTTATTCATCCTATGCGAATAATGTAGTCTCTAGATGCCAGAATCTTTAATTTTCATCTATCTTACAGTTAGTCTGGAAGGGTCTCATGAAATTTTATTTTGATTTAATTGCCCATCGACCTTTAAAGCAGCCTGAAACCCACTCAACTCTCATTAGTTCCTTGTTCTGCTGGATCCTTTGATCCTCCAGCTGACCCCTCAATGTAGAGGCCTATATGATTTACACTTCACTTGAAAGACAAAATGTCACTTACGACCGATGACTGTGTGCTGTCCTTACCCTAGAGCCCACATTCATGAAAATACTCTGCCATATGGCGGCCCGTGTGGACCTTAGAGAATTGCTTCAGCTCGCCTCCAAAAGAATGGTATATTGAGGGGTAGGAAGTCCTCACTGATTTTCTTGTCACCTTGTTTGTTCCTTTTTTTTAACTAAAGAAACTTCTTCCCATTTTTAATAAGAGAAATAATAACTTTGTAAAAATAACTAGCACACTAGCATGTCTTTATGCAGGCCTTGGGTGTTTATTTGTGGTTTCTGGGGCTGTTGTCATATTAGCTGTCATTGAGTCAGTTCCATCTCACAGGCACTGAGTGAACAACAGAACAAAGCACTACACTCTCCTGTGCCAACCTCACAATTTAGGATGAACCCATTGTTGCAGTCACTTTGTTAATCCATTCAATAGAGGGATTCCTATTTTTCACTGCCCCTCCACTTTATCCAACTTAACATCCTACTCCAGGGACTGTTCTCTTGATAACTTGTCCAAAGTATCTAATACGAACTTTCACCATCTTTACCGCTAAGTAGCCCTCTGAAATTGCTTATCTGATATTACTTCTGCCAAGACAGACTTGTTTGTACCATCGCTATTCATGGTACTTGGGGTGTTCTTGGCCAGAACTACAACTCAACTACATTGATTATTCTTCTGCCTGCCTAATTCAGTGCCCATCTTTCGCATGCAGAGGAAGCCATTGACAATAGCATGTTTTAGTCAAGTGAACCCAATTCTCAAGGTAATATCTTTTTAAAAATCATTTTATTGGGGGCTCGTACAATTATTATCACAACCCATACATACATCCATTGTGTCAAGCACATATGTGCATTTGTTGCCACCATCATCCTCAAAACACTTGCCTTCTACTTGAGCCCTTAATATTGGCTGCTCATTTTCCCCCTCCCTCCCCATTCCCCCTTACCTCATGAATCTTTCATAATTTATAAATTATTATTTTGTCATATGTTTTACTGTCTGTTGTCTCCCCCCACCCCCGCCCTCTTCTCTGCTGTCCATCCCCTAGGGAGGAGACTATACGTAGATTCTTGTAATCAGTTCCCCCTTTCTACCTCACATTCCCTCCACACTCCAGGCATCGCCACTCTCACTACTGGTCCTGAAGGAGTCATCTGTCCTGGATTCCCTGTGTTTCCAGTTGGTATCTATACCAATGTACATCCTTTGGTCTAGCCAGATTTGTAAGGTAGAATTGGGATCATAATAGTGGAAGGGAGGAAGCATTTAAGAACTAGAGGAAAGTTATATGTTTCATCGTTGCTACCCTGTACCCTGACTGGCTCATCTCTTCCCCATAACCCTTCAGTAAGGTGTGTCCAATTGGCTACTGATGGGCATTGAGAGTCCCCTCTGCACTCACTCACATTTACAATGATATGATTTTTTGTTCCTTGATGCTTGCTTGATACCTGATCCCTGTGACAGCTTGTGGTCACACAGGCTGATGTGTTTCTTCCATGAGGGCTTGTGTTGTTTCTGAACTAGACGGCCACTTGTTTATCTTTGAGCCTTTAAGACCCCAGATGCTATGTATTTTTATAGCCAGGCACTATTAGCTTTCTTCCTCAATGTAATATATTTCCAGCACTGTAAAGAGGTGTTATTCCCCTGTTTCATCCAATGTAATGTAGCTGTAGTTCTCTTGACTGTTACTATCACCATTTGGGGTGTTTTGGGGGGATTTTTTTTCACAAACTAACTTTTTCTGGAAGGACTTAAAATTACTCAAGCTTAGATTAAGAATGTTGATCAAGGTAGGATTCAGACCATGACAGTGTGTGTGTGGGCAGGGGGAGGGTGGGAGCTTTTTGGAACTAGAGGAAAGTTGTAGTTTTCATCGTTTCTACATCGTACCCTGACTGGTTTGTCTCCTCTCCAAGACCCTTCTGTAAGGGGATATCCAGTGGCCTACAAATGGGCTTGCAAGTCTGGCTAGACCAGGTGATGTACACTGGTACACATGGGAACTGGAAACATAGGGAATCCAGGTCGATGATCCCCTAGGGACCTGTGGGGTGAGTGGTGATACCGGGAGGACTTTGGGAGGGTGGGTTGGAAGGAGGAACTGATTTCAAGGATCTACATGTGGCCTCCTCCCTGGGGACCAGACCACCGAAAAGTGGATGAAGGGAGACGTGGGACAAAGCAAGATATGACAAAATAATAATTTATAAATTATCAAGGGTTCGTGAGGGAGGGGCCAGTGGAGAGGGTGGGAAAAATGAGGACCTGATGGCAGGGGCTTGGGTGGAAAGCAAATATTTTGAGAATAATGAGGGCAACGAATGTACAAATGTGCTTTACACAATTGATATATGACTGGATTGTGATAAGAGTTGTATGAGCCCCTAATAAAATGATTTTTTTAAAAAGAAAGAATGCTGATCAAGTAGGTCCAACCTTGTTCTTTAACCAGCCTGCCTCAGAGCTCTGAGATTGAAACCTGGACTTAAGACCTAGGGGAATGGTGAGCCTTATATTCCAGATATTTATGACGAAAGGCATGACAGAGTCAAAGATAAATTGTGTATTTTTCTAGTAGCCTGACTTGCATGTTAGTTTTATAGGGGCACAAACATACACCCCTGTCAAATAACTGCCACTTCACAACTCCCTGACTAAGAAACTCTCGGGGGGTTGAAAAGGGCAATGCCAATGACATCAATCTAGGATATCCGACTAGCCACATCAGGCTAATGTCTCCCTACTTTATCACAGCTTAGCCTCTTCCCGTCACATTCATTTTGTGTTCCTACCCCTCCAGGCTCCTGGTCGAGCAAGTTTCACAAGTGGTGCCAAGATACTAGCTTTTTCTCTCTCCCTAGAAATCCAAAACTATGGGTGAGATGTGGGTGTTATAGTGAGATAATCAGGGAAAAGGATAAAAACATGTAAAAGGGAAGAAACTGTTGGTAGAAAGGTACACAGATAGTATCAGCACTGAAATAATTGATCACACCTCATAATTCTGTAAATTTTTAAAGTACATTGTAAATGTTTTTATAGCAATAAAACTAGCATAAGAATATTGTAGCATTGAGTTTATTGACTTTGGCTTGAAAACAGATTCTTCCTGAAAATTCACCTATTTTGATAACAAATTAAAGTGTGTGGGTTCCTCTATGAAGTCAACCTTTCAAAACCTAGGCCAACGCTCAACTTAAGCATTGAACTCCCAAGGCTATACAGTAATCCAGGGTCTAATTGCCTTTCAGGAAGACCTGGAATCCATTCATCCTCTGAGACTAGGAGATACCTGCTTCCATTACATGAATGTCAACGAAGGGGACCTGACGAAGAGAAGAGTGGACTCTATTAGCATAGCGTGGGCTCTGTCTTTAAAACAAATACCTCAGGTTGAATCCTAATCTTCAGCTCAGGGGCACAGGGTGGGCACTCCTTAGGGCAAGAAGTGCAGGCCAACAACCTGACATACCTAAGTGATCACTCCTCTTCTCTTTCAGGTTGCAGATTTGCCACACATACCAAAATGCAGGCCAGTCTAGGGAGCCAGAAGCCTGCGACTGCTGTCTTGCACACTTAAGCATCACAAGGATTTGAACTTCTGAATGGTTGTGAACCAAATCTATTCACCTGACTGCATATGTCCTAGTGTCTCTGCTTTTTATTTAGAGAGTGCATTGATTTTTATTCCAGAAGCTTGACTACAAAATGGTGAGTACTACAGAAACCTAGGGTATTTGCATTATACAAAGTAAGGTCAGGTAGTGATCGCTGGAAACCTGAGGTTAGATTATAAGGTAAAAGTGTGATGGGCGGGGCACAATGGATGGAGCTTTCTGAAGCTGTCTATTGCTATCAAATGCATATGTGGTTCCAAGCACTGGATAACTGTGATGGTCTTCCTTATGTGCCTTGAGGCTTGTTACATAAGGTATCAGCATCCCAGTTTGGGCCTTGGTTTTTTGAAATGTGTAATAAACTTCCTGAGTAGAGTCCAGATATAAAGGTCTACCAGAGGACATGAATTCTTAGCTCATCTAGAGTCACCATTGCTTCTTCACTACAGTTTTCTTTATTCCATCAGGCAGTGACATATTTTCTTTAGATTTTTAAAGATGGCAGATTTGGCTCCTACACTGTTGGACATATCTTCTCATGGCTTCATCAAAAGAATGAGTCTGTTTGAAATGTGTCCAGGTGGTCAATAAATGAGAATTCCTATTCCTTATATTTGTTTATGTTGATAAAAAGCCCTGAAGAAACATTCCTCACTGGTAATGTCCCTTTCTACAACAGATGAAATCCTTCCTAGGCTTGCAGTATCTTTACCTAGCCTTACATAATTAACACAATTATTGTGCTATTATTAAAAACACAGCCACTGAAGGTGGTTTATTTTGCTTGAACTTTTTTTAAAAAACAAATAATTGTGTCTCTTCAGAGGATCCCATTCATAACATATCCCATGTATTGAGGTTGATACCTCATCATCTTTACTTTTTTTTTTTTTTAATATGGAATGCTTCACGAATTTGTGTGTCATCCTTGTGCAGGGGCCATGCTAATCTTCTCTGTATCGTTCCAATTATAGCACATGTGTTGCCGAAGCAAACACCATCTTTGCTTTTTAATAGCATTTGTCCTGTACTTCTTCCAAGAGACCAAAAACAAAAGATACAAACTCATTGCCATAGAAATGATTCCAACACAGAGTAACTTTAAAGTTGTGGGTAGAGCTGCCCCAGAGGTTTCTTGCACTGTAACTATGTATGGGCATAGAAACTTTGTCTTTCTCCAGTGAAATGACTGATACTTTCAAAGTACTGACCCAGGAGTTAGCTCACTGTACTACCATTGCTCCATTATCCATGATAGGTTTGTGATAAGAATTGTACGAGCCCCCTAGAAAATGATTTTTAAAAAAAACATCTCTTAATTTTCAATGAGAATTCTGCAACAGGTCTTTTTGAAGATATTATTACTTATTTTAAAAGGGACACCACTAACTTCCTTTTCTATCTCTTCATTCAGGAACATATCACTTCACATGCTCATTGTTTTTTATCCATCTTTAGATACAGCTTGATGGCACTTTTGAAGATATCACAGAAGCCCACATTTTATTTAGTCTGTTAATCCAGAGACCACAAATCTGGGATGATTTCTAAGTTCAGCCCCTTCAAGTGTCTTGTGAATAACTGCCGGCCTGCCTTGAGGAGAACACAAGTAGGTGATGATACTGGTAGTATAATCATTGAGCTTGTATTCCGTTAGTTTAACTAGTAAAATTCAGAACCATGAAAGGGAGGTCATCATGTGCTTCAATATTCTCAGTCCCTCTTCAATTCTTATTTGTCTCATTCATATGCAGTCCTTGTATGAATATCCTGTGTGAGAACTTTGTATGAATATCCTGTGTGAGAACTTTGTATGAATATCCTGTGTGAGAACTTTGTATGAATTTGTGTAACCATAGTTTTCCAGGATATAAGTAGCAATAGATATTGGTTTCAGCATATTTGTTAGTCTAGGTAGACTAGAGAAACAAATTCATAGACACTCACGTGTATAAGAAAAAAAGCTTTATATACAAGAACAATTGGGTACTAAGAAAACATCCGAGCCCAGTCCAGATCAAGTCCATAAGCCCAATATTAGCCCAGATGTGCAATACTAGTCCATAAATTCCTTGTTACACTCACACAGCCAAGTAATGATGGATGCAGGAAGATCACAGGCCAATGGGTGAAAAGCCTTGTAAATCCAGTGGCTGTAGAAGCACCGCAGCGCTGGCAGGGGTCTCCACATGGCTCCTATAACTCCCAGGGCTCTGGCTCCATCAGCCTTTCTCCATGTGGCTTGTCAAAAGCGATGTCTAGCGATGGGGAGAGGGCGGGGGTCCCACCCCCAGTGAGCTATTTGTCTCCTTAGTGCCTCCAAAGAGGTCATCAAGCTGCTGCCTGATTGACAGGCTAGCCCCCACCCCTCTCACTCTTAAATATGTGCTTTTTGTTTTGTTTTTTTGGGGGGTTAGCTAAGTTCATTCATTTCAAACTCATAACAACCCTATACGCAAAAGAACAAACCAACGTACAATATTGAGTCATTTTCATTATGGTTCATAACTCTGAGCCCATTATTGAAGCTATTGTGTCATTCCATCTCCTCATGGGCCTTATTCTGTTTGACTGTCCTCTACTTTGCCAAGTATGATACCCTTTTCCAAGTACTGGGGTCTCTTGATATCATGTTCAAAAATGTGAGATGAAGTACCATCATCCTTGTTTCTAAGGAATATTCTGGATGTACTACTCCAAGAAAGATTTGTTTGTTCCTTTAGCCAAACCAAAACCACTAGCATTAAGTCAGTGCTGACTCATAGCGACCGCCCTGTGGGTTTCCAAGACTGTAACGGTTTACAGGAATAGAAAGTCCAGTCTTTCTCCTGAGCAGCTTCTGCTGCTGGTGGTTCATCAGTTAACCTTTACTCTGCGATCCACATGGTTAGTTCCTTTGACAGTCCATGGTAATTCCAATATTCCTCAATAGCACCACAATTCACATGCAATGATTCTTTACTCTTCTTTACTCAATGCTCAACTTTCACAAGAATATGAAGCAAATGAAAATACCATCACTTGAGTTAAACTTGGTATGAAGACATATGGCAGTAAATTTAAGTAAAGACATGGTTACCCAATTTAACAATATTTTTGATGATTTGGATGTTGCCTGACCACACTAGAACGTTCCATTGTTTAAATATAGACTAATGTAGGTGTCATGAATCAGAAGAGATATGGCTCTGGTTTGTGGTGAATATTTTCATTAGCTATCTATTTACATAGTCATCTATCCTCCTTTCTGTCTGGCTGTTTGTTTCTCTCTCTCTCTCTGTTGATATCTGCTCTACCTATCACTGGGAATAAAAATGTCCTTGATTTGTGGCTGCATATAACTCCCAGAACAGGTTACACTCTTGTGTGGATTAAGAGAAGTCTGCAGTAGATAAAGTGAAGACTTCAGAAAAAAATCTGGGTTACCCTAAAAGCACTGTTAGCAGCATTCTTTGAGTGGGAGGAGCAGACCCAGAGGCCTCCCTTTATCCTGTTCAAGTTGATTTACAAATGCACCTCCAATATGCAAATACCTCTGGCAGCCACATGAAGCCACAGCACCCGTATATGTAAATTCAAAATCCTCATCACTCTGGATAGCCTTTTGGGGTGTCATAAATCTTATCCACATGAACATGAAGCATGTGTGGGTTTTCCTTTCTGGTGGCAACTCTGGGAGGTGAGTGCTTCAGGGATTCCTACATGAAGTCTGGGGATGCAACATCTGAGCACATGACTCTGTTTCTTTTCATCACCAGGTGTCCTGGCTCAGGTGCAGCTACAAGAGTCAGGCCCAGGAGTGGTGAAGCCCTCACAGACCTTGTCTTTCACCTGTGCTGTCTCTGGATTCTCTTTAAATAGCTATTATGTGCACTGGATTGCCAGGCTCCAGGAAAGGGCCTGGAGTGAGTTGAGGTAATAACATGATGGGAAAATATACTACAATCCATCTCTCCAGTCATGACTCAGCATCACCAAGGGCATTTCCAAGAGCCAACTTATTTATAACTCAGCTCTGAATCCTGAGTACACAGCCATGTAACACTGATGGGAAGTCTGTGTGAGCCCAGACACAAACCTCCCTGCAACAGGCCATGGTTCCAGGACATGCACGAGAGAGGAGTCAGGGATGCTTTCTGCTCAGAAGCTGCAGTTTCCCCCATGTTTTCAGCACACCTCTAGGGATTATCATGTATACACTCTGGGGGATCTTCATGCATCTGAATGTATCTTCTTTTCATTGGAATGGGCTTTGTCTGTCTTTGACCATATATACAACAGAGTTCACAGTTATATGTCTTGATAAGATATGTCTGCAATTGACTGTACTAACTAGAATTATTTGTTGTCAAAGCCAGAGACATTCGAAAACACCAAACACCACCACAGAGTCTATGCCAACTCACAGTGATGCTATTGTGAGTTTCTGAGACTATAACTGTTTACAGGAGTAAAAAGCCCTCTCTTCCAGGGAACATCTGGTTATTTTAAACTGTATACGAGCAGATCTCAGCCCAAAGCATAACTACTTTACATAAGAGGGATCCTTAAAGAAACCTTTATGCAAGAAAAATTTCTCTTATGAATCTCAAAGTTTCTTTAAGCAATCAGACATATTCATACATGCTCCCACATGTATACTTATGTAATAATGTTAACTTACAGTGACCTGGATAATATTGTATGTGTTGATAGTCTTAGGTACGCTTGAGTTGGCTTCAACTCACAGAGATCCTATGTGCAACACGATGAAATGCTGCCCGGACGTGCATTATGCGCACAATCATTCCTCTGTTTGGACTGATCACTGCAGCCATTGTGATATTCATCTCATTGATAGTCTCTCTCATTTGCATTGACATTTTACTTTACCAAGCACAAGACCATTCTCTGGGGACTAGTTCCTCCTGATGACATGACCAAATGAGTGCAATGAAGTCTTGCTCGAATGCTTCCATGAAATATTCAAGATGTTGGACAACAGAAAAGTGAGTGAAGCGAGATGTTGGACAGTGTAAGATATGACAAAATAATAATTTATAAATTATCAAGGGTTCATGACGGATGGGGAAGTGGGGGTGGAGGGGGGAAATGAGCTGATAACAAGGGCTCAAGTAGAAAGCAAACCTTTTGAGGATAATGGCAACAAATATACAAATGTGTTTCAGACAATGTATGTGTGTATGGATTGTGCTAAGAGTTGTACAAGCCTCCAATAAAAATATTTTAAAAAAAAGAAATATTCAAGATGTGTTTATGTGAAAACAGACCTGTTTGTCCTTCAGACCACTCATGATATATTTAATGGTATTCCCTAACACCATAACCCAAATGTATCAATTCTTCTTTGATATTTCTTACAGGGTTTGGGCCATAATTGGAGTCACTCTTAGTTTTCACAACTGCGGCAGCTGTTTCTGGCACTACAGATAGTGTCCGAGGTGCTTCTAAAATCATACAATTCATAAGGCAGCACCACACAATAAACTCTTAGGAGCAGAAAATGGCAATAGTGCTGACATTGAAGAAATCTATGTAATGTCTAAACATGGGGCAACAAGAAGATAAACATTCATCTGCAGAAATAAAGGTCAATGCATGTAAGTTATACTTAGATGAACCTGGACCACAAAATCATGTGGCACGATGATTAAATGCTCAACTTTTAGCCAAAAGGGTGGCAGGTCAAAACGAATCAGTGATTCAGTTTGTTAAAGACATGATTACTTTCTCCCATGAGTATTATGGATAAGAAAACCTTTATCAGACAGTTCTTCTCTTTCATGGAGGATCTAACAACCATCCTACACCCAAGCAACCTTGGGCGTTTAAAGTTCTATAAATATTGACAAGACATTTTCAACCAACAATTAGCCAAGACACAGTGAGCTTCAGCATATGGGCAATGATCAAGACAGTGTATTCTGTTAAAAATTTCCCGTTGTTAGGTGTGTTTCCCACATAAAACATCTACCCTTTCCCCCTGACCTGAGAAGAACCTTGTATTTTGATTTGTTTTTTGATGCTGTTAAATGCCAGAGTGCATTCCAATTCTACATGATTCAATGGACAACAGAACTAAAGAATACCTAGTTCAGCACCACAATCACAATGACTCTTTTTGAGCCCATTGTTACAGCCACCATGTCAATCCATCTCATGATGTAGCTTCTTCATTGATCCCCTACTTTATCATGGAGGATGTCTTTCTCAAGGGACTGGGATAATGATAATGTTGCACAAAACAAAGTCTCACTATCCTTGATTCTAAGGAACTCTCTGGCTATTTCACTCGAAACAGATGTTTGTTTTATTGAAAGCCTGTCCACGGTGCTTTCATCATTCTTGTCAACACCATAAGTCAAAGGTCATCAGTTTTTATGGCCTTCCTTATTCATATAATATTTAAAATTATAACTTGGCTTCTAAAAGTGACATTTAAGAAGTCCTGTAATATGAGCCTGTTGGTGCAGAGATATAAAGGGCTGTGGTGGCGCTATGGGATAAGATTTGCTTGCGCACCACAAGGTCAAGGATTCAAACCAGCCAACGGTTCCCCGAGTAAGATGACGTTGTTTATGCCTGTAAATAATTACAGTAAGAGAACGCCTAACAAGTAGTTCTCAGTCCTCTAAGGTCCCCATTGAGTCAGAAGAGACACAATCATAGTGGTTTGGTTTTGGAGGAAGAGCTTGTTTCGGTTGCTTGCTACATTGGTTTTCCCTCAATGCGGAAGAATTTCTGGGGTGTTCATAGCGCTCAGACCTCAGAAACAATAAATTAATGCATACATTAGTGGGTGCATATGTTCAAATCAAACAATAATGCTGCACTGGAACTCATAATTTTGTAATTGCAAATATTGGAATCTATGGAGCCTACTAATTCAAGGTATGCCTGTGGGTCACATCACTCCCATCTGTGTCACCCAACTTATTTCAACAACCAGCTCTGGAGATACATTCTGGTGGAGCTGTGGTGCCTGCGCATTAGCATACTGTTCATAGTCCCTCACTCGTATCACAGCCAGGAACACTCATAGGCAAATGCCTGTTGTGGTTTGTTACTAAAATGAGGCCACCACCTTCACCACCCTGCAATCAGGGGATCCCAGAGACTTCTGAGTCAAGAGTCTTTGATACAGAAATGTCTGCCTCCTTTCTCGTCCTCCTGATGGTGCTGGGTCTCCCATCAGGTCAGTGGCAGGCAGATGCAGGGGGTCACAGCAGATTCAAAGACCCATGGGTCCTTTAATACTTGTTCTGACCTTGCTTATCCTGGGTCTATTTGATTTCTGTTTTTCACTTGATCATTTCCATGTCCTTAAAGATGGATGCTGGAATCTTGTTCAGAATTGCATCATCATTACACATCGCTTAGAGCAGTGGTTCTCAATCTGCCTAATGCCGCAAACCTTTAACATATTTCAAGTTGTTTTTGTTGCTAGTTCATAACTAATTTTACTACTGTTATTAATTGAGATCCCTGTGAAAGGGTTGTTTGACCCCCCCCCAAAAGGGTTGTGACCCACAAGTTGAGAACCACTGTTGTAGACCATATTAACCTAAATCATTTTATTTCATAATTTTAATTTAAGTCAGTAACTTTTCATATAACTTTCACTTTCTTTATCTCATGACTTTCAGGAAACACTCCGGGACCATGTTGGGTGGAATCTCAGTCCAAAGGAGAGATTCAGGTTCTAGATCAAGGTCCTGGCCCTCAGCCCTGTATGCATTCCTAGATTACAGCCAAGACAGCATGCCAGACTTAAGACAAAGCCATCTTGAAAGAAAAGACTCCATTCATCTGTAGAGCTTTTCAGTCGGGCACCTAGATAAGATCAGAAAAACCAAACAGTAACACAGTAGTTAGAATTGTTACCTGTAAACTTTTATTCTTGTTTGCCAATTAACAGAACACAGTTGCATCCAATTGGATTGTATTTTCCTTGGAATCATATTTTCTGCCATCATTTCCACATTTCAGAATATTGGGAGGTTTAGTGCACCTTAAGTATGACTGACCAAATCTAACTCCAAGCAGCATTTATGACTGTTCTATGCAGGTTCACAGGGAATCAGAACTGACTACAGGACCCTAACAATTACAAAGGATCATCAAAACATTATTTGCTATGTTTGAGACTGGTATTGCAGTCACTGTATCAATGCACCTCCTTGAGAACTTTACAGAAGGAAATGTCTCCTCCATGGTCATTTCAGTCAACACATCCTATCTTCAGATTATCACATTGTAGTATGAGGACACGGTCACCTATGACTATGCAAGAAACAATGAAAACTCACATCCAGAAAATGCCAGACACACAGGACAGAGGGAATGACTTTGACAATTCATTTGCTGTCCTTTTCCCCCCTTCTTTCACTTAGTGGTTAAAGCTTTGTGAAAAAAAGCTTTTATTTCCTGAAAATAGTTTCAGTTTTGGGCTGTTAAACCAGCTCCACAAAATTGGAGGAAACATTCTCTAGGACTCAAATCATACAATTAGGCCACAAACACAATCACCGAGTCAATTCTAACTCAGGGGCATTGTAGAGTCTGGATTGTACGTTTTTTTGGAGGTAGACCCTTTAATCATTCTTCCCAGATGCTGGATTTCAGGTGGTCAATGCCCTACCCACCGTGCACCCAGGGTTCCTATATCCTCATAACAATTTAACACACCAAAACCAATCTAGTATTGTTTTAGATTCCATGGGGGTGATTCTGATTCACCATGTCCAGTTGTGCACAGAGTAGAACTGCATTCCCATTTGAAAGGCTAAGACCTTTGAGAATGAACTCACTATACCATTTAATAGCCGGGCACCATAAACTTTCATCACATTTGCTTATGCACCTGCTTTGTCTTCAGCTATTGTGTTGGGAAGGCGAGCAACATGGAATGCCAGTTTAATAGAACAAAGTATTCTTGCATTGAGGGAGTGCTTGAGTGGAGGCCCAATGCTACCTTAATACAAAACCTATACATATATGCACACAGATCTATCTCCACATATACATATATTTACATATGTACATACCTTTATTTAGACCTCTCTATATGCCCTTTGCCTCCTAGCTCCTCTATTTCCTTTGACTTCCTCTTGTCCTACTATCATGTTCAGCCTTTATTTTGGTTTCAGTAATTCCTCTTTACATTAGCCTTGGTCATGCCCTACCAGACCTCCTACACCCTCTTCACCACTGATTTGGATCACTTGTTCCCTTGTCCCTGGGTTTGTTAACACCACTTCCTTTACCCCCACCTCCCCCTCTCCCATGTCCCCCAGAACTGTAGGTCCCATTGTTTTCTCCTCCAAATTGTTAATCCAGCCTATCTTATTTAGACAGACCTGCGGAGATAATAACATGCACAAAAACAAGACAGAGCAAAACCAAGCAACAATATACAACAAACAAGCCAATGACAAAAGCTAAACAAGCGGCCATCTAGCTCAAAAGCAACAAAGCCCACCAGCCTGTGCAATTATGAGGTGTTGAAGGGATCAGGTATAAGTCATCATCAGAACAAAAAAATCTTATCATTGTGAAATCAGGGGGAGTGTAGAGTGGGCACCAAAAGCCCATCTGTAGGCAATTGGACATTCCCTTACAGAAAGGTCGTGGGGAGATCAGTCAGTCAGGGTGTAGTGTAGCAAAGATGAAACATACAACTTTCCTCTAGTTCCTAAATGCTTCCTCTCCCCACCCACTATCATGATCACAATTCTACCTTACAAATCTGGCTAGACCAAAAAATATACACTAGTACAGGTAGGAACTGGAAACACAGGGAATCCAGGGCAGAAGATTCCTTCAGGACCAGTGGTAGAGCGGCAATACCAGGAAGGTAGAGGGTGGTGGGGTTGAGAGTGGAAATGGGGATCGATTACAAGGATCTACATATAACCTCCCTGGGGCAGGGACAACAGAAAAGTGGGTGGAGACATCAGACAGTGTAATAAATGACAAAATAATAATTTATAAATTGTCAAGGGTTCATGAGGAAGGGGGAGTGCAGAGTGAGGGGTAAAATGAGGAACTGATGCCAGGGACTTAAGTGGAGAGCAAATGCTTTGAGAATGATGAGGGAAATGAATGTACAAATGTGCTTTACATAATTGATGTGTGTATGGATTGTGTTAAGAGTTGTATGAGCCCCCAATAAAATGATTTTAAAAAGAGAACTAATTCACTAAGCCTGGCTTCCAACACATTCTCAGTGAGTTTGAATCACCAGCCATTTGGTTTGTAATGCAGTGCTGCAAGAACTTCTCTTAAGTTTGACTCATGCCCCATTCTAGAATTTTTAATATGCTGTCCTGGCCTCTTTCATCACTAAAGTATGTAATCTCTTTCTCCTCCACACCCAGTTTTGCCCCATCGCAAAGTATTATTACTCAAATGTCAATATCCTCCTGTTTTCAGAATGTGCCCATTTTCCCATTCCACCCTGCATCACAAAGTTAAAAAGATTATGCTTCTCTTAGCTTCTGTAAACTGCTTGCTGAAAGGAATGTGGAACCCCCAACCTTCCCTGCTTACACACTGAAAGCTTTGTAATAGCCTCAACCCCTCCTGATTGCTAAACCGGCAGCGGTTTTTGTCCTTATAAATCCACCTGACTATAATTTTCAGCTTTGAGTAATTTCGTCGAGATTTGAATCCTCCCAAAGGCCACCAGCTAGAATAAAGACTCCCAATTTGGACATAAATGAAATTACATTACTTATGCACACCAGAAGACTGCATGAGAAGCGTAAAATGAGAGCCCATGGACAGGGACATTTATTTTTAATCAATGACACATTAGTCAAAGGGATAATTACAAAAAAATACGGAACTCTACATCTCAATAAGAAAATAACAAGAGACCAAATAAAAAAATGGGGAAAAGATATGAACAAAAATGAAATACAAATGATTAACCAAAAATGAAGTACAAATAATTAACAATGATTAGCAAATGAAGTACAAATGATTAACTTCACCAAAAATGAAATACAAATGATTAACAAACATGTAAAAAATGCTCACTAGCCTTCAGGAAGATGCAAATTCAAAGCACAATGAGATAGCACTTAACCCCTACAATGCCAGCCCAAAACAAAGAAGCAAAACAACAAATGCTGGAAAGGATATGGAGGGATTGGGATTCATATATACTGCCGGTAGAGATACATACAGCCACTGTGGAAATCAATGTGGCACTACTTAAAACAACCAAAGCTTGAAGTCCCATATGATCCAACAATACCACGATTAGACATCATGGAATTCATACACAAAGCAATATACTTTTAAAAACAACAAACTAAAGCAGAGGTAAAGCTCAATTGAAAATAAGAGGAATATTTAAAACTATAAGATTTAAAAAGGGTGAAAAAGGATCTCAAAAGATAAAGTGCTATATTTTAACTTAACTGCATCTGAATAATCCACCTTCCAAAGAATTCTGCATGAGAACAAGGCCATTCACATACCTGTTCTATGGTCACAGTATTTCTCCAGTTAACGTAGTTAACATGAGTCAAAGGAGTGATCAAATGTAAAATCAGATATTGTTCTTGGTATCAATGTACATATGAACACAGGATGAGTCTATCAGGCTTTCCCCTAGCTGTATTCATGATTTCCTGCAGGATTTACATTGCAGTCATACACTGTGACAGACATTTTGTGCAGCCCTTCTGTCCAATTACTACATCACAGTTTATCCTATGAGCTTTGGGGAACATCAAAGAAAATGTAATTGGATACTGGAATCACTGTTAATCACTAAATGCATATGCACTGCCACACGCCCTGTATTCATACGGTTTCTCTGCTGTACAAATCCTCTATTGTCACATGACTCCTTTCGGGCTAAAGGCCAGCCAATCAGAACTACATTCGTTAACATCCCAATGTAGTCTAGTGACACACTGAGAGAAACCAAAGAGGGTATTTGCAAAGTCACTATATTGCCAGAGCTTTCCTTCTTATTGAGATCACTGGTATGAGATGTCACATGACTTCCTGTAGTTTCCTATCTTGAGTGAATTTTGTATGTTTTCAGTTTTGTGTGTTTCTGTGAAGAAAACTTAGAAGCACAGGTAAAAGTTTGTTACCCACATTCTATGCAGCTACATGAAAACTACTTATGTGAAATCATTGATGAGACATGAGCGCTTCAATTTTTTAAAACGTTTTTTTATGATTTAAAACTTTACAGAGTAAATTGGTTTTCTATTCAACAGTTCATACATTGATTGCAGTCCCCAAGATGTACCAGCCTTCTTCCCACTTCTGCCCCCTCCCTGTGCTTTTATACTATTCATCCTTCTTTCCTGTGTCTTCTAGCTTTTATGAGTTTTTAGCCATAAGCAAATGCTGTTCCTTTGAGTTTGTATGGTTGATTTTCCAGGGAGTGTATGTTATTCTTGGATGTTATTCTTCCCCTCCAAGTCTATATATTGTTGGGCTGAAAGCTGAGTCAGAGGAGTGAGTACAGGTTCAAGAGTGAAACATCGCTAAAGGCCACAATCTGTAGATTCCAAGTCTCCATCAGACCAGTAAGCCTGATCTATTTTATGATTTTGGTTTGTTCCACTTTCTTCTCTCACTTGACTCAGGATCCTCTTTTGTGATCCTTTTCAGAGTAATTAGCAGTGGAAGCCCAGCATCATCTAGTTCTTCTGCTCTCAGGGTTGTGGAGGCTAAGGTTCCCAGTGTTCCATTCATCCTTTGGCTTAATTGTTCCCGTACATCTCCTATTTTCTTCATTTTTATTTTATGTTTCTTCTGTGCTGTCTCCGGTGGCTAACGAAGAGCATGCAGGTGGGGCAGGTACAAGTGTCATCTGGGTGGGCACTCTACTGCTTGGTATAGCTGTGATCCAGAAACACCAGGTTCAGTTCTCTTTCAGGTACTGAAAGCTGGAAGACCAATGAGGTACCTATGCACTCTGTGCAAGACCGATAAGGGTTGGTCATGCCAGTAGAGGGACAGAAATGCAGAACATGGATCCCCATATGGTCACAATTGTCTGTCCCCACGCTTGGCCCAGGCCAAACTCTACCACCTCTTCCTCTCTTTTGAAAGCTTTGTTACACTACCTCCAATGAAAGGTTTTCTTCTTGGAAATTGTCTAATGTTTAAGGAAACGACTTCCACATATAAGATTTTCTACATTTAATTCATGCAAAGAGCTTCTTTTCTTTGTGAAATCTCTGATGTGCTGTAAGGCATCACGTCTGGCTCAAAGCTTTACCACACTCAACACAGATGAAGGATTTTCTCCACAAAGAATTCATAGATGAGTTTTGAGATATGCTTTCTGAATGAAGCCTTTGCCACATTCACTAAATACATAGGCTTTCTCTCTCTGCACGATGAGTTTTCTGATGAACGTTGACCTTATTCTTCCTGAAAAAGGCTTTCCACATTCACCACATACATGGGGTTTCTCTTCAGTATGAGTTCACCAATGATCAGTGAGAGCTGTCTTCCTGATATAGCCTTTGCCACAGTCATCACATACATAGGGTTTCT
The DNA here is from genome assembly GCF_050624435.1 of Tenrec ecaudatus. Lineage (NCBI taxonomy): Eukaryota > Metazoa > Chordata > Mammalia > Afrosoricida > Tenrecidae > Tenrec > Tenrec ecaudatus. Next base: position 75,646,246 of record NC_134544.1, on the reverse strand, counting down.
CTCCAGTATGAGTTCGCTGATGATCAGAGAGCACAGTTTTCGAGATAAAACCTTTTCCACACTTATCACACACATGGGGTTTCTCTCCAGTATGAGTACGCTGATGAACAGTAAGCTCATTCTTCTTGATAAAGGCTTTTCCACATTCTCCACATACATGGGGTTTCTCTCCTGTATGAGTTAGTAGATGAGGTTTGAGATGTGTTTTCCAAATGAAGCCTTTTCCACATTCATCACACACATGGGGTTTCACTCCAGTATGAGTTCGCTGATGAACAGTGAGAGAAGCCATCCAGAAAAAGGCTTTTCCACATTCACCACATACATGGGGTTTCTCTCCAGTATGAGTTCGCTGATGAACAGTGAGTTCCTTCTTCTCGATAAAGGCTTTTCCACATTCATCACATGCATAGGCTTTCTCCCCCGTATGAGTTCACTGATGAACAGTGAGAGAAGTGTTCCTGATAAAGCCTTTGCCACATTCACCACATACATGGGGTTTCTCTCCAGTATGAGTTCGCTGATGAACAGTGAACTCATTCTTCTTGAATTTTTGCCCACACTGACTGCATTCATAAGTCTTATCTAGTGTATCAGTGATCCGGTGTTCATAGAGCACAGACTCCTCGATGAAGGTTGTTCCACATTTATCACCTGTGTGCGGTTTCTCAATTTCATCAGATTTCTGATGCTGAATGCATTGTGACTTCATGAGCCTGGATTGTTCACACTCAGGGAATTTCTTTTCAGTACAACATTGCTCTTGTTCAACATGGAGAAAAGTTTCCTCATCTTCACAGAGCACAACTGATTTCTGTATTTTATTGCTTCTATTCTGATTTAATTCCAGAATGATTAAATCTGATTTTACAAATTTTTCATGTAAGCCAAACATCTCATCATTTTCCTTTGGAGGAAAATTATTTTTGTCCTGAGAAACAGTACTTTCCAATGTATTAAATTTATAACACCGTTCCATTCTGTCTATGCATCTTTCACATTGCAAGTGCTCAAGCAAATGATCTTCATCTTTGTGGATTTCTATAAAAGAACAGAACATTGATTGTTTTCAAAATCTTGATTGACAACGGGTCTCTTAAAATGTGCATTGATACAAAGTAGATATTTAGTGACAACCCTCTTATATGAATATAAATAAAACAATATGCTTAATGTTTATTGCCCATTGGAAGAAATACAACAGTGTAAACAATCCAAATAGTAAAGTTATTGTAGAAATCAGGTTGGATATGAAAGTGATGAATGAACACAGATTTAGTATTTGCAAAAAGAGGGGCATGAAAATGTACAACAAACATACTAGAAGGAAGACATCAAGACCAATAGACCAAAGATGTGATAAGGCTTGCTAATTCCAGTTGGTAGAGGTCAGATGTATTCATTTCATCAATTGTTATTGAAAGACAACTAAGTACTAGGCAAAGTTGGGAATGTGAAAAATGCAGAATGTTCTACTTGGGAAATAAAGATTTTTACCGGTATATATGAAAGGTATTATGGTACAGAAACATATTGTTTATGTTTATGTTTATGGAGCCTGTATTCTAGCTCACACCACACATCTTTCAGTGTTGTCCAGTGGTAGCTTGCATGTTACTGTTATGCCAGAAGCAATGCCACCCAGTATTTTAAATAGAAACAGGATCACCAATGGAAGACAGGTCTTAGTGGAATCTCCAGAAATATGGACTGGGAGGAAGACCCGGTGATCTACTTCTAGAACATGCACCCCTCAGGTTTAATGGCAACGGAATAACACTGAAGAAGTACTAAATCCTCAAAGTACAGTCAACAGTAATCACTTGCTCCAATCCTCTTATTCTTAGTAGTTTGAGTTATTTATTTTTGGATGGTGTGATGTGTGTCTGCAGTGAATAAACCGAGCATTTGAAAACGTAAAAAAAAAAATTTTACAAGTAGAACAAAATTAGAGGTAGAGTGCTAAAGTATATCCTAAGCTGATAACAGTTTTCTTGCTAGACAGGTGATTTTAAAGACCTGAAACTAACAGAAATCATAAACGTGTTTCACCAACAGAAGCAAAATATGGAGAAACATGTCTGTTGAAGAATTCCAACAGAGAAGGCAATTTGACCATCTCTATAGGAAAATACAAACAGTTTATTTCACAAGAATGAAGAAAACTTTAAAGGAACAGGAGAACAAATGAGAAAATGGACACTAAAACTATTACAGAAACTCCAAGGGGGAAGCTAAGGAAGCACAAAGGAGACTGACTCATCCATGGTGGGAGTTCAAGAACCTAGACTGTGTTGCGAACTACAAAGGGCAAGCCATTCTTACTCAGTAGGGAAGGAATGTGCTGTATTCCGAGGCCAGTTACAAAATCAGAGTTCTCTGTTTGGAGAGAGGCTTGCAAGATGGATTTTCATAGTAAGGTAGAAGCACATGAAAAAGGGAAAGTTTTGAGAATCTTAAAGAAAGAAAATTAGGGAAGCAAACATACAGTACTATAAATCAAATAAATGGAAACTAATCTCATAAGAGCTACAGGAGTACTTCGCTCAACTTCTAGGAAAAGTGAGCTCTTTTATTCAAAGAAGTACATACTTTTATGCATCTTCCAACACCTATCATGGATGTGAGGCCTTCTACTACTTAAATCAACGCCCCCAGTCAATTCCCCTTAAGGTATTTTGACCACGCACCTGAAAAAAATCCCACTACAGCTTGTTTCTAATACCGACCACAGTTCTCTTGTTCCAATTGAGAGAATGCTTCTGGATTGTCAACTAGATAACCTGTTCATGAGAAATTACACAATCTTAGACACACCAAAATTAACCTGAAGTTTATAAAGCCTGCAGAATGTTGTATTTCTGGGGAATTAATGTTCAAAGGAACCAAGTAAATAGTGTTCTCTCAAGTGTAGAAGGCCCACTCCACTAACCTAGGACCAGAGAATGCAATGAGAATCCACCTCTTTGAGAACACCACAGACACTGCAAGGATTTCAACACATAAGCTAGGAAAAGCCAATGACTTTAGAATTCTCCTCACCGATGGAAACCAGGTTGCGATAGTTCTCCAACATCACATCCTGATATAGGGTCTTCTGAGCAGGGTTCAGGAGCTGCCATTCCTCCTGAGTGAACTTTACAGCCACATCGTTGAATGTCAGTGATTCCTGCAGGAAGAGGAGTCAATTTAATGGTGTATTTTCCATTTGAAGATTTTTTAAAAATATCGTACAGTAAAGAAAGCAAAACAGTAGTAAAAAATGTATATTCCATAATGTGTGGCAAACTGAGGGCTTGGTAGAAAGTATTTAACTTTATTTCTACATTCGCAATTATGGGGACAGAACATGAGCCCTATTTTCAGAAAGATCTCCACTGTTCTGAGAAATAAATATTTTCAAATACACATTCTCCAGGCCAAATAATGTGCCCCTACCCCCACCCCCTACAATAACCCTTCATTAAGGACCAGTCTTAAAGGAGCTCCCATAGTAGATGAATCATTTCTGTACAGGGCTACTTCGCTATGCCTGAAAGTTATCTGTAGAACAGAGCAATCAGGTTCTGTAGCCAACCCACCATAAATGTAGCAAATGCCTGGGGAGGGCTCAGGGTGGGTTTCAAGTCAACTAGCACTAGGTCAAGATGGCAAGTCACAATCTTGCTTATTTATTATGTTACCCACTTATGATATTGTTACCCATTGACTATGTATACACTAATTGCATGATGTGTACGCCTTATGGAAAGATCTGTAAACACCAGTACATATACCCATTGGAAAATACATTCACTTTCTCAGTCCTGACATGGGATGAGGAACCCCATGCTCCACTGGTCTTGAATATTTGCCACAATTGCAATGTCACTCCTGAGGATCACCGTTCAAGTGTTGGGGACCTCCATGCCCAAAAATAATGCACCCACTCATAAAATTAGAATTTTGAATACCAGTGAAATTATCTGAATGTGCTAGAAATAGCTGAGATTTATATTCACACAAAGTAGATTTATATTCACACACATTTGTTTATTTTAACAAACAAGTTTACAGTACATTGTGAAATGGAATTGGGACTTCTAGCAGTATCACCATTATAAAAGACTCGGTATCTCCAGTGGCAATGATTATCAGGAACAGTTCAGATGGGGGAAGTCAAACACCTCAGTTCTCCAACATTTTTTGTCAACTCTTACCAAAGTCATTCTTCCCACACCACTCTGTCTCACTTCTGGGTTTGAAAATCTGTTGCTATGGCCACACAAAACTCAATAGATCAAAGTGGTCTATTAATGAACCAGGTACATCTTGGGATCACAAACAAGAAGCTATATATCAGAACCGAGATCAGAATGTTCATATGCAATATCTCCCTTCCTCAATGCAGAATAACTTGCTAAGCTCTTAAAAGCCACCTTAGCCCAAGCTCCGCTTGACAACCTTAGGACAAATTCTTCTCAGCCATCTTCAGACCATATTGCCTTAACTTTAATTTCAAGGTTCTCTTGAACCTGCCATCTTTCACCACATGCTCTCCCTTGCAGGTCTCTTGCCATTGGCTCGACCTTTGGAGCCCTGCTAACCTTGCCTAGGCAGGGAAGGTGCTAAGTTGGGCAAAGAAGCCATCATATCAAGAGAGAAAGAGAACTGCCTGCAGGCATTGTTTGAGAAGAGACAGAGACATTGGCCTGTCATCTGATCTGTTGATTTGGTTTTGTTAGCCCCTACAGTCTCGGAGTTCAGAACGAACCAATGGATTAGAGATTTGCCAGCTTCCAGAAATTCATGAGCCATTTCCTTGAATGGCAACAACAAGCTGCCTATGTGACCTGACTTGAGAGCTCCCCCCCACTCTATGAGCCAACAGCCTGCTGCCTGACATTCCTATTTGTATTCCTCAGCCGCTACAACTTATTATCTGACCAGATTCAACTTCACTTTGTGAGGCAGTGGACTGTGGTCTGCGCTGATGATATGGTTCATCAGTCTTTGCAAACACATTAATGAGGAGACCCCTACAGATTGATACCTGACCACTATATAGATTTGGGACTCACCAGCTTCCACATCCTGAAGAGTTATTTACTTGATGGCTATTTAGTTTTGTGAGAGACTGCAGGGAAAATCATAGAACAGCTTAAACCTCTACCTCCTAGGGACTGGTCTACTGCTGCTCCTGCAAAATGAACTGTACTATTCATGGGTCAAGAGCTGTGCCAATGCAGATACTGATCAGGGCAGAAAAGACACAGCAACGGAGCCATTGGTGACAGGTCCAGAACAGATTTTCAGCCAACATAGTGGGGCAGGCAGGCAAGATGAAGAGGATATCCTCAAGGAGCTGAGAGGAGCCTATACAGATGGAAGTAAGAAATGAGCTTAACTTTAGGGGTTAAAATGTCTGAGAGGGACAGAGAGAACAGGCCTGCCCTGAAGAAGATCAAATTTGCCTACATGGTTCTGTAATATGAATCCCAATGTGTAGCCTATTGATTCTGATGCCAAATTATATTCTGGTACTGAATAAAACTTATATCTGTGACTCTGGGCTGCAATTAGTCCATGACCAATGCAAAAAATGAATAAGCTGAGTAGAAGAGGGCTGTGGCAAAGATACTGGTGTCAGAACTGGAAAACCATTGGAGGGTACAGGTATGTTTAAGTTCTCCCGTATAGGAATCAGAGCTGGTGCTGATGGTTGATCCTCTCTCCTGCAGGTACAGTTAGAGGAGGTGAGAAGGTGTCAACCAATTTTAAACCACTATCGCTACAAGGCCCATTTTAGATGAATTAATGAGAATGTTGCTGTTTAGGAAAATATGTAAATATCACCTTCAGAGAGAAGCGTTAAAGACACTTAATCAGACAAAAATCTGACGGAATAGTGAATTCTCCTAAAGATGTGGTTTTATTTCTCCTTAAAAACTACGTATAGCATATCATTTGAAAGATTCTCATGAGCTGGCCATAGAATGATGCATTATGAGTTGGAAGATGATGTCATCCAAAGAATCCTCATTGATGTATTAATCCTATGATCAATATATTCCCAATCTTCTCCAGCCAAATGTTGAAGTCAGAGTCAAAGTTTATCTCTAATTTCAAATTTCGACTTTTCCACTGAACTGAATCAGTATTATACAGGCTTCTACAATCCCAGTAGGAAATACAGAAAAGGATAAAACACATCAGAATCACCTGGGCCTTGGTCATTTTCTTTGGTCCTTAGGACACTGCCGGCAACTGGGATGCTCTATGTTTGTCCCATCTGGATCAGCTTCAATTATGTTCACAAATTACAATCTCTCATGAGGATCTCCCGAAAATAATAATATCCAAATCAGGCACTTCTTCCTCCTTTCTCTATGCTCCTGGTTATGCACAATCTGCAGGCTGATGAGAGAATACAATGTGAGTAACACATAACCTATAGGTCCAGATGCTGTTACTTTTTTGTCCCTCTTCTTACACCAAGTCCCCAATAATGTTAATGATGCCCTTATTGAGTGATGGAAAGCATGCTTATAACATGAGCCACGGGTCCTCAAACTTTGAAAATAGTTCACTGTCCCTCAGACCGCTGGAAGGCCGGACTATAGTTTTAAAAAAAACTATGAACAAATTCCTATGCACACTGGGCGAGTCAGCTGCTAAGCAGCATAGGCAGCGGCAGCAAAAACACCTGGCGGGCCGAATGAGCAATAAATGTAAAACTCATAATTTTCAGATATGTTAATATAAGATGACTTTATAATAAATAGCGATTGGGCAATCAAATATAAATATCAAAAAAGGAGAAACCAAAAAGTTGGATCCCTACCTCACAGCATACAGAACTACCAGTTCCTTACTGTGTGACTCTCCAGGAGAATAACAAATCAATGAACTTTGAAGATAACTATTTTAAGTAAAGCATCTGGAAAAATTTTAAATTGCTATTATAAATTAAAGATTATTTTATAAAAGAACTATAAATTGTATAACCACTTTAGAAACACTTTAAAATTCACCATCAAGTAGAGTTAGATGTATAATCTGCAGATAGGACCCAGGAGAACTGCTGTACAGAGCTTCCGAGACTCTAAAGCCAGGACAGGAAGCTAATGGGTGTGTATCTCTGACCTTGAGGATAGCAGTCCAACTGTTAACACATGTCAAATCCAAGGCTCCAAAATAAAACACATGACATGTTAGACTGAAATTTATGTATTTATTTTGAAATAAAGAAGTATACTTCCCCCAATAGTAAGTACACTTTGAATCCCAATATAGATCAACATTTTTAATGTAGCATTATTTGTAGTTCCTAATGCAGTGAGATCAGCGGTTCTGAACCTGTGGGTACAGACCACTTTGGGGGTCGAAAGACCATTTCACAGGGGTCTCCTGATTCATAACAGTGGCAAAATTATTGTTATGAAGTTGCAACAAAAGTAGTTTTATGGCTGGAGGGTCGCCACAACATGAAGAACTCTATTAAAGGGTTGGGGCATTTGGAAGGTTGAGAATTGCTGAGTTAGACAGTTGGCCTATACAAGTATACAGTCTGTCTAGCTATGTCCCCTTAACTTCTTCCAAATCATTTATGTGGGTTTGTCTCCTGCCAAGGCTAACGAGGCAAAGAAGCCCTGGTGGCAAAGTGGTGACTGTCGGGCTGCCAACTGCAAGGTCAGTAGTTGGAAAACACCAATTTCTCCTCGAAAGCAGGATGGGCTTCCTTCTCCTATGAGGGGCTATTCGACCCTGTCCTATAGGCTTACTATGAGTCAGTGTTAACTGGATGGCAGTGAGTTTGTTGGGGTTTTTTGCTTCAAGAGAACTGGGCAACATACCCAACTATACATTGGTACCTTTGTACCTTGTGTTTATGTAAATAAACTGTCTGAAACCTAACCTGAGGATTAGTCACATTGGAAATCATGTTAGGACTAATTGAGTCATTTCAGAGACAGAAACTGGGATCTCACTACCATCAGAAAAGAAGAGGCAGGAATAGGGGCCTTTGGATCTTAGAATCTTGCATAGAAATTCTTCAATCCACAAGACAGGGAGCTGGGGCACAAGACAGGAAATGATGGGGAGAAGCAGCAACAGAGACATGGTGGCAGCAGAACCAAGCGACTGAGATAGAGCAGTGGGATTCCCAGGCCACAGAACAAGAGACCTGAGTGCCTTTGGGCAGGAGGCTAGGAGGTGAAATGGGGGTATATCTGAGTACTTATCTGGGTCACTAGATTTGCCAACCCACATAGAGTTGAGTGTGTTTGGTGTGAGGCTAAGGTGCAGAGTGAGCATTTATCCGCAGAACTAAAAGAACTTTGTAACATTTGCCCATTCAGGACAGAAGCCAGGGGGTTGCAGGGCCTGACCTCATCTGCACGGTGGCTGTCAAAATGCTGTCCCAAAGAACTGTACCTTGAGTCACTGATGATCCTAAATTGCGTGTTAGGGTAGAAAAGTAACCCCTTTGTCAAAGGTAATGTAAAAAGAACATTTATTAAACTTTAAGAGACAACAAAAGACACACACACACACACACACACATCAAATGGATAAGGGAGGCCATTAGCAGTTCAAATGCAACTGAGGATTCAGTCGGGACCCTGGATAAACAGGGCACAGAACAAAAGGCAATGTCACAAATCATGACTGGTGGCAGATCAATACATCACATATACAGGTGGGACTGCAGCAGCAGGGATGAGACCACAATTGGGGCATGCACATTATTAGATAGAAAGACTTAAAAGATTGGTCCAGGGCCTTCAAACTGAGGCAATCAAGGCCAGACTCATGACGATGGCCCCTGTGCTGTCCTCAGTAAGGTGAGCTCCATCAAGGGTACATCTAGGCAGGCCCTTGGAGGGGGCTGGCTGGAGAGGAGTGCAGGTAATCTACTTCTAAGGCATTCTCCCCAAGGGGAAGATGATCTGCATTCTTGGTTAATGATCAGAAAGAATTCAATGGAAGCTGAATCAAAGTGGGGATCCAGCAAATGGACAGAGTTGTCACTGTCATCAGCAACGAAAACCTTAAACCCAACTCAGTGCCACCGAGTGGATTCTGATTACAGCGACCCTTTAAAAAATGTGGAATGGATTTCTGAGACTGTGACTCTTTACAAGATTGGAAACTCTGCCTTTCTCCACAGGGTGACTTGTAATTCTGAACCTCTGATCTTGCAGTTAGCAGTCCGATCTGTAACCACTATGCCACCATCCTTTATCAAATTGGAGTGTTCAAAATTTAAATTCTAATACAATTATAAACGATTACATAACCAGTGAATTCTATCATTCAGGGAGATGCCCAAATTGCTCGGACCCTGACCAATTTTGGGCAGCCTGGGTCCTTGTCCTTGTACAGTGGTGTTTTCCTGGGTTCAGACCCCAGGAAGGACGGATCCCTCCAGCTTCCCCTGAAGATCTTCTGCCTAGCACTGCCCTCAGGAACCCCAGGGATGCTCACCCTGGTTGGAGTCAGGTGAATGGATTTGGTTCACAACCCAGTCAGAAGTTGAAATCGCTCCTTGTGATGCTTTAATGTGCAAGGCAGTAGTACCAGATTTCTAGCTCCCTAGACTGGACCGTATTTCTCTGTGGCGAATCTTTGTTCTGAAACTGAAGAGGAGGCAATGCTGAAAAGGGCCTGTACTTCTTGCGCTAAATAGTGACCACCCCCATCACCTGGGATCAAAATCACGCTCGAATCTGAGGGTGTTTGCATTAAACACAGGGCCCACTCTAACTTTACAGAGCAATTTAACTAATTTCTCAAATATCATTATCAACTTTGGATCCACATCCTATATATACAATATTCATTTTCAGAATGAAGTGGAAGTATTTAAGGCCTAAAAATTCTCAAGCTCCATTGAAGGTAAATATCTTCTTTTCACCAGCAATCTAACTGAAGAAAGGAATATTTTATGAAGAACATTCTTTCCCAGTCCATACTGCACCTCAGCCCATAACCCTTGACCTATCTGGCTAAAGTGATCAAGCTGAATCATGCTCATACATGCCACTCCAACCCAGGCTGAGCTTGTCATCAAGGATAACCTGCCCCAATCCCCTTGCATCCTGGGTATTCTTTACAATATCTATTGTGTGTGAAGAAATGCCTATGGTTGGGTAGTGCATTTATTCACAATAGTGTGGTAACTAGAGAAAGGTGTTGTACAGGTGGACAACAAGAGACAGAGGGACATGAAGAGGACATTCTAGAGGTGCCTTGCCAACACAGACATCTCCTAAACAAGAAAACAAGCCAGGGCCATCCTTATTTGCTACTCACTTAAGCTCTTGTGTTTACGCATGTCCAATTTTAAAGCCTTTGGGAAAACCTGCAGCCTACAGTCAAGGAATGACAAGGGGTAGGTAGAGGGCAGAAGCTTAAAAGTGCAAGATGGATCCAGAAAAGAGATGACTTATCAACAATTTTGTCAGCTTGGCCTAGATTCTGGATTCCGAACTTTCTAGGTAATGCTGACTGAAGGCAAACAACACACACTGTAGGAATGGGCTTATTGGCTTGGGTTCAAGGATGTCCCATCTATAGTCTCAGGTGTGAGTGACTACTTGTCTGTCAAGAGTAGTCATTAAAACATTTATCACTCTACACTGAAGGGTCAGCTAACAGGACCAGAGGATCCAGCCAGAGCAAGTGATCTATACAAGTTCAGTGGGTTCCAGAATGCTCAAAAGGTCTATAATCAAATGAATCAAAATTAAATTCCATAAGAAACTTCAAGGCTAAGTATAAGGCAGATCAAAGTTTAAGATTCTGGCAGCTAGATACCGGAGTATTCACATAGTATGAATAAACACTTTATGTTTTTTGTCTAAGTTCACATTATTGGGTGAAACATAATAATGATTGTGAGATTACACTTACTAACATTTTCTATGAGACCAGTAATAAACTGTTAACAAGGTCAGATAATGATACTTCAAGAAAACTGTAGACCAATATTGATAATGGATCTACATGAATAAGTTCTTGAAAACATTGGGAATTTAGTCAGAAAACACATTAAAATAATTATATAAAATGATTAATTGGGCTCTATCCTAGAGTTGTTTTAATATAAGAAAATAAGCACTGTAATACATGAATTAATATAAAAAATAATCTAAATAGACACAAAATATACTAAACAAAGTCAAAGGCTTTTAATGCTAAAAAACCTCTACAAATCTAATATAAAACAGATATAGCTTAATATGTTAATATATTAATATACATTCCTAAAAAGAAACAGTCAAAATATCATACTTGAAAAAACATCACCCCACGTCAGAAAAAGGACAAACATAAATATCCATTTTTACCAGTGATATTAAAAATTGACTGATATTCTAACTAGATAATCGGTTTAACATTTTTTAAGGAAGAGGCTTTTTAAAAAATTAAAATTCCTCTAATCATAATTTAATTATCATAGCCATAAAATATGCATGACATGCCATAAATAGCAAATAAATATTAAAATGTTGTAGGTTACATTTCAATATGCTGAAATAACTCTTGGTACTTATTCACTATTAATTGCTAATCAGGAGGGTAAGTGGAAAGTTGGGGGAGAAAGAGGGAACCTATCACAATGATCTATATATAACCCCCTCCCAGGGGAATAGACAACAGAAAAGTGGATGAAGGAAGACCTCGGTCAGTGTAAGATATGAAAAAATATTAATTTATATATTATCAAGGGTTCATGAGGGAGGGAATAAAAATGAGAAGCTGATACAAAGGGCGCAGGTAGAAAGAAATGTTTTGAGAATGATGATGCTAACAAATGTACAAATGTGCTTGAAACAATGGATGGATGGATGTGTGGATTATGATGAGTTGTACAAGCCCCCAATAAAATGAAGTAATAAGGAAAAAGAAAATATAGCATGATCAAAATTACAGCATATATCTTACAGAAAAGTAAGTGTATAATTATTTAGATTAGAACTCTGAAACAGGGAATTTGTTTCCACCCATTCTGTGATGAAAGTCATGGATTTAGAGTCTTGTAGTTTTCTATAGTGCTGAAGGTCCTCCTACACTGATGAATTAATGAACTAAAACAAGGAATTTCTGGGCACATATTATATTAGAGTGACTATATAGTTACATATATAGACACATATATAGGTATATGATACACACACATATATTAAGCTTGACAGCAGAAAGGATTGATGTTCACCCAAAAACTGAAGTTTGGGGACTTGAACACACTGAGCCATGGATGCTCCAGCTAGCATTGGACCCATGAGCTTCAGTTGGACTGGGCTGTTATATTCTCCTGATAATAAGCTCTTTCTTATGCATGTGTAAGTGTCTATAGTTTTATTTTTCTAGACAACCCAGCCTAAGGCAGGTTCCCATCACATTAGTGTCATATGAGGGCAAAAAAGGTGTATCTGACATGCTACTCTTGGAGAAAGGCACAGCACAAGGAGTGTGAAAAGATAATCACCAATTCCCTGATACCAAACCAATCCTATGTTCCTCTAAGTCTGTGGATTTTAGGTGGGTGAAAATCTATTTATAAGAAAAGTATCTGAGGGGCCACCCCTAATCCTAACTACAAGGTCAGCTACCCCTCCCTGCATAAAAATTTACTTCAGAGGACAACAATGAGGCTACAGATCAGGGAGAGGGACATGACTGATCAGAGCATGCGGGAGAAAATGAAGAGGGAGGAAGAGAGAGTGAAACACATCCTGGCCAACCAAGCCTTAAGGACAATATCCCCACTCAGAGCAGCCAATGCAAAGAGAGGACCTATGGCTAGCCCCACTATGAGACATGACATCCCTCACTTACCCATAGTCCTACAGCAGACAACACTGGAAACACTGTGTGAGAATTGCATCCAATCTGACCCCATCACACCGAGGCAAAACACTAAGGGCGTGCAACAGAACAGCAAGGGGAGCAGAGCAAGGAAGTCCCAAGGGAGTACCAAAAATAGATTATGGGGCCAGAGCGTGGCACCCCATCAGACTCCACAGGAAAACACTCCTAAAGGTCAACAAATACACCTTGAACTTTTTACAGGCTTTTCTTTTTAGGTCTTTTTTTTTGTTTTCTTTTGTTGCTTTGTTTTGCTGTCTTTTTGTGTGCCTGTTCATATCATCTCTGCAGGTCTATCTAGATAAGATAGGCTGGTAAATGATCTGGAGAAGGAAACAATGGGACCCATGGTTGCAGGCACAGAGGAGAGGGGGAAAGAGGTGGAGTGAAAGAAGTGGTGTTAACCAATCCAGGGACAAGAGAACAATAAGTGATTCAAAATTGTGGGAAACAGATTTCTCCCAAGTCATCGCTGCAAATATGTTAGACTTAGGACTCTGCTATCGATTAATGGTAAAAGATTGTCAAGTTACCTCCCTGAAGGCAATCAGTTGGAGACTATTGTCTGGTCCCACAACAAATAGGGCGCACTCACTGCTGTTAAGGACAATGGGTTACTTCTCCCTAAAGGATTCATTGTTTGGTCCCTGCAGGGTGGGTTTATACCCTACTGATAATGGTTTCTATAGTGAGCCAGAGAACAGGTCAAACCTGCTCAGTGACATCCAAAGTTAGGCCACTATCATGAACTTCGGGTACGCCCATCTTGTCACATGTATACCCATATTCCCTCCTTTTCCATAGCATATGAACGCCTAGATCACCCCCTGCCATTACTGTATTCCCATAGCACAACCCTTTCCTGTGATGTATGTCTTCACCTGCAATTAGGGAGCTTGCACATCCCCAGAGAATATAAAAGACTTGGTTAGCAATAAATCTCTCTCTCTGCATGTGGACCACCAAGTGAGGCTGAGATAAGCATGCTACCATGAAATGTGTCTCACTCCATTATTTCAATCTCTCTTCTTTCTCTCATGCTATGATTTTACTATAATCTTTACTTATTATCACTGTAAATTGCACCTACCGGACCTGTGATGATGTGTTAGGGGCTGGCCTTTCCCCTCACACAAAATCAGTGGCAAGGAGGGTGTAGGATGCCTGGTAGGGATTGATGAAGGGCAATTTAACCGAGAGGAATTACTGAAACCCAAATGAAGACTGAGCATGATAGTAGGACAAGTGGAAAGTGACAGGAAATAGAGGAAAGAGCTAGGAGGCAATGGCATTTATAGAGGTCTAAATACAGGCATGCACGTATGTAAATATATTTATATGTGATGATGGGGAAATAGATCTATGTGCATATGTTTATACATTAAGTATTAAGGTAGCAGATGGACATTGGGCCTCCACTCAAGTGCTTCCTGAATGCAAGAACACTTTATTCTATTAAACTGTCATTCCGTGATGCTCACCTTCCCAACACGATCGCTGAAAACAAATGGGTGCATAAGCAAATGTGAAGAAAGCTGATGGTGCCCAGCTACCAAAAGATATAGCGTCTGGGGTCTTAAAGGTGTGAAGGTAAACAAGCAGCCATCTAGCTGAGAAGCAACAAAGCCCACATGGAAGAAGCACACCAACATGTGTGATGACGAGGTGTCAAAGGGATCAGGTATCATGTATCAAAGAACAAAAATCCTATTATTGTGAATGAAGGGGAGTGCAGATTGGGGACCCAAAGCCCATCTGTCAGCAACTGGGCATCCCCTTACAGAAAACGAGCCAGTCAGGGCGCAATGTAGCAACGATGAAAAATAAAACTTTCCTCTAGTTCCTAAATGCTTCCTCCCCCCTACTATCATGATCCTAATTCTACCTTACTAATCCAGCTAGACCAGAGGATGGACACTGGTACAGATAGGAACCTGAAACATAGGGAATCCAGGACAGAAGATCCCTTCACGACCATAGGTGAGAGTGGTGACAGTGGGAGGGTGGAGGGAAGGTAGGGCAGAAAGGGGAAACCGATTACAAGGATCTACATATAATGCCCTCCCTGGAGGATGGACAAAAGAAAGTGGGTGAAGGGAGACACTGGACAGTGTAAGACATGACAAAATAATAATAATTTATAAATTATCAAGGTTTCATGAGGGAGAGGGGAATGGGGAGGGGGGAAATGAGGAATTGATATCAAGGGCTCAAGTAGAAAGTAAATATTTTGAGAATGATGAGGTAACAAATGTGCTTGACACACAATGGATGTATGTATGGATTGTGATAAGAGTTATACAAGCCCCCAATACAATGATTTTAGATAAATAAAACTATCATATTAACCTTGTAAAAAACACAGAGCTCTTACAAGGCACAATGCACATATACTCTGCACCAAAGGTCAACACTCACATAACATGTAAGGAAATTTAGTAGACTCATAGTCACACTTGATATAAGAAGTTAGTATAACACTAAGAGCTTTAGATTCATGGGGAAGCATGACATGCATGCTCCTGAGAGGAAATTCCTACACTTGTTGTTATAACAAAGTATTCCCATTACTCCGCCCACATACTGCAGTAGCATCAGTGAGTATCACACACACACACACATTTTTCTTTTTTAATGAAAATATTCATACCTACTGAGATCAGGTTTCTAAAAGTTTCCATCCTCACATGTCTCTATAGTTTCCTCTCAGAAAGGTCCAGCAATGTCCATTCTTCCTAAGAGAAATCCACAGCCACAGTGTCCTAAAATATCCCATATACTCGGGTTCAGCAAGGTGCCATGTATTCCACTATGTGAAAGGATGAAGATGATAGTCCTGGGAAATAGCGACTTCATTTCACATGGATTAGACACAGGGGTCTTGTTCTACTAAAGATTTCCAACAGGGTTTAGCTAACCCAACTCACCCACTAGATCAGTGGTTCGCAACCTGTGGGTTGCAACCCCTTTGGAGGTCGAAGGACCCTTTCACAGGGGTTGCCAGATTCACAACAGTAGCAAAATTACATTAATGAAAATAATTTTAGGGTTGGGGGGTGACCGCACATGAGGAACTGCATTAAAGTATAGTTTTACTCTGAAACCAAATACAGTCACCATATGAAATCCAATTGTAGGCAAATAGTATTTATCAAGTATAATCTAATTGAGATACAAGGAGCTCATTGGTAGCCATCCTTTATGCCATGAATGCACAAGGGGCTTTCAAAAAGGTCATGGAAAAATGGAATAAAGATAATGGACTTAAAAAAAATGATAATGGACTTTATCCATGAACCTTTTGAAGCCACTGCATATCTGTTCCAAATAGAATATGCTACATAGTACATAGTACAGGATTATGTTAAATAGAATAATGTAATACATCTTTTTTAATTCCTCCAATATTGTACATCTTTTTTTTAACAATTTATTAGGGGCTCATACAACTCGTATCACAGTCCATACATATACGTACATCAAATGTATAAAGCACATCTGTACATTCTTTGCCCTAATCATTTTCTTTTTTTTCTCCTCTTTTCTTTTTTTACATTTTATTAGGGACTCATACAACTCTTATCACAATCCATACATATACATACATCAATTGTATAAAGCACATCCATACATTCCCTGCCCCAATCATTCTCAAAGCATTTGCTCTTCATTTAAGCCCTTTGCATCAGGTCCTCCTTTTTCCCCCTCCCTGCTCCCCCCTCCCTCATGTGCCCTTGGTAATTTATACATCGTTATTTTGTCATATCTTGCCCTATCCAGAGTCTCCCTTCCCCCCCTTCTCTCCTGTCCCTCTCCCAGGGAGGAGGTCACATGTGGACCCCTGTAATCAGTTCCCCCTTTCCAACCCACTCGCCCTCCACTCTCCCAGCATTGCCCCTCACACCCCTGGCCCTGAAGGTATCATCCACCCTGGATACCCTGTGCCTCCAGCCCTCATATGTACCAGTGTACAACCTCCGCCCTATCTAGCCCTGCAAAGTAGAATTCAGCTCATGGTAGTTGGGGGGAGGAAGCATCCAGGATCTGGGGGAAAGCTGTGTTCTTCATCGGTACTACCTCGCACCCTAATTAACCCATCTCCTCTCCTAAACCCCTCTGTGAGGGGATCTCCATTGGCCGACACTTGGGCCTTGGGTCTCCACTCTGCACTTCCCCCTTCATTCAATATGGTATATATATATATATACACATACATACACACACACACACACACACACACACACATATATATATACACATATACACACATATATCTTTTTTTTTTTGCATGATGCCTTATTCCTGGTCCCTTTGGCACCTCGTGATCGCACTGGCCTGTGTGCTTCTTCCATGTGGGCTTTTTTGCTTCTGAGCTAGATGGCTGCTTGTTCACCTTCAAGCCTTTAAGACCCCAGACACTATCTCTTTTGATAGCCGCGTACCATCAGCATTCTTCACCACATTTGCTTATGCACCCATTTGTCTTCAGCGATCCTATCATGGAGGTGTGCAGTCAATGATATGATTATTTTGTTCTTTGATGCCTGATAACTGATCCCTTCGGGACCCCTCGATCAGACAGGCTGGTATGTTCTTCCATGTGGACTTTGTTGCTTCTGAGCTAGATGGCCGCTTGTTTATCTTCAAGCCTTTAAGACCCCAGTCACTATCTCTTTTGATAGCCGGGCACCATCAGCTTTCTTCACCACATTTACTTGTTCACCCTATTGTACATCTTTAAAATCTTTAGGATACCTATTCATCTTCCATGAAAACTCATGAAGAATATTAAGTTATTTATATATACCATCTCTCTTAAAGATCTATTAAAGTTGACATTAATTCTATTCTCTAGCTATGATAAAGAGGCCAGTTAGGTTACAGTATATTTGTACAATTCACATAAAAACTTAATAGCTGAAAATTAACACAAAGACTTTATTTTTCTGGGTCCTGCAAATTTTACAAATTCAACTGTGTGTGTTCTCATGTTATAGTTAGAAATTCAACCTCATTTTATAGTTTGAGTTTTCCTTCTCTGAAAGATTTCCAACTTATATAAGTTCTGGCTTTTCTAAATGTGTGTATTTACACACATGTCCCTTGCTTTGTTTTTGATGTCCCTGAGCATTACAGATGGTTAACATGGATAGGTGCTCATGGAGAGATTGGGAGTTTGTGTCTACTCTGGGTCTCCAGGGAAGAAAGCCTGGGTGATTTACTTTGAGAAACCAGTCACAGAAACCCCTCTGCAACATCCCTGTGCAATGACACACATGGACTCTCCAGGAGCTGGTGTGGGTTTCAGGGCATCTGCTTGATTTGGTTCATTTCTAGGGGGAAAAATGAATTCTGGCTTCATTTGCTACCATCAAAACTGGCAGTTCAACCACACCAGCACATCTGCAAGAGGAAAATGAGGCTGGTTGCTCCTGTACAGATTTTGATCTCAGACACCTATAAAGGAACACTATGAGAGAGAATTGACTTTGGGGCAGTGAGTTTGTTTTGGCGGGTTAGGGACAATGAAAGTTTCTAGGTGGCACAAATAGCTTGCACTAGACTGTTCCACTGAGGCTTGATGGGGTAAAAAGCCCGCATTACTATGGAAGCACAGGAGATCTCCTTCCACAAATATGATGCTCCAGAAACACTATGGAACTGTTCTGCACTCTAACACATGATATAGCCATGAGATGGAACTAAGTCCATGACACCTAACCAAAGGGGAAATTAAACATGATGATCGCATATTCATGTCTATGTATGCACATGGATAGTGTGTTGGAAATATGACTAAATCAGAGTAACAAACATAATTCCCAGTAAGAATCACCATGTCTATAAAGAAAAACATGTCAGCATGGCCTATCTAAAATAGTCCGTGAAGAAGCCCTCTTGCTCCAATGGTTAAAGGACTGGCAGCTCCATGAAATGAAAGCAGTTGTGTTCCATGAGGTGGCCATTGGTAACACATGGACTACAGCCTAGAAACCCTAAGGAGGAGTGTAAGGTGCTATGGCATCACTCACACAAAACCCACTGTAGTGCAGTAAACAAAACAAGCCTCTTATCAGGAACACGTGGATAAAAGGCTAGAACATTCAAGTACTACCATGCAGTGGGGCAGAGAAAATAATGGTAGCTTATTTTAAATAAGATCCTATCTTACTATATACAAGAGTTATATATCTGGATGTTGCCTTGAATTAGAAATAATTGACACAATTTTTAAAATGAGGAGCTATTAGTAGGACACAGTTCTTGCACAGTAAATTCAAACAAAATGAAGAAACAGTTAACATATGAGAAAAAAACACAACATGATAAAAATAATTTACATACATAGAATTTGGTTCCAAGAAACTGTTATATGAAGGTCTGAAGGTTAATCAGGGCCACACTGAAAAGGATCAAATGAAAAGTTTACCGGAGCTGGCCGCACTCCAAAGCCACTCTCCAAAGCCCTCTGCCTGAGGACCATGTCACCTACAACCCTGCTTCCTGGAAAGAAAGCACTCAATGGAGGTTTACACTATGTGGGACTCTGCAATCCAAGTGAGGACTTAATCTATGAGGGGACATGGAGCTGTCGCTGCTATTGTACCCTTCTGCAAATCAAGAAGAGCTTAACCAAGCTCTAATACATACCTCAGTCATCAGTGGTGTGGCCTGATGACTTCAAGGCTCGCTTCGCCTTTCAGTAAAGGCCACTCTGGGGTCCCCATGTTCTCATGCCCGCTAACTGACAAGGAAGGAAGGGGCCCAGGCAAAAAGCACCCCCAATCGCGCCTTTCTGGAACGAGGGGTGAGGGTGCAGGAGGAGCTCTGAGCAAGAAAAGCGGCCAGAGTATTCCCAGGCCCAAAGCCTGAGGCCTGCAACCAGTTCAGAAAGGATTTAACTGGAAATGTCCCAGGAGGTCTCAGCGACCACGAAACACTGGTGGACAGGGCGTGGCAAGTGTAATGTCCACAGGAAACCGGACACAGCTAGGGACGCCAAGCCTGCGGGGAATTCCATACCCGGGATCAGCACGGAAACACAGAAACGCACTCACCCGCAGAAACTACTGGGATGATCACTGGGATCCTCCTCAGGCAGAAGAAGTGGGTTAAGCAGGAAATTGCATCACCTGGGGAGGGGATGGTGTCTGTGAGAAGGGGCGGGATCTAGAGATAATAAGGGCGACCTGTAAGGAGGGGCCTGGAGGTGAGGCTCAGGGCCTGGAGTGGAAATGGATTCATTCTTGGTAGTTTCTTCTTAGTCTGGAAACCCTGCTGAAACCTGTTCACTTTGGGTGGCCCTGCTTGCATTTGAAACACATTTGCATTTGAATCACAACAACTCAGAAGCCCAGACAGAAAGACAAACTGAAAGAAAAGTGGTGGGTGGAAGGCATGCTTCCCAGGGCAAGACTGATAAGGGTAGGCTAGGAGACCCCCTGTACTGTCTTCAGTTTGGTGACCTCCATCAAGGACACACAGGCCTGCAAGCCTCTAAGAAAGACTGCCCCTTCCAGGGCTGCCTGGAAAAAAGTGTAGGTAATGCACACTCCAAAGTCCTCTGCCTGAAGGCCAGGTTACCTACAACTTTGCTTCCTTGGGGAGAGCACTCAATGGAGGTTTACTCTATGTGGGACTCTGCAATCCAAGTGAGGACTTAATTTATGAGGGGATTTGGGGGCTGTCACTGCTATGGTACTCTTTTGCAAAGCAAGGTGCTTACAAGTTAAGCGCTAATACAGACCTCGGTCATCAGTGGAGTGGCCTGATGACTGCAAGGCTGGCCTCTCCTTTCAGTAAAGGACATTCTGGGGTCCCCTGCTCTCGTGCCCGATAACTGACAAGGTGGGCAAGAACCCACCCTCAATCGGGTATTTCTGGCATAAAGGGTGAGGGTGAATGAGGGGTTCTGAGCAGGTAAAGGGGACCGGCATATTCCCAAGCCGAAGGCAGAGAGGCTTGTAACCAGCTCAGAAAGGATTTACCTGGAAATATCCCATGGGGTCGCGATGACCTGGAACGCGGGCAGACAAGATGCAGGGACTGTAATATTCGTGGGGATCGGGCCACAGCTGGGGATGCCGGGCCTGTCGGAGCCACCGAGCCTAGGAACAGCATAGAAACATAGAGACTTACTTACCCTACTAGGACCCTCGCACTGCACATTCTCAGTCAGAGGAAGTGGGTTCGGCAGGAAATGACATCACTTGGGTAGGGGTAGGGTCTTTCCCATGGGGTAGGGCATGGAGGTAATGAGGGACTCCTGGAAGTTCTGCTAAAAACTCTTCACTTTGGGTGACCCTGCTTGCATTTGAAACACCTTTGCATTTGAATCACAGCAACACAAAAGCCATGAGACAAAGACAAAGTGACAGAAAAGTGGTGGGTGGAGGGCATGCTGTCCAACTACTTAGACTTTTGTTAATTAGCAATTCAGGAAGAAAGTACATATTAAAAACAACAAAATTGAATGGTCTAAGTCTTTCCTTTAAGAACAATTCTAAGTAGACAGAGCTAATAAAGGGAGCATAAACCTGATAAAAATGGGCCTTGTCTTAGTGACAACTGAACACATCATTCAGTGATTGAAAATTAGCAATTCAGAGAGAAAGAACACCTCAGTAACTTAGCTGAGGAAGTTTCTGATCTATTTCTTTGTTTCACCTAAAATAACATGGGCTGCAAGTGGTTTTTCTTAATCTAAATTCATCTAATGTCCCATTAAATACCTTATATACATTGTTCTGTCCTTGATGGTCAATGACCCACAAGAGTTTTACCTTCCCAAACTCTACTGTGGCCAGGCTTGTTTATTATCATTATTGAAACAGTCAGTTAAAAAGCAGAAGTTGGGCTCACAATGAAAAGTGGTCAGGGATCATCAGGCGATCATGGAAAAAATGCCTTAAAAGACTTTTAACAGAGGACAATTTCTATCGGACACTGAGATAGAATGAATTTCTCTGCCATGGAAATGTGTTCCTTATCAACTCTGGAAGAAAGCATATTGCAATCTAAAGACCAGCAACACCAGTTTCTTCTCTCTTTCTCTTGTCCCGAGTCTTAGTCTGCTTCTTTACTTATGTCTATTTGTCTAAGCGTTTTACTATGCTGCTCTCAGTTTCCAGCACAATGGATTAATAAAATCAGTGATTCTTATTAGGTTGGGTACCCATAAAAAAAGCCTTTACTGATTTCTTTTGTCTTTTTTGTTTGAAGTGAACTTTTTTCTATAGTTAAAATCCAGTTCAGTTTGCTTTATGGTTTTTTATTCTTTTGTTAGCCATTTAGACCAATATTTAGATTGCAAGAATAAGAAATCTTGAGGGATTTAAAAAAATATGTACACTGCATATATTTACACCACCCATCTCTCAAGAAATGGAAATCAACAGCAGTACCATTTTAAACACTCCATGCAAGTGGTTCTCTTTGTTTTCTCTGCCCCATCCTCCTCAATAACCTATGGCTCTCCTGTCCCTGGTCCCACCCTGTCCTTTGCCTCCTCACAGTCATCAAAATCTTATCTTTTCAAGTATAATCCGAGTTCTTTGCATAATAATGCTAGTATTATTAAACATTTATGTTTGTAAGATTGAGGGAGTTTGCTAAGCATAATGTTCTCTAGTTTTTTTCCATGTCTCCTCCTGTTTAACAGTCATTTTGTTTTTAATGATGCATGATATTCTATTATATGGAAGTACCAGGGTTTGTTTGTCTATTCCTTTATAATAAGCGTTTTTGGTTATTTCCTTGTTTTTTATATTTTGGAAAATGCAGCAATAAACAAGTATGCATATGTCTGTTCATACTGTATTCTTTACTTCTTTAGGGTATATAAAAAATGAAGAGACTACTAGATTTTAAAGTATTTGGATTTGCATTTGTTTAAGGAAGTGTCGCACTGATTTCCACCAGAAAGGTATGAGCATTCCAATTTCTACTCTTTGTCTTTAGTATTTATTATTTTGCCGTCTTGAATTTTGATAAATGTGTGAGTGTCAGGTGGTATTTCCTCATTGTTTTAATCTATTTTTCTCTTCTTGCTAGTGAATGTTAACATTTCTTAATATGATTGTTTGACATCTAGATGCCATCTTTAATGAATTGTCTGTTTTTTGTCTTGTACCTATTTTTTCGATTGGGTTATTTGTATTTTTCTTGTTAAATGTTTTAGTTGCGTACAGATTTTGGAGATTTGCCCTTAATTTGATGTATTATTACTGAATGGTTTTCTCAATCTGTGCATTTTCTCTTAATTCTTTTGATGAATTATTTCAATGTGTATAAATGTTTATTGTTTTTAGTATGTCTCAGTTCTTTACTTTTCTTTTATACTGCTGATATTTCATTATGTTCACAGTGCGTTTATGCCTTGATAGTGACCTTTAGTTTGTCCCTAAACTTTCATTGCTAGCCTTTATGGTTCTGGGGTTTCTATTTAGGTTTCTGATGTATGGTGAGTTCATTTTTATACATGGTGTATAGTATGGGTCCTCTTATTTTTCTTTTTTGTTGTTGTAGGTAAAGAGCCAACGTAAATTAGATTTCTTAGAGAAAAGACTATCTCTGCCCCCACGTACTCTGCCTTAAAGATTAGGTGTCTATAGGTATTTGATTGTAGGTGTCTTTATTAAAGATTAGGTGTCTATAGGTATTTGATTGTATTTCCGGTGTTCAATTATAATCCACCAGTCTTCATATCAATTGTTTTACCAGTACCAGTCTGTTTTGTTTGCTATGGCTATAAAATACGTTTTAATGTCTGGGTGTAAAGACTTTCTACTTTGTTTCAATTTATTAATAGTGTTTTATCTATATCAAGTTTCTTTCTTTTTTGAATCACTTTTACTGATTTAGAGGTTTATACCTATTCTCTTAGGAGAGTGTGGCAAAAACAATTACATTGCACATTTTTGGGGCCTGCTAAGTAGGATGGTATCTGAAGGGCTGTGTAATAAATGCAGTTGGAGGTCACAATGGACAGTATATTGGCTTATTGGTTAATCTAAGAGTTCAATAGGGGTTGCTTTCATAGCTATGTGTTAATCCAGGTAAGCTAGAGAAAAAAACTCATAGACAGCTGGATGACTCATTTGGAGTGCAAAAGAGATAAATAACCCACTGGAGGCCAGATACACTCACTCCCTGTAAGACATTCCTGTTAAAAAGGCACTTGTATCTATACCGATGCACCCAGAGCTCTGGAACTGGAGGAACCACATGGAGACCCACGCCAGCACTTAGATGCTTCCACCGCCCCTGGGTCCACAAGAATTTCCACCCACTGGCCAGTGGTCTTTCTGCATTTGGCATTATTGCATAGCTCCACAAGTCTAAAGAGGAACTTATTAACCAGTATTGGACGTATGGGCTAATATTGGACTTATAGACTTGACCTAGACTGGGCTTGGATGTTTCTCAATACACAATTGCCCTTTAATATAAAACTCTTTCTTATACATATTTGAGTGGCCATGAATTTTGTTTCTCTAGTCAACCTGGACTAGCACAGGTGGTTTGGGTTTTTGTGTGTGTGTGTGTGTGCTAAATCTAGCTCCACAAACATTGTTATCTTTGATGAATCTGAACCCACCTGATGTCTCATTCAGTATCATGTATCCATTGGCTGTCTTCTGTGATCTACATCCCACATTGCGATTTTACCTCCCCGAACTGAACCAGACTCCTTGAATAAAGCCTTGTTATCTTGAAAGTTTGGAACATGACTCTTTGTCATCACCATCGAATAGCCACTGACATTGCAGAAGTGGAGCTCTTAAGGGAACCTGGGAACCTGTCAATCACGAAAAAAATTATTTAAAAGGATATTTTCTGTAGGCAATTCTCATTGTGCCATGAGATTGAAGAACTTTTTATGAGAACTGTGATAATTAGCAAGTTGGAAAGAAAACATACAACGAAAACAACTCTAATATTGTGGCAACGTGTGATACTCAATTGCTGATGACAAAATGGGTACATATGCAAATGTGGTGAAGAAAACTGATGGTGCTCGGCTCTTAAAACATGTAGTGCCTGGGATCATAAAGCCCTGAGGTTAAACACAGGACTGTTTAGGAGGGAAACAACAAAGACCACATGAAATCATAACAGCCTGTGTGATCATGAGGTGTCAACAGGAATCAGAAGTTCAAAAACAACCAATCAAATTGATGTGAAAAAGCATGGATAAAGTTGAGACACCTGTAAGACAATTAGACAGTCCATTACACAAGGGCTATATATAAAGGATGATATGTGCAGGGTGCAGTATAACTCTGATTAAACACATAACTGTCCTCTATTAAAAAATATTTCCTTGCCTCACTATTACACCCTTAGATTTATCTCACTAATCTTACTAGACCTGCATGTGTACATTTGTACAATTGAGACCTTTTGATGCACGAAATCCAAGATAGATAAACCGCTCATAAAACAGTAATGAGAGTAATGATTCCCTGAGCATATGGAAAGGAGAAGGGGAACTGATAGCAATGATGACTGTACAACCCCAGGCGCAGGGAACTAACAACAGAATTGTAGGTAAATGGGTACACTGGATGGTGTAAAATAGGGGAATAATTATAATATATATTAAGGATTGATGGGGGGTAGGGAGGATAAAGGGGAATTGATGACAAAGAGTTAAGAAAAAAATGCTTTGAAAATGATGATGGTAGCTACAGAGAACAGCACAGGAGGCACAGTGTGCAAATTTCACCTGACCTGATTCCACCATACCGAGGCAAAACACTGGGGGAGTGCACCGGAACAGCAAGGAAGTGGAGTCGCAAGATCCCCAAGGAATGCTGAATGTGGATATTGGGCCAGGGCGTGGTGCCCCAACAGAGTGGACTGGAAAACACTCCTAAAGGCCAACAAACGATCCTTGAACTAACAAGAAAGAAAGAAAGAAAGAAAGAAAGAAAGAAAGAAAGAAAGAAAGAAAGAAAGAAAGAAAGAAAGAAAGAAAATAATGATGGTAGCAATTGTACAACTAGATTTGATCTAATAGAACGATGAATTGCTATAATATCTGTAAGAGCTCCTAATAAAATAATAAAATCAATTGCAATAATAATAATGATAATAAAAGTTTCTTCTGTTTCCTTCTTGGTACATGAAGACTACAATGGAAAACATAATTGGGCATAATGGGGAAGGGGGTCCCCATGACTGCCATTCTGACTCATCACATACCCCTCATCCAGTAACTCCACTTGATCTCTGGTAGCCTGCCTTGCAGTGTCCTCAATGGAAGTGGTCTCAAATGCTTGGCCAGGGAGTGTGACTCTGAGGAAGGAATGGATCTACAAGCAATGCTGCAGAGGACTGGTAGCTGCCAGCAGAGAACCCTAACCCTTTCTCTCAGCCCCGAAAGCATACTCAGTGGAGGCATAGAGTATCTGGGATAAGGTCTTGGGGAACAACATTGGCATGGGCATGTTTCAGACTGTGGATGTTCAATGCAAAAAAGGCCAGTAATCATTGTCCCGTCCCGTGGGACATTCAACGTGGATCCTGGAGGAGAGAGTGGGAATTGGGGGTACAAGAGGCACGGAGAATGGAGACAATATCCTGATCAAGTCTTGTTCATTGAGTGGAAAGTTATAGCTTATATAGGCCAGGGAAAGGGAAACAAGCCGCAGGTGTTTCCCAGAGAACAATAAATGGGGGAAGCAAGCCACAGGTGTTTCCCTGAGAACAATAGTGGGGGAAGCAAGATGCAGATGTTTCCTTGAGAACAATAGAGGGGGGAACAAGATGCAGGTGCTTACATATACTCATTAAACACGTTTACCCAAGGTTGCGAGCAGAGTTCATTCCGGGAATAATGACCTCAGAACAGAATCATGCAGACAGATAGAGACTTCTTTATCTGTTTCTGGCAAGATAAGTATGTCAAACACAGCTGCAGTGCTCTGTCACGTAGGCTGGGGTGGAAGAATATCCAGAGCTCAGGCTAATAAATTCCAAGTAATGGCCGGGCCTCATGGCTCCAGACAAATCATAGAGTATTTCATTTATTTTTTAGCCAATTTGTGATTCAGCTGAAAGGAGACGTCCAGGAGTAATTTCAGTTCAATGATTAGAAAGTATCTCTGGGCAGTAGCTCCGCCTGTTTATTGCACCTGGTGTTTTGTTGTACACTTTTTTCCATTCCCCCATGAAACATCTACTCTGGAAAATGGGACAGAATATTCTGTGTAGTCTTCAGGTTGTATCTACTTCTTATCCTCTCTGGATAGATGATGAGTCATTTTGTTTTTAATATATCTCATACACAAAAGTCATTTCCAAATATGTTGTTTTTAAAATTTTTTTAAACAGTTTTATTGGCATATAATTCACAAAATATACAAATCAATAGTTCAGTCATATTTTTAACAGTTTTGTTTCATATTATTCACAGATCATACCATTCAATAGTTTGATCACATCATGAAGAGTTGGAGAAAAAAAGAAGAGTTGTACAATCATCACCACAATTTAAAAAAAATCATTTTATTGGGCCTCATGCAACTCTTATCAAATCCATACATACATCAATTGTGTAAAGCACATTTATATGCGCTTTGCATATGCTACCGCCTGAATCTGTATTCCTGTCTGGTCCTGCTGTGCCCAGCCATGGTCAACCCTACTGTGTTTTTTGACATAGCCGCTGATGGCGAGCCCCTCGGCCATGTCTCTTTCCAGCTGTTTGCAGACAACGTTCCAAAGACAGCAGAAAACTTCTGTGATCGGAGCACTAGGGAGAAAGGTTTTGGTTACAATGGTTCCTGCTTCCACAGAATCATTCCAGGGTTTATGTGTCAGGGTGGTGACCTCACATGCCATTATGGCACTGGTGGCAAGTCCATCTATGGAGAAATATTTGAAGATGAGAACTTCATCCTGACGCACACAGGCCCTGGCATCCTGTCTATGGTGAATGCTGGACCCAATACAAGTGATTCCCAGTTTTTTATCTGCACTGCTAAGACTGAATGGTTGGATGGCAAGCACGTAGTCTTCGGTAAAGTGAAAGAAGGCATGAACATTGTGGAAGCCATGGAGCGTTGTGGTTCCAAGAATGGCAAGACCAGCAAGAAGATCACCATTGCTGACTGTGGACAACTCTAATTAAATGTGATCAGAATTTTCTGTTTTATCTTAAGCACCAGACCATTCCTTGTGTAGCTTGGGAAATCACCCTTCTACTCCCCATGTGCTGGCAGTATCGATTAATCTTGTGCTCTCACTCCAGTTCTTCGAGTTTTCTCTTTCCTTATTCCCCAAGTCCAGCTGGAAAGCAGAGTTACGTTTATGATTATGAAATAAAAGATAAACAATTAAAAAGCACATTTGTACATTGGTTGCCATCATCATTCTCAAAACATTTGGTTTCCACTTAAGCCCTTGGCATCAGCTCCTCATTTTCTCCCTTCCTCCCTGCACACCTTCCCTCATGAACCTTGATAATTTATAAATGATTATTTTGTCCTATCTTGCATTATCCGATGTCTCCCTTCACCATTTATTTCCTTTTTTGATACACACTGAAAACAACAAATTTAATGAACACAAATTAGATATCCTTGAACCCCAAATAATAACAGACTCCAAGGGACAAAGGTGCAGTTTCTACATGAGTAGTTGTTTGGTTTAATTAATGGAGTGTGTTAAAGGTGTGGGGTTCATTAGAAGAAGTAGCTATGTTCACTGGTAGAAGACTGGATCAATTTTTCAGAGTGCAAATGAGTTAAGAGTCTCATTTAGATTCTCAACATCATCCAATGTTGGTCCAAATTTTTTGTGGGGGCTAAAGTGTGACCATTTGAATCAACATCCTGCATTATCAGAGAAAAGCCTGGCAGTTTGCCTCCTTAAATATCACAGAGTCACCTTTGAAACAGTTGATCTTGATACTTGATGCTGCCAGGTATCAAGACACACTGGAAAACAGTGGGCTCAAGATATCCAGACAAGGGATTTCTTTTTCAAGGACAGCACCCAATTCTTGTTCAGAAAAGACACATAAGTGTTTCCAAGTGCTCTGAGAGTTCAAACAACATAGTAGTCATTGAGATGGGAAGATTCATAGTAAGAGAAAATATTGGGACACCTAGAATTTGCACTTCTGAGGGTGAAGTAAATGGGTCACGATAGGTCACCACTTTCCAAGTTGAATATTGGCTGGTGAGACTGTTGTTCCTGGGGCTGAGAGCATGAGAGTCACACTCACATTTGACAAGAACTTCAATTGAGCTGAGCTCAAAGAGAAAGAAGAACCTTGGTATTGGCCCTCTTTCAGGATTTAGGAGAAGCAGCTCCATTATTCTGTGCCCAGTGATCGGTCAAGTTGATTGTTGACATCATTGAAGGCAGGAATTTACAGGCGTCTGAGTGGTACATAGCAAAAACTGAGTAGGTTACAAGGGACATGGAGTGCACAGCAACTTGGCTTGAGAATGTTTTCGAAGGCAAACACTCACTGGTAGGACTCTGCATAACCATGACCATGTCCACGAGATTCCCTGAGATGTCCAGTGACAGCAGGCAGGGGCGAGCATGGTCAGGGAATCAGGATCAAGCGGGGGTTCCAAGGTCGGAAGATGGGGTCACAGCAGCACCCAGAGCTTTGACAGGATGCTGCATCTCAAAACTCCGAGGGACAGGGTCATCTGTTGACGATCCATCAGCAGGCAGGGGCTCAGAGAGAAGGTGCACAAGTGATCATGCTGTGTGCCTCATGTCCCTGGACTCCCTGGACTGCTGGTGGGATTCAGTCCCAAGGGCTCCTAGTGCGACTCCCAATT
Organism: Tenrec ecaudatus; assembly: GCF_050624435.1. NCBI lineage: Eukaryota > Metazoa > Chordata > Mammalia > Afrosoricida > Tenrecidae > Tenrec > Tenrec ecaudatus. The sequence goes on along the minus strand of NC_134544.1, from coordinate 75,616,577 downwards.
GTGGAGGCTGGAGACACTGGACAGATGGAACTGAGGTGGGAAGTGGGGAGACACTGGATCCGGCAGGACTACTGACATTGAAGGTAGGGCCCTCAGGCTGCACAGCAGAGCTGCCTGCCCAGGAGGGATGTGTGAGACCAGGACACACCAGTGCACAGCCCCCAAGCCCACTGTGTTGCAGCCAGAGTCAGAGAGCAAGTCCTGGCCCTGCGTGGATTAAAGGACTGCAGATGCCCCTGAAGAGCTTGGGCTTCCTTCCAGGCCGTCCACTCCGGGCTGGTCAGTGCTGTGGGCTCCACGTGGTCCACGGAGGTGCGGTTCCTGCCCTGTTTCCACAGCTCATGGCGCCCAGGTTGCAGAATGCGCACGAAGGCATCCATGGGAAATGTGACCCCAGCTTCCCCGCAGCTGCACTGAGAAGCAGCTTTACCGTAATTAACCCAGCGCAGGACGGCGAAATGGATGGATTCCGCACAGTTGAAACCGCGATGGAAGCCAGCGTGGGAGCCCTAGGGGAATGTGACCATGAACGCGCCTGCTTCCTGGGTGATCCGACCAAAGGGAATGCATTTTCCCTGCGGAGGCTGGGTGAGATGAGGGCCACCTTGTGCCGCAGGAAGTTCTCTCGCAGACACTAGAACTGCCAGGGAGCTTTTCCAGGCGGGCTCCTTGCTCAGGGGGCACCGCATACCAAGTGTTGTGCTCCTTGAAGTGCAGGTGGGTGATGCTGTACAGGTCCTTGTCCTACGTGTGCCAAGCGGAGGTGGTCTTCCACCGGCCAAAGTACAGGGAGTAGGGATTGACGCCTTTGACAACAACTCCACACTCCTGCTCCAGGAGACCCTGGATCGTCCCCAGGTGTGTGAGGTTCCAATGCCCTGTCTTTTCACCAAACAAGGAGCCGCATACCTTAGCCCCATAAATGGGAGAATGGTACAGGCAGCTCTTCCAATATGTTCGCTCCAAATCCTCAACATCCCAGTGTGTTGGAGTGTGATGTCTGTCAGTGTTGGCCAAGTGGCGATGCTCCTTTACGGTCATTGATTTCTTCATTTTATGGTCTTGCAAAAAGACACCTGCCTGCCCCATAGCTACCTGCTGAACAGGACTGGCTATGAGGTGGCATCCACATTGTCAGTTCTGTCTGGCTGTCCACCCTTCGGTGTGATTATCTTTGCCAGGCCTGCATGGTGGGCACCTTGGTATTCCATATAAACAATATATTTGTTGAAATCCTTTCAATTCTTCCATGAGGGGCCAGAAAATCATGATTTTAAGACTTGTGTTCTGGCTTTGATAATCAGGGGACTTCAGGCTGCAAAATAAAGTCATAAAACCCTGTTCTCATGGCCGTTCTGTGTATCTTGGAATTCTGGGCTTTTGTTTCTTTATCTCTCTGAAAATTTATTCCAGTGTATTGATTTCTCCGTGAGAGCAAATGTACTTCCTCCCGGCATGTTGATTCACTAAGGGAATTCTACTATGGTGGACAGCTATTGTTTCCCCCCAAAGAGACAGGACTTGTCCACATGGAGTGGTTTTTCCCAGACTGCCCCTGCCTCAGTATGCTGCTCTGGAAGGTTACTCAGTTGGAAGGGTATCTGTATTAGTTGATACTTAATTTCAGTTGCAATCATGTGAAATCTCCAATTCCACTAACAAGAAGTGCCTCCAGGGGTTTTTTAAAAAGTAAATCTAAAGAAAATAATTCAGAAACATTCAACATAAGTGAAGGTTTCCAGAAATGCAAGTAAAGAAACAATCTGGTAAAGAAAAATAGCATGAAGATGATAATATCAAAAATAACACTTAATGTAAAATATGAACCAAGAGAACTAGCCAAACAGACTCAATGACATCAGTTCGACCCTATAGGACATGGTGGAGATGTCTTTGTGCTTTTCTCTGGCTGTAACTCTTTTTTAAAATTTTATTTTAGCCCATTATGGTTTGTTCTCTACAATATTTTGTTGGAGTTCAACGATTTGCACTCGTAAGCTATATAGCCAAGAGGCAACAGAGTGTAACACAGAGACTTATTCTGAAGTCTTTGTACTAAATGCCATACAAATCTGCTTCGGAGAAACAGATGTAACGAAACAAAACAAACACATAACTTCCAAGGTTCCAGAAACCCAGCAGAAAATAACAATTTAGTGTATTTGTGGGTGTTAACATATGGAAAACAGATATTGTGCAAATCTTAAATTGACACCCAGGGCTTCTTTTGTATAGATATTATAACAATATGCAGTACTTCACCTACAAAACTTTCTTGTTGAAAGGTTCTCTAACACGAGTGGCTTTATTATGCAGAGACAACGTTTTAAGAAACTCACAGTGGAAACAATCCAGTATCGACAAACCCTAGTGATCAAACACAATCCCTTTAATGTAAAGTGAGGACAATTTATAGAGTATGTCCTAGCTGTGGGTATTATGAAACAACCCAATTTTTCAGACCAAAAGGCACTCACAGCAAAGGATGATATAAACTATGAACCAAGCCAGCAGTCAGATTGGTTCTGTGAAATCTGATTACCTACTGTTCAGTTTATGCAGCTCAAGGACAAAGGTAACACTAAGCAGAAAACTCACTTCCTTCCATCTACAAATCATATATGTATCTGGACACCCTCATGACTGATCTGGTCAAGCAGGTGGAAGGCAGTTCAGAGCTGTCATCTCCCTAGCAGAGCTGCCACATGGATAATCCAGGCTTCTGTTTTTCCTGAGAGCAACCTGCCATACGTGTTTCTGAGGTGTCCATCACTGTACACTTCCAGACCAGGCACTGTTCAGGACTGACACAGAAAGCACCATTCCTTACAAGTATTTTCCTTGGCCAGCTCTCAAATCCCCTTGGGCAAGCAAAGGGGGAAAGAGCTTTTCCATTGCTGTCTTTTTGTGTGGGAGCAAGAGCAAAAGTGGATGGAGTAAGGCTTCTTCACTCCAAAAGCAGGAGGCCACTTCAGTGTGGTGCTGGGCTCAAACCAGCCTATTTCTTGTGCACTGATTTTAACATTTCATTTTCTTAAATGGCAGGTATCCTACCACACCCTCACCAAAATAAAAAATGAATTGTACACTGGTGAAGACAAATAGGTAAACATTTATACAAGAAAATATAGGCTTAAAGAGCATGGCACTATAAATGCTCGCATGGCCAGTCTCACTGAGCGTGCTCAGGGGTGAAAGTTGAGCACTGCGTTTTTTGCTTTTAAAAAAAGCTTTAGAACCTAAACACAACTCTAACACAGAACATTTGAACATTTATGAGTCTACCCCTATGTACTAATACTGTTGTACAAACCAAAGGTGGATGGTTTAATTCAGAGCCAACCATCCGTACATCAAACCATGGTGTAAGACTGACTTCATATTTTCAGCATCAGGAAATCTTGATACAATCCCTTCATCTTCAAAAGGGTTTTGATCAACCTTACAAGGGGAAGGTGGCAGGATGTGAAAGCCCAGCAGTTAAGACAGGTGACATGACACAGGTTTCTCGTTTATCAGCCCAACCTTCCCCTTAACCTTTCTGCATCCTTGTCAGAACAGCAGAGCACAGTGTCAAGAAGATCCACTTACAGTCTCATTGTTACCAAAAACCAAAGACACTAATGCCTGGAACAGAATGCTCCTCAAATTGTACACATTTTCTACATTCCTGGCAGGAGGAATCTCAAAGGAGCTCCTTTGGCCCATTTCAGAAAGTCACACCTTGTCCATATAAACTTTAATATACCAATCATTGTGTTCATTGGGTTGATGTCTGATCCATTTTACGAATTCTCTAAACATGTTGCTGAAAACCAGTAATAACATCCTTGGGATCCTTTCTTCAAACTGGCTACATCTTCCCATCAATCATTTTAGCAGTGTCTCTGTTAAGATATATCCAAAGCATCTCTCAAGTCCCTTCGTTCTATGAACTCTGCCACCAAATTAGTGAAGAATAAGCCAGGCAGGAGATACTTGCTGACAGACGTGGAAATTAGCAACAACGGCAACAGGCAATATGTCACAAGAAGGTTGAATTATCTTGAATGAGTTTAGGAATTTTCTCTGGTGTAGTGGAGATTTCCAATACTTTAGACAAGCTGAAGAGTCACCTTGTTAATTAACAGCTTTGTTTTAAAGTCTTGTAAGAACCCCGCTGTTTAAAGGTCTTTCAGAATGCTTGCCTGAAAAGAAAAACGCTTGGAGGTCCTGAATTCTTCCCTAGAACAATATGTCCTTAGGAAGGTCAATCCAGCTGCTTGTTTGATCTCTGCTTTCCGAGAACTGAGATCCAGCTATAGGCACTGCTCCCAGAAGAGGATTTGAGGTGTCCGGGTGGTAAGGAACAGACATCTCCTTCACACGTGTGCAGCAATGACATCAGGTCCTCCTTTGGGCATCTCCATTCCATTCCATTCCTCAGCAGGCTGCACAACACTCTAAATAAAGAATGCTACAAAATTGCAACTGACACACGAGGTTGTGTCCTCAATCGCAATTCATTCATTTGCATGGGGAAGACATCTTTGAAATCATTTCTTGAGGTAGTTCATCTGCCTGGATTAGTGAAACATTCTGTTGTGTGACCGTGGCTTTATATACGGATCAATCTGTTCTAATATCTTCTCTAGAAACAAGATAATTCACATCCAGAAAACCTGAAACACAAGTGAGTGTTGGTTTTCTTTCTGGTGGACATTTCCAGAGAAGAGTGTCTTAGGGATTCAGAGACAAGTCTAGTGATACTCCACTTGAACTGCAACTGTCCTTTTTCCTTTAGGTCAATCGCTGGTGCAGTTATAGGGATGGCCCCATCCCCATCCCAACACCCAACTTACTGCTGTTGAATCAATTCAGACTCATAGAAACTGTACAGGATAAAACATCATTGCTCCTTTGTATTTCTGAGACTGTAAAACCTTCCATGAACAGAAAGCTACATCTTTCTCCTGAGGATTAGATGGTGTTCTTGAACTTCAGAACTTGCAATTAATAGTCTATTGTGTAATTCACACCATTGGATCTCCTAGGTATGGGGTGGTGGTGTAGTTTTGGCCTTTTTAAAGACGGTTCTATTTCATTTTTTAAAGTCGATAAGTAATTTCTTTTAAACTTTGTTCAGTAATTTCCTTGTCCTTGAAGAGAGATGCTGGGACCTTGTTCAGAAGTTACTTATAATGATAACTGCATTATAATTATAGATTGCTTAGAGTGTGTTATTTTCACAAAGTTGAGTCTTCCTCTTCATGAACATGGTCCAGTATTCTAATTATTTGCTTTTCTTTTGGTACCTTGTAGTAGTGTTTTTCTTAAAGGCTTCTCTCTACAAGACTTGTTTTTCTGCTTAGGTTTATTCTATTTTTTCTTATCTTTTAGGGGGCTATTGTAAGTGGCATTATTTTCTGATTTCCTTTTTAGAACTTTCAATAATTTTATTCTAGTGCTTTTGGATTTTCTGTGATTAGAGTTATCATCAGCAATTACAGAGTTTAACTTCTTTGTTGCCATTTTGGATGCAGTTGGTTTACATTTGTTGATTGATAGCTATTGTTAACAGTTTGTGTTAGTCAGGGTTGGCTATAGAAACAAATTCATAGACACTCAAAGCTGTTTAAGAAAAACCTTTATATAAAAGAGCAATTGTATGGGGGTATAGCTCAGTGGTAGAGCATTTGACTGCAAAAGAGCAATTGTATATTGAGAAAACATCCCAGCCAAGTACAGATCAAATCCATAAGTCCTATATTAACCCATATGTCCAATGCCAATCTATAAATTCCTCTTCAGACTCATGCAGCACATGCAATGGCCCTGATTACAGGAAGATCAATAGGCCAGTAGGTGGAAAGACTTGTCGATCCAGTGGCAATGGAAGCATCTGAATGCTGGCAGTGGTGTCTACAGGCTCTTCCAGCTGCAGCACTCTAGTGTATCTTCATGTGTCTTATAAGCAGGAATGCCTCATAGGAAGTGTGGGTGAAAGGTCAGCCCCCCCCAACTAATCATGGGTTTTATAGGTACAATTGTACAGGTGAGGTATATAAAGATTATAATAAAGTCATAGAGAATAAGGAGAGATTGAAATAATGGAGTCAGACACATTTCATGGTAGTATGCTCATCTCAGCCCCAATTGGTGGCCCAAGTGGAGATGGGAGACAGGAGGGCAGGAAGTAGGGGGAGGGGGAGGAGGAAAAGGGGAAAGGAAATATTGGAGTGGCGAGACAGGGAGAGTGAGGGGAGAGAGCTTTTTACTGCTAACCCAGGTTTATATATCTTTTTTTTTGAGGGGGGCATGCAAGGCCCCTAATTATAGGTAAAGGCATGCATTACAGGACAGGGTTGTGCTTTAGGTAATACAGTATTGGGAGGGGGTGGCCTAGGGGTACATACCTAAAGGAAAAGAGAGATTAAGGGTATACATATGACAGGATGGGCTGATTGTAGATTCAGGATGGCAGCCTAACTTTGGATGTCACCTAGCAGATTTGACCTGTTCTCTGGCTCTCCGTGGAAACCATTATCATTAGGGTGCGAATCCCACCCACAGTGTATCAGAGACCTTCAGGGAGTATATCTCTAGAAGCATCTGACCTCCCACCATGTGCTGGAAAATAGCCTCAGTATGTAGCACATCTTTGGGGGAGACAAAGCTCGGGAAGTTTTTTGTATCCAGAAGGGAGTACGTGTGTATCCCACCTCCAGCAAGCTATTTATTTCCATACTGTTACCAAATGAGGTTATCAAGCTGCGACCTGATTGACAGGCTAAATTCTACCCCTTCACTTTTAACATACTCAAGTGGACAGCAGATTATGCAACCACCACAGAGTTTCAGCACAATATGAAATAAGATTGGTATTTAATGATATCCTTATTTGATTCCAATTTGAAAGGTGAATGCGTGCACTTCCTCTCCATTGAGTGCAATGTCTGTCATTGGCCTCGTAGTTTGCTATTTTAAGTCCTATCAAATCAGTTTGGACCCACACCAACACTAGAGAAAACAGAATGAAGCATAGGTCTTGCTTCATCCTCACAGTTGTGATGCATGAGGCCTTTGGAGCAGTTACTGTGCCAATCTATCATATTAAAGGTCAGCTTTTTAAAATGACCTTATGCTTTATAAAGCATTATGTTCTTATCCAATTCTCATTCTCCTAACAAATATCCAAAGCACTTGGGATGAAGAAATCACCGCCTCACTTCTTTCTATTAAGCATCAGAAGTATACATCACCCAATGTATAATTATTTGTTCTTCTGGTGGTCCATCCTACCATCAAATTATTCCCCAGTACAATAATTCAAGTACATCATTTGATCTCTGATCTTTTTCATTCATTGTCCTCGTTTCACATGCACATGAGACAATTGAAAACCTCAGAGTTTGGCCAGGTACATCTGAAACCTCAAAGAGACATCCTTGCTCTTCACCTTTAAAGAGGTTTGTGCAGCAGGTTTGCTCAATGAAATGCACCACTTGATTGACTCAAGCTTTCATGAATATTGATTGCAGATCCAAGCAAGATATTTTCAATATTATCTCCATTCATCCTGATTTTTTCCATTGGTTCCATAGTGGAGAGTTTAATTTTCTTAACATTGAATTTTAACCTTGCAGGACTGGATAGGGCAGAGGTGTACACTGGTGCATATGGAAGCTGGAGGCACAGGGAATCCAGGGTGGATGATACCTTCAGGACCAGGGGTGTGAAGGGTGATGCTGGGAGAGTAGAGGGTAGAACTGATTACAAGGATCCACATGTGACCTCCTCCCTGGGAGATGGACGGCAGAGAAGGGGGGGAAGGGAGACTCCAGATAGGGCAAGATATGACAAAATAACAATCTATAAATTATCAAGGGCTCATGAGGGAGGGGGGAGAAGAAAGGGAGGGGGAAAAAAGAGGACCTGATGTAAAGGGCTTAAGTGGAGAGCAAATGCTTTGAAAATGATTAGGGCAAAGAATGTACAGATGTGCTTTATACAATTGATGTATGTATATGTATGGATTGTGGTAAGAGTTGTATGAGCCCCTAATAAATTGTACCCCCAAAAAAGAAAGAAAATGATTGGGGCAAAGAATGTACAGATGTGCTTTATACAATTGATGTATGTATATGTATGGATTGTAATAAGAGTTGTATGAGCCCCTAATAAAATATTTTTTAAAAAAAACCCAGTGGGGAGAAAGCTGATGGTGTCTGACTATCAAAGGACATACCATGTGGGGCCTTAAAGGCTTGAAAGTAATCAAGCGACCATCCTACATGAAAGAAACACACATGAAAGAAACACACCAGCCTGTGTGATCAATAGGTGCCAAAGGGATCAGGTATAAGGCATCAAGGCACAAAATATATCATTGTGAATGAGGGGGAGTACAGATTGGGGACCCAAAACCCTTCTTTGGGGACTTGGACATCCCCTTGCAGAAGGGATGCAAGGAGGATAAAAGCCAGTCAGGGTGCAGTGCAACAACAATGAAACATAAAACTCTCCTCTAGTTCTTAAATGCTTCCCCACCCACCCCCACTATCATGATCCCAATTCTACCTTACAAATCTGGCTAGACCAGAGGATGTACACTGGTACAGATAGGAACTGTAACACAGGGAATCCAAGACAGATTGTCTCTTTAGGACCAGTGCTGAGAGTGGAGATACCGGGAGGGTGGATGGAAGGTGGGGTAGAAAGGGGGTACTGATTACAAGGATCTTCATATAACCTTCTCTTTGGGGGATGGATAAGAGAAAAGTGGGTGAAGGCAGATGTTGGACAGTGTAAGATATGACAAAACAATAATTTATAAATTATCAAGGGTTCATGAGGGAGGGAAGTAGAAAGGGTGGTGAAAATGAGCTGATATCAAGGGCTAAAGTAGAAAGCAAATGTTTTGAGAATGATTATGGCAACAAGTGTACAAATGGCCTTGACACGATGGATGTATGGAGTGTGATAAGAGTTGTATGAGATTCCAATAAAGTGATTAAAACACACACACACACACCAAAAAACAGATCCAGTAAAATAAGATATGTCTACAAAGAATATTATGAAACAATGCGCCAGAATGTTATTACAGTGAAGGATGACAAGACTATGTCAGCAGAGAACAGTTGCTGGAGTAGAACATTATGCTTGGTAAATAAGAGGGTCAGCGAAAAAGTGGAATACTCTCAATGCAATGGATTGACACAGTAGCTGCAACAATGGGCTCAAACCATAGAAAAATTATGAGGGTAGTGCAGGACTACACAGTGTTTCTTTGTTGTTGTTGCTTTTAAATCATTTTATTAGGGACTCATACAACTCAACACAATCCATACATACATCAATTGTGCAAAGCACATTCGTGCATTCATTGTCCTCATCATTCTCAAAACATTTGCTCTCCAGTTAAGCCCCTGGCATCAGGTCCTCATTTTTACCCCTTCCTCCCTGCTCCCCCTCCCTCATGAACCCTTGATAAATTATAAATTATTATTATTTTTCATATCTTTCCCTGTCCAACGTCTCCCTTCACCCACTTTTCTGTTGTCGGTCCCTGAGGGAAGAGGTCACATGTAGATCCTTGTAATCGGTTTCCCTTTTCCAACCCACCCTCCCGGTATCGCAACTCACATCACTGGTCCTGAAGGGATCATCCACCCTGGATTCCCTGTTATTCTGGTTCCTATCTGTACCAGTGTACATCCTCTGGTCTAGCTAGACTTGCAAGGCAGAATTGGGATCATGATAGTGCTTGGGGGTGGGGGTGGGGGGGGGAAGTAAGCATTTAGGAACTAGAGGAAAGTTGTATTTTTCATCGTTGTTGTGCTGCACCCTGTCTCTAGTGGCCTACAAATGGACTTTGGGTCTCCACTGCACACTCCCCACCTCATTCACTCTGGTAAGAGTTTTTGTTCTGATGATGCCTGATACCCAATCCCCTCAACACCTCATGATGGCATATGCTAAAGTGCTTCTTCTATGTGGGTTTTGTTGCTCCTGAGCTAGATGGCCGTTTCTTTATCTTCAAGTCTTTAAGACTCCAGACGCTATATCTTTTGACAGTCGGGCACCATCGACTTTCTTCACCACAGTTGGTTATGCACCCATTTGTCTTCAGTGATCGTATCATGCAGTTGAACACACAATGATAAATTTTTTTGTTTTTTGATGCCTGATAACTGATCCCTTCGGCACCTCGTGATCACACAAGCTGGTGTACTTCTTCTATGTGGGCTTTGTTGCTTTTGAGCTAGGTGGCCGCTTGTTTACCTTCAAGCTTTTAAAACGCCAGATGCTATCTCTTTTGATAGTCAGGCACCATCAGCTTTCTTCACCACATTTGCTTATTCACCCGCTTAGGCTTCATCGCTTGTGTTGGGAAGGTGAGCATCATAGAATGCAAATTTAATAGAAGAAAGTATTCTTGCATTGAGGGAGTGCTTAAGTAGAGGCCCAATGTCCTTCTGCTACCTAATACTAAACCTATAAATATATGCACATAGATCTATTTCCCCATCCTCATATATAAATATATTTGCATATATACATGTCTTTATCTAGACCTCTATAAATGCCCTTTGCTTCCAAGCTCTTTCCTCTATTTCCCTTGACTTTCCTCCTGTGTCACCACCATGCTCAGTCCCCACAAGGGTTTCAGCAATTCCTCTTTGTTACATTACCCTTGATCATGCCCTACCAGGACTCCCACACCCTCTTCACCACCAATTTGTATCACTTTTTTCCTTGTGCCTGGGTTTGTTAACACCACTTCCTTAACCCCCCGCCACTTTCCCCTCTCCCATGTCCCCCCTGGAACTGTCAGTCCCATTGTTTTCTCCTCCAAATTGTTCATACAGCCTATCTTATTTAGACAGACCTGTGGAGATAATAACATGCACAAAAACAAGACAGAACAAAACCAAGCAACAATGTACAACAAAACAACAACAACAAACCAATGACAAAAACAAAACATGACAAGAAAGAAAAGCTTGTAGTTAGTTCAAGAATCATTTGTTGACCTTTCAGAGTGTTTTCCAGTCCAGTCTGTTGGGACACCATGCTCTGACCCCAAAGTCCACCTTCAGCTTTACCTGGGGACCTCGCTGCTCCATTCCCTTGCTGTTCTGTTGCACCACCTTAGTGTTTTGCCTCGGTGTGGCAGGAATAGATCAGGTACAATTCCCACACTGTGCCTCTGGGGTTGTCCCCTGTAGGGCTATGGGTCAGTGAGGGTCGTCATGTCTAATGGTGGGGTTGGCTATTTGAGCCTCTCTGGACTCGCTGCTCTAATTGGGATCATCATCCTCAAGGCCTTGTGGGCCAGGATATGCTCCACTCTCTCCTCCTCCCCCTTCTTCAGCACTTGTGTGCTCTGATCAGATATTTCCCTCTCCCAAAGCTGCAGATTCAATGCCATCTTTTGAAATAAATTCTTCTGGGGTGAGGGGCAGGTGTCCACTTACTATATGAGATTGGAGCCGGCACCCCCAGACCTCTCCACTGGTTCCCTACTCCTCGCCAGCATGTTGCATTCACATCTTGGAGCATTGGGTTGAAGTCTGATCCTTCTTTCCCGACAGTGTTTCCTTGTGTTGTGCATGGGGTTGCTTTAAGTCAGAAACTTATTCAATGGTACCTAAGAACAACAAGAAACCCAAAGAGACCTACACAAGTGGAATAATAGCCCTCATGGATAAGAAAAGTCAATATCATATAAATATAAATGTCACTGAAAACAATTTTAATCACACCAAAATAATTGCGAAGTAGCAACTTTATGCTATATAGAAATGTTAAAAGTAAATATCAAGTTCATACGAACAGGGAAGATATACACGATAAGCAATGAACTGCAAAAACAAGAAGAATGAAGTAAGAGACTTTCCACTACCAACCTCAAAAAACATTAAACAGCCACAGTAGTTAAAACTGCCTGGCACTTTGGAAAAGTATAGAAAACCCTTCAACACAGGACTTAAAAGATATTGAATGGGAAAGAATCTTATGCTTCAACCAATGGTGATTGCAAATTGGATCTCCATCTGTAGAAGAGTAAAACAAGATCCATGCCTCATCCCATGACAAAAGCTAGCGGAAGATTGATGGGGAAAAAACCACAAAACTAAACATAGTGGGTGGAAGGAAGAATTAAAGAACTAAAGGAATGGTGTATGTTTCATAGGTGCTGCACTGCACGCTGCCTGGTCCGTCCCTCCCTTGTGGCCTTTCTGTGAGATGTCTAAGTGTCTACAGATAGGCTTTGGGTCTACACTCTGACCCCCCTCACTTGCATCGATATGCTTGTTTGTTTTAGGTTTTAAAATGCCTGATACCTGATCCTGTCAACACTTCATGATCACACAGGCTGGTGTATTTCTTTCATGTGGACTTTTTTGCTTCCTAGCTAGATAGCTGCTAGTTTATCTGCAAGCCTCTAAGATCCCAGATGTTTTATCTTTAATAGCTGGGCACCCACTGCTTCATTCATTTGCTTATGCACTCATTTTGTCTTCACCGATTGTGTCCGGAAGGTGAGCATCACTGAATGCCATATTATTAGAACAAAGTGTTCTTTCGTTGAGGGGGGTGATTGAGTAGAGGCCCAATGTTTGTCTGCTACCTCAATACTTAACATATAAGTATATGTATACATAAGTATATGTACATATGTCTATGTCCCTATCATTATATAAAAATATATTTACATCTATATAACTCTATAAATTTATAACTGTATTTATAAATCTATAAAAGTACTTTCCCTCCCAGTTCATTCCTCTAGCTTTTTTTATTGTAATTTTCTTGCAAGTTTCTATTCTTAGATGATAAGAAAAAATATTTTTAAATAGATGGATATAATGGCATGCTAATGTTTTTATGCTCTTAATAAATTAACAATGAATACTTGATGGAAAGGTGAATATAACTTTGTTACTCCCATGCATATCAATCACCTTGATAGAGACATCTGGAGAATACTAAAAACTGGTAACATATAAGCAAGTAGTTTTTAGTATTAATAAGGATGGCCAGTATTAACACATGGATATTAATAAACTGGCTTTCCCAAAATACAGGTCTGTACATGGCATTATGAATAAGTTTTGATCAATAAGACTGGGGAAGAGCTCAAGTAATCTGTACCTTTGAAAATCTTTGTAATTAATAAGGTTTCATGGCTAGTAAGGAATTATTGCTTTAGAGCAGTGGTTCTCAACTTCCTAATGCTGTGACCTTTTAATACTGCCCCTCATGCTGTGGTGACCCCAACCATAAAATTATTATCATTTTAAGCATGTTATTGGGGACCTGTACAACCCTTATCAGAATACATACATACACCCACTGTGTCAAGCACATTTGTACATTTGTTGCGATGATCATTCTCAAATATTAGCTTTCTACTTGAGCCCTTGATATCAGCTTCTCATTTTTCCCTCTCCTTCCCCACTTCCCCTCGCTCATGAACCCTTATTTATAAATTATTATTCTTTTGTTATATCTTACACTGTCTGATGTCTCCCTTCACCCACTTTTCTGTTGTCCATCCCCCAGGGAGGAAGTAATATGTAACTCCTCATAATCGGTACCCCCTTTCTACCCCACCTGCCGTCCACCCTCCTGGTATCACCACTTTCAGCACTGGTCCTGAAGAGATCATCTGTCGTGGGTTCCCTGTGTTTCCAGTTCCTATCTGTATCAGTGTATATCCTCTGGTCTAACCATATTTGTAAGGTAGAACTGGGATCATGATAGTGGGGGTGGGAGGGGAGGGAGCACTTAAGAACTAGAGGAAAGTTGTATGTTTCATCGTTGCTGCACTGCACCCTGACTGGCTGCTCTCCTCCCTGAGACCCTTCTATAAGGAGGTGTCCAGTTGCCTAGATGGGCATTGGGTTTCCACTCTGCACTCACCCTCATTTAAAATGATATGATTTTTGTTCTTTTTGCCTGATACCTGATCACGTTCACACCTCGTGGTCACAAAGGCTGGTATGCTTTCTCCATGTGGGCTTTGTTTTTTTCTGAGTTAGATGGACACTTGTTTATCTTCAAGCCTTTAAGACCCCAGATGCTATATCTTTTGCCAGGCGGGCATCCTCAGCTTTCTTCATCACATTTGCCTATGGACACATTTGTCTTCAGTGATTGTGGTGGGTAGGTATGCATCATGGAATGCCAATTTAATAGAACAAAGTGTTCTTCCATTGAGTAAGTACTTGAGTGGAGGTCCAATGTCCATTTGCTGCTTTAATACTAAACCTATAAATATTCCCCTCCCCCCACTATCATGACCCCAGTTCTGCATTACAAATCTGGCTGTATCAGAGCATGTACACTGGTACAGATGTCTGTACCAGTTTTCCCTAAGAGGTCTGGACACATGGAATCCAGGACAGATAAGCTCCCCAGGAAGAATAATGGGAGTAGCGATACCATGAGGGTAGGGGGAAGGCAGGGGGAGAAAGGGGAAACTGATCACAATGATCGACATATAACACCTCCCACCCAGGGTGAAAAGCAACAGAAACATGGGTTAAGGGAGGCAGCATAAAATAATAATAATCTATAATGTATCAATAGTTCTGAGGGTGGGAAGGTGGGGGGAGGGAGGGCAAAAATGAGGAGCTGATGCCAAGGGTCAGAGTAGAAAGAAAATGTTTTGAAAAGGATGATGGTGACACATATACAGATGTTCTTGACACAATGTTTGGATGGATTGTTATAAGAGCTGTAAGAGCCCCCGATAGCATGATTTTTAAAAAAACCAAACATCAATCCAGAGCTACAAAGATCATCAGTGGGAACATAGGTACAAACTTAAGGGCCCAGTTGCAAGGCATGCACATATTATCAAATATTTTAGAGGAAACACACACAATGGAAGACAAAATAAATGGTTAGTCTTACTTACAATAAGACCCATATGTGCATCAAAACATTCAATAAGAGAACAAAATGTTTTCCACAGACTAGAAAACAATCCTAAGCAAGGACACAATGGCCAACTTAAATCTAAAATCTAGAGAATGCTGTAATACCACAATAAAAAACAAATAACTCAATTATAAAGGCAGCAAAACCCATAGTTAATTAAAAGAGACATTCAAATAGCAAAAGACATGAAAACAATATTCACAAACATTAGTCATAAAGGAGATGCAGATTTTTTAAAAAAGTGATATCATGTCACACTGACAATGATAGCCCAATTAAAAAGAAAACCCAAAAAACCCTACTGGAGACGAAGCAGGGAGATTGGGACTTTCACCCACTGGACTGATGGTTCTGTCCAATGGCTCTGCAAACCTATCTGGTAATGCTACAAGCAAATATTACACACTACAAATAAATGGGATAAGAAATTGCATACCATCCATCAACAAGTTTTGTGGGTTTATATCCTAAAAAAGTAAAATCGCATATCGCAGACAGACCTATGCACTTCCATGCTCATCAGAGCACTGTTCACAGTATCAAGAAATTGGAATAATCCCAAAGACTCTCTTTAGAAGATTGGATAAAGAAACTTTGGTACATACACACAATGGAATACTACACATGTCTAAAACTGCTGGAGAAAACACAAAGCACATTATGACTTAGACCTGTAGAAAATTTTAATGAGTGAAACTGGACAATCACAAAAGAACAAATGTTGTATCAGACCACTGTCAGCATAAACAGCAACAGAACCTGACAACTCTGCTAAGATCATGTAAACATTTAATACGACATCCCAGGCAATGTTGTAACATGATTCTCTAACTATGTACTAGGTATCGCTCTCTCATTTGTTCATCTAAAATTTTAAAAGACTAAGCAAAACAAAATAAGAAAACAACAACAAACATTTCTGTAGTGGAGGATCCACCTCAGTTGGGATATGTTGTCATCTAGCAGGAAATGGAAAGGGGCAAATAGCTTCTGACAGCATCCCAGGATTACTTCAATGTACTAGAATCTCCGAACTACTCTGTTGAACTTAAAGCTGAAACTTGCTGTTGTGGGAGGCACAGATGACTGATATCCCGAAGTCTTGGGCTTCAGGGTATGATCCAAGATTTTCAAATGGAAAAGCCAAGATCAGAGGAGGGAATGGTATTAGAGGTTCAATTCAGTGGCTATCAGTGTTGAAGTTCTCTTGGTTGTGGACAGCAGAGACTCCAAGCTTCTAGTGAAGTTCTGTTGTTTTTCTTCCTCTCTTGGCTTTGAGGTCACCAGGAAAAAACAGATGCTTACAGATGTTTGTTCCGCACTTGTTTTTTTCCGCATTCCCAGGTACATTCCAGGTTTATTATATTTGATGACTGTAAGTTTTGTGTGGAGCTTTGCTAAAGGGAGGGGTGATTAATCTGACCCTCTGACTTCATCATTCTTAAGGAAACATTGTGAACGAGGTCTGAGGTGTTGCCTTACAAACATCCATGTTTATACCCCAGTGGCAATATAGGCCCAGAAGAAATTCCTGACCCTCTGCCAGGATAGATCTTCTTTTTTACCTCATCCATTTCCCCCTCAGTTACTGTAGTTTACCACATGTGACCATAACTTATTGTTTGGAACCTTTAGCTTGTACATCTAGGCATTGATATCTTTTTTTTTTTTTTGCATTGATATCTTATGGACAAGAGGGTCTATTTTCCGGGGAAAAAGGTATATGGTATCCTCTGTTCCCCTTGGTGTCTATGTGGTTTAACCAATATAGTATACTGGCATGATAAGAAATTATATTTTCCCAACTATTATTTGACAGCTAGTTCCCCTGGGACATTCATATCTGCCGCTCAGGTATATTTACAATAAAAGACACGCACAATGGCATGTTACTCTGCTAATGACATCCAGCCTAGCCCAGTCCTTCAGCTACAGGAGAGAATACAGCCTCAACAGCCGTAGGATGCCCAGCTCCCCCAATTCACCGGAAAGGCGTGATTCTGCATAAGTCCCACTGGAACTGCTGATCTGAGTGAGCTTCGCTTGTTGCAGTATTAAAAAGGAAAAGAAAATGTGGTGAACAAGAGAGAGAAACAATGTGTGATGCTTTCCTCATCAGGATGTCTTTGCGTTTGCATGTTTCCAGTGCAGCTGGTGGGCTCTGGGAGACTTGAGGCAGACTAGGGCACCCCTGGATTCTCCTGCCCAACTTGTGGATTGGCCACCAGCGGTTAGGACACGGATTTCACTGCCAGTTCCCTGTAGGGGCTTAAGTGAGTAACAATTGCTGGTCCTTATGGTGATTCCCTAGCCTACATATACACTGGGAGTAGCTGATTGACAGTCAGAAGTAATGCCAAGAACATACTGCATCTTCAAATGGACAGCCTCAATGTTGGTAACACAACCTTCTATTCCAATAATGGAGACAGGGTAAAGTAAATCTGTAAGCGTCTGGACAGAAACCTCCCTACAGGAAGGTTTGGACTTCAGGGATTGCTGAGGGCTCTCAGCCAGGACTCAGTTCTGGCAGACAGGCTGGAGGGGGGTTAAGAGCTGGCTGCCTGTCAGTGTCTCCATCTTACAGTTTCCCTTGGAGCTTCTCTCGATGTGAGGGTTTGTATCAACCACTGAATTAGAAACTTTGCATTGTAAGGGGAGGAAACAGTCTCCTATTTCCAAAGAGCAGAAGGACACATATGGAGTCAGATACACACAGAGGGCACAAGGAAAACATGGGGGATCTTTCAACCATGATGCAAATCTGTCCCCAGTAAGGGTATTGGGAGGCAAGGGCAGCTGGAATTTCCTAGAAGTTAGCTCAGTCCAGGATGAACCAGCAAGCACATCTCAGTGTCCTCAAGCCATAGTTGGGCATCGGAGCTGTCTTGTGTATTTCAAAAACTCTTGTATCTTAATCCCCTTAACATGTACAGACACTGACAGGGAATCAGGACCAAAGAGGCGATGGGTTTCGGAGGACACATTTGAGGGCCTGGAGCATTGTGCTACCTTGTGTAGAGTGAGGAGAGGTGCTTTCACTGAGCAAACCTCATCTACTGTTTGCCTTGTGCCGTGGATTGCATTGGCCCCACCCCCTCACAAATGTTTACAAATGACACGTGTCAGATTTCATAGGAGCATATTAATTTAAGTAGGTGTATTTAATTATAATTTAAACATAAATGTAATTCAATAATTAATATAATTTAAATGTCACTTTATTTCCATTTCAACATTCACCTACGCACAATGCTGTGAGCTGAGTCCAAAGGAGAGATCCAGGTGTTGGAACAAATGCTTCCCTCTCGGCCCGGATGCATTCCAGGCCTCCAGCCAGGGCAGCTTGCCAGACCGATGGAAGTGCCTTCCTGAAACAGGGGTCACCATCCATGCATTAAGATTTTCAAACAGGCACGCCATGGGTTCTGGGATGAAACCTTCTCCTCCATGTTATTTCCTAGCTATAAAATCAGACAACAAAACAAAAATAAAAAGTTGTAATTTTAATCTGCAAAGTTTTATACCTGTTTACTGTACAATCATGGCATCCACATTCGGAGATGGAGGTGACCTGGACTAGTGTGCAGCTCCATTACAGTGTGAACCTTAAATTGTCCCGCCAACCACCAGCAACAGATGTCATGAGCTGCGTGTGCTAGAATGACCAGGTTCAAGTAAAGCCATGCCAGTCTGTGTGTGCAAGCTGAATGAATCTAATGCACTCCCAATGAAAAATATTATCATGTCATTTGCTTGAAATCTTAGATTTTGGTGAACCTCATGAGTATTTTTTGCAAAACTTTTGTTTATTCTCCTTAGCAAAATCTGGTTCAAAAAATCCAAGTGACCACCACCTGTACTTGGATTTCTGCGTTGTTAAAATACATATTAGTTCAGATATACAAACAATCATTCTGTAACTTAGTGGTGTCAACTGTGAGAATGGAGAAAAATGCTTCTGATGGTGTATATAAATGAGAAAATAATCTAGATGGGAGTTAAAATTAAAAAAATATATATTTAGGGATAGTGCTACTGAGTTCCTGGTCAATAACATTATATATATGATGTTATACATATATATTCCAAATGAGATGATCTATGAATTTTGGTGATAAATTCAAGGTTGAGATCCCTGAGCAGTTATCAAGGGGTCACACGTAAAGGACAAATAGAGAGGCACACTTTGGTTGGAAATGCTCCCATTTCAGGTGAGCCAGAGTCCCCTGGGCAAGGGACATTTAGAACAGTCTGCACTCATTCCTACATTTTGAGAATCTGAATGGACCTCATTTAACCCAGAGTGCTTTTTGGGTCTGAGGCTGGTGTATTTTGGTTCAAGATCTGAAATATCGTTTATGGATCTTATTCTTACTTTGCCCTATCTACTAAACAAGTGTTTCCCACTTCCTGCTCTGAATAATCTCTTTACTCAGATTCATGACCCTTGAAATAGTGCCCACCTTTTCTAGGTGGCAACTTCTTCCCCGAGACATTATGACACATGAATCACTGTACTGACACCGAGACACTCTGCCACATGAATCACTGTACTGACACCGAGACACTCTGCCACATGAATTACTGTACTGACACCGAGACACTATGACACATGAATCACTGTACTGACACCGAGACACTATGACACATGAATCACTGTACTGACACCGAGACACTATGACACATGAATCACTGTACTGACACCGAGACACTCTGACACATGAATCACTGTACTGACACTGAGACACTCTGACACATGAATCACTGTACTGACACCGAGACACTATGAGACATGAATCACTGTACTGACACTGAGCTTTTCCTTAGGCATCTTGCACTGGGATATAGTGTGTGCGTTGCTTGTAAGATCCGTGGGTTTCTGATGATCGTGGCCCAAGGTGGGGAAATCCCTGGCTGATTAACAGTAGTAGGTGGCCAAAATCTACTAGAGACATCCTGCCAGAGTCGGCAGGTCATAAAATACAGAGACAGAAGTGGAGGGCAACCTCTGGTGCCAGCATCTGGCATGCCGCTTCCTGACCTTAAGAATTTGGACTGAAGGGCACCCACCAGCACGTAAACCATTTCAACCACGGTCATGGGTTTCTGTTGGACGTTGCGATAATTTTCAGAGCCCAGAAACATGAGAGGATATAATCAAGGGAGAAGAGGGTGGAAAATAGCCCTGAATGGCTTCCTGGAAGAGTTGAATATTTGAGGCATCATTAATCCCCAACTCCTTGGAATATGTCTGGCATTAATTCTTCTAAAACATATATTCCCACATAGAAAAACTACCAAGGACTTTGAGGAGGTTGATTAAGAGGCATTTTTAGATCCCTTGAGTTAGAAATACCTCAGTCCTTGGGTTTGCACCAGAAAGAATTCACACCGCAGCCTGGTTTGTGATCAAAGTGAATTTTATTTTTATAAAGGATAGAAACCGTTTTCAGGTGTTAGAGTAAATTGAACTAAAGAGAGAGCGAGAGCAGGAGCAAGATAACACGGCACAGCTGCTGCACCGGACCACAACCAGGCTGCTCTGAACCGTGTAGTAGCTGCTGGGAGAGAGCCATGATTCAACGTTTTTGGCTTTTTCAAGGGAGGCGTGGTCGATGATACTGGTTAACCCCATTGGCTGAATTAAGCCCACCTGGCCTAGATGGCGTCCCACCCAGGTGTACAGGCTTCCTCTCCCAAAGTCCTGAATGTGAGCATGCCCTCTACCCTTAAGCAGCTTCCAACTTCCTGTAAGGGCAGCGGGAGGCTTTGGCAATGTAGAGGGCCAGCCCTCAGTTCTGCCTCTAGCTACCTCACAGCATCAGGGTCTAAATAAGGAATGGGTTTTGGAGAGTGTGGGGCAATGATGATACTCTGGGGTGGACCTGATGGTTTCAAGGAACTCTGTACTGTCCAGTCCTCGACACACAGGACATACGGGAGCCTCAGTCAGGGCAGGAGCAATGAAGGCTGGAGGGAGAGAATACTGGGCTCAGAAATGCTGGGTTTCCCTTTGACCATTCACACACACCTCTTAGGAAAAATGATCTCTTATTACAGACTAACACACAAATGAGTTCAAAAGAATTACCCTACAATGGACTTAGAAGAAACAAAAAAGCCTCTATTGATAAACACAGGGTTCCCTCCTATGCAAATCCTTCTTCAGGCACTAGGTTGAAATCCCAGCCTTGGGCACTGAAGGCTATCAGTTCTCTTTGGACAGGGCTGTGGGTCCCTTGGGAAAGCACAGCTGTGGTCTAAAGATGCCATTGCTGTGTGTTCTCCTGTGCCTGATGACAGTTCCCCAAGGTGAGGGTCTCAGAGATCAGTGTGGAGTCTATGGGGATGGTTGTGACTGCAAGTGATGGACGGATTCCAATTATCTTTATTTATAGGCATCCTGCCCCTGGTGCAGCTTCAGGAGTCGGGTCCAGGATTGGTGGAACCCTCCGAGAAACTGTCCCTCACCTGCACTGTCTCTGGTTTCTCCATCACCAGCATTGGTTATGATTGGAACTGGATCTGCCAGACCTCAGTGGATGGGATACAGAGATTATGATGGTGATACAGATTATAACCCGTCCTTCCAAAGCCAACTCTCTATCACCAGAGACACATCGAAGAATCAATTTTCTCTGCAGCTGAGCTCCGTGACTGCTGAGGACACAGCTGTGTATTACTGTGCAAGGATCACAGTGAGGGGAAGTCAGTGTGAGCCCAGACACAAACCTCCCCTGCAGGGGAGACATTGGGCAGCGGGGGGCTCACAGGTCCCACAGGACACACACACCCAGCCCTAGACAGGCACATGTGAATGACAGGGAAGATTTCCTGTTGAAATTAGGGCTTCCTCTCTTACATCTTAGCATCTCCAGGGACAGTTTTCCTCCTCCCACCCCACCCCCAGAGTTTCTCCTCACTGCAGGCTTGAATGGAGGAAAAAATATTAAAGTGACTCTGAAACTTCATACTCTTCCTGGATGACCCATTTTTCTTCTCGGCAAACAGATTACCATGGTCGTTCTCATCCTCTCTGTTACTCAAAATCTGTAGACAATGAAATACAGGCATGTACACATTCATGAGTGCAGAGCACGATTTCAATTGCTCTGAGCTCACTGATCTATTACAGCCCCTGGTTAGGACTCTGGAGGTCTCTTTGACATGCTCCCTGTGCACTGTGGGTAGTAACTGACTAAAAATCTCTAAGTCTGAGAAAATAATTGAGGTGACTTTGGGGGTTAAACATGTGACATATCCTTCGTGATGCTTTCTCCCCACTGTGTCCTTTGATGCAGAAACAAGTGTTCCAGGCCCAGAGGGGAACAGTTGAACAGGAATGAGCTGTCTGGTTCGAGGACTCCTTTCTAAGATTACTCATTGAAGTCCCAAGGAAGGGAACACATGTTGGAAAGAAAACTTTAATTTCCAAAAGATAGAAAATGTATCACAAGAAGAGGACATTGCAGGCTCATATAGCAGAATGTTTTTAGAACTGAGAATAGCGTGACTTCTCACGTATTTTGAACCTGTGATACGGGGAACTGGTTTCTAGAGAAAGTACATCCTGTTTGGTAGAGTGTCCGCAAAACAGAGGAAAACGCTCAGTTAGAAGCACAGACACAGTGGCTGCAAACATGGTCTCAAACTTAAGAGCAAGTGAGGATGGTTCAGGACTTGGAAGTTTACGTATTTCCTGTGAGACATTATGAGTAAACGTGACTCAGAAACACCCAACAACATCTTTGATGGCGTGAGGTACAGAATACTGAGATTAATTTTGGTCAGCTAATTGTAATTACCTAATATAATCACATATTATACCATTTTTAAATTTTAAAAATGTTAAAATTATTTAACATTTAAAATTCAATACATATAACATTCCTAATTAAGTTACAGCTACACGCTTTTCAATTAGAAAAACAATGTGTAATAAATAAGTAGTAAATACATATGCAAATAAAGGTTATTTACAACACCACTATCCCTGATGGCATAGTGGATTTCACATTGGGATGCTAAGTGCTAGGTCAGCAGTTCAGAATCACCAGCCACTCCAAGGGAGACAGATGAGGCTCGAAAAAAGATTCACAAGGATTGTAAATTATAGTCCAAATAATAATTGTAATCCAAATCCAGAGGAGGAAATAATATCAGAGCTTAATTGTGAGATTCTGGCATGCAGAAGGCCACGGAGGACAGTGGAAGTTCAAAATCCATGTGCAGGATCTCCACAGGGAATACACCTCCTGTGATTCCCTCTCACCGTAACTGAGGGATGGAAGAAGGTGGTGATCAGAGAGTATTGGAGAGATGACTGTAGGAGATCAAAATGACACATCTGACATGGATGATTAGCAACTTGTCATTCATTTGATCTCCCCTTTGATATACTTTGTGCTGATCTGGGTTTTAACATTTTATGGATTTATTTTTAAACATTTAGGGGTTTATTTCTGCTATGTTTGTCATTGTTGGTAGCGTTTTTGATTCTCATATATTTTTATATGTTTCTTAGTTTATGAAGCACAGGGTGGGTGACTCTACAGAGTCAATAACTAGAATAAGGGTAATGGGAGCTTCAGGAAGAGAGGTGGGGGAGGTAACAGAAAGGAGTTCAAGAAGGAAGAACATGTTTTCTGATTGTACAACACTGCTTCATATGATTTAACTATAGATGGGAAGATGTCTGGATTAGGTCCTAATAAAAGGGTTTTTGTTTGAAAGAAATAACATTTTAAAACATAGTAGCTGTGGAACAAATGTTTTAAAGCATTTTCATTTTGAATAATCTCAAAATTCATTTTAATAAAATAATATTGCAAATTAAATAAGAAATCTAACATTGATATAATGTTATCTACTTATTAATAAAATTTGCCAATTTCTCAATTAAAAAAAAGTTTTACGGTGCGTAAAACTCTAAGGAGCAGATCTACTCTGCTCTAGACAGTCACTATGAGTCAGAATTCACTTGGTGCCAGTGAGTTATGTTGTGTTTCCAATTTGAATCTTATTTTGGTTGCTTATGTCCATTAGTTTGTTTTCTGTATTTGGTTGAATCATATTTAATACGATTGTCAGGAATTGATCTTTTTTTCCCATTACCTTGGTCTCCATAGAATCGCCTACATTGTGTTTTAGGTTAATGATGCCATCTTTTTCTGTCGCATCACTGATGGTATTATTTATAATATCTTTATTAACGTGTTAATGGTTTTCCTTTTAAATATATTTTTTGTCTGTGCTTCAATTTACAAGGTAGCTTAGTGAAAATAACCTTATTCTTCCTTCCATCTGTATTTTTCCCTTCTTTTGTAGTGTAAGGACGACTTAACAGTGTATTTCTGTTAAACCAATGCCTGAGGTCACCAGCAAAAGCACAGCTTACACACAGGCATTGGATGCAACAGTTGTTTGCTCACACAGAGAAGAGACCGAAGCAGCTCATCATCAGGAGTGGGCTCCAGTCCTCACAGCCAGTGGTTTCACTCAGCGGCCAGTGCTGCAGTTGAACAACAGTGTTCCCTCCTCACCAGCAAAGATAGAGAAGTAGGGTTGTGCTAGGAGGTGGAATCTCCTGGAAGGCAGTGAGATGGTTTTGTTGTTGCTGTTTTGTATATTCCGTGTAATGTGAATAACAGTCAGGTTGGGGAATGCTAGCATGTGTTCAGAAGAAAGTAGAAGAGGTATGCTGTAGGACGCCAGCTCATAAAGAGTGTATTTGGATCCAGAAGCCTTGGGAAAGGCAGTCAGAGAGCAAGGTCATCACATTCGAGGAGCCAGACTGACACATTTGGTCCTAAGACCTAAGCACACCTGGGTCTGTTATGGACTCTGGGGAAGGACAGCAGACTGCACTTGAACTGCCTGCTTCCTCAATTTCCGATTCTTACTGGGGTTTATCTCAGATGTATATTGGCATTGGGGGTAACATTCTTGAATTTTTGCTCTTTGTTTTTCTGTTTTACATTAGATGAAACGTGGAATTTATGAACATATAGACATAGCTAAGACAATAAGGGATTCTGGGGCCTGTAGTAGGGGGTGGCGGGGATAAAAGGGAACTGATGCCAAGGAGTTCAAGAAGGAAGAGAGAGTTTTGAAACTGATTTTGGTAACAATTATACAATACTGTTTGATGCACTTGAACTACGATTTGATAAGATTATTAGCACCAAATAAAATGGTTTTAGAGGAAAACTAAGAAAATAACTAAAATATTAAATACTATTCCATTACTAACAAGTTTTAATTTCATATTTCTGGCTTATATAACAATCTTCTATAGTTCAATATTTTCACTAGTTTTTTGAATTGTTGTTCCCGTAAGACTTTCCATCAGTTTCTGATTATGAAGGAAAAAGTTATCTTTCATTTTTAACTTATTTTTTCTCATGGTACATGTACAGGCAATCAAATAATATTTTCAACATTCTTCGCATGCATAATTAAGTGGCATTAGATTGTCATTATGCTCAACAATTGCCAAAAACTGTAAAATTTCCTATCACACACATCACAGAAACCCATAAAAAAGAATTCTGACTTGACAATTTCCTCCTTCACACGGAATAACTTTATTACTTTCCTGCTTCGATTATTAAACAGAAGCCTGCTTTAAGGGCCTTTCTCTTCCTGCGGAAAGACTGAAGCCTAAACTCTGCTCCGTACCTCCCTTGTCTTTCAGGCAAATCTCTCTCTTAATCAGTATTTATTGTGGAATGCATCTCAATATCATATCTGTATAAATATCTGTGTCTATAGATCATACTTCCTTCCGCTGTACCGAATTCAGATTGTCTGCAAGTTGTAGCACTCTCTACCTCCAAAGCTGTTCACAGTGAGGGAGGGTCAGTGTGAGTCCAGACATAAAACTAACCTCAGGGAGAAAGCGGACCTGCAGGGATGTTAAGAGCCACCAGCTTTGGACCAAGAGAAGAAAGAAGTGAGGGCAGGAGCGTGGATGAGGGACTGCAGTGCCGGGTCGGCTAGAACTGCTGTGCTGACCACTATGGTAACTCTACGGCCCAGGGCAGGAAACCTGCGGAGACAGTGCCAGGTAACACTCCTGACCAATAGCGTGAAAGCTTAGGGCCAAAAAAAATGTTGCTGTGCGACCCACAGAAGTTGGAGGACAGTGTGAGGCCAGGGAACACCTCTCCTGTAAGTGATGGGATGCTGTCAGCAGGGCGCTCTCTGAATACACTGAGCCCAACACCCACCCGGTACTAATTCATGGAAGAAAATGGAATTTCTTTTTATTTTTGTGGTTTCTTTTAGCCTCACAAATGACCCTGATGTTAGGAAACCTTTTCATTCCAACTCTAAATAGAGAACATAACATTGAAGTACCTTTTACTTCTTTCCAAATACTGTGAAATAAAACAGGGGAAAGAAGAATTTGGGATGACATACACTTGTTTCCCTGTGTGTTCAGATGGATGAAAGATTCAGGTGGCCCCAGTCTTGAT
Organism: Tenrec ecaudatus; assembly: GCF_050624435.1. NCBI lineage: Eukaryota > Metazoa > Chordata > Mammalia > Afrosoricida > Tenrecidae > Tenrec > Tenrec ecaudatus. The sequence goes on along the minus strand of NC_134544.1, from coordinate 75,590,157 downwards.
TCCAAACATGAGGATAGAGATGGTCTTTAATTTCAATAGATCATTTGGGTACTTTCGACGGGAATGCACATAAAGTTACACTGAACTTGAAATCTGCACAGATGTGCATATGGTTGGTAGAGTGAAGACCTCATAGGACTGTGTTCTCCCAAGGACTCCACCAGCATCGCGCTTCTCATCTGAGTGCCAGAGCTCTGGGCTCCATTCGGCCCTGTCCACCTTTACATACAAGTGCACCTCCCACATGCAAATACCAGCCCCGTGAAACCGCAGCGCGCATGTACTGAAAGTCCTATTCCTTTTCACCCGGAGAGCATTTTCTGGGTGTGACGAGTCTTATCCACAAGAACACGAATTGTGTGTGGGTTTCCTTTTCTGGTGGTGACTCCGGGAGGTAAGTGCTTCAGGCACTCCTACATGAAGTCTAGGGTGGCAGCATCGCAGCCCAGGACTCTGTTTCTCTTCATCCCCAGGTGTCCTGGCCCAGGTGCAGCTACAAGAGTCAGACTCTGGACTGGTGAAGCCCTCACAGACCCTGTCTCTCACCTGTGCTGTCTCTGGATTCTCTTTAACCAGCTATGCTGTGCACTGGATCTGCCGGGCTCCAGGAATGGGACTGGAGAGGTTTGGTGTAATAGATACTGATGGGGGCACAAAGTATAATCCAGCTCTCCAATCCCGAGTCAGCATCACCAGGGACACCTCCTAGGGCGAAGCTTATTTAAAACTGAGCTCCGTGCATCCTGAGGACACAGCCCTGTATTACTGTGCCAGACACACAGAGATGGGAATTCGGTGTGAACCCAAACACAAAACTTAGTACATCAAGTCATGGTTTTAGGAGACGTGAAAGAGATAAGTCAGCGATGTTTTCCTCTCAAAAGCTGTAGTTTCCCCACCTTGTCAGCACCTCTCTAGGGACCACCAAGCACAGACTCTAGGGAACCTTCATGTATCTGAACTTGCCTTCTTCTCATTGGAATGGGCTTTGTCGATTTGGCCATTTATTGAAAGGCAGACTTCAAAGTAATAGTTATCGGTTCAATCTGTTGACAATCCAGGGAAACAACTAGTCCTGTTTTTTTGTCAGTTAGAAATATTATTTAAAAAAAAACCAAACTGACTGCCATCAAGTTGTTAATTTATAGTGACGCCCATGTGGGTTTCTGAGATTCTAACTGCTTATCGGAGAAGAAAGCCCTATCTTGTTTGGAGTGGGCACTGGTATGCAGATCTCAGCCCAACACATAACCACTATGTCACTAATGTGAGTATAAAAATATTAATGCAGGAAAAATTTCTCAAGTGAGCTCCAAATTTTCTCCAAGCCATCAGATGGATGTTCAGTGTTTTCATTCCAGTGAACACTCACAAGTGTAGGTTTATGTAATAAATTTAACTTAGAATGATCTAAATAATACTGAATATGTTGAATTGTTATTGAGTTGGTTTCAACTCGCAGAGATCCCAGGTACAACAGGAATAAATACTGCCCGGAAGTGCACTGTGCTCACAGTGATTCCTCCGTTTGGACTCACCGTAGCAGACTTTGTGACAATCCAGCTCCTGGAAAGACTCTCTTTTTCACCGACTCTAATTTACCAAGCACAAGACCATTCTCCGGGTTGTGGTGCTCCTACCGACATGTTCAAATGAGGGAGATAACGTCTGACTTGAATGCTTCCAAGAAGCCAGATGTGCTTATTCCAAGACAGACCTGTTTGTCCTTCAGGCAGCCCACAATACAGTTAATATTATTCTCTAACACCATAACACAAGTGCATCAATTCTTTTGATATTTCTGGTAGGGTATTTGACCTTTCTTAGAGTCACTCTTAGTTATCCCAATTGTGGCAGCTGTTTCTGACACTACAGATACTGTCCAGGGTTGCTACAGAAAACACACAATATATAGGACAGCATACTCTACGTATGCGACAATGAATACTCAAGGAGCAAAAAATAGCAGTAGCACTGACGTTGAAGAAATCTATATGGTGTCTTAACACTGGACAATATGAACAGGAATGTTCATCTTTAGAATATTAACTTGATGCATGTAAGTTATGCTCAGGAGAACCTGGACCAAAAAAGAATGTGGCACAATGATTAAATGCTCAACTTTGAGCCAAAAGGTTGGCAGTTCAAAACCATCCAGTGACTCCCTTGGTTAAAGACCTGCTAACTTTCTGCCATCAGTATTTCAGAAAAGAAAATCCTATTCAGACAGTTCTTCTCTTTCACGTTAAACTTCTTTACGAGTCTCTAACAACCATCCTGCGCCCATGTAACTTTGGATGCTTAAAGCTCTATAAATATGTAGACATATGCTACCAATAATTACCCAAGACACAGCGAACTTCAACGTAAGAGCAATGATAAAGACAGTGTATTCTGTTACATATTTCCCTTTGTTAGGTGTGTTTTCCTGCATAAAACACATACGATTTCCCAAGCACTGTTATTTAGCCTGGGAAGAATGTTGTGTATTTTGATTTCTTTTTTGTTAAGTGCCACAGAGTCAGTTCCTATTCTCAATGCCTCTCTCAGCATCATAATTGCAATGGATATTTTGAGCTCATTGAAACAGCCACTGTGTCAATCTATCTCATCACGGGCCTTGGTCTTCATTGATCTCCTACTTTATCATGGTTGATATCTTTTTGAAGTGACAGGAATGAAAATTTTCCATGAAACAAGGTCTCACCATCCTTGATTCTAAAGCACTCACTGGCTGTACTCCCTTCAAAACAGACCTGTTTATCTTATTACCAGTCTGCCCCACAGTACTTTCATCATTCTTTTACAACACCATAAGTCAAAGGCCATCATTTTTCCTACGGCCTTCCTTATTCATAGTCGAGTTCATATCTATATAATAATATTGAAAATATCATGACTTGGCTTCTAAAAGTGACAGTTAAGAAACCTTGTACTATGGGCCTGTTGGTGCAGAGACAGGGCTATGGTGGTGCTGTGGGATCAGATGTGGTTGCTCACCACAAGGTCAGGTATTCAAACCAGACAAGGGGTCCTCCTGAGTAAGATGAACTTGTATATTCCTGTAAATAATTATAGGCAGAGAAAGCCTAGCGAGCAGTCCTAACCAGTCTGATAGGATTACTATGAGTCAGAAAAGATGCACTCACAGTGGGTGTGGTTTTGGTGGAAGAGATTGTTCATTTCCGTGCATAAGCAAATGTGGCGAAGAAAGCTGATGGTTCCCGGCTATCAAAAGAGATAGTGTCTGGGGTCCTAAAGGATTGAAGGTGAACAAGCAGCCATCTAGCTCAGAAGCAAAAAAGCCCACATGGAAGAAGCACACCAGCCAGTGCGATCACGAGGTGCCCAAGGGAAAAGGTATAAGGCATCATGCAAAAAAAAAAAAAAAGAATATATGTATGTGTGTGTGTATATATATATATATATATATATGCATATATATATATATATACCATATTGAATGAAGGGGGAAGTGCAGAGTGGAGACCCAAGGCCCAAGTGTCGGCCACTGGAGATCCCCTCATAGAGGAGTTTAGGAGAGGAGATGGGTCAGTCAGGGTGCGAGGTAGTACCGATGAAGAACACAGCTTTCCCCCAGATACTGGATGCTTCCTCCCCACAACTACCATGATTTGAATTCTACCTTGCAGGGCTGGATAGGGCAGAGGTTGTACACTGGTACATATGATGGCTAGAGGCACAGGGAATCCAGGGTGGATGTTACCTTCAGGACCAAGGGTGTGAGGGGTGATGCTGGGAGAGTGTAGGATGAGTGGGTTGGAAAGGGGGAACTGATTACAGGGATGCATATGTGACCTCCTCCCTGGGAGAGGGACGGCAGAGAAGGGGGGAAGGGAGACTCCGGATAGAGCAAGATATGACAAAACAACGATGTATAAATTACCAAGGGCACATGAGGGGGGGGAGCGGGGAGGGAGGGGAAAAAAAAGAGGACCTAATGCAAAGGGCTTAAGTGGAGAGTAAATGCTTTGAGAATGATTGGGGCAGGGAATGTATGGATGTGCTTTATACAATTGATGTATGTATATGTATGGATTGTGATAAGAGTTGTATGAGTCCCTAATAAAATGTAAAAAAAGAAAAGGAAAAAAAAAAGAAAAGAAAATGATTAGGGCAAAGAATGTACAGATGTGCTTTATACAATTGATGTATGTATATGTATGGACTGTGATAAGAGTTGTATGAGCCCCTAATAAAACGTTAAAAAAAAAAAAAGAACTGTGTATTTCTGGTTTCAAGGAAGCCATGTGAAGTCCAAAGTGATGGAAGAGTTAACTTTTCATGTTGTCGATACCCAGTTTCACAAATATCCCATGAGATCTTGAAGCCAAGGTGATGTGACACTTGGATACACCACAGGGGATCAATGTAGTCTCCAGAATGCTTCTTGTAGTCTTATCCTCTTGTAACTTTGGTTCTGCTTCCTTATTTCTGCCTGTCTGGATCAGCCTATTAATATGTTGGTCTCAAGTTCCCAATTGTTAGACTTGAGATGAAAGTATATTTAATGATCTAAGTGACCAACAAAACTCCCTTCACTGATCCCTCTGAGTACAACTGTGCTGGTAGGACACATTCAACGTGTACTTAACCAGCCTTTGTGAAGGCAGGCTGTCTAGGACGTTGCTTCATAGTCTCAGCCTAGAATTGTGTACTATCACTTTGTAGACAACAACCGGAAATATAGTAGGGACAGAAAATGGATTGAGAATAGTGGCAAGTGAATCCATCATTGAACTAATGAAAATTAGGAAATAAAATTTTCCACATTTAGTTCATGCAAAGGGATTCTCTCCTTTGTGAAATCTCTGATGTGCTTAAGACACCACTTCTGGCTGAAAGCTTTACTGCATTCATCACATGAAAGGTTTTCCTCCGGTATGAATTCATAGATGAGTTTTGAGATGTGCTTTCTGAATGAAGCCTTTGTCCCATTCACTACATATATGGGATTTCTCTCTCTCCAGGATGAGTTCGTGATGAACAATGAGCGCATTCTTCCTGAGAAAGGCTTTTCCACGTTCACCACATACATGGGGTTTCTCTGGAGTATGAGTTTGCTGATGCTCAGTTAGCTCACTGTACCAGATAAAGGCGTTTTTCCACATTCACCACATACATAGGGATTAGCTCCTGTGTAAACTCATAGATGAATTTTGAGACCTCCTTTCCGAATGAAGCTTTTGCCAGATTCACTAACGTACATGAGGTTTCTCTCCAGGAAGAATTCCCTGAAGAACACTGAGGTCCTTCTTCCTGATAAAAACTTTGCCACATTCACCACATACATGGGGTTTCTCTCTGGTGAGTTTCCTGATGAACAGGGAGCATGTACTTCCTGAGAAAACCTTTTCCACATTCATCACATACATGGGTTTCTCTCCAGTATGAGTTCGCTGATAAACAGTGAAAGCAGTCTTTCCAATAAAGGCTTTCCCACTTTCACCACATACATGGGGATTCTCTCTGGTGAGTTTCCTGATGAACAGGGAGCATGTACTTCCTGAGAAAACCTTTTCCACATTCATCACATACATGGGTTTCTCTCCAGTATGAGTTCGCTGATAAACAGTGAAAGCAGTCTTTCCAATAAAGGCTTTTCCACTTTCACCACATACATGGGGTTTCTCTCTGGTGAGTTTCCTGATGAACAGGGAGCATGTACTTCCTGAGAAAACCTTTTCCACATTCATCACATACATGGGTTTCTCTCCAATATGAGTTCGTAGATGATAAGCGAGAGCAGTCTTTCCAATAAAGGCTTTTCCACATTCACCACATACATGGGGTTTCTCTCCAGTATGAGTTCGCTGATGATAAGTGAGAGCGATTTTCTGAATAAAGGCTTTTCCACATTCACCACATACATTGGGTTTCTCTCCAGTATGAGTTTGCTAATGAATAGTGAATGAAGTCTTCCTGGTAAAGCCTTTGCCACATTTATCACATATATGGGGTTTCTCTCCAGTATGAGTTTGCTGAAGATAAGTGAGAGTGATTTTCTGAATAAAGACTTTTCCACATTCACCACATACATGGGGTTTCTCCCCACTATGACTTTGCTGATGAACAGTGAGAGCAGTTTTCCAAAAAAAGGCTTTGCCACATTCATCACATGCACGGGGTTTCTCTCCAGTATGAGTTCGTAGATGAGTTTTCAGATTTACTTTATGAGTGAAGCCTTTGCCACATTCACCACATATATGGGGTTTCTCTCTAGTATGAGCTCTCTGATGAACGGTGAGAAAAGACTTCCTGGTAGAGGCTTTTCCATATTCACGACATACATGGGGTTTCTCTCCAGTATGAGTTTGCTGATGAACAGTGAGAGCATTCTTCCTGATAAAGGTTTTGCCACATTCATTACATATATTGGGTTTATCCCCAGTATGAGTTCGTAGATGAGTTTTGAGTTGTATTTTCTGAATGAAGCCTTTGCCACATTCACCACATACATGGGGTTTTCCTTCAGTATGAGTTTGCTGATGAACAGTGAGATCACTTTTCATGGTGAAGTCCTTCCCACATTCACTGCATACATAGGGCATCCCTGCCACATGAGTTTCACAACATCCCTTGAGGTATGATTTATTGTGATAAGTTTTGCCACAATCCAAGCATTTATAAAGCTTTTGTCCTTCGTGAGATTTTTGATAATGTTCATTGAGTTGGAACACGTTATTGTATTTTTGCCCACACTGACAGGTCTTATCTAGTATATGAATGAGCTGGCATTCATAGAGCAAAGACTCCTCAATGAAGGTCGTCCCACATTTATCACCAGTGTGTGGTTTCTCAATTTGATCAGATTCCTGATGCTGTGACTTCGAGATCCTGGATTGTTCACTCTCAGAGAATTTCATTTCAGTACAAAATTGCTCTTGCTCAGTGTGGAGGAAATTGTCCTCATCTTCCTTGAGCACAACTGACTTCTGTGTTTTGTTGCTTCTGTTCTGATTTAATTTCAGAATGATTAAATCTGATTTTACTATTTTTCCATGTAATCCAAACAACTCATACGTTTCCTTTGGAAGAAAATAATTTCTGCGCTGATAAACAGTACTTTCCAATGTATTAAATGTATACTATTGTTCCATTCTGTCCATGTATCTTTCACATTGCATGTGTTCAAGCAAATGGTCGGCATCTTTCTGGATTTCTATAAAAGAACAGAACATTGATTCTTTTCAAAATCTTGACTTACAATGGACTCCTTAAAATATGCATTGATACGAAGTAGATCTTTAGTGACAACCCTCTTATATGAATATAAATAAAACACTATGCTTAATGTTTATTGCTCATTGGAAGAAATACAAGCGTGTAAATAATCCAAATGGTAAAAATAGTTATTGTAGAACTCTGGTTGGATATGAAAGGATGAGTGAACACAGATTTGGCACTTGCTTAAAGAGGTATATGAAAATGTACAACAAATGTAATAAAAGGAAGACATTGAGAACAATAGACCACAGGTCGGATAAGGCTTGCTAATTCCAGCTGGTAGGGGTTACATGTATTCTATTCATCAAGCTTTACTGAAAGACAACTGAGTACTACATAAAGTTGGAAATGTGAAAATTGCAGAAGTTCTACTTGGGGGAAAAGCATTTTTAGAAGTATATATGAAAGGTATTGTGGTACAGAAACATATGCTTTATGTTTATAGAGCCTATATTCTAGCTTACACCACTCATCTTTCAGTGTTGTCCTGCGGTGGCTTGCATGTTACTGTGATGCCAAAAGCAATGCCACCAGTATTTCAAATAATAGAAGCAGGATCAGCCATGGTAGACAGGTCTTAGTGGAATCTGCAGAAACAAGGACTGGGAAGAAGACCTGGGGATCTTCTTCTGGAACATGAACCCCTTAGGTTTAATGACAAGGAAATAACACTGATGAAGTACCAAATCCTCAAAGTAAAGTCAACAGTAATGACGTGAATGGAGGAAAACTTGACTGAAAATGAGAAAAAATAGCTGCACACATATTCTAAGAATGTGGAGATGGAATATATGAAGTATTATCAACAAAAATCTGCAAGTTTTCAAAACACAATGGAATGTTTAAAAATCGATTGTGTATGATTATTAAACTTAAATAGACTGGTATTGTCTACTTATAATTACATAATCACGTGGTTTAAAAGGCTAAGAATGACAAATGAAAGAAGCCTGGCATCGTATCCATCATCAAACAGTACATGGTAATATCTTCGCTAAAGAATAATTCTGTCAGTGGAAGGTTAATATTCATATGCCTGCAAGTAAGACCAGTTATAAGTGCTATTTAGATTGGTACACCAACTGTTTAAGCAAACGTAAACCGTGGGGAATCCAGCCCCACACTCAAATGGGCCCTTAGGAATAGTGTGTGCAATTAAGGAAGATAAAGCAGACAGCAAAACGGGGAAGAGTGGCCTCATCTCCAATCCCAGAATAAGACAGCGAGGTCATTTAACAGTGAGTTTATATAGTAGCGAGCCATGCAAGCCTTCAGAAGGCACGGACACAACAGAACAGAATAGTGTGAACGTGGGAATATCCTGCATTCTTTTAGAACACTTCATGGTAAGTATTAGGCTGTGGGAAACTGAGGACCTAGAAGAGAGGACACAGCCTAATTGCTTATTCTCAGAATTAAAGAAGATTGCAAGGCCAGGCATTTGGGTGGAGGGAGGAATTCACATTTGTATATTGGAGAAGAATCCAAGTCACATTCTCCTAATTAAAAATTATCCTCACAATATCCTCTCATTATAGTGTTACCTTAATGATACCTCATACAAGCACATGGCTTATTACTATCTGCCAGCAATTTTAACTACAAGAGCAGACATGTTGTTCTTGTTCTCCCCACTGAGGAGAGAGTTACTTCAATTCACCTGCCCTCACAACTGGTTTTCAGTTGCTCACCCAATTATTTCAGGGACCCCCAGGATAAAAGTCCTACCTACCTTGTTAGGTAGGTAGGTGTCTGTGTGTGTGTGTGTGTGTGTGTGTGTGTGTGTGCTGGGGGAGGAGCGGAGGGGTGGGGGAGGGAGATTGCAAGCCCTGAGACTGTATAAATTGGTGAAAGAATATAAAGCCTTTTTATTTCTGCCCTTCAATTATACAACCCTCCCATAGGACCCATCCAGAGGGCATTTAAGAGACAAAGGGATACTTGACTCCTTGAGTGATAGCAACAAAGGGAACCTGATTGCTTTTTAAGCTAGGCATCTTTTAGTTGAGTAGCAAGAAGTGAGGCGCCTGTAGAAGCTGTATACTAACATCTTACTGGAGGGCAGTTGTGGAGAAAATTCTATCTGGAAATTGTGCATTTCAGCTCTAGCTTTATCCTTGGGACTTGTGGAGGTTTTCTTCTAACACTAGTACTGGTCTTCCAAGCCCTGAAGTCAGGAGTAAAGAGATAAGGCTGCTTTCATCCAGGTTCTCTTTTCCACAATAAAGAAATTGAGGGTGGGGAAGGGAGGGGATAAAGGAGAGCAGATAGAAAGGAAGTCAAGAGGAAAATGTTTTGAAACTGTGGTAGCAATTGTACAGTGATTGAACTATGAAATGTTATATCTGTAAGAGCTCCCCCCAAAAAGATTAAACATATATATTGAAAATTTCACATGACTTTTATAGTCTGATATTGATCAATCATACAATCATGTACACTGATGAACGTAACATTTGGGGAAGTTGTCAGTAGGTGGAAAATGTGACCTCCATGACAGAAAGGATATGCAAGTTTAGCAATAAAAATGTGAGATGAATGATGAATTCATACCAAATTTCTTATTAAACAACAGAAATGGAAACTATACATATGGATATTTCTGAATGGAACACATGAAAATCAAATCAACCACATCCCTAGAAAGAAATGGTGGAGAAGCTCATTAGTCAAAACATGTCCAGGGGTTAACTGTGGAACAGACCATCAATTGCTCAAATCCAAGTAGAAGCTAACCAAAATACCTAGATCACAGAGCTGAGAGACTATGTAAAGAATAAACTGGAGTAATAAAAGACTGATGACTGAAGACTAATGACTGAGACCAGATGAGTTCCGGGATGACACAAAAGAAATCATACATTTAGAAATCAAAAGGATACTTCAAAGACAAAAAAGAAAAGAGAACGATATTGATTATTCTATGCATTGTTTGAATTACAGTAAAAAATTCTGTTGGAATGTCCTGCAAAAATGTTCTTTAGAAGCAGCAAAGGTCATCTTTTGGGTTGAGGACCTGTTAAGAAGGGGTGGGCCTAAAGAAGGCACACTGCATAGTAAAGAATATAAAGCAGACATACGCTTAAGGAAAAATCCAAGAATACAGGATGTTAAAAATGCCCTTTCCACTTACAAAGTTATTGGAGGAACAGGCAACTTAAAAGAAAAATCTTACATGACGCAGGCGGCCATGGTGCAATTCAAGCACAGGTGAGCCAATCTGGCCCAGCCCCTGGACCCCTAACCCTCAGTCCTGTGCTCATCTCCCTCCTGCCACAGGAACAATTAGAACGTGCCAGAAGTTCCTGATTCAGGTACAACGAAGACAGCTGTTGGGATTGCTGCGGAACTGCACTGACAGAGGAGCATGGAAGCCATCCTGAAATCCTCTCCAGGAAGCTGTTGGAAGAGCCAGACAGGAGCTTTCTGACAGTGGCAGTGAGGAGCCTGCGGTGGCCCCCAGTGAGCCTGTGCTTCCCAGTCCCAGGCAGACTCCGGGTCTGCCTCAGCAGCGTGCTCAGCTTTCCAGAGGCAGCATCTTCGGCCACAGCTCCAAACTGACTGAAGGGAAACAAATCCAAGTCATCTTCGTCAGGTTGTATGCAGCCCGTCTGGGAAAAGCAGCCCTGCTGTTTTAGGCAGTTTTGTACTTAGCTGTCTGACAGGTCTGGTTTCTGAAGCGTTTTGCATCCTGTGATCAAAGTCCATTGTGCCTGCACTCCCTCCTTCCTCCCATGTGTATGCGCGTGTGCACACATTGGAAAGCGGCCTGTGTGATACTAGATGAAGTGTGAACAATTGGATTTCACTTTGAACGTCTCTTGGGTGGGTCCTAAGCAGAGCAGGTCACTTAGAATTAAAGTATTTGTACTTTTCTAAGAAAAACAAAACAAAATCTTACAGGTAGAAAAAAATTGAAGGTGCGGTGCAAAATTATATGCTAAGCTGATAACAATTTTCTTGCTAGGAAGGTGACTTTAGATACCTGAAAATAACCGAAGTCATAAATGTGTTTCACCAAAAGGAGCAAACTATGGAGAAACATGTCTGTTAAAGAATTCCAACAGACAAGGCAATTTGACCGTCTCTAAAAGAAAATAGAAAGAACTTATTTCACCAGAATGAAGAAAACTTTAAAGAACCAGGAGAACAAATGAGAGAATGGGCACCAAAATCTTTAGAGAAACTCCAAGGTGGGGAGCTAAGAAAGCACAAAGGAGGCCCATTTATGGTTCGAGTTGAACATCCAAGATGGTGCTCCATCTGTTTGGAGAGAGGCTTGCAAGATGGATATTCAAAATAAGAGAGACGCATATAAGAGAGGGAAAGTTTTGAGAATCTTAAAGAAAGAAAATTATGGAAGCAAACATACAATAGTATAAATCAAATAAATGGAAATTTAATCTCATTTAGAACTACAGGGGTACTTTTCTCAACTGCTAGGAAAAGTGAGTGCTCACATTCAAAGAAGCACAGACTTTTATGCATTTTCCAACATCTATCATGGATGTGAGGCCCTCTGCCCATTGAATCAATACCCCCAGCCTATTACCCTTAAGGTATTTTGACTATACACCTGATAAAATTCCACTATAGCTTGTTTCTAATACCGACCACAGTTCTCCTTGTTACAATTGAGAGACAGATTCTGGGGTGACAACTAGATAACCTGTTCATGAGAAATTGCACAATCTTAGACACACCAAAATTAACCTAAAGTTTGTAAAGCCTGCAGAATGTTGTATTTCTAGGAAAATAATGTTCAAAGGAACAAAGTGTTCTCTCAAGGGCAGAAGACCCAACCCACCAACTTAAGACCAGAGGATGCAATGAGAATCTACCTCTTTGAGAACACCACAGACACTGCAAAAATTTTAACACATAAGACAGGAAACGCCAATGACGAGGTCAATGACTTGAGAATTCTCCTCACCAATGGAAACCAGGTTGTGATAGTTCTCCAACATCACATCCTGATATAGGGTCTTCTGAGCAGGGTTCAGGAGCTGCCATTCCTCCCAGGTGAACTTTACAGCCACATCGTTGAATGTCAGTGATTCCTGTAGAAAGAGGAGTCGATTTAACGGCGTATTTTATACTTGAAGATTTTAAAAATATATCTTACAGTAAAGAAAGCAAAACAGTAAGAAAAACTATTGTGACAGTGCATTCCATAATGTGTGGAAAACTGAGGACTTGGTAAAAAGTATTTGACCTTATTTCTACATTCGCAATTATGAGGACAGAACACGAGCCCTATTTCCAGAAAGGTCCCCACTGTTCTAAGAAATGTTTTCAAATACACATTCATATAGCTCTCCATTAAGGAGCAGTGTTAAAGGAATTACCATAGTAGATGAACAGTTTCCGTGCCTGGCTACTTCACTGTGCCTGAAGGTTATTTGTAGATCAGAGAAATCAGGTTCCATAGCTAAGCCACCATAAATGTCACAAATACCTGGGGAGGGCTCAGGGTGGGATTGAAATCAACTAGCACTAGGTCAACAGGGTGACTCACCATCCTGCTTATTATGTTACCCGCTGATGATAGTACCCACTGACTATGTACACGCTAAGTGCATGACGTGCACGCCTATGGAAAGATCTGTAAACTCCAGTACATATACCCATTGGAAAATACATTCACTTTCTCAGTCCTGACATAGGTTGAGGAGCCCCGTGCCACACTGGTCTGTCTTTAATATTTGCCACAATTGCAATGTCGTTCCTGAGAATCACTGTTCGAGTATAGCGGACTCCCGTGCTCTATAATAATGCACCCACTCATAACATTAGAACTTTGAGGTCCAGTGAAACTATCTGAATGAGCTAGAAATAGCCAAGATTTATACTTGCACAAAGTAGATAAACACATGTTTATTATCAAATGGAATTAGGACTTCTAGCAGTATCAGTGTCAACAATTATCAGGAAGAGTTCAGATGGGGGAGGTCAAACATACCTCAACTCTCCACATTTTTGTTAACTCTTAATCAAGTCATTCCTCCCACAGCACTCTATGTCTCATTGATAATCTGTTGCTACGGTCACACAAAACTCAACAGATTAAAGTGGTCTATTAATGAACAAGGTAAAACTCAGGTTCAGGAACAAAAAGATATAACTGAGAACCAAGATCAAAATGTTCATAGGCAATATCTCCCTTCCTGGATGCAGTACAACTTTCTAAGCTCTTAAATGTCACCTTAGGACAAGCTCCTCATGACAACCTTAGGACAAATTCTTCGCAGCCACTTTCAGACCAGATTGCCTTAACTTTAATTGCAAGGTCCTCTTGCAACTGCCATCTTCCACCACATGCTCTCCAAGGGGTCTTCGTAGTTTTGTTGGGTGGACCTCTGGAGCCCTCCTAACCTTGCCTAGGCAGGGAAGGTGCTAGGTTGACCCAAGAAGCCATCATATCAAGAGGGAGAGAGAGAGAACTGCCTGCACGCATGGTATGAGAAGAGACAGTGAGACATTGGTTTGTTGATTTGGCTTTGTTAGACCCTGAAGCCACATAGTTCACATTGATCCCATGGATTAGGGATTTGCCAATTTCAAGAAATGCATGAGCCATTTCCTTGAACACCTGTGAACCCACTGTGTGACCTGACTTGAGAACTTCCCCTACTCCATGAGTCAACAGCTTGCGGTATGACTTTCCCATTTGGGTTCCTCATCCCCTGCAACTTATTATCTGACCAGATTCAACAACTTCACTTTGTGAGGCAGTGGACTGTTGTCTGCCCTGATGATCTGGTTCATCAGCCTTTGCAAACACATGAATGAGGAGAACCGTACAGATTGATCCCTGACCTCTATACAGATTAGGGACTCACCAGAATCCACATCTTGACGAGGTATTTGTTTACTTGATGAATATTTAGCTTTGTGAGATGCTACAAAGTAAATCATGGAACACCGTGAACCTCTATCTCATAGGCACTCACTCATCTACTGCTGGTTCTGCAAAATGAACGTTAATATTCATGGTTCAAGAGCTAGACTGATGGAGCTAATGACCAGGGCAGAAGGGACACAGTGACAGAGTCAATGGTTACAGGTCCAGAAAGGACTTTTCAGCCAAGATAGTGGGGCAGGCAGGCAAGATCAAGAGGAGGATATCCCCCAAGGAGATGAGAGAAGGCTAGACAGATGGAACTATGAAATGAGCCTGCCTCCGTGGGTAAAATGTCTGAGGGACCGAAAAAACAAGCCTGCCCTGAAGAAGAGCAAAATTTTCTATATGGCTCTTTAATATGAATCCCAATGTGCAGCCTATTCATTCTGATACCAAATTATATGCTGTTACTTAATAAAACTTGTACCTGTGGCTCTGGACTGTACATTTGCACAGGGCCACTGCAAAAAGTTAATGAGCACAGTAGGAGAGGACTGTGGGAACAATAACTGGTGCCATCACTGGAAAAGTATGGAGAGTACAGGTATGCTTAAGCTCTGCCTCATATGAATCCGACCTGACGTTGATGGTTGATTCTCTCTCCTGCATCTATAGTTAGAGGAGGGGAGAAGATGTCAATCATTTTTGAACCACTATTGGCTGAGGTTAAAAATTTGGGTTTTCAATTTTAGATTCATTAATGAAAATGCGGCTCTTTGGGAGATTATGTAACACATCACCTTCAGAAAGAAGCATTAAAGAAACTTAGTCAAACAAAAATCCCAGGGAATACAGACACTTCTAAAGAAATGATCTTATTTCCCCTTAAAAACTAGGCATAGCCTATAATTTGAATGACTGCCATAGTTTGGCCATAGAATAATGATTTAGATGATAACGTGATCCCAAGAATCTTCAGAGACGCATTATGTTCAATGTCAATAGTTTAGTTTTAATCCTATGATCTATCTATTCCTAATCTCAAGCCCAATGCTGAAATCAGAGTTCAAGTTTATCTCTAACGTCTACAATTTCAAATTTCCACTTTTCCAATGAACTGGATCTGTATTATGCAGGTTTCCACAATCCCAGTATGAAATATAGAAAAGGATAAAACACATCAGAATCACCTGGGCCTTGGTCATTTTCTTCGGTCCTTAGAACACTGCCAGCAACTGGGATACTCTATGTTTGTCTTATCTGGATCAGCAATAAAGATGTTCACAAATTTCAATCTCATATGAGGACATCCCAGAAATAATAATACCAAAATCAGGAACTTCTTCCTCCTTCCTGTACGCCGCTGCTGGTGATACACAATCTGCAAGCTGATGGGAGAATACAATGTGAATAACACATAATCTGTAGGTCCAAAAGCTATAACAATTCCCTTCCTCTTATTGCACAAAGTCCTCAATACTGTTAACTGTGCCCTTATTGAGTGATGGAAAAATGATTTTATCATGAGCAATAAAATCTAAAACTCATAATCTTCAGACATGTGAGTAAAGATGGCTTTATAATAAATAGAGATTGGACAATCAAACATACATTGGACAAAGTCAAATAAGCTGTCAAAAAGAAACAAAAAGCAGGATCCCTACCTCACACCACACGTAACTATCAATTCCTTACTGTGTGATTCTCAAGGAGAATGATAAATCAATGAACCTTGAAGATGGTTATGTTAATTAAAGCAGCTGGAAACATTTTGAAAGGGCTATATAAAAAAGCTAGTATAAAGTGAACACTATTTTCTAGAGGAACTATACATTGTAAAATCACTTTAGAAACACTGTAAAACTCCCCATCAAGTAGAGTTAGATGTATAAGCTGTTGATGGGACACAGGAGAACTGCTCGACAGAGTTTCAAAGACTATAAAGACATGACAAGCAGTTAATAGGTATGTACCTCTAACCTGGAGATTAGCAGTCCAACCCTTAACACATGTCAAAACAAGGGTTCCATATAAACACTTATATATCATCTATTACATTGAATTTTTTTTTATATACAGCTTTCCTCAAGTTCCTAAATGCTTCTTTTCCCCCTCAACCCCAACCCCAAGTATCATGATCTGAATTCTACTTTGCAAGTAGGGATACAGCAGAGGATGTACACTGGTGCAGACAGGAGTTGGAAGCACAGGGAATCCAGGGCGGATGAAACCTTCAGGGTCAGGGGAGTGAGTGGTGATACTGGGAGGGTAGAGGGAGAGGGGTTGGAAATAGGGAACCGATTACAAGGATCAATATGGGTCGACCTCCTTCCTGGGGGACGGACAACAGAAAAAGGGGTGAAGGGAGATGTCGGGCAGGGCAAGATATGACAAAACAATAATTTATAAATTATCAAGGGCTCATGTGAGAGGGGGGAGCGGGAAGGAGGGGAAAAATAGGGGACCTGATGCAAAGGGCTTAAGTGGAGAGAAAATGTTGTGAAAACGATGAGGGCAAAGATTGTACAGATGTGCTTTACACCACTGATGTATGCATGGACTGTGATAAGAGTTGTATGAGCCCCTAATAAAACGTTTTAAAAAAATAGATTGAAATTTATGTGCAGATTTTGGAATGAAGTAAGAAGTATATATCCCCATAGTGAGTGCACTTTTGAATCCAAAGATAAATGATGTTTTAATGTAGCATTATTTGTGGTAACCTAATGCAGTTTGACAGTTGACCTAGGCAGGCCCGTAGAGAGGAGCTGGCTGGAAAGGAGTGCAGGCAATCTACTTCAAAGGCATTCTCCCCTGGGGGAAGATGATCTACATCTTTGGATAATTATCAGAAAGGATTCAATGGAGACCTAATCAAAGCGGGGACACAGCAAACAGACACTCTGTTGTCACTGTCATCAGCAACCCAAACCTAAAACCCAACTCACTGCCATCAAGCGGGTTCCTGCTAGAGCAACCCTTTAGGAGGTGGACCTGCCCCTGGTGAGTTTCTGAAACTGTAGCCCTTTACAAGAGTAGAAACCCTGTCTTTCCCCCAGGTGTTACTTGTAATTCTGAACTGCTGACCCTGCAGGTAGAAGCCCAATCTGTAACCACTAGGCCTTTTGCAAATTGATTACTTACCCAGTGAATTCTATCATTCAGGGAGATGAGATGAGACATTGGACCATGATGGACAGGACAGCATGGGCCCCTGTACACTGGCGCTCTCCTGGGGTCAGACCCCAGGAAGCATGGATCCCTATTTCCCCTCAAGCTCCTCCACCCTGGCCCCACCCCCAGGAGCCCCAGGGTTGCTCACCCTGCTTGGAGTCAGGTGAATGGATCTGGTTCACAACCCAGTCAGAAGTTGAAATCTTTCTTGTGAGGCTTCAATGTGCAAGACAGTAGTAACAGACTTCTAACTCCATAGACTGGACTGCATTTCTCAGTGCCAAATCTTTGTTGATGAGCAGACAATTTTGAGAAACATGTCAAGTTCTTGGCCTATACTTCTTGAGCTAAATAGTGACCACCCCGAACCCTTGGAATCAAAACCATGCCCTTATCTGAGGGTGCTTGCATTAAAAACAGAGCCCACTCTACATTTACAGAGCAATTTTACCAATTTCTCAAATATAATTATCAACTTTGGATCCACATCCTATATGTAAACAATATTCATTTTCAGAATAAAGTGCAAGTATTTTTTTTAATAAATCATTTTATCGGGGCTCATAAGACTCTTATCACAATCCATACATACATCAATTGAGGAAAGCACCCTTATACATTCGTTGCCCTCATCATTCTAAAAATTTGCCTTCCACTTGGGTTCCAGGAATCAGCTCATTTTCATTTTAACCCCTCTCCCTCCCTCACCACTCCCCCCTCCCTCATGAACCCTTAATAATTTATAAATTATTATTTTATCTTATCTTACACTGCCCGGAGTCTCCCCTCACCCACCTTCCTGTTGCTCATCCCCCAGATAGGAGGTTACATGTAGATCCCCCAGATCGGTTCTCCCTTTCTACACTCCCTTCCCTCCAAGGTACAAGTATTTAAGGCCTCATAATTCTCAAGCTTCATTGAAGGTAAACATCTTCCTTCACCAGAAATCTAACTTTAAAAGGAATATTTTGTGAAGAATGTTCTCTACCAGCCAGTACTACCCCAAAGACTATAACCCTTGACATATTTGGCGAATGTGATCAAGTTGAATAATGCTCTTACATGCCACTCCAACTGATGCTTAGCTTTTCATCATGTTTAACCTTCTCCAATCTGCTTGCATCCTTTGTATTCTTTACAATATCTATTATGTGTGAAGAAATGCCTATGGTTGGGTAGCACATTTAAGTGCAACACTATGGTAATTACAGAAACTTCTTGTGGAGGTGGACAACAAGTGACAGAGAGACACCAATAGGACATCGAGATGCACGTTGGCCAAGACAGAGATATCCTAAACAAGAAAACAAGCCAGGCGAATCCTTACGTGCTACTCTTTTAAGCTCTTCTGCTTACTGATGTCCAATTTAAAAGCCTTTGGGAAAGACTGCAGCCTACAGTCAAGGAATGGCAAGGGGTAGGGAGATGGGTGATCCCAAGAGCCAAGGTGAGGCCAGAAGCTTAAAAGTACAATGTGGATCCAGGGAAGAAATGACTGATCAACGATTTTGTAATCTTGGCCTACATTCTGGATTCCAAGCTTTCTAGGTAACGCTGACAGATGGCAAACAGCAAAAACTGTAGGAGTGGGCTTATTGGCTTGGGTTCTAGGATGTCCCATCCATAGTCTTGGTCTGCTAGGGAGAAGAGGAAAAGCTAGTGCCTAGACTTGAGCTGGTGAAACATGTTCCACCAGGACCCAGTTCGGCAGGACAACAAAATGAATGTGGTGGGAAGAGGCAATGGTGTGATAAAGTAGTGAGGCATTAGCCTGAGTGGTTAGTTGGATATCATTGTCACTTCCCTTTTGTAACCCCCAGGGTATCTCTGAACGCAGGGCTGTGAGGTTGCAGTTATAGGATAAGGGGTGTAGACTAGTGCTCCTCTAAAACAAATCAGCAAGTCAGACAACTAGAGAAAAGCGCAATTTGTTTTAGACTCTGTCATGTATACCAGTCATGAAGCTTACTTTGAATATAATGCTCACCATTGCACCTGGTGTTAACCACAGGTTTCAACTCTAGCGCCTTACATGGGTTGGTAGCAGAGTAAAGTTGGCTTCCAGGCCCCTCCTGAGCAACATTCTTAATTTAAGCTTGATTAAGTTTTAATGCCTTCCAGAAATACTGATAACTTATGCGAAAAATACAAAAAAACAGAATGGTGATAGTAACCGTTGAGATCAATAGCTACATTGTATACATGCCTTATTATGCTTATTTAGAGTATTTCAGAGGAAGGATCTTACTTTGAGGACTAGGTGCACATCACCCAAATCATGGTATTGTCAATTGCCTCTTATGTATTGGCAGCTGAACACTGCATAAGGAAAACTGGAGAATTCATTTATTTGAGTTATACTGCTGGCTAAGAACACTGAAATAACATTGGTGTCCAAAAGCACAAACCAATCTGTCTTTGAAGAAGTAAGCTCAGAGTGCTAGTTAGAGTCAAAGATAGTAAGCGTTCCTATTACATACTTTGGACAATGTTGTCAGAAAGGAGCAGTCCCTGGAGAAGGATATTGTATGTGGTAAAGTAGAAGGTCAGGGACAAATAGGAATCCCCAACTAAATGAACAGACACAGTGACGACAACAACGGTTCATCCTAAACAGTGAGTCTGGCATAGAAGACTGTGTTTCCTTCTGTTGTGTACTGGGTCCCTATGATATGGAGTCAACTCAGTGACACCTAACAACAACCACCTCAGAAACCACTAATCAGTACCCAAGACAAGCACAAAATACCAGTGTGTAAGTTATATTTACAAAAGTTATTTCCATGGTAACTGATGCCAAACCTTTCATGTGACATTTGCTGGAACATAAGCTCTCTTATTAAAAAGAAGGAATGGGTTTGGTGTGTGTGTGTATGTGTGTGTGTGTGTGTAACAAAGTAATGACAAAATCACTGAGGTCTATCATCACTGAATCAAAATTAAATTCCATGAGAAACATCAAGGTTAACTATAAGATAGGTTAAAGTTGAAGATTCTGGTAGCTAGAGACCAGAGTATTCACACAGTATGAATAATCACTTTGTGTTGTGTTATTTAAGCTCAAGTTATTGGGTACAAACATAACCATGATTGTGAGAGTACATTACTAACATTTTCTATGAGACCAGTAATAAGCTGATACCAAGGTCAGATGATACTTCAAGAAAACTGTAGACTGATATTGGTAATGGATCTACATGAAAAAGTTCTTAAAATTATTGGAAATTGAGTCAGACAACACATCCAAATAATTATATACCACAATTAATTGAAATCTGTCCTAGAGTTGATTTAACATCAAATAAGCACTGTTATATACCAAAAAAATATAAACAAATTATCTTTTTTATACTACAAAAGAATTGATAATTATCAATTATCTAAATAGACACATAAAACATACCAAACAAAATCAAAGGCTTTTAATGTTAAGGGAAAAAACCCTCCACAAATCTAACATAAAATGGGTATACTTCAATAGGTTAATATGCTAATAAACATTGCTTTTTTTAAAAAAAGGTCAAAATGTCAGACTTAGAAAAACTACAAAAATATCCACTTTCACCAGATATTAAAAACTGACTGTATATTAAAACTACAGTAATCAAAATAAGATTTCTTTAAGGACAAGGCTGCCAAAGAGAAATAAAAATTCCTCTAAACATAAATTAATGATTGTATCCATGAAATCTTTAAGATATGCCATAAATAGGTAATAAATATAAAAACGTAGGCTACATTTCAATACGTAAAAATAACTTTGGGAACTTAATTCACAAACCATCAATTGCTAAACAACAGCTCCCAGACTATTAACCCTTACACCTTAACATGCTGAGCATCCTGACAACACACTGATAATCTTCCCAAACACTGAAACCCTAACTACCTGAAAAGCCCCTCACCATCCAGAATGGCTATTAATACCCTGAGCACTCCCTGATAGCAAAAACCAATTTAAAAAATTTAGCCTAATTCATTTATTCCAATTTAAAAAATCAGGAACACAACTTGGAATATATTCTATAACCTAAATCCTAACTATATAACTCAAAGTCTCAAATTGAGGAACCAACTCCCAAACTGTACTGTTTAAATCATAACTCTACATCTTTATACCATAATACATAAGCCGTAAGCAACTGCAAACATAAGCTGTCAGGCAGGACACATTCTAAACATAAAGCCCTTTACCAGACGTCTTGATTTTTAACAATTTTTCTCACCTCCCGCGGTGTTTTTAAAAAGTCGCGATTTTTGGAAAGAATGCATGACAAGCTAGAGTATCCGGTTTTTGGCTGCCATGTGGCTATTTCACCAGGATCTGAGTTTGATCAATGGTGTCCTGCTGGTATCTTGCTTTACCAATGTTAAAATCTGGTCACCTTACTTTAATCTCTCCATTAACATCTGACTCCTGACACTTATGTTCTATTTCTATCCATTGACTCTTGTTCTTGAACCAGGAACATTAATCCCAGGACCTAATTCCAATCTTACCTACAGATTCTGACTCTAGCACCCTACAACCCTAAATTGAACCCAAATCTAACCCATCAAGAAAGTCACATTGCTAGGTATGTATGTGGAGCTATCTTCTCTCTCAGACTTTACCTAAATGTAGGGAACTAATAAGGTAGGTAGACAGACAAAACCAGGAATCACAGGCACATTTTCAGTAAACTATTAAATCATTTTCTTTTCTTTTTTTTAACTATTAAATCATTTTCATCTAATTCATGGTAGTTGGCAAAATAAACTGGTTGATAAATGTTTATATATGATAACAACAACATGTCCATATGACAGGTGTCTTGTGGATCTCCCCTCTACTCTGTCCTGGCCTCAAGGAGTCTTTTCTGCTATCGGACATATGCAAGGATGTTACCCAATAAGCAAGGTGCCTGAGGGTTCAGTTGTACTGATTTATTAATTTATACATCCCAATTTCATCTGGTTTCTTCCTCAAAGATGTAGCAAAACCCATGATCAATAAGGCATATTAATTACTTCTTAATTTTGTCACCGACCCCTTCCCTCCCCTCATTCCCACAGGACACTCAGGTCACAAAAGATGCAGGAGGCAGAAAATTAAAGGTACATACATAGGAAGCATTGTATCCACTTTTCAAAACTAACATTGGCCTTTTACTGAGACCTAGGGAAAGGGCTCAGTGAATGATTTTATATACCTCCTCTACCAGAGTGCACTGATAACCCAAAAATATCTGACTCCAGTCAATCTTTAGATCTGTGTGAACCAACAGCTTAACCTCACAGGACATACTTCAAGTGGGGCTGTATCTTCACCCCAAACTGGAAACATGTCAATCCTAAGGATACTCTTTGTGTCCAGTGCCAGGGACTCCCTGTCAGAGCACACTGGGGTTCTCCTCTCACTGAGAAAAGTAAGTCCTCAAATACTTCCTCATGATAACAACAGCGGGGCAACCCCTCTCGGACCTAACCTGTGAAATGCTGACCGGACACCCTGGGCACATGGATATCTCAATGAACTCTGAAATGAAAGTGAGAACTTGGTATGGGCCAATTAGCAACTAAGAAGTCATTAGTGGAGAATGATTAAGGCAGCAAATGTACAAATGTCCTTGACACAATGGATGGATGTATGGATGTGATAATAATTCTACGAGCCCCAATAAAATGATTTTTTTAAAAAGAAGGATTTATGAACTAAAGACCAGTTTAGTCCAATGAGAGAACGCTATGGATAAAGACAAAAAAGCAAAACTTTCTTCAGAACAAGAATAACTAGACGGCTTGATGCAAGATTTAGACAAACTCGAGAGTCCCTCTGGCCAGCTATATTGGGCACAAGAATCCTAGGGAGCATCATCAAAGCTCGGGGGGAAAACTATTTTTCAATATAGATTTTTAAAACCAGCCATACTATCAACAGGAGAGCACCCCAAACCTCCCAAAATAAAGGGATTTTCAGCCATGGAAAAAAATAAATAAAAGAAGTCACTAGTGGACACATCACGGCCAGGATGATGGCACAGGTCTGAATACCTTTGACTGTAACCACAGGGGCTTCCAGAGGCAAAAGACATTGTTTCTCCCTGAGCCTGTTATTACATACCTACTGGAGGAGGGTACCTGGCCTAGGATAGGCCCGCGTGCACAGGTTCCAGGGTCTTTTACCATCCAAGAAGCACAAAACTGCCAAACAAGAATGATCTACTATCTTTCCACACAGCATAGCCTGATCTGAGATCCACATCTGTCCCAATTTCAGCACGTCGAATAATCTGTCTCCAGGATCACCTTGGTCTGAGCTCCAACTGGGAAATAAAGGGGATGCTAGAGACAGATTAAATGGTAACCACCCAGAATTACTTCAGCAAGATCAATAAATCAATATAATTTTTCTTCCAGGTGCCTTCCTTTTCGGAACAGCCATCATGGGGCTTGGAGTGGATTACCTAATATAAACTGATGCTTGTGCTAAGAATATGCAGACTTCATGAAGACCTGATTAGTCATCTACAGAGAAGGTGCCAAGGATGAGCTATATCTGTGAATCCATAGCGGAATGGGGGACATGGGCAGCTAGTACTGTGGGAGACACGGTGAGGGAAGTCAGTGTGAACCCAGGAACAAACCTCACCTTCAGGAACGGGCTACAGAGGGTGCTGATGAACAAGTGAGCACAAGAACCAGCCTCTGAGGCAGGTAGAGAGGGGTTGACAGGGTGGGTTTCCTGTTCTGAATTTCATCGTTTTCTCCAAGAAAACATCTCTATTTGTATTCTTATGTTCCAAAGCCCTGAGATCTATAAATTCAATCATCGGGCTTCCTTAGAAGTTAAAAAAACTGCATGTGAACTATTTGCCTTCAGAGATCATCACATCAGTCAGAACCAGTTTTCATTTAGGAGAAAGTATAGAAACTGATGACCAGAAAAGATGGTGCTAACTGCAGGTCTGAAGGGAGTGACCTCACTTGGGTTGTACACAGACCCTAGAAAAGCAGCTGCCTTAGAGAAGTGCTGAACCTGTCTTATAATTCTGTTCCTCCCTCATAGCTGTGAATATACCATTTGTAATAGGGGAAATGTTACTGTCTGACAGCAATGTCACAAGAATCTTCATTTTTATGGAGGTTCCTTAACAGCCCTTAACACCTTTCAAACAGTGAAGATGTGTGTTTACGGGATGGAAGACAATGAACGTCTAATAATCAGGCCACACTCTAAACCTATACTGGAGAGAAGGGTACACAATGGAAACAGAGTTGCCTTGCTGAATAACACAAGTCTTTTAAAACACAGCATGAGCAAAAGTGCAATATTGTTCATATTAGGACCCAGAAATGTGGAATTAGATTCCACCCATGTTCTTAGGAAAGTCGTGGATTTAGAGTCCTGTAATTTTCTGTGTAGTGTTGAAGCTGCTCACATACTGATGAATGAACTAAAACAAAACATTTCTGTGCAAATAAACACAAAAATAATTCTCATTAAGAGTCACCATGTCAGAATAACGGGGTCAAAAAATGTGCTTGACACAATGGATGTATATATGGATTACGACAAGAGTTGTATGAGACCCCAATAAAATGATTTAAATAATAATAATAAATAAGAATCACCATGTCTATTATGCAAAACATGTCATCTTGGCAAGTCTACATTAGTCAGTGAAGAAGCCCTACTGCTCCAGTGCTTAAATGAGTGTCAGCTTGATGAAATGAAAGCAGTTGAGTCCCACGAGGTGGCAATCTGTTGAAATACAGATTACAGCCACGAAACCTGGAAAAGTTCAAGGGCCCATGGCATCACTACCAGAATGCACTGGAGTGCCCATGAGAACAATAAACCAGTGAATAAAACAAGCCTTCTATCAAGGACACTTGGATAAAAGGTTAGAACATTTAAGTTCTACCATGCAGTGTGGCAGAGAAAATGGTCACCTATTTTAAATAAGATGAGATCTTACTTTATATAAGAATTATATATCTGGATGTTGCCTTTTACTAGGAACAATTATAGCACATTTTTGAAAATTAGGAGCTAACATTGGGACATAGTTCTACCCAGTAAAATAAAAAAAAATTGAAAAAGAAAGTAACCAGAGCAAATAAATCAAAAGGATAAAAAGAATTTACATACTTAGAATTTGGTTGCAAGAAACATTTTCTGTATCCACTAGGATAGTGGTTGTTAACCTTCCTAATGCTGCGACCCTTTAATACAGTTCTCTTCACTTTGTGGTGCGCCCAACCATAAAATTATTTCCGTTGCTATTTCATAATTGTAATTTTGATACTGTTATGAATCATAATGTAATTATCTGCAGGATGTATTTTCCTCGCTACAAATTGATCATAATTAAAACAGTGATTAATCAGAAAACAATATGCATTATATATTGTGAAATGTTTATTTCTAATTACAAATAAAGGAAATTTTGTCTTGAATCATGGTGTAGCATGAGTAAGAGTCTTCACCTCCAGGGATTCATATGTGGGCGTATATGCATGTGGGTGGACCTGGCTGGAGACAGAGGAGCAGTGTTTCAGGTCCTAAAACCATCTAAAATATGTGATTTGCCATGGTCTCAGGTAACACATGTTACCACCCCCGCCCTAAAGGGTTAACAACACACAGGTTGAGAACCGCTGCACTAGGATAACTGATAAAGGACCGATTTAAATTCTATGTCACTGTGAAAATAAAATAGCAAAAAAAGTGCTGACCTTGAGGACATGTGTCACTAAAATATATTAATGCACAAAACCCAAACTCCCTGCGTTGAGTCAATTGACTCATAGTGACGCTATAGGAGAGAAGAACTACTCTGAATTTTCAAAACCAAACTCTTTACAGAGGAAGAAAACCTATTCTTTTCCCAGATTTATACATAAAAGGACCTGAAACATCAATCAATAATTGCTGGATTCTGCAAAACAAGAGAATATAAAAGAAAATAAAAGTCCTACAAAAAATTGAGTGGACTTTACATCTGGGCCAGCAATGCACTAAGAGCCAAGAGGGATGGTATGGGAGTGATAGCAGTGGATTGAAGAGTGCAGTGATAAAGAGAATTGAGCCAAATAGGACAAATCTCTCATGTGAGGTTTATTTGGGGAGATATCCCCAAGTTGGATTCTTCACACTCCAAGTGGAAAGTTACAGCATCAGCAGAAATTAGGAGACAAGTCCCAGTGGGCTGTCTTAGAGATTAAAGTCTTAGCACCCCAGTTAGTAAAGGTGTATGGATGACAGTGACTGCCTAAAGTCAAATTGAAGGGTCTACCCGTAGATTAGGCCTCCATGGAATTATTTCTGATTATTAAGCAAGGATATAGATTAGATTTGCCTAGAGGCAGAGGAAATGAGAAAGTCGACGGCCTCCACCATTCTCCAGCCAATCCAGGGTGTCCTATATTCCTTAAGTTGAGCCCAGGAAACCTACATCAGATGGCCCTGGACCACTCTTGTAAAATGTTCTATCTGACAATATAGATGTCCCAATTATGGTCCTGTCCCTTCTTCTGTAGTCCCACTTATAAAAATGATTGTCCATCAATCATGAACTTGTGACAGTTTCCTTTGTTCTAATATAATTTACCGTAATTAGATTCTCGACTTGAGTGTTTCCTTGAACTGCACCAATGATCTGCTTCATCTGGGTGACGTCTGTTTGCGTCTTGTATTCTCTTTGTCACTATTAAGACTTAATAAATGGTCTCCTTAAATTATATTTGAGATTGGAGTCCATTTTGCAGTCTAAAACAGAGCACAAGCTGGTTTCTGAGGGGCAGAATTGATTGACAAGGCACAAGCAGGAATGATGCTTTAGAGTAAAACAGAGACACCATTTTAAATATAGTTTAAAGTGAACATTTGTTAAATCTTAACTGACAAACGCAGCACAGACACAAATACATCTGGATGAGTGAAGCCACCAACAGGAGGTTGAAATGGCTTCCCAGGTTCACAATTGAGATATGGGATAAAGAGGTTGTGGGGGAGGGGCAGGGCAAAAGAAACGCCTACAAAAGCATGATTGGTGGCCAATGACAGGCAATTCCGAATGGTCCAGGGCCTTCTGACCCATGCAGTCAGGGCAGGTCTGATAGGGGATAGCTAGGAGACCCCTGTACTGTCTGCAGTTTGCTGACCTCCATCAAGGACACACAGGCTTGCAAGCTTCTCAGAAAGACCACCCCTCCCCCGGCTGCCTGGAGAGAGGTGAAGGTAATCCACACTCCAAAGCCCTCTGCCTGAGGGTCCAGTTACCTACAACCTTGCTTCCTGGTCAGAAGGCTTTCAATGAGGTTTACGTGGGACTCTGCAATCCCAGTGAGAACTCAGTCTGTGCGGGGATCTGGGGCCGTCACTGCTACGGTACCCTTTTTCAAAGGAAGGTGCTGAGAAGTTAAGCTCTAATACAGACCTCGGTCAGCAGTGGAGCGGCCTGATGACTGCAAGGCTGGCCTCTCCTTTCGGTAAAGGCCACTCCGGAGTCCCCTGCTCTCGTGCCCGATTAACTGACAAGGAGGGAACAGGCCATAGGCAAGAACCCGCCCTCAATTGGGCATTTCTGGCGTGAGGGGTGAGGGTGAATGAGGAAAGTGAAGCTCAGGTCCTGGAGTGGCAACTGATCCATTCTTAGTAGTTTCTTCTTAGTCTGGAAGTTCTGCTAAACACTCTTCACTCTGGATGTCCCTGCTCGCATTTGAATCACAACAGGGAAAGACAAACTAAGGAAAAGTAGTGGGTGGAGGGCATGCTTCCCAACTTCTTTGACTTGTTAATTAGCAATTCAGGAAAAAGTATATAATATTAAAAACAAAAAAAAATTAATTGCCTAAGTCTTTCCTTTAAGAACAGTTCTAAGGAGAGAGAGGTAATAAAGTGAGGATTAACCTGATAAAAATGGACCTTAGTGACAACTGAACACATCATTGAGGGATTGAAAATTAGCAATTCAGAAAGAACACCTCAGTAAATTAGGTAAGGAGGTTTCTGATCATTTCATTGTTTCACCTAAAATCACATGGGTGTCGTTTTGTTTTTTTGTTTTTTTGTTTTTTTAATGAATCTGAATCCTGCAATGTCCCATTCAATGCCTTATATACTTGGGTCTGTCCTCCATGGTCAATGGCCCACAAGATTTTTACCTTCCCTAACTGCTCAGTTCAGGTGCTCCCCTTTGAGGGTTGTGGCCAGGCTTGTTTTTCATTGCTATTGAAATGACCAGTGAAAAAGCAGAAGTTGGGCTCACAGTGAGAAGTGCTCAGGGATTATCAGGCCATCATGGAAAAAATGGCTTAAAAGACTTTTGACAGAGGACAATTTCTATTGGACCCTGAGATATAATAAATTTCTCTGCCAGGGAAATGTGTTCATTATCAACTCTGGAAAAAAGCACATTGTAATTTAAAAAACAGCAACAACAGTTTCTTCCCTCTTTTCTCTTGTCCCGAGCCTTCCTCTGCATCTTTGCTTATGTCTGTTTGACTAAGCGTATACTATGTTGCTCTCATTTTCCAGCATAACAGATTAATAAAGTCAATGATTCTTAGTAAATTGGGTACCCATAAAAAAAAAGCCTTTACTGATTTCCTTTGTCTTTTTTGTTTGAACTTTTTTTTTCTATAGTTAACGAGCCTAATATAGTTCAGCTTTACTTTCCTGCTTTTTGGAATTTTTTGGTTTTTGTTAGTTACTCAGACCAATATTTAGATTGGAGGAATAAGAAATCTTGAGGGATTTTTTAAGAAATATGTACACTGTATATATTTACACAGCCCACCTCAAGAAATGGATATCAAAAGTAATATTTTAAACAGTCCAAATAATAGTCTCTTTTTTTTCTCTGCTCCATCTTCCTCAACAACCTATTGTAAGGTCTCTCTCTCCAGGCTAGATTTCAGCCTTGGTCCTTGGCTCTGCGTGAGAAAGATTTCACGCCGAAGCTGGACTCGTGATCCAAGTGAATTGAATGAGAGTTAAAAGAAGCTTCAGGTTTTATGCGGCACCCATAGGATTCCTTCGACCATGTGGCCTGACAGAGACTGCTCAGGATCATGCAAGGATCTCTCTCCTCCCAGGAAGAGGACCAGACCAGCCCCTCTCCCTTCCTGTCCCTGCCTTTTCAAGGGTTCCCGGGGGAGGCGTGGTGAATGACCCCAGGTCGCTCTCATAGGCTGAATTGCAATCACCTGGACCAGGTGGGCTGCTCCAGGTGTAACGCCAATCTGAGCCCACCAGCGGGAAAAACCAGCTTTGTTCTAGGTGGGCTCTCCTGGGCATGCGTAAATGGACTTCCCAATTCCCTAGGCTTAGCTGCCTAACACTATCACTCTCCTATCCCTGTTCCCCCCTCCCACCCCCCCCACCCCCGTTCTTTGCCTCTTCACAGTTATCAAAGTATTATCTTTTCAAGTATAATCCAAGTTTCTTTATGTATGGTTTTCATTATAATGCTAGTGTTATTAAATATTTATGTTTGTAAGATTGACTGAGTTTGCAAAGCATAATACGTTTTTTCATGCCTCGTGGTGTTTTAGACAGTCCTTCCCCCCGCCCCCTCCCCGAGTAAGTATATAACTCTATATGCTTACAGATAATATAACTATTGATTCAACACTTTTTCAAATTTACAAGATAAAACAAGGCTTAGAACTGGATCACTTGGTCCTTTTTCTCTTATCACCTCCCAGTTCAGAATGCTTGCATTTTTAAATGGCCAGCATCTTCTTGGACCTACAGTTAAGCTCAACACATTCAATCTCAGCATGATCTTCTTTGTGGTTTTAGCCTTCTTCCAGAAAATTGGCTTTGTGTGCCCACCACAGCCACTCTGCTTCCCATCATAGGGTCTCCTTCTTTGCGCATACAGTGAATCCTTGACCTTCTTATACTGGGTCACTTTGTGAGGTTGATGGTTGCCGCATTTCTTACAGAAAGTTCTCTGGGCTTGGAATACATTGACTATCTTTGCAGAGATATGGCCTATGCAGTGTAAATGGGAACTGAGAGTCTGCCATCCTTGTCTCACTCCACTTGTGCCTAACCCTAGAGTCATTTTGTTTTCATTGATGTATGATATTCTATTGCATGGAAGTACCGGGGTTTGTCTATTGCTTTATAATAGGTGTCCATGGTTGTTTCCTTGTTTTTTATATTTTGGAAAATACAGCAACAAACATAGGTGTGCATATGTCTGTTCGTGTTGTATTCTTTATCTCTTTAGGGTATATATATAAATGTACATATGTAAATATATATAATGAGAGGGGAATAGATCTATGTACTCATATCTATACGATAAGAATTAAAGTTGCAGAAGGATATTGGGCCTCAAATCAAGTACTCCCTTAACACAGGAACACTTTATTCTAACAATCTGACATTCTGTGATGCTCACCTTCTTGACAACATTGCTGAAGACAAAATGTGTACATAATCAATGCAGTGAAAAAAGCTGATGGTGTACGGTTATCAAAAGATTTAGCATCTGGCATCTTAAAGGCTTGGAGACAAACAAGCAGCCATCTATCTCAGAAGTAAAAAAGCTCACATGGAAGAAGCGCACCAGCCTGTATGATCATGAAGTGTCAATGGGATCAGGTATCAGGCATCTAAGACACAGAATAAAACCATACCCAATGTGAATGATGAGGCACATGGAGTGGAGACCCAATGTCCATCTTTAGAGATTGGACATCCCCTTACAGAGGGGTCACAGGGAAGATATGAGCCAGTCAGGACGCCATATAGCACCAATGAATCACACAACTTTTCTCTAGTTCTCTTGGTGCTTCCTTCACCGCACTATCATGACCTCAATTTTACCTTACAAATTGGACTAGATCAGAGCATGAACACTGCTACAGATAAGAGCCCACAACACAGGGAATCCAGGATAGACAAACCCCTCAAGGCCAACAAGAAGAGTAGAAATACCAGGAGGATTAGAGGAGAGTGGAGTGAGATAGGGGGAATTGAGCACAAGGCTCAAACTAGAACCCCCTCCCAGGGGGAAGAATAGCAGGAACGTGGGTGAACAGTGAAGGAGGACAATGTAAGATATGGAAAAAATAATAACTTTTCAAGGATTTGTGAGGGAGGACGGGTGGGAAGGGAGGGGGAAGAAACGAGGAGCTGATATCAGGGGTTCAAGTGTGAAGAGAATGCTTTGAAAATGATTATGGCAGCATGTTTGCAATTGTGCTTGACACATTGGAGGAATATATGGATTGTGATGAGATGTAAGTGCCCCCAATAAAAGTACTTTTTTAAAATGATGAGATTACTAGGTTATATTTGTGCTTGCATTTGTTTAAGGAAGTGTCATACTGTTTTCCACAGAGATTTTAAAATTGTACAGTCCCACCAGCAATGTATGAGCATTCCAATTCCTACTCTTCTCCAGTAGCATTGATTATTTTGTCTTATTGAATTTTGATTAAAATGTGGGTATCAGGTGGTATTTCATTATTGTTTTAATCTATTTTTCTCTTCTTCCTAGTGAACATTAACATTTCTTTACATCATTGTTGGACACCTGGATGACGTCTTTAATGAATTGTCTAATTTTGTCTTGTGCCTATTTTTTGATTGGGTTGTTTGTATTTTTCTTGTTAAATATTGTAGTTCCCTACAGATTTTGAGATTTGTCCTTAATCTGATGCATTATTACTAAATGGTTTTCTCGTTCTATGCATTCGTTATAAATTCTTTGATGATGTCTTTTGATGTGCATAAATGTTGTATTTTCAGGTGATCTCAGTTCTTTACATTTCTTCTATACTGCAGATATTTCATTACATTCACAGTATGCTTGTGTCCTGTGTTAGTGCCCTTTAGTTTGTCCCTAAATTTTCATTGTTACTCTTTATGTTTCTGGGGTTTCTATTTAGATCTCTGATTTATGGTGAGTTCATTTTTGTACATGGTGTGCAGTATGGGTCCTCTTCATTTTTTTTGGTTTTTTTTGGCAGGTGAAGATCTAACATAATTTGGATCTCTGAGAGAAAAGGCTATGTCTGCCCCATTTACTCTGTCTCAAACCTTTATTAAAGATTAGGTGTGTATAAATATTTGATTTTATTTCTGGGTTTTCAATTCTAATCCATTGGTCTTCATATGAATTGCTATATCAGTACCAGGCTGTTTGTTTACCATGGCAATATAATATGTCTTAATGTCTGGGGGTTAAAGACTTCCTACTTTTTTTTAAACATATTAATAGTGTTTTATTTATACCGAGTTTCTTTTCTTTCCACATAAGCCTTTACTGATTTAAGAGACTTACACCTATTCCCTTAGTAGAGTGAGGCAAAAAAAAAACAACCCCAAAAAACAGTGCACATTTGGTGGGACTGCTAAGTAGGATGGTGTCAGAAATGCAGGTGGAGATCACAATGAACAATTCTTTGGCTTACTGGTTAATCTAAGAATCCAACAGGGATTGCTTTAAATGTTAGGTGTTAGTTCAGATAGATTAGAGAAACAAACGCACAGACACTCATATCTGTGTAAGAAAGAGCCTTATATACAACAGCAATTGAACATTGAGAAAACATCCCCGCCCAGTCCAAAAGAAGTCTATAAGCCAGAGGTTAGTCTTGTCTGCAGGAATGTCTGGCAGTGAGTGAGTGTGTGTCCCACCTACAGTGAGATATTTATCTCTTTAGCACATTTAAATGAGGTCATCAAGCTGCAACCTGATTGACAGGCAAAACTTCAGTCCTTCATTCTCAAGTCTCAAATTGAGAAGAGATTTTGTAACTACCACAGGATAATTCTGAGCGACAACCCTAGTAGAACTGTGAAATTGAAGGGCATCTATGTCTGAGACCTATGTTAGCTAGGACTTCAGGAATAAAGAATTATCACTTTAAAAATAAAGAAACTGGATTTTGAGAAGAAGAAGTCTTACCTCTAAACACAATCCTACGTAAATAATTCTTATACAGGATCAGAATCTGGGCCTGAGTTTTTGTTTCGTAGTTGTTGGTCTTACATTTTTAATTGCTGTTGTTCTTGTACTTAAGATCCATACACCATGTCATTTTCAATGCACATGAATTCGTTCTATGTTTCCGTAGTTCCAAGTAAATATGTCTAAACAATAAATATATATAACTGTGCCTAATATATACCTGTGCCTTAAACAGTCTGTTCATATGTTAAAATGAATTTTATATCAATAAAGAATCTATGTCCTCTTCAGTTTTTCTTTTCCCTTTTTTATTGAGACTCAGAGCAATGTTGATGTCTGATTCGTAAAGAATCTGAATGGCTTTTAACCCTGCCACATTTCTCAACCTATATTTTTAAAAAAGAAAATTTTACTTTATTTATTGTGTTAGTCTGGGTATATTAGAGAAACAAATCCTCAGAAAGTCATACGTATCAGACAGTTTTATATAACGGGTTAATGCCCATCAAGAAAACGTCCCAACCCAATGCTGCCCAAACCCACACGTCCAACATTAGCCCGTATGTCCAACACCAATCCATAAAGTCCTCCTCCATCTCACAAAATACACACAATGATGCCGAGTGCAGGAGGAAAGCCCAATCAGTGAACATGTAACCATCTCAGCGCTGGCAGGGGTCTCCACATGGCTACCACAGCACCCAGGGCTGCATCGGGGTAGGTCCATGTAGCTTCTCTTCAGGATGTGTTGCAAAAAGTGAACCTTGCCAGCTGAAACAGAGAACTGGCTAAGGCAGGTACACCCTGATCTTATCATCAGAAAGGAATAGACCTGAGAACTTGAAAGGTGAGGCTTACTGAGACATTTATCTCTCCACCCTTCAACCGACCTCACATGTTTATCAACCAGGTTGTCACAATAAAGTAACTCATTTATTTATCTTGGTATTTATCAATTTTTATATATTTTAAATACCTCTCTTTGATTTTTGTGTGTAGAACATTATTTGAAATAAAAACATATCCTGTGTAGTTGCACTGCCCATCTCATCAAGTCAAATCAGTAAAAGTGACCCAGTTCTCCCCCCACTTTATGCAGTTATTTTCTTGGCTGTCTCTTCCTCCAAAATTTTATGACCCTTTCTCCTTATGGCCAACACCACATTCCATCACCCTTGCAGTCATTAAAACCTTATCTTTTACTATGAAAACAACATTTTCTTAATTTCTTATAATAATGATTTCATAAAATAGTTATCTTTGTGAGACGAATTAACATTCCTAATCTTAATGTTCTCTTGCTAAGTCCATGTCTTAAAATGACTAAAAGAGTCATGTTTTTAAGTGATATTCCATAACATTCCATTATATAAATACAGACGTTTGATAGTTGCCCTCCATTTAGAGTCAGTTTTTGATTGTCGCCATTGTTTTGGTATAATAAAAATGCCATAATAAGCAACATTTTGCAAATGTATGTCCATGTTTTGTTTTTTGTTGTTTTTTAAATCAAAATATTCTCCATAACTTTCTTGACTTTAAAAGAACTGTGAATTTCTGATTTCAAGGAAGCCATGTGAAGTCCAAAGTGATGGAAGAGTCAACTTTTCATGTTGTCGATACCCAGTTTCACAAATCCCATGAGATCTTGAAGCCAAGGTGATGTGACACTTGGATACTCCACAGGTGAGCAATGTAGTCTCTAGAATGCTTATTGTAGTCTTATCCTCTTGGAACTCTGGTTCTGCTTCTTTATTTCTGCCTGTCTGGATCAACCTATTAATATGTTGTTCTCATGGTCCCGATTGTCAGACTTGAGATGAAAGTATATTTAATGAACTAAGTGACCAACAAAACTCCAGTCACTGATCCCTCTGAGTACAGCTGTGCTGGTAGGACACATTCAACGTGTACTTAACCAGCCTTTGTGAAGGCAGGCTGTCTAGGATATTACTTCATAGTCTAAGCCTAGAATTGTGAACCATCACTTTGTAGACAACAACCGGTAATGTAGCAGGGACATAAAGTGGATTGAGAACAGTGGCAAGTGAACCCATCATTGAACTAATGAAAATTAGGAAATAAAGGAAAAGGAGCACACCATTAAAAATTAGGTGTTCGGTGATGTGCAGTTACATCATCTCCTGTCAACTTCCGAAGGGGTGGACTTTCCCCATTCAATCAGGTCGCAGCTTTATGACCTCTTTTGGAGGTTCAAAGGGGCTATAGCTCACTCCCTTTAAGACACTTCAAATGACAAGCCACATGCAGCTACACTGATGTAGCCAGAGCCCTGGAAAACAATGTGCCACTTGCGAGGTCAATTAGGAGTGCCTTTTGATCAACTGGTTGGAAATGCTCAGATGTGTGCAGTTGCATCGTCATCTGTAGGTCAATTTTACTTTAATGACAATGGCATTTGAGGTTCATCTGGCATGTGCAGGTTTGTGTGCCTGCTGGAGTGTGTGTGCATGCTTGTACTCCAAATTCTGTGGCAAAAAGCAGGTTTTTGCAACATCCACAGATAAGAAGTATCTATGCATATATTTCTCAAGGGGTTAGCAGGCCATGAGCCCCTGAAGCATTCGACTCCATTGCTTATCTAAAAAAGGATGCTGCTGTTTGCCTGCCTATCTTTTTTTTTTGCCTGCCTATCTTAATGGCCTTCTTTACCATCTTCCTGAATTAAAAGACTTGCTCCACTAATTAAGCGTAGGAGCAATTTTTACAGCAAGTAGGGGACTGCTGCATTTTAAAATTCCAACAACTAAATCTGATACAGTTATATTTCTCACATTTTAACTAACAGCAGGCTAACCCTTTCACTCTCCCCCCTACCTCATCAGTTTTGACTTAACCATTTCAATCCCCTTAAGGTACTGTCTTCTGGAAGTCCTTGGTACTTTCAGCATTTTTTGCCAATAATATAATTCAAATTAATTGATTCTTCTTTGGTCCTTTCTCAATATCCAACTTGCATATGCATATGATGGGACTGAAAAAAGGTGCACCTCTGTCCTCAAAGTGACCTCTTTCCCCTGCAGTACTTTAAAGTGGTCTTGTACACCAGATATGCCCAATGCACACATGTCCAAATAAGGTAAAATCCTGACAATTTCAATATCTCCCTGATTTAGCATATTATCTATTGGTCCCGTAATGAGAGTTTCGTTTTCTTTACATAGCGTTGGAATCCATACGGAAGGTTCCCATCCTTTCCAGCATGCAAGGCGTGTCACGTGCAGACTGACAGATGTTAGAAACCTTCCTCCTAGACAATGCAAAGTATAAGGCCAAGTTCTTCTTCAGAAACTCCAGCTTCTTGGATGATTTGCTCAGCATATAGATTGAATAAGCATGATGAAAAGATACAATTCTGACATACAACTTTCCTGATTCTAAACCACAAAATATTCTCTTCTTTATAGATAAGGGCCTCTTGGTCCATGTACAAGTTCTACATGAGGACAACTAAATGTTCTCAAATTTGAATTCATCTCAATGCTATGATCTTGTGGTAGACCAGGTTGTCTAGAGAAACAAATCCAGTGACACTCATATATGCATAAGGAAGAGTTTTATATCAAGAAGTAACATTATACCAACAAGGCATCTAACCCGTGTCTAACTCAAGGTCACAAGTCTGATGCAGGTCAGGGTCCTCTGCACACTTACAGAGCTGCAGCCTGATGATGTATAAAGGTGAAGCTGGATGTGGAAGATAACAGGCCAGTGGCGGCAGGATCAGATGGATCCAAGGTCAGTCGTAGTATGGAAGGGCACCAATAGCTCTCAGTCTCAGGCAGCCTACATGGGGCTACCCCTAAAGGAAGAGAGTTATATCAAGCAGGAAGATGGAGTGGCAGACAATGGGAAATTTAAATATTCTCCAATTATTAGAAGGCCACACCCCCAAGGAGGCATCATGAAGCTGTGACCTGACTGGCAGGTTGGATTCCACCACTACACGTTCCTACATCTTCAAGTTGACATAAATCTACCTGCCATAGATCCATAGTTAAATGCTTTTGCATAGTCAATGAAACACAAGTAAACATTTTTCTGGTACCTTTCAGGAAAGACCCATCTGATGTCAGCAATCACATCATATTTGACATTCGCTTCTGAATGCAGATTGCATTTCTGGAGTCTCCCTGTTGAAGTACTGCAGCAATCATTATTGAATTGTCTTTTGCAAAATGTTACGTGCATGAGGTATTAATTCTATTGGTTCATAATTTCTACAGGTTTTTTTTTTGCTCAGGTAGCTGAGTTTTAAATTTCTTACATAGAGAAATGAGTGATTCCTGTGCTTCATCAGCTGGTTGAAACATTTCAGCTGGTTTTCTGTCAACTTCTGGAGCCTCGTTTTTTTCTAATATCTTCAGTACTATTTGGACTTCTTCTTTCAGTACCATAGGTCCTTGATCATACACTACTTTTTGCTTTGTGTATTCCTTCCATCCTCTTTTGATACTTCCTGCATCATTTGAATTATCATTTGACGAAGAATATTGAAAGAACCATGGGCTTCAAGAAGAACTAACCAATCTGTCTCAGAAGAAGTGCATCGAGAATGCTCCTGAGAAGTGCGCCTTGGGAGATGTTGTCTCATGTGCTTTGGATGTGTTATCAAGAGAAACCAGTCCCTGGAAAAGCATATCATGCTTGGGAAAGTAGAAGGGCAGTGAAAAAGAGGAAGATCCTTGTGAGAGATTGAATGATTGACTGCAACAATGAGCACAAACAGAAAACTACTGTGAGATGGAGCAGGACTTGGCAGTGTTTCATTCTGTTGTACATGGGTTCTCTGGGAGCTGGAACCTAATTGAGGGCAACTATCAAGAGCAACAACACACTATCATTCATCCCACTCTCTACAAGGCTTTCCTGTTTCTATTCCTCCTCATTTCCTAAATTCTGTCCTTGGGTGTGTACTGTCCTTTTGATCTGACTTACATGGTTGGTTAGTCTATCAACAGGGTGAGTTTAGTTCCGGACTGTGGGAAAATAAGAGAGAGGGAAATATGACTAGGACTATATTCCCTAACTTATTATGGAGGGAATCTGGAAAGCTAGTATTCCATGGTAGGAAAGCCACCACTTTGGTATGGTAGAGATAAAGTCAAAGTACATTATTCTGCTTTAAATACCATTTCCACAGATTCTCCCCTAACAGCTATGCTGCCTTAAAGTGAGCACATGGTTGATTCTATCTCTCTACAGAAGCCAACATTCTTGTTGTCCCCTCCTGGCATAGTACCCATCCCCCCTCATGCTTTCCCCCAGTGCAGGTATTAGGTTTCCTCAGGAGTAAACTCAGAGACTTTACTGTGGTTACCACCCACCTTGTGATGTATGTAACTACTGAATGTGCATAACTTATAGCTACCTACAAATATCCCGACAGTAAAGATTGACTCTCTCCTCCTCCCTCTCTTTGCGTAAATCTGGCTACTGATCATGGCCGTCCCAGAAGTAAGTGTTTGGGTCGGGTCTGAACTAGGCAGCCCCCTTTTTGGACTAAGCTGAAGCAGGTCCAGATCCTGCACGTGCTTCCCTGCACATCCCAAAGGTCAGCAGCTGCTGGGCGCCAGATAACCAGTGAAAACAGATGTTACTGGTTCAAAGAAAGCAGCAAGCAATTCTCCCTCCCAGTTTCCAGACCCCATATGCTAATTGCCCTACATTCTTCACCACCCCTTTAAAATCCCTCATGTGCAGTTGCTGAGCATGACTTCCCTTACCTGTTGGCCTAGGTCCTGGAACCTCATCCGGGAGCTCCCCCACCTAATAAAGCTATTTCTGTTTCTGCTCTCCCACGTCCTGTCCTGTCTGCCTTCCTGTTCCTCAGTTTCACCCTTACAGTAAGCATGCTACTATAAAATGTGTCTGAGTCCTTTATTTTACTTTCTCTCTCCTATCTTCTAAGACTTTACTATGCTCTTTGTATATTATAGCCATGCAATTTCAACTACAAACCCCACGATTGTCACAGGCTTGTTTACACAAAGACTGGACTTGAGAGGTGACTAAAGACCATTGTGTTGAGGGTCTCTTTGGTGATTTGAATTTTGGTCCTCATTTTCCTCCTACTCTATCTATGATCTTCTAGTGGGATTCCTTTTCGAGCCCTTGGTAGTGGTAGCTGGGCACATCTGGGTCTGACCAATCACTAACATTAGGTTAGCAATTTAATGGAAAGTAGCTTGTATAACTGAGGGATCCTTTTGGACTACACTTGTGTGCTATGGTGGGTAGAGCTACAAAGATATATAGGGATCCCTGTTCGTGTAGTGGTTACGAGTTGGACTGCTAACTGTAAGACTAGCACTTTGAATCCACCATTCACGCCACAGCAAAAGATGGAGCTTTTTACTTCAGCAAAGATTTAGTGTTGGAAACTCATATGGGCAGTTCTACCCTGTCATATAGCGTCACTCTGAGTTCACATTGACTCCATGGCACTGAGTTGTTTGTTTGTTTCTTTTGACAATTCATGATTTATCCATGGGGACAGAAAAACTCACATGAAAGCAGGTGTAGTAGTTACATAATTTCATATTCATTTGATAAATAAGACTAGGGTTGGAGTTTAGCCTGTCAATCAGATCACAGTTCCATGATGCTTCCTGGTGGGCTATACTGTCTCATGAGAATTCTGGGAACTTCTACTCTTTCTCACTGGAGGTAGGCTACCCTCTCTCTCTGCTTCACCTTCCCTCTGTTCGGAGAGGTAGAAGAACCACGAGAGACTTGCGCCAGCCCTAAGAAATTCTGCCGCAACTGGATACACAAGACTTTTAAGCCACCGACCTGTCATCTTTCTGCATTCAGCATCATTGCATGTGCTGTGTGAGTCTGAAGAGGAATCTATGGACTAGTATTGGACTTATGGGTTCATAGCAGTCTTATGGACTTGATCTGGACTGGGTTGGGATGTTTTCTTGATATCCAATTACTCTTTGACATAAAGCTCCTTCTTACACATTATGAGTGACCCTGGATTTGTTTCTCTAGACTACCCAGTCTAACAGGGCAGGTATTTTAAAAGAAGTCCCTTTTAGTTGCAAAATCTACCCTCTGTTTCCCAAGATCTAATGATAAGGTGGCTCCATCAAATCTGGGAACATAAATCAGTTTAATTCAGTAAATATTTGTTGATAAGTGACACAGTGTTTTCTGTATCATCTGCACAACTATCTGACCATATTGGGAAATGTAACAAAGTATTGCAATCCTCGTATCTCAATTTTCAACCAGCAACTTTGAAATCTGACTAGAACTTTCATAAGGAAATTCTCTAGTGTATCAGGCATAAGAGAAGCATAATCCTTTTGGATGCAAATTAATAGAGAAATGTTTCACTTTGATCTGTCCCATAAGCACTTGTTCTGAGAGACCCAGCAGGCAAGAGTTACTTAGAGGAAGGAAATTTAAATTCCAGACCTCTCAACTTGGAAGAGTCTCTAGAAACTTTTTGCCCATGCGCTTGAAACCACTGGACTGATAGAACCTCTGGTAAGTGATATAATTAAATTAGCAGAGTGAGTAAATCATGATAAGTATCACTGAACTTAACTGTCAAGTTTAACTGCCCCAATAGAATTCAAGCAAAATGAAACAAGATAAAAGTACAAACTCCAATTCTAAGGACAGTCAAGTTTAACACCACCACCACCCCTTTCTCCCATCACTTTTTAGTGCTCCTGCTTAAGTTTTATTTTTACATTTTGTTACACTGACATAATTTACCGAGACCATATGATGCTAGGTACTTCTCTTTTCCTAAAGGCAGTCATACACCACAAAGCTTTGCGGTGCACTATGGTCCTTCACCTCAAAGGTCATTAGTCACAGTTCTTGCTTCAGCCCAGTAACACTGTGGCAGGGTGGATGGCTGGGCGTTTCGCGTTAGTTAGGAGGATGCCCCGTCTGGGGAATCTGATCACAGGCTTACATACGTACATTGAACATCGTTTTATGTCGCCCATGCACCCTCTCGATGTCTGGTCTTCGCACAACAGACTCCATTTTGAGTTCTGTACCTCCATCTTAGCTCTCAAGACTGACCCCTAACTGACCTCCCCTCCCCTCCCCTGCTCAACCCCAAATTCCTGGAACCAGCTCTTCCCAAAGCCAGAATGTTTTCTGAAGATGTGGTCACTCGACCCTTCCCTGACATATAGATAAGATTATCGACCTTCTCCCTTCTGAAGCACCTGTGTGAGCAGATCCTCCCCAGCTATGATCCTCCCCAGCTGTGCCTGCCAGCAGTGGACATAAAACGCCACCAGGATTTTTCCCTGCGCAGCTTCAATAGCTGAATACCCTGAGTTGCTGAACCCGCCGGCCAGCTTCGCAATAAAGCCTGCTTCTAAAACTTCGTTAATTGGGTCTTTGATTCTGTTTTCGCGTCCAAATAAGCCTAATACTCCACGCTGGGGAAAGTACCGTTTCTGCCCCCAGTTGCCATCATGACCTGAGCCTTCGCAGCTGCAGGCTGAGCCAGGGCTGAGGGCCCATTATTGCCGAGCGCCTCTCCCGGGCTCCACCGCTGCGGCCCCGCCCCCGGCCCAAACAGCACCGCCCCTCCCGCTTCTGGGCACCTGGGTTTGCGCAGCCGCACAATGGGCGGGTCCAGAGCCGCCTCAAAGGTGAAGTGAAGGCGGGGCCCCGACCCCGCCGGCTCCTCCCACCCTGGTCACTCGGAGATGGGGCGGAAGTGCGGTGTCCTAGCCGGAAGTGTCGCTTTTCAACGGCTCCTACTTTGCACTCACTTTAGGGCCAGAGGAGCGCCGGCCATCTGAGCACCGTGTAGCCAGCGCTCCCAGGTGAGGGGCGCTCGTCTCCACGGACACGCGTGTGGGCGGCGGCCAGTTTGGGGTACCGTAGTGCTCCCAGCAGCCCTGCTGGGGTGCAAGCCCCCTTTCTCTCCTCCTGCCCTTCTCCGGGCGGCGCCCCTTGTGGTGAGAGGTGAGCGCCTGTCCCGGGACGCCGATCCCATCCCCCAGCTTTTGGATTGGTTGGGGCTCGTGGTGGGAATCCCCGCTGGAGAAAGGGGTAATCCCAGGCTGGGGTTCTTGTCTTCGGGGTTCCCAGGTTCGTTGCCTTGTGGGTTTCTGCTAAGCCCCCTCCATTGTTTCCTTTCCATACAGCGGTGCCTTCTCCCGGAGACTCTTGTCCCTCGTCAGCTCAAAGGGAAGAGAGCGCGTCTCAGGAAGCGAGTGGCTGCAGCTGGTGCACAAAACGTTAGTGCTTTCGCCCGGGGTTTGCTAAGTCTTGTCACCTGTGCGGTACCTTCTCCTGGGAGCGCGGGGAGAGAACCCAAGGTCCAGGTCTAGAACCTCCCTGGCTCTTCTTGTCAGCTGGTGTGTGGCCACAGGGAGCACACTCAGCCTTGTGAGTGTTGAAGTAGGCTAGAGAAACAAATCCATAGAAAGCCATGTGTTATAAGCATTTTATATAAAGAGTAATTGTACATTAAGAAAGCACCCCAACACAGTCCAGTTCAAGCCCCGAGTCTGATGTTAGCCCATATGTCTGATAGCTATCTATAAATTCCCCCTCAGACTAAAGAAACACGTGCAATGACGCTTAATGCAGGATGATCCCAGGCCAGTGGGTAGAACGTCTTTGGATCCAGTGGTGGTGTAAGCATCTCAGCAGTGGCAGGGGTCTTCTCGTGGCTTCTCTAGTTCCCAGGGCATAAGGTCTATCAGCATATTGCCATGTGTCTGGTCAGTAGAGGGTCTCTAAGGGAGTAAGCCGAAAGGGAGAGAGAGAGGGAAAGAATCTGCCTCCTGTCTCCAAGGAGCATATTCTAGAATTCCCATAATTGTCAGGAGAAGGCCATACCTACACACGAGCCATTGCTTAAATTTTGATTGACAGGCTGGACTCCACCCCTTCAGTCTTAATCATCAAATTGACAAATGATGATATAACTACCACACTAAACAATGGCATAAAATACCTCTAGTTTGTTTACTGGCAAACTTCAATTCGCTGGATCTTAAATCAGTTATTAAAGGGGAAAACT
This sequence comes from Tenrec ecaudatus, assembly GCF_050624435.1. NCBI lineage: Eukaryota > Metazoa > Chordata > Mammalia > Afrosoricida > Tenrecidae > Tenrec > Tenrec ecaudatus. The sequence continues at coordinate 75,546,926 of NC_134544.1, read as the reverse complement.
GATTTTCTTATGTAATGTGTGACTGCAGTACAACTTGGACAACTCAAGATGGTCACCAGCTGGTGTATTGATTTAAAAATTATTGAAGATCTCAATAATTTCTTTTCAATCTACAAAACATATTCTGATAGTCCATATATTCAAGTTTTCTCTCTCCTTCATGTTCAACCTCATTTATGTCAAAATTGTTCCACTATGCAAGTCCTATTGGCTCAGTAAAATGTTCCTCTCTTAGCCTAAGACTCAGTCTTTGATCCTTCTGATCACACTGTGCCCCCAATTTCAATGCCTTTTGTGTCTGACCAAACTGCTGCTGGGCCTTCTTTTCCCCTCCCCCATACAGCTCCCTTCAGGTCTCTCCAACCTCCTTGGATACTGCTGTGTTCTCCCACTTGCCAGACTGTAACCCTATATCTCCTGCTATCCAGTCTCATTCTTCTTTAGCCTTCCTCCTCACCACCTCCTCCCACCCCTGCCTTGTCTCAACCTCCTCCCACCACCTCCGAGTCCACAAGTTTTAATCCAATATCCCCTACCCTGTTACCTCATACAATTTCTACCCGAACTCCTCCCTTGCCCATACCAGGATGGTCCACTCCTGCCACCTCTCCTGTCAGCAGTTCCCCTCCCACACTTACCATGTTTTAAGACATCTGACACCTCTCCCCTAATGCCAGCAACATCTCCACCTCTCAACCTTCTGTGTTCAGCTCTCTCCAGTACAAAGACAGCTTGTTCAAACCCATAGGATCTATCCTCATATCCTGCCCCCCTCATTCCCCTATGAAGTCACAGGACCAGAGAGAGGTCAGTAAAAGTTCACATTCCTTTCTTGATAAATTATTTATCAGTCTTAAGAAAACATCTTGGATGTTATACATTGGACCCAGACACTTAAAGAATTTAAGGTCTAGAAACTCCCTGGCTGGTGTGTGGCCTCATGGCATGCACTAAGCCTTGTGGTTGTTGAAGTGATATTCCAGCACAACCACCATGCACTGAAATGTGATTGACATTCCACAGTTGCTGGGCTAAGCCCTTTCAGGACTGGGGCCCTCAAGGAGATGGTCCAGTTGGATCGCTGTTTGTCAACACCCTGGCAGCTGGCAAGTGAAGAAGAGACAGGTTCAGCTCTAGAAAGATGGGTTCAATGACCTTGAACTCAGCCAAAGGGAGACTCAGTCTTTTTTTGGAAAGCTTACAGGTCTCTAGAAGGGCCAGACCGCTTCCATTGGAAATCTTTACTAAGGACAGCATAGGTTTCTTCTGTTTACAAAGCTTACTGCACCCCTCTTGCCACTCAGTTAAGTATTGTCAGTCCATGGAAGCTGGCAGCAGCCCACTGGAGCTAGCTACACCCACCAGAAAGATGTGGGGGAACCCTCCTTAGCAAAAAGAGTTACAGACATCCCAAAGACTTGCACACCAAAATTGATCCTTTGTTCTCACATGGACTGGGCTCCTTCTACCCTCCTGCTGCTCTGACCTCCTTTGCTGTCACCTCTCCTCTCTACCTCTAAGGCTGGCTCTCCCTCCCGCTTAGAGTCTTTCTGCGGGTTCTGCAGCAGACATTAGAGTTGTCTAACCCCTTCCTCACCAATTCTGTAGTTCGTTTATGGGTCTGTATTAAGCCTAATGTTCTCTTCCTGTATGTTATAGCGGGTCTCAAGGACTTTACATCTTTTAATGTTGCTAATCCTCTGGCTTTAGACTAAGGGCCAGCTCTAACCTTATCTTACTATCTTACTATCCTAAGTTCCTTTGATTTCCTGTTCCCTACAAACCGCACCTCCCTCAATAAGTCTATAAATTACAGGTCTCACTCTGTCTCTTGTCTCTGTAAAACCTAATATATGGTGGGTTGCACGGGAGGCTGGCTAAGCTAGGACTGGAGCAGCACTTTGCTTTCCCTAGCCAGTAAAGTCCCCAGCAGCCTTTCCAGACTACCTTCTAGCCGCCTTTCGGGACCCCCTTCAAGCGAGCCTGACAAAGGGATCTCCACATCTTCTGCCAAAGACCCTCTGACAGCACATTGGTGAATGTTAAATCCAAAGCTCCCTACTCCAAGGTCGTCTGCACATTTTCTCTTGGCCTTTCTGAAAATGTCCACATAACAGAAATCTTTGCACCATCAGATGGCCTTCCCAGCCCCAGGGGCTTAGGTGGTAATTATTCAGTGGAAGGATGCTCTCCTGTTGCTACCTCATTTAAGAGAGCTAAAAATTTCTCTCAGCCTTTTAAATGTGTTGTAAGAATTCTAGGTATATTACTAAAGGTAGGCTAGAGAAACAAATGCATAGAAACTGGTGTATAAGAGTTTTATATAAAGAGTAATTGTACGTTAAGAAAGCATCCCAACCCAGCCCATAAGTCTGATGTTAGCCCATGTGTTCGATACCAATCTATAAAGTTCCCCTTAGACTTAAGAAACACATGCAATGACACCGAATGCAGGGTGATCACAGGCCAGTGGGTAGAACGTCTTTGGATCCAGTGGTGGTGTAAGCATCTCAGCAGTGGCAGGGGTCTTCACGTGGCTTCTCTAGTTCCCAGGGCATAAGGTCTATCAGCATATTGCCATGTGTCTGGTCAGTAGAGGTTCTCTAAGGGAGTGATGCAAAAGAGAGAGAGAGACTCCCGCCTCCAAGGAGCAAATTCCGGAATTCCCAGAATTTCCAGGAGAAGGCCATACCCACACAGGGGCCATTGTTTATATTTTGATCGACAGGCTAGACTCCACTCCTTCAGTCTTAATCATCAAATTGACAAATTATACAACTACCACACTAAGCAATGGGATAAAATACCTCTAGTTTGTTTACTGGCAAACTTCAATTCGCTGGGTCTTAAATCAGTTATTAAAGGGGAAAACTGATTTTCTTATGTAATGCGTGACTGCACTACAAATTGGACAACAACTCAAGATGGTCACCAGCTGGTAAACTTGATGTAAACATTATTCAAGATCTCAATAATTTCTTTTCAATCTACAAAATATATTCTGATATTCCATATATCCAAGGTTTCTCTCCTTTATGTTCAACCTCATTTACGTCAGAATTATTCAAGTACTATTGGTTCAGTAAAATGTTCCTCTCTCAGCCCAAGACTCAGACTTTGATCCTTCTGATCACATTGTGCCGCCAATTTCAGTGGCTGTTGTCTCTGCCCAAACTGCTACTGAGCCTTCTTTCTCCCTTTCCCCTTACAACTCCCTTCAGGTCTCTCCAACACCACCCCCCCTAGATACTGTTGCATTCTCCCAGTTGCCAGACTCTAACCCTGTATCTCCTGCTATCCGGTCTCATTCTTCAGCCTTCCTCCTCACCACCTCCTCCCACCCCAACCTTGTCTCAACCTCCTTCCACCACCTCTGAGCTCACAAGGTACAATCCATTGTCCCCTACCCTGTTACCCAAATTCCTCCCTTGTCCATATCGTGATTGTCCACTCCTCCCACCAGTTCCCCTCCCACCCTTACCTGTCCCCTACTGCCAGCACCATCTCCGCCTCTCACTCTTTTATATTCAGCACTCTCTGGTACAAATACAGCTTGTTCAAACTCAAAGGATCCATCCTCAAATCCTTTTCCCCCTCTTTCCCGTGTGATGTTGCAGAAGCAGAGAGGCTAGTAAAAGTTCATGTCCCTTTCTTTGTTAATTATTTATCAGTCTTAGGAAAACATCTTGGATGTTATACATTGAACTCAGACGCTTGCATTAAAGAATTTTTATATCGGCTTTGCAAATGCTGCTGCCTGAGTTAGTAGGCTCAACTGGGCCTGTTGTGTTCAGCCATGATCAACCTACTGTATTTTTCAACATAGCCATCGACGGCGTCGTCTCTTTCTAGTTGTTTTCAGACAAAGTTGCAAAGACAGCAGAAAGCTTCTGCACTCTTCACACTAAGGAGAAAGATTTTGGCTATAAAGGTTCCAGCTTTCACAGAATCATCCCAGGGTTTATGGGCCATGGTGGTGATGTCACATGCCATAATGGCACTGGTGGCAAGTCCATCTACGGAGAGAAATTTGAAGATGAGCACTTCATCCTGAAGCACACAGGTCCTGGCATCCTGTCTATGCAAATGCTGGGCCCATTATGAACGGTTCCTAGTTTTTGATCAGCACCGCTAGGGCTGAATGGTTGGAGGGCAAACACGTGGTCTTAGGTCTGGTGAAAGAAGGCATGAACATTGTAGAAGCCATGAGCGTGTTGGTTCCAGGAATGGCAAGACCAGCAAGAAGATCACCATTGCTGACTGTGGACAACTCTAATTAAATTTGATCTGGATTTTCAAGTTTTAAGTACCAGACCATCTCTTGTGTAGCTTGAGAAATCACCCTTCCATTCCCCATGTGCTTGCAATATCATTTAATCTTGTGCTCTCACTTCCAGTTTTTCAGGTTTCCTACTTTCCTTATTCCCCCTGAGTCCAGCTGGAAAGCAGAGTTAAGTTTATGATTATGAATAAAGTATAAACAATAAAAAAATAATTTAAATATCTCAGTCATATGATCTTACCTGGCATGCCGTCCATATGATTTTAACAATGACCTTGACCCCTGAAGATAGGGAGAGTTGATAGCTGCACAAAGAGAGGTGATGAAGGGCATGCCCAGAACTGGGATAAGTCCATGGACTTCAAGGCATTCCCCAGCACAGTCCTAATTGGAATTACAAGATGGTCCTGAGCACCCAATTCTTCAAAATGATATGATTTGTATCTCCTTGAGGGCTTACCAAAAGTCTCAACCAAGGCAGTCAGTTATGACAAAACTCGGGAAATCATTCAGGAATCAAATGAAAATTCTGTCAAATGTCTGTGACAATTTCCAGAAGGTTTAAGTGTACCAAAGTAGACCCTACTACACCAGAAGGGATCATTTTTCATCTCACAGTCAGCTCAAATTTCATCTCACACTCAGCTCCAGGCATTAAAAGAAACATTAAAAGGTTAGAATGTGGATCCCAGACTTCACAGCAAGATCTTCTCAGTGCAGCATTCAAAGTTTTCAACAGTAGGGAGGATCAGGAAAAGTTATATAAGCTACAAAGAGATAAGGTTAAATGTCAAATGTTGCAAGTGTCCTCCAGGGGAGAGTGGGTGTGTCTAAACTAGTTACTGGGCAGCACAACTTCAGATGCTCCCAATTAGGGCATTGAGCAAATGTATGCCCTAATCTATGACCTCCAAAAAGACCATGTCCATACTACAAACAGAAAGGTCACTGGGGAAATGACTGCCCAACTCTACAGAGAGTGGGAAAGTTTATCCCGTTAGACCTCCGGAGCAACCTGCTCAAGTTTCCTCAATGTTAGAGCTACTTGGCTTGACCTTGGAGGATTGATGGGTGTGGGGGTGTAAGGCCCCACTGAAGATCACCCATCTGAAGCCCAGGTAACTATCATTGGCTCAAGAAAGCCCATTTCGTTCCTTTTAGAACCTACATCTGAGATACGGCGTTATCATAGTTTCTTTCTCCCTGCAAAGGTTCTGCTAGTTGAGAACCTATGCCTGCCCTTGCTGAAAAAGATTTTCAGCTACACATTTTTATGTTCTTCCTCTTCAGATTGAAGACTTCATACATAAACAAACTGAAGAGAGTTGCTTCTGGACATAATTTCAGACTTGTTCTGGCCTGTGCCAGTTAGATAGTGATTTTTATGAATGTATACCTAGCCTTTCAGTGATTTTCTTCTGCTAAGGGTCAGGAGAGGTCAGTTTGGTTGCATTTTGTCAGTGATTACTCTCCTGCTACTCTAGCCACCATCAAGGGATTAGAAGGAAATTGATATTTGTTTATTATCTACATCTTAAGGAATGTTCTGCAATAAAACAAGTATGGTCATAAGTCTGTGCTTCTGGGACATCCTATTCACTTTAACACAAGAAGCTTTAAACTATTAAATATTTTAGAAAAACCTTTATGTATTTTAAATGTCATCCAAGACATCTACTCTAGCAAAGTTAAGACTTTGGTGTTTTTCTGTCCTAATGGGAACTGACTAAAAATACGATATTTTTTGTTGTTGTTTTTAATATTACAATTGTGTTGAAGAAAATTTTATAGTATGGCCATGTTTGTTGCTGTGATTTCTGGTAATAAGAATGTGAATGCTTTTTTTTCTCCTCTCTTTTATTTTCAACCCAAATAGTAACTTTCATTATAAAACCAGAAATGAGAAACAACCTAAATGTCTAAAAAGACATAAATTGTGGTATACATCAAATCCTTTTGGGATATTCATTTATGTGTACGGTAGGACAGTGAGTATTCTGAAAGTATCCAGGTATAATTGCCACCGTATAATAGGAAGATATGAAAAAAAAAAACCCACCCCCACTTATAATAAAATCCAAACCATTCATCTCTGGGAGAAGATCCTCAGTACCATACACCCCAGGTAACCCCATTCAGTAATTTTTATGAACAGAGTCATCTCACTCAGGTATTTTAGTTAACAGGTCACTTTATTGCGGGCTAGTGTGTGTGAGTGGGTATGAGTAGGAGACTGGAAATGGGTGATGGTTTCATGACCAGCTTATACTGTGTTTGCAGTTGTCAACACTAATGTGCAACTGGTTGGGTCTGAAGGATAGTTCAGGGACCATAAGAGGTCTTTGAGATTCTTTTGTGCCATCTCTGGATTCACTTTTAGTAGCACTGCCGTGACCTGTATCAGCCATGCTCCAGGCTGTGCGGGGAGGTCAGATGCTTACAGACATCCTCCCTGAGGGCAGATAGTCACCAGACTACAGGGTAGCCCCCTCCCCACTTCCCTGCTGCTGGGGACAATGAACTATTTCTCTCTGAGGCTTGTGACCAAGCATTCACATCCTACCGACAATGGTCTTTATCAGTTGAGCCAGGAAACAAGTCAAACGGGCTCTGTGACATCCAAAATTAAGTTGCCAAACTAAATCTAGGATCTGCCCATCTTGCCACATGTGTACGCCAAGTCCCTCCTCTTCCATTGCGTGGATACCCCTAGGTCACCCCCTCCCATTACTATATTCCCAATAGCACGGCCCCTTCCTGTGATGTGGGTCCTCACTTGTAATTAGGGGGTTTGCATGTTCCCAGAGAATATAAAAGCTTTGGTTAGCATTAAAGATACTCTCTCCCTCCATGTGGACCACCAAGTGGGGCTGAGGTGAGCATGCTACCATGAATTGTGTCTGACTCCATTTATTTCTATATTTCTCTTCTAGCTCTCATGCTCTCTATGACTTTACTATGATCTTTACTTATTGTCGCTGTGCAATTGTGCCTATTGGATCCGTAATGATGTGTTAGGGGCTCGCTTCCCCAGACACAGGCCTACAGTTGGTCTCACATATTAGTACTATTGCTATAACATACAGATTACGTAAAGGCTGGTGTAACATATCCAGAAACATTGCCAAGAGTACACTGTATCAGCGAATGGACACTCTAAAAGTCTATCTTACATCCATGTATTATGGTGGGGAAGACACACTGAGTGTGAGAACAGATACAAACCGCACATGCAGGGAAGCAGCTGTGTGGCAGGGCGCTGTAAGGGCCTGAAAAGAAAGGATTCTGACTCCGGAGCCTTTGGAGAGGGAGTTTCGAGTCTGATTTCTTATTTTGATCCAGGGTTTTCATCTACAGTTTTCCACTTGGAATCTATTTTTATGATTCAGTGCCTACCCTTCGTATCTGTGAATTTAGAGTTGTAAGAAGAGAAAACATTCTCTTGGAGAGAAAATAAAACAAACGAGCTTGTTCCATAGGGAGTGACGGGTGATCAGCCTATGTTTTGAGAAGGTCAGTGTGTTAGTCTGAGTGGACTGGAGAAACAAATTCGTAGACACTACTATGTGTGTAGAAAGGGTTTTATATAAAAAGTACTAAATTGAGAAAACATTTCAGTCCAGATCAAATCTGTAAGTCCAATATTAGCCCATATGTCTGATACCAGTCTGTAAATTCCACTTCAGATTCACATAGCACATGCAACAACGCTGAGGGCAAGCAAATCACGGGCTAGTGGGTGGAAGGTCTTGTGGATCCAGTGGCATTGAAAGCATCTTAGTGCTGTCATGGGTCTCCATGTGGCTCCTCCAGCTCTAAGGCTCTGGTTGCCATTTGCATAGCTCCATGTGGCTTGTCAACAGGAATACCTGGCAGGGAGAGAGTGTGTCTGGCCTCCAGTGAGCTATTTATCTCCTTTGCCACCTCCAAATGAGGTCATCAAGCTGTGACCTGATTGACAGGCTAGACTTCAATCTTTTGCAAGTTGACAGGAGATTGTGTAACTGTCACAGTCAGAATATCTTTCAAGCAGACTCTGGAGTCTGTGGGGGATGATGTTAAGGACTCAACTAATGGCTGTAAAGTTGGTGGTTTGAAACTTGGTGTCATTTATTCAAGTATAGTATATTGAAAAAGGTTGCTTTTCACCCAAACTAAAATTCTGGTAACAATGATCATTTCCAACTCAAAATAACCCTATAGGACAGACTAGAACTTCTTTAAGATTTCCAAGCCTGTACTTCCTTATGAGATTATGCTACCACAAATTTCGCCCACAGAGCAGTTGGTGGGTTTGAAAGATTGTTCATTTAACAGCTGGGCAAGTCACCACTACAACCAGGGTTGGTAGTTCAACCAATCTGTCCAGGTGACATTTAAAAAATATATTCTGTCAAATAATCATAGTTTAAAATTATGTATTTCAGAAAGCCTTGCTGTTTTTCTTCCTGACTCTTACCCTAGATCAGGGGTCAGTAAATTTCTGTTTGGAAAAAGCCTGAAAACCGTAATTTATTATTCCATTGGTCATATCAGCGTCCCTCAAAATATGGCCCGTGGGCCACATACGGCCCACTGAGGACATTTATCCAGCCCACCTTGTCTTTTTTTGCAGCCTGTCGGAGCCAGCTGATGAGTCTAACAGTCCTGAAAGGGGGAGTGAGGATTAAGGGAAAAAAGAGAGACAGAAAGGATTGGGAGGACAACAATCTGATAGACTGAAACACTGGAGTTTATTCTACACACTCCTTAGATCCATGCAGAAACAACCCGGGGTTAATGATCTCATTGTTAAGCAAGCACATTTGATACACATAGCAACTCTATCTTCTGCCAAGCCAGACATCCTTGAGAAAATTAAACCACCTGTTTTTTCCCAGACCTTTCATATACTTTCTTGTCCTTGAGAGTCTGTTCAAAACGTAAAGTCACAGAAGAAATCAGCAAACACTGACACATAGATCATGAGATTGCTCAGCCCTTTGAAGGCTGAGTCTTAATGGCCTTCAACAGCAGCCTCTGCTTGTTCTGCTTAACAGCTGACTAGTCCCGGGCCCTCTGCACATGTGTGGAATGTGAGTTGCACTCTCCGACTCCCCTCCTCTCTGTCTCTACTCCTCCTCTCAGTCTCCAGTGTGATCTGATTGGATGAGTCATGAGCTTGCCTGTGCAGAGCCTGCTGCTGCTTGAGGACCAAGGTAAGAACAAGTTAGGATTTTTTTTTTAACTTAGGAGATCTTTTTGAAAATTTTATTTTGCAGTTAGTAGGGCCTTCCCCGCCCCCCCCCTGAAGTTAGGAGGTCTTTTTTTTTAAGTTGGTTAGTTCGTTGGGGGTGGTTTCTAGGGGGGCTGCCTCACAGTCATAATGCAAATAGTCAGTGCTCAGTGCTAATGCAGATTGTCAGTGCTCAGAGGTAATGCAAATGATCAGCAGTCAGTGTTATTGGTTGGAGGCCCCAAACTGGTAATCTGCGTAGTACCCCATGGGAACTTAATCTGGCTCTGCAGACAGCAGAGGAGTAGGAAACCTAATTAATTGGGAGTGAGTGCATTTATATTCTGATTGCTAGTCGCTTGTGTATGATGGTATATGTTGTGTGCTGTGTAAGCCCCGAGCCCCGGTTCACACTGTTGCAGTATCTGAGCAGTGCAGGTTCAGCCATATGCTTGTATGGCTGAGCTCACATTAGATTCACAAGATAAAAGGCAGCCGTGCCTTCTTTTTTCCTGCAATGGAATCTGACTATGGGTCTTCTCACCCATGCGATCAGATTCCTGTGCAAGTTCACAGATCACAGTGCGGATCACACAGGGTAGTGTGAACTCGAAAGGTGGTAGAGGAACTGGCCCTGTACACCTGCCGCTTCCCGAACCGCATCAGTGTGAAACTGAGGTAGAAGCAGAGTTCCACCAATATGGGCACTGGTGAGGCTGAACTGATGTGGACTGGCAAGGCTGCATTGATGGACACTGATCAGACTGCATTGATGGACACTGATCAGACTGTATTAATAGTGCAGTCTACATGTCTCTGGGCAAAGTTATTACTGGTATATTGTTTTTGTAGTGCTGCATATATATTTGATGGGCATTGATCAGACCGTATTAATGGTCAGTGCATTCTATGTCTCTGGGCAAAGTTATTACTGGTATATTGTTTTTGTAGTGCTGCATATATATGTTGGTATTTTATTCATCGCAATTTGGAATCCCTAGAAAACAATTATATCAAGAAAGAAAATTTGACTCAGTGCCGGATATTCAAAGAACAGTGGGCTTATGATTACTTTTTCATGCAGTACAAGAAAAGAGCTGTGTGTTTGATATGCCAGAATATAGTGTCTGTGTTCATAGAATATAATTTGCATTTTCACTATCAAACTCAACATAAAGATAAATATGTTTGCTTGGTCAGACAAGTGAGAAAAGATAAAATTTTAAAACTGAAAAATTACATTGACAACTCAGCAAAATACTTTTGTGAAGCAGAAGCAGCTAAATATTTCATCACTGCGAGCAAGTTTTCAAGTTGCCAAGCTAATCGCATGCACTGGTAGACCATTCGTGGAGGGAGAATTTGTTAAAGAATGCCTTCTTTCTGTTTCCCAAGAGATGTGTCCAGAGAAGGTCGATTTATTTAGTACAGTGAGTCTTTCAGGACCTGCAATTACACGAAGGATTGAAGAAATGGGAGACAATTTTCATCAGCATTTGCAAAACTCTGGAAAAAATGTTCCTATTTTTCCTTGGCACTCGATGAAAGTAATGATGTTCGTGATTCTACACAACTTCTGATTTTTATTCGCGAGACGAATGACTATTTTGAAGTCATGAAGAGCTTGCTGCACTGCAAAGCATCAAAGGAACAACTACAGGAGAATATATCTATGAAAAGGTTTGCCAAACTGAATGGGTTGGAGCTGGACTGGGCTAAACTAGCCAGTGTGACAACTGATGGTGCTCCTAGCATGGTGACATCTAAGAAAGGAGTAATTGCTACAATTAACCCAGAGATGGACAAACATAACTATTCTCATCCAATAGCCATACACTGCCTCATACACAGCAAGCACTGTGTAGTAAATCACTGAAGTGGGAGTCTGTTAGGAAAATTGTGGTATATTGTGTGAACTCCATTAGAGCTAATGTACTAAACCACAGACAATTTCAGGAATTTTGGTCTGAGCTAAATGTTGCCTATGAAGATGATCTGTACCACACAGAAGTCCGTTGACTGAATCGAGGGAACGTTTTGAAACATTTCTATGACTTACTTCCGCAGATTACAGCTTTTCTGCTTTCAAAAAACAAAGAAGTACCGGAGCTCAATGATGCATTGCCTTTCTGACAGATGTAACAGAGCTACTCAGCAGTTTCCATGTATAACTTCAAGGAAAGGGGAAGCTCATCTGTGATATGAAATCACCTGTGAAAGCTTTTGAAGTAAAATTAGAGCTCTTCAAACAAGTGAAGAAGGAAAATTTCTGCCATCTCCCCAAAACTCAAAACTGTTAGCGGAAAACCCATTGGTTGCATTCCCAAACAAAACATGCGGATTCACTGGAAAAGTTGCAAAAGAAGTTCCAATTTAGATTTAAAGAGCTTCGTCTTCATGAACAGGACATACTGCTTTGCTGTAACCCGTTTTCTGTTGACATTGAAAAAGTGGATACTATTTACCAAATGGAACTGGCTGAACTGCAGAATTGTGACTCTCTTAAAGATGCATTCAAGTCAAGCAACCTTCCTAATTTCTGTGCAGCTCCCCCTCTGAGACCTATCCTCATGCCAGGAACCATGCACTCACAATGGCAACCATCTCTGGCAGCACTTATGTCTGTGAACAGACTTTTTCCAGAATGAAACATCTGAAATCTCCAATCAGATCTAGACTAACTGATGCACACTTGCCTCACTTGTTAGGACTAGCAGTGACAAATATGGAACCGGACATGACCATCTCATTAGCAAAAAGCAGGCCCATAGTTCCCATTGAAATACTGGTAAGTTTGTTGATTTAACTTTACTTGTTCTTCATTTTAGATACTGTATTTGTTCTCATTTTGTTTTTTCACTTCAATATAAGATATGTGCACTGTGCAAAGGAATTTGTTCATAGTTTTTTTTTTAAACTATACTCTGGCCCAACAGTCTGAGGGACAGTGAACTGGCCCCCTGTTTTGAAAGTTTGAGGACCCCTGGTTTAGGAGAACACTTCTAGCTTTTATACGGTAATTTCAAATTGGAGGGTGCTGCCTCAGTGGTCAATCAGCTCTCTAATTATTGACTTGATTTGTCTTTGTTTCTCATATCTCGTTCCATTCAGTTTTATCTGGGATGCTGCTCTGGGTCAAAATTATCTTTGGTACAGTCTAGTGCAAGATGTTTACGGGGGCCTGGCTTCATGATTAAGGTGTTACAGAGTCTTCTTTCACAGGGTCCTTTGGTTATCCCCTTAGCAGGCAGTGCAGAGGTCGCTTGCTGTCCTTGTCAATGAGGACATAAAACCACTCATAAGGGTCTGTAATTTTCTAAGAAGAACAATTTAACTGTTCTCCCTCATAGTTGGGTTTTAGATGCCCAATGCCCTAACCATGGTGCTGCCTCGGTTTCTATGAGCTAATAGTCATCATGAAAAGAAAAGCCACCCGGGGTTGCTTCTGCTTCCTAAGAGGGGATTCTGACTCCATGTGACCCATTGTGTGCAGAATGCAGCTGGTTGTCTTGTTTTGCTTTGAGAATTAGTTCAGTGAGCCTGACTTCCAAGGCACTTTTGCGTGGGTTGGAACCCCCACTACTTGTTTTACCTGAGGACTCCATCCCAACCAATGTAACACCATGAAAAGTACACAAGCAAACTTATATAGCTAATGTAAACTGATCTTCTAACTGAGTGCTAAGATCATCCAATAAAGAATTTCTTCAGTATGTGTTTGCGGAAGAATTAGCCATTTGGAGAAGAATTAATTGCGACCTATGCTTCAGGGGTCCTCAAACTACGGGCCACATGCGGCCCACTGAGGACATTTATCTTGCCCAACTGGTGTTTTTGCCCCGTTTTTTTTTACTTCAAAATAAGATATGTGCAGTGTGCTTAGGAATTTGTTCATAGTCTTTTTAAAAACTATAATCTGGCCCTCCAACAAGTCTGAGGAACAGTGAACTGGCCCCTGTTTAAAAAGTTTGAGGACTCCTGATTCAGACTATAATTCAAAATGAGACAGGTTCTAAACATGAACAATAATTTCATAGCATTTTTAAAAACGATATATAAGGCGTGGGTTTCTGAGGCATGATCATATATGAAAACAAATGCATGTTTTGTGCCATTGAGTCCTTTCAGCCTCATGGAGTCTGTGCAAGTGAAGCAAACGCAGCTCAGTCCTCACTAGTGTGGTTACATAGGAAGGAGTCCGTGATTGCAGCAACTGTCTCAGTCCATTGATTGAATATTTTTCTTTTTCCTTGTCCTATTTTACAAAAAAAAAATAATGTCCTTCTCCAGGGACTGTTCCACCAAGATAATGTGTTTAAAGTCATGGAAAGAAGTATCAACATTCTTGCTTCTAAGCATCATTCTATTTGCATTTTAAGATACTTTTATTGTTCTGATAATACATGTTACTTTCAATATTCATCACTATAAAGTTTCTAAGTAGAATGCATAGACTCTCATTTTGATTTTCTTCTCACGGTCCCACTTTGATATTCATATGAGGATGTTGAAAGTATCATGGTATGGATCAGGCACACCTGAATCTTAGTCTCTTCTGAGCCTCAAAGTGTATGTAAGAGCTCTGCACCATTACTGCCTTGGGTTCCTTCGTGTGGACACCTGCTCGTGTATTCAGTTCACCCGCAGAACTCACTACACGCTGTATTTATTGCAGGACTGTCCTGAAAAGTCATTCCAGAGAAGACTTTCATTCTCTATGCATATGTCCAGAAGCCAGTTTTAACCTGCAATGATATTTTTGAGTTCTGAGCGTATGACTTTGTACTATACAGGAAAGGAAAGGGAACACATAAAAATATATACCTTGGCAGGATTGTTGAGCTGGTTTTAGGAGCAATGAGAATACATTGTGGTGAAAAGGTGCAGAGGGAGCCCGAGGGGGGATTTCTAAAAAATTAGTCTATTTTCTTTGCTTTGCACTGGCCAACAAAATATTCATGATCTCCTTTGACATTTCCAACATACCCGAAACATGCATCGTATCTAAAAATTCCACAGATGTAGTGAAATATTAATTTTGCTGTGAATGTTATATTTTCATCCTTTCCCATGAATATATCATGATTCTTTTATCATTTCAATAAATAACACGAGATATAAATTGTGAGACTTCATTATTTCTTGTAATTACTAGACAATATATTTGCTAAATATTTCCTTGAATTTCTATTTTCTTAACATTTTACAATAATGTGTATGAAATTCATTACTCAATATTAATGAATGGTCAAGTGTCAGTACTTAGATAAATTACTACAAGTGTGAATAAGAAAAAATGTATCCTTTAAAAAAATACATTTGCTAATAACTGATTAACTGGTTACACATTACCACAGGTCAATAACAGAGTAAATATCACTGTCATAAAATCTCATAACTCGAAATACAAAGTGTCATCCTTATTCCTCCAGTTTTATATGCTAAACCTATGCTTCGGCAAAAACTTTGTTTTTATTGCTGGTGAAGCCAGCAGGGAGGGTGAGGGCTCAAGGTGAAGTGAATAAATAGGATGCAAAAGAACCTACATGACTGTTCCAGGGTAGTGGATACTGTTTATCATCATCTTTCAAGGAAGATCAGAGCAGATCTTTTATCAGCATCTTGGCAAGGAAGGTCAGAGTAGGTCTTCTGTCAGCTCTTGCAAGGAAAATCAGAGACCTACAGTGAATAGGATATTTGAAGACCAAATTAACAAGTTGAATGTTTACATCAATTGTTTTATAGCAGTGATTAGTATAATAATAATTATTATTATTAGAGGGAGTCCGAGGTGGGCTCAACAATCCTGCCGAGGTATATATTTTTATGTGTTCCCTTTCCTTTCCTGTATAGTACAAAGTCATATGCTCAGAACTCAAAAATATCACTGCAGGTTAAAACTGGCTTCTGGACCTATGCATAGAGAATGAAAGTCTTCTCTGGAATAATAATTCATTGAGCTGGATTGATGTGATAACTCGAGCAATCAGCGCTCTAACATGACACTTTTTAGGATGATCGTGCATTGGCCTATATTTCCACAATTTTGACATAAGCTAACTATGAGTCAGTTCTGAGGGTAAGTATAAGTGAGGACCAATTCCTGATCCCTTAACAAGAACAGCCTAAAACATCCCATCAATGACTGACATTTTCTAATCTATAAATAGAATTTATGAATTATGCATCTAAATTTTAGATTCTAAAAAGAAATATTCTCACCACAGGAATATAAATCTTCAAACTCAATTCTTATTGGGCAAGACTCACCCAGATTCTAATATCAAAATCCTATCTCAGTCTCTTATTTAGACCTATGTTATCTCCACCTGACTTCTAATTGATCCACTCTTATGGCACACCTAGCAATCATCTCAGAAACACCAGCAACAGCAAACTAAATGCAATACCTTTTTCCTAAAACCTTAGAGAATTTTAGTAGAAAATGAAACAAAAAAAATATAAATGCAAATCCCAAAATCTTAAAAAGATATTATTTGACAAAAATCTTTAAAACCTCCAAAATAAAAACCTGATGATATGTCATTTTTCTTCTTGCTTAAATGTGAAATTCATAGTTAACTTCTTTAAACTTGGAACTCCTAATAACACAACAGATAAAATGTTTAGCAGCTCTCTTAGAAGGTTGTTGGTTTCTCCTCAGAGACACTTTAAGAGACAGGCCTGTGGCTTTCTTTTGAAAAAGCAACCTTTGAAAACCCTATGAGGCACCATTCTCTGACAAACGGCCATGGTGAACTACAAACAACCGAATTTTAAATGTTATCTAAAATCGCTGGAAACTTATAATATGAAGACAATTGTCTCTCACAAGCAAGAGATGTCCTCTGAGATTGTCCCTAGAACAACCAGGGGCAGTGAGATGAAGGGTCAGGCCTCCACCATGACTTTCACTGTCTCCCTCTATCTCTGGGGAAAAGCTGCCGTGAACAAGGGTGGGATGTTGCAACATCACTGTGGATGGGAAGCTCCAAGATCCCGAGTGCCCTGTGCTCATTCTGATGAATCCGCTACGAAAGGAATCCTGATTCATGAAGGGTAAGCTGCATCTGCTCAGACCTCAGGGAGAGCCACATGGGTGACCCCAGCACTCCACAATCTTGGCTTCAGCACCCTAGTCACTGAAAGACATTGAGTCAGTGCTGACTCATAGAGACCCTAAAGCACAGGGCAGAACTTCCCTTGTGAGTTTCTGAGACTGTACCCTTTGCCAGAGTACTAAGCACAGTTTTTCTCCCTTCCCGTCACCCTGTCAGAAATATTTAGGAAAAATTCTAGTTACACTACTGACCTTTTCAATTCACAGTTGTATTGGCTGGCAACTCTCAGATATCACTCTGGACCCTTCTCTTGATTCAAGTCGGTTGAGGGCCAGATGAATGCAAGATGGGCAGGTTAGATGGTAGGCTGATTCCTCACAGGCTGTGCAGATGGAGGAATCCAAGTTATATAGGAAGTAGGGCAAGATGCTGTCTCATGTCTGGTGATCCACATTTCTGGTGAGTTCCTGGACCTGCCCAAAAGCTGCACCGCTTAGAGGCAGTACCCAATTACATCGATAATGGGGAAAACCACACCCAACAGGATAAGACTGCCCACTTCTGGGCTGCTGACAGCAAATCTCTTCACAGAAGTGATGGCATTATAACAAACAGTGTCACCTAGGCTGACATTGTGAGTTCAATAACATAGAAAAATGTGAAAGGGAAGGTGGAAAGAGCAATACCCTTCCAGAAGTAGCTTTATCAAACTGAATTTCATATACACCATATGTCTTTGATATTTTGAATATTTCACTGCCATTATGTCGATTGCTACTCAGAGCCGCTTTCTAGAAAATAGGAGAGGTCCCCCTTTGGGTTTCACAAACACTGACTCACTGCCATTCAGTCGGTTCTCACTAAAGGAGAAAGTAAAATGGGTGCTGTGCGTTTCTGAGTCTGTAACTCTTTGCAAGTGTAGAAAGCACTGTCTTTTGCTCTCAGAACAACTGGCTCTTTGAAACTGCAGACCTTGGGGATCACAGCCCAACTCTTAACTGCACCACCACCAGGGCTACCACAGCATTTATGATACTGTAACTCATTCCAGGAGCAGATGGCCTCGTATCTGGCCCCAAGGGTTGGTTGGCAAGTTCAAACTATCTTGTGTGTAGCAGCCAGTACCTAATCAACTAAGCCTCCCGAGCTCCAGCTTTCCATAGGACAGTAACAATTACTTCATACCACTGGATGTGTTTAGAGCTTGGGCCTCTGGAGCAGAGTCTGGCACATTTTCTTAGTTCTTAAGGGTGTTTTTCAAGGAAGCACCACTAATTGTTTTTTTCCATTAAAAATTCACTTTCTTTTAGCTTAGGTGGGTAGAATCTCATGTCCCATTAGCCATAGGATAAGGTTCTCCTGTTGGGTCTATGCAAGTCCTTGTCTGCTTGCAACATTTGTGGACTTAGCCTGCCTTAGACAGCACCGTGTATGTGTGCTTTAGCATCACCTTGGGTCTAGGACAGTGGTTCTCAACCTCCCTAATGCCATGACTCTAATTCAGTTCCTCATGTTGTGGTGACTCCAACGATAAAATTATTTTCGTTGCTACTTCATATCTGTAATTTTGCTATTGTTATTAATCTGGTGACCTCTGTGAAAGAGTTGTTCGAATCCCAATGGGGTCACAAACCACAGGTTGAGAACCTCTGCTTTAACGTGTTAAAGAGCAAAGATATGACTTTGAAGAGTAAGGTGTTCCTAAACCAAATTGTTGTATTTTTAATGGCCTCATATAGACATGAAAACGACAATGAATAAGGGAGACCTGAGAAGAAATGATGCATCTGAACTAGGAGTTGGCAAAGAATATTGAAATTACAATAAAGTGCCAGTTGAACTAACATCTGTTTTGGAACAAATACAGCTGAATGGTCCTTTGGAAGTGATGATGCCAAGACTTCCCTCATACTTTAAAGATGTTATCAGAAGGATATGTTATCAGTCCCTGGAGAAGGACATCATATTTGGGACACAGATCTCAAAAATAGAAGAGACCCTCAACAAGATGAATTGATTCAGTGGCTGTCACAATGGGCTCAAACATTATAGTAATTGTAAGGATGGTGCAGGACCAAGCTGTGTTTCTAGCTATTAGACAGGGTGACTACGAGTGTGATATGATTGCATGACATCTACCAATAACAATAACAACGTGGTAGTATGTATACTATTTTGAGGAACTGCTAGACTGTTTTCCAAAGAGGCTACACCATCTTTAAGTGCATGAGGACACTGATTTTTCAACATCATAGACAATGTTATTTGTTTTATTATAGCTTTCTTGTTTGTGTAAGGTGGCATTTCATTGTCATTTGTATTTGTATTTCCCAAATGCTGAATTGTTTAGTACTTTGTCTTCCTGAGCTGCCCTTTGAGATGTTTTGTTCAGCTCTTTGATTTCATCATTTCTGCCATTTACCTTAGTTACTTTACAATTAAGAACAAGTTTCAGAGTTTCTTCTGATATCCACTTTGATTTTTTTCTTGATTTTCTGTCTTTTTAATGACCTTTTGCTTCCTTCATATGTGATGTTCTTGATATTTTACCACAGCTCATCAGGTGTTCAATGCATTAAATGTGTTTTGAAATGTTCCCTAAGTTCAGATGAGATATTCTCCATATCTTGTTTTGGCTTTCGTAGACTTGGTTTAATATTCTTCAACTTCAACCTAAAATTTGTGTGTGTGTGTCTGTGTGTGTGTGTGTGTGTGTGTGTAGAAGGGAGAGGTTTGTATACAAGAGCAATTGAGCATTGAGAAAACATCCAAGCCCAGTGCAGATCAAGTCTATAAGTCCAATATTATCCCATATGCTCCGATACCAATCTATAAAGTCCTCTTCAGACTCATGAAACACACGCAGGGATGCCGAATGAGAAGATCAGAGGCCAGTGGCTAGAGAGTCTTTGGATCCAGTGGCATTAGAAGCATCTCATTGCTGGCAGGGGCCTCTGCATGGCTTCTCCGGCTTGAGAGGTCTGGTTGCATCAGGATAGGTCCATGTGGTTTCTCCAACTTAGGGTACTAGCATAGTTAGTTCCGTGTGTCTTGTCAGCTGCAGTGTCTCCCAGGGAGTGAGCCTTCAACCTAAATTTGCAGCAGTTTTTTTTTTTTTTTTAGCAGAGTAAATGTACACTAGAATTGAATAGTTTATGCTGAAAATATTTATCTTTGGAGTAGTGACTAGTTAATTTTTCCCAATTTTTAATTGGTTGTCTTAGTTGTTGATTCTTAATAATTCTTTAGATATTCTACTTATTAGATTATTAGATATATGACTTATGGATTGTTACTGATGTAAATTATCTTTTTCAAATCCTTTATCATGGCTTTCCAATAACAAAGGATTTTAAATTTGATAAAGTTCAATTTATGTACTTTTTCCTTGGGTTGCTTATGCTTAAGATGGCAAAATTGCTTAAATGTAAGAGATCTTAAAAAACCATTCCCTAATCCAAGGTCACAAAGATTTGTGTATATGTTTTCTGCTAAGATTTCAATATATGTGGCTTTTACATTTAGGTCTTAAGGTTTATTTTGATGTAATGTTTCCATGTGGTGCAAGGTAGAAGTCAAAAGCTTCTTTTTCATGAGGATATCTTTGTTTCAATACCATTTGCTGATATCACAATGCTTTTCTATTAAATTCTGTGGACATTCTGTTGAATCAATTGACTATAAGTGTATGGATTGATTTTTCGACTAAATTATATCCCATCAATATATATGCCTACCTTTATGTCAGTACTACATTATCTTAATACAGCTTTTTAGTAAGTTTTCCTATTATTAAGATTTTCCAGGGACTGAGCACAATGCTTAGTAACAATAATTATTTTGAATTTCTTTTGGCACCAGCCTATGCTCTGAGGGAGGTGAGGGTGGGGTGTGGAGCAGGAATCATCTGGAAACATGCTTCTGGCAAGCCTCTGGGACCCCACCGAAGAATGCTCTGGTGGGTGCGGGAGCCACATAAGGAGTTTGCTTCCGAGGGCATTCCAGAAACCCACATGGAAACATGCTTTTGGGGTTGGGGTTGTATGGTGGGGTGGTATTTCCAGTGGGTTCCTGGGCCCCCAGAGCACCATTATGGTTTGGTCCGGACCTCAAATAGCATCATTCTGGTGGGGCCCCGGGCCCCCAGAGTACATTCCAGCGATGCTTCCAGTGCTTCATAAATTTGTTGAACCATTTTGATTATATTCAGTCAATTCCTGGCACCTTGTTTTTGGCTAATGTCAGTGCAGCTTGGAATTCTACTTCAGTACTTTTGGTACTTGTTTATATGCTACCTCTTGAAATGGTAGATTGTTAACTAATTCTTCTTGGTGGAGTAATTTGTATTCTTTCATCTTTGTTTGATGCTTCTTGTATTGTTCAATGTTTTTCTTTTTATTATTTATTTTAAAATTTGTTTTATTAGGAGCTCATACACCTCTTATCACAATCCATACATACATCAATTTTGTGAAACATACTTGTACATTCATTGACCTCATCATTCTCAAAATTTTACTCTCCATTTAAGCCCCTGGCATCCGGTCCTCATTTTTCCCCCTCCCTCCCTATTCAATGTTTTTTCCATAGAATCTTCATTATAACAACCAAGGCTTGAATTTTTTTCTTTGGTTATTTCAGTTTAAAATATAGTAAAAAATTCTTCCATTTTGATTTTCTAACTCTAGAAAACCACATTTTATTATAATACTTTACTTTTCAAGCTGCTCTTTGTAAGCTTCTATTCAGCTGTTTGACTTCATTTCTTATGAAGTAAGTGCCTTAGCTACTCCATAATTTAAAACAAGTTACAGAGTCTCTTCTTACACCCACTTTGCTCTTTTCTTTCTTTCCTCACTTTTTAATAACCTTTACTTTCTTCATGAGTGATGTTCTTTATGTCACCCACAGCACATCAGCTCTCCTGTCATTAGTGTTCAAGGAGTCAAATCTGTATCTGAGATGATCTTGAAACTAAGGTGAGAAAGACCCAAGATTGTACTTTACTCCCATGGCATTGCTTTATTTTTTCTTCAGCTTGAATCTGAATTTACATATGAGAAATTGATTGTTCATTCCACAGTTGGCCCCCAGACTGGTTTTAGCTGTTGATATTGAGCTTCTCCATCTTCTCTTCCCAGAGATATACTCAATTTGAGTCCTATGTACGCCATCTGTATAGTAGCCTTTTGTGTTTGGGCAAAAAAGGTATTTGCTATGAACAAGTTGTTAGCCTTATAAAATTCTGTCATGTGATCTCCATCATTATTTCTATCACCAAGACCATATTTTCCAATTAATTGTTCCTTCCTCTTTGTTTCCAACTTTTGCATTTCAGTTGTCAATAATTATCCATTCATTTTGATCTTGTGTTTGATTAATTTCTACCTGAAGGTACTGATAAAATTCCTGTATCTTCATCCTTAGTTTTAGTGGTTGGTGCATGTGGTAGTTATATAATCTGGTGTCAGTTTGAGGATTAAGGGTTGAGGGGTGGAGTCTAGCCCGTCAGTCAGGATATAGCCAATGAAGCCTCTGTGTGAGAGTGGCCTTCTCCTGAGGATTCTGGGAATTCTGGTACTCCTTCTTGGAGGTAGAAGGCACTCTCTCTGTCTGCTAACTCCCGGTGAAACATCCCTGAGAAGCCACATGGACCTACCCTAATGCAGCCAGAACCCTGGACTTAGAGAAACCATGTAGAGACCCCTGCCAACGCTAAGATGCTTATAATGCCACTGGATCCACAAGATCTTCCACTCTCTAGCCTGTGATCTTCCTGCATTCGACATCATTGCATGTGTTTCATGAGTCTGAAGAGGTCTTTATAGATTGGTATTGGACATATGGGCTAATATCAGACTTACACACTTAGTCTGGGATGTTTTCTCAATATTCAACTGCTCTTGTATATAAAGATCTTTTTTCTTTTAAAATCATTTTATTAGGAGCTTATACAGCTCTTATTACAATCCATACATACATCCATTGTGTCAAGCACTTTTGTACATTTGTTGTCATCATCATTCTCAAAACATTTTCTTTCTACTTGAACTCTTGATATCAGCTCCTCATTTTCCCCGTTCCTCCCCCACCCTCCATGAACCTAGATAATTTACAAATTATTATATTTTCATGACTTACACTGTCCAATGTTTTCCTTCACCCACTTTTCTGTTGTCTGTCTCCCTGAGAGGGGGTTATTGTGATCGGTTCCCCCTTTCTCACCTACCTTCCCCTTATCTTCCAGGTATGGCTACTCTCAATATTGGTCCCAAACATTTTATCTGTCCTGGATTCCCTGTGTCTCCAGCTCTTATGTGTACCCATGTACATACTCTGGTCCAGCCGGATTTGTAAGGTAGAATTGGAATCACAGTAGCGGGGAGTAGGAAGCATTAAAGAACTCGAGGAAAGTTGTATGTTTTGTCTGTGCTATACTGCAACCTGACTGGCTCATTTCCTCCCTGCGACCTTTCTGTAAGGGATGTCCAGTTGCCTACAGATGGGTCTTGGTCTCCACTATGCACACCCATTCATTCACAATGATATGATTTTTTGTTCTTTGATGCCTAATACCTGATCCTATCCTATCGGCACCTCATGATCACACAGGCTGGTGTGCTTCTTCCATGTGGGCTGTGTTGCTTCTCAGCTAGACAGCTACTTGTTTCTTCACGTCTTTAAGATCCTAGATGCTATATCTTTTGATAGCCATGCACCATCATCTTTCTTCACCACATTTGCTTATGCACCCAGTTTGTCTTCAGCAATTGTGTCAGGAAGGTGAGCATCATGGAATGCCAGTTTAATAGAACAAAGTGTTCTTGCTTTGTGGGAGTAGTTGAGTAGAGGTCCAATATTCCATCTGCTACCTTAATATTAAATCTATAAATATATGCACATAGATATATATCCCCATCATCATATATAAAAATATTTACATATGTGCATGCCTATATATAGACTTCTATAAGTGCTCTTTGCCTCCTAGTTCTTTCCTCTATTTCCTTTTCCATTCCTCTTGTCCCACTATCGTTCTCAGCTTTCATTTGGGTTTCAGTAATTCCTCTTAGTTACATTGCCCTTGATTAAGGGCCTCCTGAACCAGGTCTCTTATACTCTCCTCACCATTGATTTTGGATCATTTGTTGTTTCCTTGCCCCTAGGTTTGTTAACACCTACTTTCTTTCCCCCCATCTGCCCTTCTCCCATGCCCCCCTCAGAGCCATTGGTCCCATTGTTTTCTCCTCCAGATTGTTTATCCTGCCTATCTTATCTAGATAGACCTGTAGAGAGAATAGTATACACAAAAAACAAGACAGAGCCAAACAAATCAACAAAAGAAAACAAAACAAAAGCCATCGACAATAACAAGAAAAGCATGTAAATCGTTCAAGGTTGGTTTGTTGACCTTTCGGAATATTTTCCAGGGGAGTGAGATGGTATCAGGCCCTGGGCCCAAAGTCTAATTTTGGTATTCCCTGGGGACTTCTTTGCTCTGTTCCCCTTGCTGTTCTGTTGCATACTAGTAGTGTTTCACCTTAGTGTGGTGCTGTTAAGTCGGGCTCAATTCCTGCACTGTTCTCCAGTGTTCTCCCTGTAGCCCCATGGGTCAGCAAGGGACGTCATGTCTCATAGTGGGGCCTGCCCTATGGTCCTCTCTGTGCATTGGATGCTTTGAGCAGGAATATCGTCCTCAGGGCTTGGTGGACAGGATTTCTCTATTTTCATAGCTTCTGGTCTACAATTGATATCTGTGAAGTAAAAAGGTATAACAGGCAAAACTATTGTCCCATGCAGAGGAAGCAGCCTGTCTTACATGGTGGAGAAATGACTCCACCTGGAATTTCAATTACTAATATTTAATAAACCTCAGGAAATCTGAAGAGAATTTTTCAAATTCATTGAGGGCACCTGGAGGTTCTGAGTGGTGAAAACAGTTAAGCACTGGAATACTGGTTGAAAGTTAGAAAACAGTTCTGTTGACCTGCTTCTGAAATACCAGACTCAGTGTTGGGATCTCAGTGGCTTACTACAACGTAGAACACTTAGGGTTTCAGGTTGAAGTCAGTCGTGTCTGGTTTAGGATGAGTAACATGTCAGAGCAGAATGATGTTCACATCTGATCCTCTTTCTTCTCACACACAAGTGTCCCTGCTGGAGCCAAATATGACCTGGTATCCCTTATTTTCCTAGTCTGTTTTCTTCTTTCTAGTATCTCATTTACAGTTGCTAACATGTTCTGAATGTAAACACATTCATATTATTGAGATGTCTATACATGCACAGAAAAATGTGTGCTATTCTGAGTTGTTCCAGTTCAAACAGCAAGATAATATTGTTTGTTTCCGTTTGCACTATTGTTGTTACTGTTAGGTGCCATCGAGTGTCCTATGTGCATCAGAACAAAGCACTGCCTGGTCCTGGTCCATCTTCACAATCTAGGCTTGAGTTTGTTGTGGCAGCTACTGTGTCCATCTCCAGGGACTGGTCCCTCTTGATAGTATGTCCAAAGTATAGTAGATGATGTCCTGCAAAGCTCACTTCTACAGAGAATACTGGTTCCAACACAGGTATAATTATTTTTTCTAGGAATATACTATGTATTACATATTTCATCAGCAACATCATAATTAAAAGGTACCAAATATTTTAAGTTATATTAATTTATGGTCAAGCTTTTTCATGTGTATACCATTTAAAATACTATGACTTGTGTCACGTGCACTTAATTCCTCAACGTCACACCTTTGTCATTCACAGTGTAAAAATATATTTTACAGTAGATTCACCAAATGCAATGTGCTAATTAAATTCATTGTGGGTTATTGTAAAATTAAATCTTGAAGAACTTCACAGTTTACTCTTTTAGTGGCTACATGTGTATATAATATATATAAGTCACTTGAAATTCTCTTGTGAGAGGTGATTCTTTACCCCATTTTTATTATTCATTCAATCATTTACTGATGTAATAAGGCTTCAGGGATATTGATTTTACCCTTTGTATTATAATCCAAAGCTATGTTGTGTTTTGTTATTGTTTGAAGCTTTCCAGCATTTTGTTGTAATGAGAACATTTTAATTTCATTTATTATACATTTGCAATTTTATATTTTTAATTATACTGTGGATGTGTGATGATTTCATATTTTGAGCTTTGTAGTCATGGGAAAGGAATTTGTAAAGTGGAGAGCACGGTGCTGTATGCACTATGTTGCCTTTAGGTTTGCAGCCTCTGTTCACCTTAGAGTTATGTATGCTAGCATGTTGTCCCTGCCAACTTCAGGGAGTTGTGTCAGACATTTTTAATAACATCACTTTTTATAATTTGATATCTCTCTTGAGATCCCTAAGCTTTTATTTTTACTTTTCCATAGCTAAGGTTGACTCTTTATGCTGTGAAGTTTTAAGTGCTTTTATAAATCAAAATACCATATTTACGCCATGACAATACCAAGTAGAAGGATTTTGGTACTGTAAAAAAGTGCCTATGCCTCCCCTATTGAACACCGTATTTCCAAATTCCTGGCAGTCACTGATTGGTTTGTCATATCTCTATAGTTCTCTTTTCAAAAGTTTTAAATCAAAATCATATAATGAATAACTTTTTTAAAAATGACTAATTCAAATTAAGATTCATCTATTTCCATGGTTTGATAGCTCTTAAAAATAACAATAATATTTATTGCATGGATATAACACTGATTGCTTTTTTATTCATATGTTGAAGGCCATGCTGACTATTTCAAACTTAGTTAATTGTGTACAAATCTATAAATCATTAGCCCACAGCTTTTGGTGACATGTTTTCAACTCAACAAGGCAAACACCTTGGAAACATGTTTCAGGATAAAATGGTAAGGCACTGGTAGGCTTTCTAAGAAACTATCCAAAACTTTCTCAAAGTAACTGAACCATTTTACATCAAAACAATCCAATCACGAGAAATTCTTGTCCATTGCTTACTTGGGAGCAAATGACTTTGTGTGGTCTTGGGATGGGAAACATTTAGTTTATTTGGCCAGTAGTATCATCCCCTTGTTTCAATATGAACTTTCAAAATTAAAATTATTTAAATAACTTTTCCATGTAATTATGTATAGTTAAATGACTCTATTGACATATTTGATCAGATATTCTGAACATTTTATCTTTACTAAAAATTCTTATTTACTTAAGAATGATTTGCCTTAAAAAGAAGAGAATGGTTTGCCTTTTTAAATCTAAAATTAATTCATCACAGCTTATTTGCAAAACTTTACCAAGTATGTTACATGTTTTATATTTTCTTGTTAGGGAATTTTTTTCTACAGAGTTTTAACTTTGATCATATGCTATTAATCAGTATTTTATTTTATGTAGATACTCGTGTGGTGTTTATCTAAAAACTCATTACTAAATGTAACCTCTTTCATATATTCTCATTTTATAGTGTTATTTACATTTTGATCAATAATGGTTTATTAGTATTGTTACTATTCATTCTTCTTATGTATGATGTGGGGTTATATGTGAAAGGGTCATATTGTTTTTGGACTGCAAGGTGTCTAGGAGAGCCTGTCATTGTAGCCAAAAACTGAGACCAGGTTGATTTGAGACATTCTAAGTTTATTCCTGCAAAGGCTTACCGAGTGAAACAAGCAGTGGACTGCTTCAAGAATCCAGTGAGAATCCAACAGATGATATGTCCCAAACTTCCTGTCTGGTTGGAGTGGGGGGTAGTTAAGTTTTACAGTGATCAGAGAACCTTCAAGCAATGGGGAAAAACGTTGATGTCAATGATACCTTTTCACCAAGCACATCGCATTATTTTATTTCAAATTTTAAATCAGCCGATGAATTCTTAGGTGTCCCTGGGCTGTGCAGATAGTTAACAGACTTGGCTTTGATCTGAAAATTTGGCAGTTCGAGTCTACTTACAGGTGCCTACCCAGAAAAGTCTGTCAATATTTTTTCTGAAAAATCAGTAACATCAACTGAGACAGGAACCAGTTGGTTTTTCTGAATCCTTCAGCTCAAGCCTCACAGGGTAGGGTGGTGCCTAAACTATCAGGTTGGATCATAAGCCATTTTGTATAAGAGTGAGAGACTGAGCAGAGTCAAATCCTCTTTGGTCCTTTCCCATCTGTCAGGGCTGAATCATGCATCCGGTTCTTTGATCTTCTGTGGCATCATCTGCCAATCCCAGGAGTCCTGAGTGGACTGTTGGTGGATTCATTTGGCTGACTTCAGACCTTTGCATGGCCAGTCTGTGCCACTGTTCTCAGCCCATCTCTGTCTTTGCTTTGTTGTCTTGCTTCCTGTTCATAAGCTTCCATGGGTCAGGAGAAGCCTGACTTGTACTCGACTGGATGGAGCTCTTTCTACAGCTGTGTAAAGCATTTCTTGGTAGAACTGTCTTTCTGTGTACAAAACATCCAAGGACCACTGGCTTTGCTTCTCTAGGGAACCCAACCGAACAAATTCTTCCTAGATAGGTTCCTGCTGGTGATAGAGTTTGAATGGTGGCTCGTCTCTAAATTGTGGCTGCTCACTCTGTCAACCCTGCACCACGGCCTATGACTTGAGAGACACCCCCCACTTCCCCAACAAAGGTAACTTGTAGCTTCTGAGGTGGATGATCATGTAATTTTACACAAGCAGGGCCCATCACAATTCCCTCAGGAATTTAAATAGGACATTGAAGGGATGAGTCAGCCAGACAGCTGGAAGAGGGAGAGAGGCTGCAAGGTGCAGAGATTCAGGGACAGGAGGCAGGATGGGAAGTGGGGTGGGATGGCAGTCATTGGTTCAATACAAACAGGGAAGAGCTGAAATGCCAAGATGTGGAAGGTCTTGCTTCACGGGGCAGTGAGCCGCCAGAGCCACATGGGTAGCTGACAGCTCTTGGACCAGTTTGGAACAGTACAGGTCTATACCAACCCTGTGCTACTTATCTTGCCATTCAAGACTTGCCAGATTGACCCTATGGATTCTTGTCTTGCTGCTCACTTGTCTCTGCTCCAATGTTATTTTATTTTGAAAACTGATTTAAGGTCTCTGGCTAATGGCTCACCAGGGCTGAGCATCAACTTTCTAGGGACACACTGACAGCCAGAGTGCCTCAGGAGTAGCAGGTAGAGTTCAGCAACTTCTGCTTGCAGCCAACCTTCTTTTTCATCCTTGCTGCCCCCTTGTGGCAGCCGTTGGTACTCTTCCATATTTCCACTTTGCTACTCTTGAGTTTCAAAAGAGCACACGGGTGGCATAGTGGTTTTTCTAACCACCAGGTAAGTAGTCTTTAAATTCCAGACGCTCCATGGGCGAAAGGTGAGGCGGCTTTACCTTGTCCATTAGGGTTGCTATGAGTGAGCAGTGAGTTTGTGTTTTAGTTTCTCCTTAGTAATACATATCACGTCTACTACTATATGTCTTGAATTTTGCTTGTGGACAGAAAGGATCTAACCTATTTGCTGTTCTCTTTGCTTTCTGGATTGCTATTGAGACCTTCTGTGATATTGAGGAAATTTTGTCCCATGAATTTCCTTTCTATTTTATCTGTACTCTTGTTTTTTTCTTCTGTTCCGGTATTCCAATGAGATGTGTATTTCTCTTCATGGTGTTCCACATTATCCCCAGGATTTCTTCAGTGCTTTTGATTTTCTGTTTTCTTCATTCTCTTGTTTGCTGAAATCTGCATGATTGTTCAGCTCATTGATTTGATTTTCTTCCATTCTATTGCTCAGTTCTTATAACACATTTTACCCTTTTATCTGTTTTTTGAACTTTTTAACCACCTGGATTTCTTTTGGTTATGAGGTTCTTAGTAGTTCTTTTTTTTTCCAGTTTGTTTTCAAGATTGATTCCCAGAACTCTTGTGTGGTCTTACACATAATTCTCTTCCTGGTATTTCAATGGCTTTACTCGTTGTGTGTTCCATTATGTTTGGGTAATCGTACAGTGTTTACCTTTGTTGACCTGTACTTTTTGTGGATATGTTGCTGTCTTTTGTTTGTGTGGCATATTGTTCCACCTGTAGTTGGTGTGTTAGTTTGAGGGTTGTGTAGAGGGCAAGGGGTTGGCTCTTTGGGTTAGAGTAGGAAGGTCAGGTAGTGGCCTGAAATTGTGTTGTGTGGAAATGAAGAAAGATTGATAGAGATGGATTGCTACGACAAATAGGAGATGTTAGCACAAGAGTTCTGTTTAAGTGATGGTATATCTAGTAATTACCAGAGAAACTTATCAACTCTCCATAAAATACAGAGGGGAGGGCATTGGGTCAATGTCATTGTATATATAAAAAAGGGTCCCTTTTTTGGTGACACTGTGATAAATGTCACATGATAATTAGTGGAAATCTATTGGGTTTCTGTGCCACACCAGACTATCCATCATCAATGAAGGGGTCCCAGATTGGATATAGGCAGAGGAAGACAGGTCCGAGGTATTGGGTGGATGTTTCTATTTAAGGGGAGGTCATCAGTAGGTAATAACCAGAACTGGTTAGTTGTCAAGTTGAAGGAGATGGAGCCTCTGAAATTTGCTGATATGGTGAGTTATGTGTACCCTGGGTGGGTTGGGGGGTTATGATATGTTTTTATTTTTTTAAAAATTTCTTCGTGTGGGTGTCATATGTTTTTAAAAGGAAAAAAAGGCGAAAATAGTCTGTTATATTCTGACTGTGACTGGCTGAGTTCACTAGAAGGTTCTTTCTGGCAAGACATCTTTTCCCCTGGGATGCAATTATTAGAGAACAGTTTTGAGTGCAGAATTTTTCATTGAAAATATGAATTTAGGCAGGCGGGAGGCGGGGAGGGTGGGGGAGGGGACGAGGTTAGAAAAAAAAAGAAAATATGAATTTATACCTACCATATATACTCAAATATAAGCCGACCCAAGTATAAGCCGAGGTACCTACTTATTACCTGGGAAATCAGAAAAACTGATTGACTCGAGTATAAACCTAGTAGAAAATGCAGAAGTTATTGCTGAGTTTCACTAATCAAAACAAATGAAAATAAAATTACTAAAAATTGAGACATCAGTGGGGTAATGTATTGAAATATTTCTTTTTAATGGAAATGTAAATAAAAGGACAAGTCATTTAACATTAGTAAACCAGCACAGTAAGTGGAAAATAGGTTCAACAAAAAACAATACCTTAAGAGTACTATTCCCTGAGCTCAATCAGCAACCAAACTAAAATGTAAAGAGTTAAAATCCTTCAAAACTGGATTCCTCATCATAATCTGTATCCCAGTGCAGAGCTTCAGCTGGTGTGAGGTCATCATAGACGCTGTCCTTACTGCAATCGCCATCATCACCATCACTGCTGTCATTTTCATATAAAGCGCAGTCTTCACTGCCATCCATAGCATTATTAATACTACATTTCTGGAAGGCACAGCGCACCATGTCTTCTCGAATGTCTTCCCATGCATCTTGAACCCACTTTGTTATTAACTCTATGTTAGGCTTTGCGATAGTTTATTGTGCCAGCCTGGCCGATAAACACAAGTAAGATTAACTGAAGTGCAGAGGGATAAATGGCTCGCCTTGCTTGTTCTGTGCCTCAGTTTAAAGGGGTACACTACATGTGGGATGCCTAGCCTGTGGACTCTGTCACTGTAAGTTGAGGTCCCTTTAAGCCCACACCATTGGAATGTACATCTCTGGAGCTGGGGACTGACAGTTGATGACAGTTGGGGACCTGCCTTGCTATTTGCTGCCTGGATATATATAGCCCAGCTCTCTCTATAGAAGGGGACTGGCAACTGGCGGCTCTCAAGCCTTAAAGGACTGCTAGTGTCTCACTGCTTTATAATTTAACTTTTAATTACTTGTATTATCTATCTGTATATAATTTAACGGTTCATTTCTTGTATTATATATCTATCTATAAATATATTTATATATATAATTGTAGGGATCTGCGTGTCCCCCTACCCTGGATTTAAGACCTTTATGAATTTACTCTCAGTTTCCTGCCATACAAACTGTGCCTGGTAGTTTTACTGCCTTTGTTTCACATGCCAGATGGTGGCTGTCTTGACCCTTACTAGGATTGGTGCTCTTTCACTAGCAGCTGCTATGTTCATTGGTCAATACATGACTGGTGGCATTTCTCCCCAGGTGTCTGGTATGCTTCATTAGCATACTTAACTGTTCGATCACAGTTGCCCGCCATTTCTTCCTTATTTGGGAGATGCACGACTATTGGCTACCTCAGCTGTACCCTATTTCCATGTGACGTAATGGTGCCCGCCCTTCGCTGCTATTTAAGCCTCTGCTCTCAGCTCAATAAACGAGGCTTGATCAGATTCCTGTCTTGCCTCCATTTCTCGCGTCTCTTGCACATCTTCATTCACAGTCCCTCTTTCAGGTGTCCACGTTGTTGATGACCCGTGGGATGGGACATATAATTACTAGCAATCTGGTTTGTCTCTAGAGAACCCTGTCCAACACAGGCTTCATGAGATATCCTCCTTTTGTTAGTAGGACTTGACCAGATGACATCCCTTAATGCAAATAGTCTTTAAAAGGCCTATTCAAAGATATATCCAGAGGCTGCGGTACAGATGTAACCCCACCTGGAATAACAGCTAAAGTAACTTTACTAGATTTTGCCATTTTTTTTAATGTCATCCAATAAGTGGGCTCTGAATATATCCCAAATAAGTAACGATAGCTTTTTATTTAAGGCTGCTCTTGGTTGTTGATTCCAAATTTCTTTCAGCCATTTTTTTGTTCTGTCTTTATCCATCCAGCCTTTAACATGTATATATACAGTAATTCTTGGTGGGAAATTGATCTTTTTAGGAAAGGTCTTTCTTTTAAAAATAATGACAGGATGCAGCTTAGTTCCATTAGCCAAACATGATAGAACAACTGTAAAGTCTTTTGTTTTTTAATTTCCTGTGGTTTTGAGAAAAATGTTTTTTTTCTCCTATACTTGCCACAGTTCTGTTGCTTGGAAGATCAAAAGTCATGGCAGTTTCATCCATATTCCCAATATCTGCCAGGTCATAATTATAAATCCTGCTTTGTTTTATAATAAATGACTGGAATGACATACGGTCATTTTTTCTTCAAGGTCATGACAGTTTCTGGGAAATCTTTGTTCTTTGTCTCAAACAGAGTAGGCCAAAACCTATTCATGAAGCGGGTACACCATCCTACTGACACAGCAAATTTTTCAATGCCTGGTGCTTTATATTTGTCATCCTTAGCCATTTGTAGAACACGTATGCGGATTCCCATGGGTGTTATGCAGTAACAACATTTTGATGACACTCCATAACCCATTTATGCAATTCAATTTCTATAGCCCCATAAAAAGACGTTAAACCATGGCGAGCTTTTTTTGCTTTTGGAATCTGTTCCAAGTCAGCCTTCATTTTCCGCCACTCCCTCACTTGCTTTCGTCAACACAGCATTTCCTACTTGCAATACTGTTATTGCTCTTGACAGAACCTTCATTTTGAAACCAGCCTCATATGACCAGCATTTTTGTTTGGTTCAAGATTATCCATTTCTAATAGGATAAAAAAACAAGACTTTGAGAAAAAACTTTAATGGTAATGCCACCCCTACCCCCACCCCGGACGTGTTAGCCGGGAGGAGGAGGGAGTCCGTGTGGGCGGGGGATGCAGGATGTGAATTAATACAGAGACCAGAGGGAGAGACGGAGCACAGCCACAGACACATCCTTATCAACTCAGCTGCTGGAATAAGTGAATCACTATGGGTGCTTCTGTGAATTGGAGCCATCCACTTCATAGGACGGCTCTGATTGGTTAGATGTGAGTAAACAAACATTCAAAGCCTTGCAGTGTCAGCGGGCTTTGAATGAACAGCGGAGAAACAGCAATCACCCGCGAGATAATGGGCACTCATCGCGTTACCTCAGGGGGGTGGGGCAGCGAGATGTTACACCTAACAGGTACCACTGACCCATGTATAAGCTGAACCCCAGTTTTTTAGCACATTTTTTGTGCTGAAAAACTCGGCTTATACACAAGAATATACAGTATGTCTTTTATCTCAGACACATGAACTTCTTAACCTGATAATTTTTGAGCTATTAAAAATGAACAGATGTCAAAAAATTACATTTATATCCCCCAAAATACCCACTGTTCACCAGAACATAGTAGCGTGCCTAAATAAAGAATACAGAAATGTTGGGAATCTCCCTGAAACAAAAAGATAAGTGATTTTCCTTCAGAGGACAGGGCCTCAATATTTTGAATGGCTAGGTTGAGTAGACTCCAGCAGAAGAAATGGCAGCCTCCTCATTACAAAGCTAACTCATGTCATCAAGAAGTGGAAGTGGAGAAACAAAAATTTGGTCTGAAATTAGACCTAATAAACTGAAAACAAAATAAAGTCAGAATCATGAAGGGGGAGTCAAGATTCCTGAGTATGCACTGTTGGATCAGAAAATGTTAATCCCAATTGTCAACTATTGACCAATGTCACTATTGTGTGATCACATGTAGAGTTACACTGGTGCAAAGAAGGTAATACTTACTTCAGATATGGTAGTAAAGTGATATGCACATGGCTGATTATTATGTGACCCACTGGCTCAGAATCACATGCCTGAGTCTATTTCTATACCAGCAATGATGTACTGAACATGACATCAGGAACTTTGGTTTCAAAGAGTAGCAGCCACATCTTTTTTTTCCTATTCTTTTTTTTTTTTTACTCATTTTGTTAGGGGCTCATACTACTCTTATCACAATCCATAGATGCATCATATCTTCCACTGTCCAAAGTCTCCCTTCACCCACTTTTCTGTTGTCCATCCCCTAGGGAGGAGGATATATGTAGACCCTTGCAATTGGTTCCCCCTTTCCACCCCACTCTCCCTGCACCCTCTTGGTATCGCCACTCTCACCACTGATCCCAAAGGGATCATCTACCCTGGATTTCCTGTGTTTCCTGTTCCTATCTGTACCAGTGTACATCCTCCGGTCCAGCCAGATTTGTAAGGTAGAATTGGGATCATGATAGTTTGGGTTTGGGGGGAGCATTTACGAACTAGAGGAAATTTGTATGTTTTATCGCTGTTACATTGCACCCTGATTGGCTCGTCTCGTCCCCGTGACCCCTCCGTAAGGGCAGGTCCAATGACCTATAGCTGGGCCCTGGGTCTCCACCCCACACTCCACCTCACTCACAATGATGATTTATGTTCTGATGATGCCTGATACCAGATCCCTTCAACACCTCGTGATCACACAGGTTGGTGTGCTTCTTCCAAGTGGGATTTGGTGCTTCTGAATTAGATGGCCGCTTGTCTACTCCCAAGCCTTTAAGACCCCAGATGCTATATCTTTTGATAGCTGGGTGTCATCAGCCTTCCTTGCTACAGCCACATCTTTTATAAGGATCATGAAAAGTAATATTTTCTTTCAGGAAAAACCAAACTCAAATGTGTCCTGGTTTCAGAACAGGCTGGCAGTGGTGTTATTGATGACTTAAAGCAAGTTGCACTTTTTCTAGTTAAGACTGCGATGGACAATTTCATCACCTCAATATATATTGGTTTCTTATGGAGTGATTCACCTCCAGAATTCCCTTGCCTGGTACCCTTAACAAATATAAGTATTTTGAGTTCCTCCAGAAAGTAGCCTCTACAATTCAAGTAGAAACTATCTTGAAACAATACTAATGGGATCACAGAATGGCACAATTCCTTAAAAATAAGTTGATACATTTTTATTATATATACAAAATACCACATGATAACTAAATGCCCTTAAACATTTATTCATTTGAAAGAATATATCATCAATAAAAAAGTGATACAGGATTGTTAATATAATCTTAAAAATTTAAGAAAACAGTATATAAAACATTTCCATATTCCTATATATTAATGAGGTTGTAAAATATTATTGTATATAATTAAAGTAATGATCCATAAAATTTGTGCTGCATATATAGAAGTCAGCAGATCATAAAATTGAGTGGAAATTAACATATTACAGTACTAAAGAGTGATATAGCATTGTCATAATTCCTAATGCTTTTCTGCAATATGTGTTTTTCACAAGTACAGTGAAGTTTTCAGATTCACAGTCTGTTGCTACATTCCTTACATTCATAAGTCTTCCCTCCACTTTGAATTATTATATGTTTAATGAGGTGTGAGTAGTGAATTAATTAGTTCCTAAGTTCGTTACTAAAATAGTTTCCACTATGAATTCGCATATGTTGATTGAGTTTTGAAGAATGATAAAGGCTTTTCCACATTCCTTACATTCATAAGGCCTGTTTCCACTGTGGATTCGCATATATGCTTTGAGGTGCATAGATGTATTAAAAGCTCTCTCGCATTCCTTACATTCCTAAGGCCTGGCTCCACTGTGAATTCTCATATGTTGAGTGAAGCTAGAAGATCCAGTAAAAGTTTTCTCACATTCTTTACATTTATAAGGCCTTTCTCCAGTGTGACTTCTCATATATCTAGTATGATCTTAGACTCTAAGAAGAGCTTTGCCACATTCCTCAGTCAAATGACTTCCTTCTGTGAATTCTCAAATGTTGAATGAGACATGTATCTTGAGTAAAAGCCTTCCCACAGTGCTTACATTCATTAGACTTAGCTCCCTTGGTCATTCTAATATCATCCATGAGTGTTGACGGATCTCCATGGATTTTTCTAGATTCTGTATTGTCACCTTTGTTTTCTTTTAGAAATTCTATTGTAGTGTACATATTGTTTTTTCGACATTTGTTAAAATGGTCAGCATTGAATTGAGTGTAAAATTGCTTGTTGTGCTGTAGTGAAGGTAAACGCTTGAATGATTTTTCATATAAAAGATATTCCAAAAAAAAAAAAAAGACATTCCATGGGATATAAGTGTCCTAATCTTTTTAATGCAGTTAAGAATTGCAATTTGACTGGAGAGCTCAGGAATAGTATTTACTTCATATCTTCCAGAGGACATCAAGAACAAATACTTTCTACTAAAACCAATCAGATAAAAATAAGGTTTTTACCATTTTATCATTCCCAAAGATAGTAAACATACACAGATTACTTCAATTATCTAACAAATCATAAATTTAAATATGTGATAGAAACATAACTGTCAGTGAGTTAATAAAATATGGAAGAATTATATAAGTGGGTATATGAGAAATATATTTATAATATTTAATAGATAATTCACAGCGATTAAAACTATATAGTGGTAGACGTGTTTGTCTATATTATTAAAGGTAGATACACACATATATATCTATGTGCAAAAATTTTTTTAAATCTATTCAAGTAAATATTGACACTTTAAATTGGGTCACATTTCTTCAGTCATAATTGGGGTAATTGAATTAATATATGAATTAATATATGTAACAATATTTGTAATATACTTATATTTTATATTCAAATAGATATATGGATAGAGATATAAGCTTTGATTTAGTCATTGTACTCATTGTGACTCTATAAGGTAGAATAGAAATATTTTTATAAGAACCATATTGTAGGCCGTGAAGATGATGTTACTGATTAGAGCAGCCAGTCCACAGAGAGGACAACATGGCTGGCCCCACTATGAGACATGATACTCCTCAGTGACTAAGGGCGCTACAAGGGACAGCACCGGAGACACAGTGTGCGAACTGCACCTGACCTGATCCCACCTCACTGAGGCAAAGCACTGGGGGAGTGCAGTGGAACAGCAAGGGAATGGAGCGGGAAGATCCCCAGGGAATGCTAAAAGTGGACTTTAGGGCCAGGGCGTGGTGCCCCAACAGACTGGACTGGAAAACACTCCTAAAGGCCAACAAACGATCCTTGAACTAACTACAAGCTTTTCTTTCTTGATGTGTTTTCTTTTGTTCTTTGTCAGTGGTTTGTTGTATGTTGTCTGGTTGTATACTGTTGCTTTGTGTTCCTCTGTCTTGTTTTCGTGCATGTTGTTATCTCCACAGGTCTGTCTAAATAAGACAGGCTGGATTAACTACCTGGAGGAAAAACAACGGGACCGACAGTTCCGGGGGGACTTAAGATAGGGGGAGGTAGGGGTAAGGAAGTGGTGTTAACAAACCCAGGGACAAGGGAACAACATGGGACCCAAATTGGTGGTGAGGGGGGCAGTGGCAGGACTGGTAGGGAATGATCAAGGGTAAGGTTACATAAAGAAGAGGTATAACTGTAACCCAGATGGGGATGAAGCATGATAGTGGGGCAGGAGGAAAGTCAAGGGAAACAGAGGAAAGAGCTAGGAGGCAAAGGGCATTTATAGAGGTCTAGACAAAGACATATACAGGCAAATATATATATGAGGATGGGGAAATTGATCTATGTGTCTATATTTATAGGTTTAGTATTAAGGTGGCGGAAGGACCTTGGGCCTCTAATCAAGCACTCCTTCAATGCATGAATACTTTCTTTTATTAAATTGGCACTCTATGATGCTGACCCTCCCGACACAACTGCTGAAGCCAAAATGGGTGAACAACTAATGTGGTGAAGAAAGTTGATGGTGCCCGGTTATCAAAAGATAGTGTCTGGGGCCTTAAAGGCTTGAAGAAAAGAAGCTTCCATCTAGCTTAGAAGCAACAAAGCCCACATGGAAGAAAACTCCAGCCTGTGTGATCACATGGTCCCAAAGGGATCATTTATCAGGCATCAAAGAACAAAAAATCATATCATTGGGTGTACACCTCCATGATAATGATCGCTGAGGATAAACGGGTGCATAAGCAAATGTGGCAAAGAAAGCTGATGGTGCCCGGTTATCAAAAGAGAGATAGTGTCTGGGGTCTTAAAGGCTTGAAGGTGAACAAGCGGCCATCTAGCTCAGAAGCAACAAAACCCACATGGAAGAAGCACACCAGCCTGTGCGATCACGAGGTGCCAAAGGGATCAGGCATAAGGCATCATCAAAAGAAAAAAAAAAAACAGTGAATGAAGAGGGAAGTGCAGAGTGGAAACCCAATGCCCATTTGTCGGCCACTGGAGATCCCCTTACAGAGGGGTCTAGGGGAAGAGATGAGTCAGTCGGTGCGATGTAGCACCGATGAAGAATACAGCTTTCCCCCAGATCCTGGATGCTTTCTTCCCCCCCTCCCCCCAACTACCATGATCTGAATTCTACCTTACAAGACTGGATAGAGCAGAGGTTGTACACTGGTGCATATAGGAGCTGGAGGCACAGGAAATCCAGGGTGTATGATACCTTCAGAAGCAGGGGTGTGGGGTGATACTGGGAGAGTGGAGGGTGAGTGGGTTGGAAAGGGGGAACTGATTACAAGGATCCACCTGTGACCTCCCCCCTGGGGGACGGACAACAGAGAAGAGGGTGAAGGCAGATGCCGGATAGGGCAAGATATGACAAAATAATAATCTATAAATTATCAAGGGCCCATGATGGAGCGGGGAGCAGGGAGGGAGGGGAAAAATAGAGTACCTGATGCAAAGGGCTTAAGTGGAGAGCAAATGCTTTGAAAATGATTAGGGCACAGAATGTACAGATGTGCTTTTTAAAATTGATGTATGTGTATGTATGGATTGTGATAAGAGTTGTATGAGCCCCTAATAAAAGGTTTTTAAAAAAAGAACTATATTGTATTTCTCATAATATGTAGCCGATGTATTAGAACCACTCAAATGGCACTCAAATGCTTAATATAATGCACCACAAGCTGTATGTTTCTGTGAATATATATATATACATACACACACAGACGTATATTTACATTTATAATATAAGATGGGCATGAAACGTTTGCTGGAAAAATTCTCATTTTTACATGGGCTTTGTTTTTTTTATGTACCAACTATGTGTTAGAATTCACTTTGAGTGGATTATGACCCAGTTCAACACTTTAGGTCCATGTAAAAATTTACCTGATGTTTTCTGAGACTGTAACTTTTTATTTATTTTTTTAGCTATTGGTGTCTAAAATTTTTTTTTTTACAATTCTATATAAATGCTTTATAATCAAATCTAAAGCGAACAGGAAGATATTTCATTTACTGGAAAAGAATAAAATTACCCTGATTCACTGAATAAAATTACTGTGTAGTTTCTAGACTGGTTGTTATATAGTTCATTGATTTTCTTAAATTTACATGTTACTAATATATGCACAAGGCTTTCAAAAAGAAACATCATGGAGTCAGCATGCCCATTCCTCCCTCCCCGCATGCTGCCTAGAAGCAGTCACTTTTATCCAGCTGTTTGAGGTTTTTCTGATTTCATCTCCAAAATTACAGACATTCTTCTGCCTCTATTTCTTGATTAGTCAAAGTCAAATTGTTTACTAATGCTTAGTATGAAAAATTAGGTTTGAGTTCATTTTTCAGCTAATCTTCCCTACTCATTCAAAAAGCAATGCTGTTGAGCACTTGAAATGGGCTAATATGCTGAGAAAGTAAATTTAAGTTAATTTAAATTATATTAATCAGTTTTAATGTTGGCATATTTATTGAACTACACAGTGTCATCCTTTTTCTTTTGAAATTGCCATTTAACATTGTTAGGGTACAGAGAAAACTTAAGGCCTGCTCCCATATCATCTCAATGAAAATAGTGTTAACTCTCAGTGCCTTTAGTCTATTACGACTAATAAAGACTGCCCCCGTGGGTTTCCAAGACTATACAACTCTTCATTAGAAAGCTCTACCTTTCTTTTTTTCTTAATTTAAATCATTTTATTGGGTGCTCATACAACTCTTAACACAATCCATATATATGTACATTGTGTCAAGCACATTTGTTGTCATCATCATTCTCAAAACATTTGCTTTCCACTTGAGCCCTTGGTATCAGCTCATTTTTCCCCTCCTTCCGTGTTCTCTCCTCCCTCATGAACTCTTGATAGTTTATAAATTATTATTTTATCATTTCTTACACTGCCCGTCTTCCTTCACCCACTAGTAGTTGATGATTTCTAACTGCTGACCTTGTAGCCACTATGCCACCAGGGCTCCTTTGTGTTTACTAGTATTCTCTATTTTATCTGTAGGTTCTACTATCCATTGCAACGGCTACCCAGAATTCAAAGACAAAAATCCCAATGAAGGGGTTTACTGAGGAAGTTAAGAGGTTGTAATGCAAATGAGAACATACTGAAGTACTTTCAGGGCTGCTAATAGATGCCAAAAGGACATACCACTCTGCTGTAAGCCTCAATCAAAGGCGTTAAGCTCAAGATCTGTGGATCAGCACACCCAGATACCTGAATTACATGCCCCCAAGTACCCCATTGCAGTGTGAGTCCAAGGCACTTGGTTTTAATTGCTCTGGGGGCTACTAAATCATTGTTTCATGCTCTGTCTCTTGGCTCTGCTGCTGCTCTGATGCGGTAGCTGTCTTATGAATCTGGGCAGTTCACTGTCAGAGATCTTGGGCCCAGAGAATGTTCTCCACTCTTGGTTTTTGCTGGAATTGAGATGTCCCTCCTGCTTCTCGGATAGCTCATTTTAGATGCAGCGGAATGGCATTCCAGGAAGTCATGTGGACAATCACTCACTTGTGAATCCTATCACTTCCTTGGATCCACGTGATTCTGTAACCATCACCCTGAGATCTTCCTGTATCTCACTTCACCTTTCTACATCGGTCTTTGACAGTATGAGTCTGAAGAGGGCTCTCATTAGCATTGAACCAGGGCAGCTCTAGCCTGTCCTACAGGGTCACTATGGGCTGGCATCGACTTGATGGCAGTGAGTGAGAGTTCCTGTTAGATGTCATGGAGTTGGTTCCGATCAGGTCAGCGAGGTCGCGCTTTTTATCTTTCAGGATTCCGATCACTATCGTCCACAGGATCCTTCTGCACCATGGAAAAGCATGCTTAAGAACCGGGGTACGCACTCCGGGCTCTACACGGCAGAATGACACACCAAAGCTCCAGGACCGTCGTGTGGCTCGCGGCGGCGGCTCGGGCTCCTTCCCTCCCCCACCTTGGAGAGTGGCTGCGGTGACTCGGAACCACAAAGCCGGGCGCGTCCGGGAGACGCCGCAGCTCCTGGCTGCACCTGGGGCTCTGAGTGGCGCCCCTCAGAAAATTCACCGCGGCGGCCGCCCGCTCCGCCTCCCCCCTCCCTTCCCTTCCCCTCCTCCGAGGGTAACTTTTTAATAGAGTATAAGGCCTTAGGTTTCTCCCTTGGAACACGTGGTTTAGGACTCCCGACCTTGTGACTAGCAGGCAATATTCAAAAAGCAATTGGCAATTAAAATAATCTTTGAAGTTTTCCATAGCAGTAACATGCACAGTTTATAAGTAGAAGATCAAGTTAAAAACTATGGGGCACAGCGCAGATGTAACACTAAAGATGAAAAGGGGACATTTTTCTTTTTCCTTTACCACTACACCAGGTGAATAGGTGCTGGCTACTAAGTCATAGTGTTGTTGAAATGAACAAAGTTGATTGCCAACTTATGATGAGGTAATCTAGGTTCAAAAAGTTTAGCATTCTCCAAAAACATTTTATGTAGCACTCCACTCTAATTCTTTGTCAGTATAATTTCAAATGGACAAAAGAGCAGTGGTTGAATATGTGTAGAGCGTGTGTTGATTATCTACAGATAGTTATTTTTACATCATATATAACAACTGATCTTTACTTATTTATAATATATTATACATAACAACATAGCTCTACATGTACATGTAAAGATATGGTATTATAAATGGTAAGACAATATTGGCTCAGAGTGGCTTATCTGTAAGTATTTAAAAAGGAGCTCACCAAAGCATTTATTCCTTAGAGTCACTGGCAGGTTCTGAATTGCTACATTTGTTATTAGCTGAGTGCTTAATCATCAATCATCTACACTTACACTACATGTATTAAAATTACAAAATACTAGCTTCGGTCTCTTTCCGAACATATAACATCCTTCCAACTCAATTCTGGAGCATTGCTCTCTCTCAAGTAAATTAGACTCACTTCAAAAGTGGGTTCATGTATTCTTGCTTTTATACTTCCATGAAAGTTACAGATTCTTTGTAATATGGAGGCACCTGTATAATTTTTCAAGAATCTTATTACATGTTCATTGTGTAGTTTTTCTTAATCATTAACATTTGAGAAGCAGAACCAATTATGTATATTGAAGTTCACAGTATGAAACAAAAATGAACAGCATTATACACAGACAAGAAGTAGCTATGAGAGAAGAAATACTTTGTCATGTAAATATTTATTGATGTTTTGGCCATGTTCAAAGAGAAATTGGCAATTGAAGATTAAGAACAGTAGCATATATATATATATATAGTTTATAATTAGATAAAATTTAAAAGCTATGGTGCAAAAGGCAGGTGTTACAGTAAAGATGAATGAGGTTTCCTTTTCCTTCATGAACACAGGTGCTGTAGTAATGTCAAAAAGCATTCAAAACACAAGGGCAGGCATTTGTGCAGAATGTTCTTGGGCAATTGAGACTTTTTCTTACAGATTTTTCAAGTAAACTTTCTTCCATGAAAATTTGGCCAACGCTTTCGTGACAGTGATCCTGAATGAATTTTCTGCCCTCTCCCCTGGCATTTCTCTTATTGCTCTAAGCGAACAAAATAGGTCTTACAACATACTGCTCCTGACAGGAAAAAGAAGTCCTATTAACATTTCACTGAAGTGGTTTCAATACTTTGATTTTTCAAGATTTCAAAAAATATGCAGGTGTGAATAATTTGAAAAATCAATGACCTTTTCCCTTTCAAATGTTTAATAAACACACTAATACTTTGTTGTGCTGATAACTGGAACACCAAAAATTTTGTATTGACACCCTGGTCTGGGGGTGAAAAATGAGGCTTTGTATGTTTTTAGCAACATGGTGCTCTTCTTATGTCACTGTATCAGATAATACTCCATTATGATTCATCTGTATGTCAGTGGCTTATATTCCAGGAGTGGAACACTTCTTCCTACTACTAATCTGCTCAGTTTGGAAGTTCTGCAGATACCAGTTTACCATGGGTAGTACTGCTAGTAATTGAAATACTTGTGTAGCTTCCATAATAAAATCATGGAAGTTTAATATTGTGCAAAACTGACAGAGTAGTGGCAGACTGTAGAGATGTGTGATCATGGGAAACTTTGGATATAATCAGAACTGAGATAAAATTTACTGTCATATTTAACCAGGGATCCCTTATCCCAGTGACTGAGGCAACAATCACTTATATTTGGTAAATAATGCATTAATTTGAAATAAGCTATTCATACCTACTATTGCTAAGTTCTTGAAGGTCTCCACCATCACTTCTCTGTAGAGTTGCTTCTGAGAAACATCCAGCAATGCCCATTCTTCTGCGGTAAAATCCATGGCCACATCCTCAACAGTCACAGAGTCCTAACATAGCCCACACAATCAGCTTCATCAGTGGACTAAGCATTCAAATATTTGTGAAAAGAAAGATGCGGCTTAAAGTTCTGATCAACTTTCATTTCATAAGGATTTAGCAAATGGTTGTGTGTTCCATAAAGTATACCTTTGGGTTTAGTCATTATTCTCTAATTTGAATGATCTACATTCACTTCTCCAAAGATTTCAAATTATCTTATAGACTCATCATTATGAACACCATTCATAATTTTTGTGCAAAATTTCCATTACATTTAAGCCCCTTTTCTACTAACTTTGTGACACTTCCACCAGTTAATTACATAGCAAACATCACTTCCAATGTGGACTGTCCAATGCCAGTCTATGTCCTTTTGTAATAGTTTATGATACAAACTCTACTATAAACACCATCATCTACATTATAATTTTTCTGTGTGTGGGTGTGGAGCAACACCTTCCATAGCAAATATATATATTTATGAACAAGTGAATTTTGTATTAACAATTAAATACTGAAACTGGAAACTTGTTTATTTTTTTTAGGCATCTTAACCATTTGAGGAGCTGTCATATCCTCAAGAAATGGAGGAGCTGACGCTTCCCTTTCTCTTGTGTCATCTCTTCCGAGATAAAAAAGAAAAGGTATAACGATGGTTATGCCAAGAAAGCCTTTGTCCCCATGCACAGTATTGGCTGCATGAACTGTGCCTGCTGTGAGCCCAGAGACAAGGCCATTAAGAAGTTTGTAATAGGAAACAGTGGAGACCACAGCCTTCAGAGACATTTCCATAGCCAGTGCCTTAGCACATGTGCTTCCTAACTGTATGTGATGTCACATT
Source organism: Tenrec ecaudatus (assembly GCF_050624435.1). Lineage (NCBI taxonomy): Eukaryota > Metazoa > Chordata > Mammalia > Afrosoricida > Tenrecidae > Tenrec > Tenrec ecaudatus. The sequence continues at coordinate 75,502,221 of NC_134544.1, read as the reverse complement.
ATTGTGTGAGTTGTGCTATTCACAGCAAGGTTGTCAGGATCCAGTTACGTGAAGCCCAGAAGGTCCAAACCTTCCCATCCTGTTTTAGACCTACAGGTACTGTCCCACAACCATCTCTAAAGCCTAAGCAAAGATTAGAAGCTGAAAGAAAACAAACCAGAAAAAAATGGAAATTGTTCTTTAAAATCAAAAGAAAGGAACAAGTTGCATAAAAAATTCAAATGTACTGTGCAGTATTATTGATAAATGTTTCAATAATTGACTGAAAATTAATATGGTTAAACAAGCACATTTAAATTTGGAAATTGTCTGTGCTCCCAAATTGGAAAACAAGTACTTGTCCGCAGACTGGTGGATATGCATATTAATGTGAATTATACAAAAGAGACATTGAAATTGACCTTCAAATTTTCAACTATTATTATGACCCAAATATAAAATGATATTGAAAATAACTCTAAAACACCTTTAATTCTAGATCAATGGTACTGCCAGGAAAGAACCCAAAATGGATTGAGAAGAACTTCTGGAATGTGAACTTCTGATATTTGTGGTGTTATCAGATGGTAAGATCATAAGATAATACCATAAATATGCTGGTCTGTCTTTTGGTACTTATAAGAATCCTTAATGTGAAAAATAGTGGAAGCTATTCAAACAGAACAATAGGGTGTTGTTGGGTAATTTAAAAATTAGTAAATATACTGTACACATTGACTTTTTTTAAATCTGAAAAACCACATAATAATGCAGTTTCAAGGTGGAAGAAAATCAAATTAATAACTTGTGACAAACAGATATTTCTAGATGAAAGTGAATAGAATGTAAAGAAATTACTAATGAAGATCCAAGACTATAGATGAGTACTGATTCAAAAATGGAACAAAGAAAATAAAATCCTCACAACTGATCCAATAAGCAGCATCCTAATAGTTTGAGCATAATTTTAAATCAAGATTTGTATTTTATGTAAAAGGGACTCAGGGAAAAAGCTACTGTATACAAACATTCCTGGGGTGAGGTCCAGGTAGTATGGCAGGGGAAAGACCAAACCTAGGGATACATATGGAAGCCAACTAAATAGAGGGCAAAAAGAAAAAAGAGACATGGGTAGCAGGAGAACAGGGCACTAACCCACCCAAGGGGAGAGTATTGTTTATATCTACACAGGGAAAGAGGGACCAGACTTCAACTCGGTTCTCCATTATGTGAACACAACATAATGGCATGAAACTGGGAACCAAGAGAGGTTAGAGGGGCCGGCTCCAATCCCAACTACATGGACAGTCTCCCCTCCCCGAGAAGAATTTACTTTAGAGGACCGCACTGAAGCTACAGTTCAGGGAGAGAGGCATGTCTGATTGGAGCACAAAAAGAGCAAATGAAGGGTGAGGAAGAGAGAGTGGAGCCCATGCTGGCCCACCAAGCCCTGAGGATGATATTCCAGCTCAGAGCAGCCAATGCGCAGAGAGGACCATAGGGCCGGCCCCACTAAAAGGCATGACATCCCTTACTGATCCACAGCACTATGGGGGACAACACTGGAGACAGTGTGAGAATTGTGCCCAATCTGACCCCAACACACCGAGGCAAAACACTGAAGGCATGCAACAGAACAGCAAAGGGAGCAGAGCAATGCAGTCCCAAAGGAATATCAAAAATAGACTTTGGGGCCAGGGAGTGGCACCCCATTAGACTCCACCAGAAAATATTCCTAAAGGTCAACAAACAGACTTTGAACTATTTACAGCAGTAGTTCTCAATCTTTCTAATGCCACACCCCGCTAATACAGTTTCTCATGTTGTGGTGACCCCCCAACCATAAATTATTTTTGTTGCTACTTCATAACTGTAACTTTGCTATTGTTATGAATTGAGCAACCCCTGGGAAAGGGTACCTCACCTCCCAAAGGGGTCACAACACACAAGTTCAGAACTGATTTATAGGTTTTTCTTTTTGTTGTTTTGTTTCTTTTGTTGCTTTGTTTTGCTCTGTTGTTTTTTTTTTGGGGGGGGGGTGCATATTATCTTCTCTGCAGGTCTATCTAGATAAGATAGGCAGGACAAACAATCTGGAGGTAAAAACTACGGGACTGAGAATTCCAGGGGTAAATGGAAGAGGGGAAGGTGGGGGAAAGGAAGTGGGTGTTAAGAAAGCCAGGGGCAATGGAACAACAAGTGATCCAAAATCAATGGTGAGTAGTGGGTGGGAGGCCAGGTAGGGTTTGATCAAGGGCAATATAACTAAGAGGAATTACTGAAACCCAAATGAAGGCTGAGAATGAGAGTAGGACAAGAGGAAAGGAAAAGGAAATAGATGAAAGAACTAGGAGGCAAAGGGTATTTGTAGAGGTCTAAGTACAGGCATGTACATATGTAAATACATTTATATATGATGATGTACACATATAGGTTTAGTATTAAGGTAGCAGATGGACATTGGGCCTCTACTCAAATACTCCCTCAATGCCAGAACACTTTGTACTATTAAACTGGCATTCCATAATACTCACCTTCCTGATAGAATCAGTGAAGAAAAAGCGGGTGCATAGCAAATGTGGTAATGAAAGCTGAAGATGCCCGGCTATCAAAAGATACAGCATCTGGGGTCTTAAAGACTTGAAGATAAACAAGCTGCCATCTATCTCAGAAGCAATAAAGACCAAATGGAGGAAGCACATCAGCCTTTGTGATCATGAGGTGTCAATGGGATCAGGTATCAGGCATCAAAGAACAAAAAATCTTATTGTGAATGAGGGGGAGCTTGGAGTTGAGACCTAAGACCCGTCTATAGGCAACTGGACATCCCCTTACAGAAGGGTTGTGGGGATGTAACCAGCCAGTCAGTGTGCAGTATACCAATGAAGAAACATACAACTTTCCTCTAGCTCTTTATTCTTCCTCTCCCCTACTACCATGATGATCCCAGTTCTGCCTTAAAAATCCGGCTAGACCAGAGGATGTACACTGGTACAGATAAGAACTGGAAACGGAATCCAGGAGAGATAAACCCCTCAGGATGAATAATGAGAGTAGCAATATCAGGAGGGTAAGGTGGGGAAGAAAGGGGGAACCAATCACAAGGATCTACATATAACTCCCTCCCTGGTGCATGGGACAGTATAAGACATGAAAAATAATAATTTATAAATTATCAAGGGCTCATGGGGATGGGGGGAGGGACAAAAAATGAGCTGATACCAAGGGCTCAAGTGGAAAGAAAATGTTTTGTGAATGATGATGGTGACAAATGTAAAATGTGCTTGACACAATGGAGGTATCTATGGATTGTGATGAGTTGTATGAGGCCCCAATAAAATGATTTAAAAAAAAAGATTTTTATTTTATTTGGATCCATAATCCTTGGCAACACTGTCAAGAAACCAAAACACATAATTTATTGGAGAAATTACTGGAAAGGACCCACTTAAAGTGTTGAAATCAACAATGCCACTTTGGGTCTGAGGGGTGCTTGGCTCAAGCCAGACCATGGTATATTCATTACAACATATCCATTTTTTTAAAAAATGGACAATGAGTAAAACTATACATTAATTTCTTTTAGTTTTGTGTTATTTGTGCAGAATATTGAATACACCACAGACAGGAAGAAGTATAAACAAATCTATCTTGGAAGGAGCACTAATGAAACATTTGGCTGCTAACTTCTCAGTCAGTAGTTCGAAACTTCCAGGCACATCACTGCAGAAAAATAAGGCTTTCGATTCCAACACATAGTTCCAGTGTAAGAAACTACAGGGACAGCTCTACCCTCCCCTTTTTGGTTGTTATGAGTTGTTGTCCTCTCTATCGCAGTGAGTTTGTATTTTTTGTTTTTTGTCTCTGAAGAAGTACAGGAAAAATGTTATTAAAAAGCAAAGATGTTAGGCATCATTCCCTTACATAGGACATATCACAGGAATGGAATAGTCCAGAGAAAAGGACATGATTGGTTTTTGACAAAAAATAAAACCACCTTCAATGGCCATATTTTAACAATAGGGTGTATTTTAACAACACGGGGGCTAATTATGTCAGGCATTGTGGAGATAGTGAAAGACTAGGCAGGATTTCCTTCTGCTGTGCAAAGGATCATTGTGAGTGAGGAGTGGTTCACCATCAATAAAAAATAATTCCCACATATTGACCAACTGGATACATTGTCATCAGATTCATTCTTTTAATGAAGCCATGAAAGGATTAAATTTCTAATCCGTGAAAGAGCTCAATCTTCCATTTTAGAAATCTATACAAAATGTTTCACTGCACGAAGGGAATAAAGAAAACTGTAGGGTTGGAGAAATGGTGACACTGGACAACCTGATAATCCATGTCCTCTGGTAGAACTTTCTATCCAGACTCTACTCAGAAAGTTCTGTTGCCCGTCCCAATGAACCAAGTCTCAAACTGGGATGTGGACACCTTACATAACCAACTCTAAGTCACATAAGGAAGATCATCACTAATCCAGTGCATCATACCATATATACATTTCATAGCAATAGCTATCATGAAGCTTTATAAAGCCCAGTCTTCGTTCCCCTCCCCTGTCATGCTCTTACATTATAGTCAACCCTCAGGTAATGGACATAGTATTCTCAAGAAGTCTTATCTAACCTTTATGTGTATAATAAAATATACCAGGGCTCTTTAATACTCACCATTTTGTAGCTCAAGCGTCCTGTAGTCAAATTATTGTATTCTCTAAATACAAGAAGCAGGAGTCTAGGGAGTTTGGAGTTGGCTGAATGAATTTAGTTCACAGACCAGCCAAATGCTGAAATCTTTTCTTCTAGTGCGTAAATGTGAAAGATCGTATTCCCAGATTTTTAGCTCCCTCAACTGGACAGTCTCTTTCTCTGGCAAGTCTGTGATCTGAAACATAGTAGTAGATAATATTGAGTAAGGCATGTCAGTTTCTTGTCCTGCACTTCTTACCCTAAGTGGTGCCTCTTGGCCTCCAACCATGTTCCAATCTGAGTGTGTTTGCATTAAATACAGGACCCACTCTAAATTTAGGGCGCATACTTCTTCAGCTCCCCTTAGTTGATATTCATGTGAGACCAGGTATTTATTCATCTTAGAGAATGAATGAATTCCAGGTCTTCCCAAAATGAAAACTCAATCTGAAGTACTGTATAGACTTGGGAGTTAAATGTTTAGGTTGATGGTTGATCTTTATTGTTAAAGGTTGACCTAGAGCATTAAATCACACAGATACATTTCATATCACCTTAGGTGATTTTTCAGGCACAACATATGATTTCAGTCCAAGTCAATGAACTAATTGTGTCAATTGTTTTTGTGCCATAAAAACACTAGTATTGTACTTAAAAAATAATTTAGAAAAGTATGACATGTGATTGATGGTTTTGTTGCTGTTATTTCCTGCACACAATTTCCAGTAACAGTTTTTAAAACCATTTTATTGGGGGGGGGGTCATACCACTCTTATCACAATCTATACATCCATCCATTATGTCAGGCACATTTGTATATTTGTTGCCATCATCATTCTCAAAACATTTGCTTTCTACTTAAGCCCTTGGCATCAGCTCTTCATTTTTCTCCTCCCTCCCTGCTCTCCCTTCCCTCATGAACCCTTGATAATTTATAAATTATTATTTTGTCACATCTTACACTGTCATCTTCTTTCACTCACTTTTCTATTGTCCATCCCTCAGGGAAGAGTTTATATGTAGATCCTTGTAAGTGGTTCCCCATTTAGAATGATTTCTTTCCATTTACGTTTTACTTTATTTTTTTGACGCATTATCTGAAAGTAACACAAACAACCTAACCTGGGAAGATTTATAAAGAAAATTCCCCCAATATTTTAATGATCATTTAACTAAAAAAAGTAATTATTTATATGTATTTTAAGTAGTTGTCACACACTTGTTCATGTTTCTTTCTTTCCCACTACATCATCCAGCTAATTGCTATACTTTTATTTCTTGATATCAATGTAAATGTTTCTCTCATCGTGACATTCCAACACATTGAGTTTTTCATCAAAGTTTGTCCTGCTCCAAGCCCCTTGCATCCCATGGATACTGTACAATATCTACACTGTGTGAACAAATGCGCACGGTAGGGGGAGCCCATTTAGAAACCCATAGTAATAGAGTGTGATACCACAATAGAGTGTGGTAACCAGTGCAAGTTGTTTTAGAGGTGGACAACAAGAGATAAAAGGAAATAAGCAGGGAATACTAGAGGGGACTTGGTTAAGGCAGAGACAACCTTAACAAGAAAATAAGCCAAGAGGGAGGTATATTTTCTATTCTCTAAGGCTCTTGTGTTTAAGGATGTCCAATGTTAAAGCTTTTGTGAAAGACGGCACACTACAGACAAGGTGTAGGTGTAGGTAGATTGATGATGCTAAGAGTCAAGGTGAATGAGGTAAGACTCTTAAAAGTACCTGAGATGAGGGAAGGTAATGGATGGTGTAGTCACTCTGTTCCTGGCTGGGGAGGGGAATTGAAAAGCCCTAGACTGTAGGCACAAGGTGGTTAGCAGCACGGTGGAACTGCAGTCTGAGGTCTTGTGACTAGCTCTTAGAAGGTTTCTGCAAGCCTGGAGTTATGACCACTTTTAGACAGCAGTTGAAGCAACATCAATATAGTTGAGAGGAATTACTATGAGGTAGAAGAAGGGCAAGCATGATGGTGGGTAGGGAGGAAGGTAAAAGGAAACAGAGGAAAGATCTAGGAAGCAAAGCTATGGATAGTGGTGTAAGCATAGGTCTGTACATATGTAAATACATTAATTCTTAAGAATAGAGGTCTTGACCTACATACATATATTTATAAGGACATACAATGAGATAGTAGATGGACTTTGGGACTCTGCTCAAGCCCTCACTGAATGCAAGACCACTTTGTTCTAACAACCTGACATTCTGTGATGCTCACCATACCAGCATAATCACTGAAGACAAAATGGGTGCATAAGCAAGTGTTGTGAAGAAGGAGGGTAGTGCCTGGCTATCAAAAGAGATACCACCTGGGGTCTTAAGGGCTTGAAGTTTAAAAGTGGTCATCTAGTAGAGAACCAATGGGCCCACATGGAAGAAGCACACCATCCTGTGTGATCATGAGATAGGGTAATAGACTTCAGAAGACCACAAACAAGCAAAATAAAAACCACCATATTGTTGAGAATTAGAGGGGTTGTAGTAGAGACCCCAAATCCATCTGTAAACAATGGGACATTTCCTTACAGAAGGGTCACACTGAAGGGATGAAATAACCAGGGCACAGGATAGCACTGAAAAAACCCAAATATTATTCTGGTTCCTTGAGGCTTCCTCACACCCCACTATCATGACTCCAGTTCTGCCTTTCCCTGTAGGCTAGACTGGAGCCTGTGTGCCGGTACAGAAAAGAGATAAGAGTTCGTGACATATGGAATCCAGGAACAGGAATGGGGAGTATTGATACCAGTAGGGGAGAGAAAGGCAGGGATGGGAGGGGAATGAGGGGGAGCCAATCACAATGATGGACACATACCCACACACACATACCCCGGGGACAAAAACAGAAACCATGGGGGAAGCGAGAGAGCAGTCTGTGCAAGATATGAAAATAACAATAATTTAATATTTTTCAAGGGGTCACAGGAGTTGGGGGAGAGGAAGAGAGGGAAAAGGGGGAGCTGATAGCAAGGTATCAATGGAAAGTAAACGTTTAAAAACAAGTGATGGCAACATATATACAAATATTCTTGATACAATTGAAGTATGGATTGTTACAATAGCCCCCAATAAAATTATCTTTTAAAAAAAGTACATGAGATGGATTAATGAAAGAGATGACTTATCATCCATTCGGTCATCTTGGACTAGAGCATGGGTTTCAAGCTAAGTAATGTTGACAGATGGCAAACAACACAAACTGGGAGAGGGCTGATTGCCTTGGGTTCTAGGACATCGCATGCATAGTTTTGTTTTTTTAGGGAGAAGGGATAAGCTAGTGTCTGGGCTGGAGCTTGTGAATCATGCTTAACCAGGAATGTGGAGCGAAGAAAACAAAATGAGTGTGGTGGGGAGAGGCTATGCTTCGATAAAGGAGGGCAGCATTAGTCAGAATGGTTAGTTGGATATCGTTGACACCACCCTTTTGCAATCCTCCAAGTGTTCCTGAAGGCAGAGGGGTGTGAGGTTGTAGTTATAAGATAAAGGGTGAGGGTTAGGGCCCCTCTGAAACTGATCTGCAAGTCATGCTAATAGATAGATGCACAATTTGTTTTAGACCGTCTTGTGCCCAGTCACTATGCATTTCTGGAATCTCAGCATCAACATTCCTCTAGGTCTTAAGGACAGCCTTCCATGTCAGGGCTCTGAGACAAGGTGGTTTCAGTGAAAGGTGGGCTTCCAGGTCCCTCCTTGATTAATATTCTTAATCTAAGCTTGATTAAGTATTAACTTCTAGAAAGACTGCTAGCTTATGGAAAATTACAAAACAACTAAAAGGTGATAATAAGGTCAATAGATCAATAGATGCATTATACTGGATAAATCTTCCTAACAAGGCCTCTTTAGAGTGTTGAAAAGCAATGATGTTACTTTGAGGACTAGGTTTATCTGACCCAAACCATGGCATTGCCAATTACCGCATATGCATATAGAAGTTGGACATTGAATAAGGGAGAAATAAGAATCAATATGGTTAAATTGTAATGCATGGGCCTTCAGATAGACAATCAAATCTGTCTTGGCAGAAGTAAGGTCAGGGTCCTAGTTAGAGGTTAGGAGGTGAGAGTTCACATTAAATAATTTGGACATGTTGTCAAAAGTGACCAGTCCTTGGAGAAGGATATTTTGTTTGGTAAAGGGGCAGTGAAAAATAGGAATCCCTCAACTAAATGGATTGATACAGTGACTGAAGCAATAGGTTCATCCTAATTTGTTAGGATGCTGCAGGGGTTAGCAGTGTTTCATTCCCTTGTACACAGGGACTCAATCAGAACTATCAACAACAAGAGCCTCAGAAATTACTAATCAACACCCAAGGCATGCACAAAATGCTAAATAGTTATGTTTACAAAAGTTATTTCCATGGTATCAAATGCCCAAAAACTCAGGAGACATTCACTAGAATTTAAGCCCTAGTTAAAAAGAAGGAATGGGCCCTGCCCACTCACTGCCTTCTTCCCTCTGCCTTCCTTCCCCGCTGTGTGACGCCTCCTCGTACAGGCCGGAGCCCAGAGCCATGGCCTCGGGCGACACCCTCTACAACGCCATGGACGGCTCAGAGATGCTGGCCGAGATCATGGAGCTGCATGAGATCGAGGTGGAGACCATCCCGGTGGAGACCATCGAGACCATGGTGGTGGGCGAGGAGGACAAGGACGGGGGCGACCACAGTGGCGGGGGTGGCCATGGGCACGCCAGCTACCACCACCACCACCACCGCCGCCGCCCATGATCGCACTATGGCCGCAGGTCGCTAAGGTCACAGGTCACCGACGACCTGAGCCAGGTGCACCACCACCAGGAGGCGATCCTGGTGCAGACGTGTGAGTTGGTGGTGGGCGCAGAGGAAGGCTTCGAGGGCCAGATCCCAATCCCAGTTCCAGCGCCGGCCAGCATTGGCAACGAGGACGATGAGGACTACATCGAGCAGACCTGGTCACCGTGGAGGCGGCGGCAGCGACAGCTCTCGTCGGGCGGCGGGGCTGATGCGGGCAACAAGAAGTGGGAGAAGCAGGTGCAGATCATTCAAGATGCTGGAGGACCCGTTCTCCGTCACTCTATGGTAGTCAGATGAAAAAAGGTCTTGACCATGAGACTGGTTGGGGAGCAGATCATTGGGGAGAACTCCCCTCCTGACTACTCGGAGTACATGACGGGAAAGATGCTCCCGCCTGGAGGGATCCCTGGCATCTACCTCTTGGACCCCGAACAGCTGGCAGAATTTGCCAGAATGAAGCCAAGAAAAATTCAAGAAGCTGATTCTCCGAGAACAATAGCTTGCCCTCACAAAGGCTGCCCGAAGGTGCTCAGGGACAACTCAGCCAGGAGGAAGCACCTGCACACCCACGGCCCCGCGTCCACGTCTGTGCCGAGTATGGCAAGGCTTTTGTCAAGAGCTCAAAGCCAGACAATACCAATTGCTTCGTACTAGAGACAAACCTTTTCAGTGCACGTTGGAAGGCTGTGGGAAGCGTTTTTCCCTGGATTTCAGTTTGTGCACAGACGTGCAGATCCACACGGGAGACAGGTCCTAGGTGAACAAGAAGTTTGCTGAGTCGACTAACCTGAAATATCACATCTTAATACACGCCAAGGCCAAAAACAACCAGTGAGACACCATGAGAAGGAAGTTCCTTCTCAGCCCCAGAAGCCTCTTCCAGAAGTGACTGGAAGACAACGTGCCTCTCCTTTGTATGTTGTTTCTAGGAAAGAATTTTAAAAAGGAATCCTACACACCTAAGGGACATGTTTTGATAAAGTAGTAAAAATTAAAAAAATAAACCAAGGCTTATTAAGATGACATTGCTAAGATACTCTATCTTGCTATCTAATCATGTTTCAAAAACAAGGTGTTTTTGTAAAGTGTGGTCCCAGCAGGAGAACAATTCATGAACTTCGCATCAAAAGACAATTCTTTACATGACAGTGCTAAAAATGGGACTTCTTTTCACATTTTTAAAATATAGATCTCACCTGTTTTTCCCAAACTGGGGGTTAGTGACTATTTGTCTGTCAAGGGGAGTGTAAATCATGTAGTCTTCCAAAATGAGGAGTCAGCTGAAAGATCAGAGGGTTCAGCCAGTGCCTGGGATCAATGGTAGTTCAATGAGTTTTAGGTTGCTTGCAAGGGATATAATCAATTGAGTTGAAATAAAATTCCAGGAGAAACTTCTAGCATAATCAGACCATAGATTAAAGATTAATACAGAGTACTGTGATGGTATGAATAAATACTGCTTTACTATTTGGTAGTTTACGTTCAAGTAATTGAGTGTAAATATAACAATGGTTGTGAGACAACACTTACCACTACTTCAATACTTTCTTTTTTTTAAATCATTTTATGCGGGGTTCATACAACTCTTATCACAATCTATACATCCATTGTGTCAAGCACATTAGTACAGTTGTTGCCATCATCATTCTCAAAACATTTTCTTTCTACTTGAGCCCTTGGTTACCAATACTTTCTATCAGACCAATAAATATTCTGACACCAATGTCAGATAATGATACTGCAAGAAAACTGTAACCCAATACTGATAATGGATATACACTAAAAATTCTTTAAAATATTTGGAACAGATTCAGACAACATATTAAAATGATTATATACCATGATGAATTGAAATTTGTCCCAGAGCATATTTTACATGGAAAATAAGCACTGTAATAAACCCACTGACAGAAAAGAGGGTCAACTGTCTAAGTAGGCACAGAAAACAAAATAGGAACATTAAAAAAGTCAAAGGCATTGGCTTCTACTCAAGTCCTCCCTCAATGCAAGTTAATAACCTGGCATTCTATGATTCCCATCTTCCCAGTAGGATTACTTAAATCAAAAAGGATGTATAAGCAAATGTGGTGAAGAAAGCTGGTGGTGCATGGCTATCAAAAGATATAGCGTCTGGAATCTTAAAGGCTTGAAGTTAGACAAGAGGCCATTTATCTGAGAAGCAACAAAGCCCACATGGATGTAGCACACCAGCCTGTGTGATCACGAGGAGTTCATGGGATCAGGTATCAGGCATCAGAAGACCCCAAACAAACAATCATATCGATGGGAACAAAAGGTGTCCAATTGGAGACCCAAAGCCCATCTGTAGACAATTGGACATCCCCTCACAGAAGGGTCACAAGGAAAGGATGAGCCAGCCAGGGTGCAGTATAACACTGATAGAACACAGAACATTCCTTTAGTTCTTTAAAGCTTGCTCACCCCACTATCATGACCCCCGTTTTACATTACAAATGTGGCTCGACCAGAGCATGTACACTGGTACAGATAAGAGCTCTCAACATAGCACATGGAATCCAGGAGAGATAAACCCCTCAGAACACTAATGGAAGTACTGATACTATGAAGGTAGGGGAAAGGTGGGGCCAGAAGGGTGAGAAAGGGGAACCAATTTCAAAGTTAATCATATAACACCCCCCATGGGATGAAAAACAGAAAGTGGGTGAGAGAAAATAACAGATTGTGTAAAATATGAAAACAATAATAATTTAAAATTGATCAATGGGTCACGAGCGTGGGAAGGTGGTGGAGGAAGGGGGAAAAGAAGAACTTATATCAAGGGCTCAAGTAGAAAGAAAATATTTTGAAAATGCTGATGGCAACATATGTACAAATGTGCTAGACACAATTGATATATGGATTATAATAAGAGCTGTAAGAGCCCTCAGTAAAATAATTTATTTTAAAAAATTCAAAGGCTTTTCATGGAAAAAAATACAACTGTAACATGAAGCAAGTATAGTTCAATGTGCTAATATATTCATTAAAAAACTCACCAGCAAATATCATTCACTCCTAGAGGAAATACCCTACCCCACTTAAGAAACAGGACAAACATACATTTCCATTTTAAATATCATATTAAAAATTCTATAGTATTTTCTAGATAGACCAATCATAAAAGGAATACTTTTTAAAAGAAAAGAGGCTTCCAAAGAGAAGAAATACTAATTCCTCTAATAATCATAAATTAATGATATTTTACATAACAAGATTCTAAATATACCATAAATACTACAGTTAATAAATATATTTAAAGTTGTAGGCTACATTTCAAAACACAATAACTTTTGGCTTTAAACTCTCTAACCATTAGCTGCTAATCTCCAGCTCCCAAACCATTATCCCTTACACCTTAATATGCTGAGTATCCTACACGGGACAGCACCTGAGACACAGTGGGGGATGTGCGACTGAGCTGACCTCATCACACTGAGGCAAAACACGGGGCATGCAATGGAGAGATGGAGTAAGCAGAGCAAGGAGGTCCCAACGGAGTATAAAGGATGGACTTTGGGGCCAAGACATGGCACCCCATCAGACTTGTTTGGAAAACACTCCTAAAGGTCAACAAACAGACCTTGAACTAATAACAGGCTTCTTTTTTGCTGTCTTTTTGTTTTTTTCTTTTTTTTTCTTAAATTTTGTATGTCAGTGGTTTTTTTGTTTGGTAGATTGTTGGTGTTTTTGCCGTAGATGCCATGTTTTTATGTACCACTTTGGTGCTGTCAAAGCCATTCACATTTTTATGCATATATTACTATATCTGCAGGTCCACCTAGATAAAATAGTATGGACAAACAATGTAAGAAGAAAATAATGGAACCAACTGTCCTGGAGGGACATGAGAGTGTGGGAGGTAGGGAAAGGGAGGAGGTGTTGGCCAACCCAGGGACAAGGGAACGAATGGTTCAAAACCAGTGGAGGGAGTGGATGGGAGGACTGGTAGGGAGTGACCAGGGGCAAGGTAACAGAGGAATTACTGAAGCCAGAATGAAGGCTGCACATGGTAGTGGGGCAGGAGCAAAACATAAGGAAATAGTAGGAAATAGAGGAAAGGAGTAGGAGGCAAAGGGCATACATATAAGCGTAAATACAGACTACATATGTAAATATATTTATGAATATGGGGGAAATAGACCTATTTGCATATATTTATAGGTTCAGTAGTAGGGTAGCAGGTGGACATTGGGCCTCCTTGCCGAGATTCCCTCAATACAAGAGTACCTTGCTCAGCTAAACGGTCATTTCATGATACCCACCTTCCCAACATGATTACTGAAGACAGACACATGCATAAGCAAATGTGGTGAAGAAAGTTGATGGTGCCCGGCTATTAAAAGATATAGTGTCTGGGGTCTTAAAGGCTTGAAGACAAACAAGCGGCCATCTAGCTCAGAAGCAACAAAACCCACAGAGAAGAAGCACACAGCCTATGTGAACACGAGGTGTTGAAGGGATCAGGTAGGCAACACCAAGGAACAAAAACGACCATTGTGTGATCTCCTTCCCCACATAAATGCTGAAGACGAGTGTATACATAAGTAAGTGTGGTGAAGAAGGCTGATGGTGCCTGGCTATTGAGAGATATAGCATCTGGGGACTTAAAGGCTTGAAAGTAAACAATTGGCCATCTAGCCCAGAAGCAACAAAGCCCACATGGAAGCAGCACACCAACATGTGTGATCATGAAGGGCCTAGGGGATCAGGTTTCAAGCCATAAAGGCAGGGGAAAAATTAAAATCATGAATGAGGGGAGCGTGTAATGGGGACCCAATGCCCATCTGTAGACAACTGGGCATCCCTTACAGAGGGGTAGTAGGGAGGAGATGATTCACTCAGGGTTCAGTGTAGCAATAAGGAAGTACAGATGGGAACTGGAAACACAGGGGATCTAGGACAGATAAACCCTTCAAGACCAAGGGTGAGAGTGGTGATACCAGGAGGGAAGGTGGGCTACAAAGGGGTAACTGATCTCAGAGATCTACTTATAACCTCCTCTCTGGGGGATGGACAACAGGAAAGTGGGTGAAGGGAGACACCAGGCACTTTAAGATAAGATAAAAAATAATAACATAAATTATTAACAGTTTATGAGGGAGGGGGAGGGAAAAAAGGAAAATGAGCTGATTCCAGGAACCCAAGCGGAAGGCAAATTTTGAGATTGATGAGGGCAATGAATGTATAAGAGAGCTTTGCCCAATTGATTTATGTATGGATTGTGATAAGAGTTGTATGAGCCCCAATAAAATTATTTAAATAAAAAAATATTTGGGTCCATGTCTCTTGGAAATTCCCGTGAGCTAAAATCTTAAGCTCACAAGACATACTGCAAGTAGGAGCTCTATCTTCACCCCCAAGCTGGAAAGGGGTCAATTCCAGGGACACCCTGTGTGTCCAGTGACAGGAACACCCACTCACAGCACACTGGGTCTCTCCACTTCTGAAGACCTAAGTCCTCGAAGAGTTACTCCTGATAACAACAGCAGGCCACACTCTCTCTGATGCTGGCCTGGAAATTAATACCTTTGAGTTCAACCCCAGGGATTTCCAGAGGCAAAATGCAATGTTCCTCCTTTGTAGGAAGCATCCGGCTGATTAAGGTGTTTACTAATGGGTGACTATTTAGTCCCCTGCGTCTCTGTGTCTCTGCAGACAAAAGCATTGCAAAATGACTTGTTATTTGTGACTTTGCTGCTAAAAGCATTGAGGGATAACTCAGTTATTTAAGATCTCTTTGAGACTCTCTTGAATCTTGCATATCCGTGTGATTGTCTTTGAACCTAGTGCTTTTATTCTAAGGTTAAGAAACTGTGACTAGTTAAGTAACATTTGCATAGATAAGAGTTTAGGAATGTTTAAGTTCTTTGATGTTTGTTTTGTAACCAATTCCCTTGTGTAAGAAGAGTATAAAAACCAAGCTTCAAATATACACGAGACTCCATTCCATCAGAGTGGAGTTCTCCTGATCCCATACTTTGTATATATCTCTTTCTTTTCCTTTCATCCGCACGCCTCATTTCAGACCCAGTTTGATGCAGAATAGTTGGTCTAATCCCCGAATTAATGGCGCCCAACGTGGG
This sequence comes from Tenrec ecaudatus, assembly GCF_050624435.1. Taxonomy (NCBI): domain Eukaryota; kingdom Metazoa; phylum Chordata; class Mammalia; order Afrosoricida; family Tenrecidae; genus Tenrec; species Tenrec ecaudatus. Next base: position 75,486,641 of record NC_134544.1, on the reverse strand, counting down.
GCTTTGAAAACCGAGGATCCAGTGATGGACACCACTGAGAAGCAAGGTCGTGAATCTTTACAGAGAAAAATTAAGGGTAAGTGGTGAAAAGTCGGGCGTAATAAATGATGGGACAGGTTTCTAGTAAATGTATGTATGTATGTATGTAAATATGCTTCAAAATATGTTAAAAGCCAGAGGAACAAAAATAAACTACCAAAGATTAGAGAAGTTTTCAGATTTTGTGGTTAAGATATGTCCTTGGTTTGCTGAGGAAGGGACTGTAAATATTGTAACTTGGCAAAAAATGGGGCAACTGTTGAAAGATACTGTTAATGGACCTAGTAAGGTTCCCAGAGACACGTTTAGTCTGTGGAATTTAGCTAGGCATGAGGGACTTCGGGGGGGGGGGTGTGTGAGAATAATTTGTTTGCATGCTCAAACAAAATTGAAAGAAAAGTTGCTGCTGAGCCTCCAGCTCCTCCCCCTCCACCACTGAAGCCACTGGAAAGTGAATCTGAGGCTTTTGAAAGCCAGGATGAGGAACCCCTTGATCCTGGCATGCTGAGCAGTCAGAGGAGGAGTCGGAGCAGTTGGAGGACTAGTTAGTACATTGTTATTATGATGAAGACGTAGGAATTTTTGCCTTTTCTGAGAAGCTTCAACCTGAGACCCCTTGCAGGAGACTCTGAAGTCCTGCTGGGATGAAACAAAGGCCGTAGACTGGGAGCAAGAGTATGAGTCATTAGCAACATAACAGGGAGTAAATTTAGGAATTCCAGGATGTTATCCAGTGAGAGGACAGAATGCTCAAGGACGGGCGAATGTTCCCCCCATTTCATTCGAAACTGTAAGATTTAAAAACTGCTTGTTCTCAATATGTTTCTGTGGCTCATTTTACTATGAAGTTAGTAGAAGCCACGATAGGAGAGAATGTGTTTTGGGCAGGAGACTAATAACAGCTGGCTCAAGCGTGTTTGTCCGGAAGAGATGACTTGTGAAAATCAATTTCTTGAGAGTTTTTAAAATACAGCAAATATAAGCTGTTTGTGTGAACAAAGTGTGTGTGTGTGTGTGTGTGTAAGTATTACATACTCTTTCAGTTGTATGTGCAAAACGGGTTTTCTAAGTGTTTAGTTTAAGGGTAGAATCACTTTTGCTTGTGTTTATTACTGCTTAAAGTTGTCTTTTTTGAGTATTTAACAAATAATTATACCAATGAAACTACTCTCTCAAGGAAAATATTGCCATCATTTGTAGGATGTGTAACCTTCAAGTATGTGCTAATTTTTTATCCCTTTGTGTAATTAAAATCAGGAATTGTATTAAAATTAAACAATTGGCTTTTAAAATGCAAAGTAGTGCTAAGGCCTTTTAGAATAAAGAGCAAGTTGTCTGATTATATCAGACTATGCCGGGACATTAAACCTTTCTGTACTCAGGGCTTGCTATAGCAGTTGCTTTGCAAGGAAAATCAGTAAAGTAGGATTAATGATATTATGGAATTTATGGAAGCCCTGCAGCCTGGGCTCCCTTCCCCCTCTGCTATTCCAGCCAATACATATCAGATCATTTTAGATTTAAAAGATTGTTTTTATACCATTCCCTTGGATTCCAAAGAGTATAAAAGATTTGCTTTTAGTGTTCCTAGTGTTAATTTTAAAGAACGTATGGAGCATTATCAGTGGAGAGTCTTATGTCAGGGGATGTCTAATAGCGTCACCTTATGTCAAAAGTTTGTAACTGTAGCTATAAAGTCAGTAAGAACTTCTGAAACATCGGTGTATAAAATTCACTATATGGATGATATTTTGATGGCTCATAGGGACCAAAAGGTGGTTCTCTTTATTTTTGACTTATTACAAGAAGCATTAAAAAGGCTTTAGTTATAGCAGAAGAAAAAGTACAAGTTATTGAAACTTACAAGTATTTAGGACATATTTTACAGAAAGGTTTTGTGATACCTCAGAAGATAGAAATAAGAAAAGATCACTTACAAACTTTAAATGATTTTCAAAAATTATTAGGAGATTTTAATTACCTTAGACCATATTTAAAAATAAGTACTGGAGAGCTTAAGCCTTTGTTTGATGTTTTAAAAGGAGATCCTAATCCAAATTCAACTCGGAAGATTTACCCATTAGCAGAACAAACCTTAAATTTAGTAAATTTACGTATTCTAGAACAACAAATTATGTACATTAATTATGGTAAACCTTGGTACTTTTACATCTGGTGTGTTATGGCAGGAAGGACCATTATTGTAGGTATATTTAGCTTCTTCAAGAAAAAGAATTCTAAATCCTTATTTTAAAATAATAGCCGAATTCGTGCTGAAAGATAGATCTGAGTCTGTTAAATATTTTGAAAAAGATCCTAATTCTATAGTCATACCTTATGACAGACCCAAAACTTCTTGGTTATGGGAAAGTTGTGATTTCATGGGAATTAGCATTTGCTGAGTTTTGTAGATTGGTGTACAATATTTATCCTCCAGATAAATTATTACAATTTGTTAAAAAACATTTATTTATTTCCCCCAGTATTTATAAAAATAAACCCTTACTTCATATCCTTACAATATTTACTGATGGTTCCTCCATTGGAACTGCAGCTATTTCTTATAAAGAATATACTATGTTTAAAAATTTTCCAGCTCAATCTGCACTTAGTTGAGCTACATGCAGTCAAAGCAGTTTTTCAATTACATCTTTGGCAGATGGATGTTACTCACATTCCTTCATTTGGTAAATCGGGTTATTTGCACGTTATGGTGGACACTTATTCTGGATTTATTGTGGCCACTCCTATGACTGGTGAAAAAACGTCTTTAGTTATTCAACACATGTTACGTTGTTTTGCTATAATTTGTGTACCTAAATGCTTAAAGACAGATAATGGATCTGCTTATATTAGTAAAGCATTTACTCAATTTTGTGTCACTTTTTGAATTAAACACATAACTGGAATCTCTTCTAATCCTCAAGGAACCTGCTAATGGGACTATTAAGCGACATTTAAAAAAAAATGAAAAAGGGGGAGATATGCCCTTCCACTCCTTGCAATTTAATTAATCATACTTTATTTATTTAAAAAATTTTAAATTTGGATATACACAGTCAGTCTGCTGCTGACTGCCTTTGGAAAAAGATTCCTAAACATAAAGACAAAGCATATGTAAAATGGAAAGATCTACTTAATGGAAAATAGCAAAAGCCAGCTCCCTCCTGATTTGGGGGCGAGGGCATGTTTGTGTTTTTCCCACAGGATGCTGATGGAGCAAGGTGACTGCCAGAGAATTTGGTGCAGTTTGGAAACCATGCAGATGGTAATTTGCCTCCAAGTGCTTTGAGGACTTCACACAGTGAGCAGTATTCCGCTTAAGTTCCTGATCCACCACTCTTACATCCTGCTATCTGGGAGGTCTGGAAATCATAGTGTGGATTAATGACTCCCTCCCTCCCTGTACAAGGTGAAGGAAATGTAATCTCATCCACTCCGCAGTCTTTTTCTTCTTGTGGACTAGAGACTCAAAAGAATAATAAAACCATATTGTGGAGATCGTGTCCTCATGGACAAGCCCATACCCTATAACATCACAAAAGAGAGATATATCATCGATTGGTCCAGCAAACAGGACAATACTCAAAAAAATACTGACGAATGGAAAATAGACACTACTTTGGAAATGTGAAGCTTATGGACACTTCCTTCAGACTGTAAGGAAATGTTAATCATCACGATCTATAGTAATATTCCCTGCCAAAAGTTTATAAAAAAGGGGGGAGGGGAGAAAGATGTTGAAGGTCATTAAGACTCAGCCTTAAAACGGATGAAAATTCTCATGACTTGTGTCAGTATTTGCTGATTTCTTCTGTAATTTAAAGTTTTGAACAGATTGTCAAGAACAAGAAAGTATGCAAGGTCTGGAAAAAGAGGTGTTTTAATTTTCTCAAGGATGTCTAACTTGGCAGAAGACAGAGTTGCTATGTGTATCAAATGTGCTTGCTTAACAATAAGATAATTAACCCTGGGTTGTTTCTGCATGAATATAAGGAATATGTTATTATTATTATTAATTTTTGGAAGTTTTTTGCATTTTACTACCTTGTCTGCAATATCTTCAAATAATGCTAGCATGAGTTACAGCATAAGTTCATCTGAACAGCCTTGAGTTGAATCGAGTTCATGGAGTTACCCCCCTCCGCAAAGTCTGAAGGACTGGAAGTACAGACGCAGTCCTGCTTTGCTCATTTTTAATAATATAGAAGGGGGATATGTAGGAAGCATTTGGCTGATCAAGGTGTTTACTAATGGGTGACTATTTAGTTCCCTGCATCTCTGCAGACAAAAGCATTGTGAAATGACTGTTATTTGTGACTTTGCTTCTAAAAGCATTGAGGGATAACTCAGTTATTTACGATCTCTTTGAGACTCTCTTGAATCTTGCATATCCGTGTGATTGTCTTTGAACCTAGTGCTTTTATTCTAAGGTTAAGAAACTGTGACTAGTTAAGTAACATTTGCATAGATAAGAGTTTAGGAATGTTTAAGTTCTTTGATGTTTGTTTTGTAACCAATTCCCTTGTGTAAGAAGAGTATAAAAACCAAGCTTCAAATATACACGAGACTCCATTCCATCAGAGTGGAGTTCTCCCGATCCCATACTTTGTATATATCTCTTTCTTTTCCTTTCTTCCGCACGCCTCATTTCGGACCCAGCTTTATGCGGGATAGCTGGTCTAATCCCCACACTCCTTGAGCCTGTCTTACATATTTACTGGCTGAGAGTACCTGTCTTAAGATAGGTCCCCCTGCCCAGGTTCCAGGGTCTCTTACCTTTAGGACACAGAAAACATCCAAGCATGGATGATCCACTGTCTTTCCACACAGCACAGCCTGATCTGAGATCGATATACCCCAATTTCAGCACCTTGAATTATCTGCCTCACCTGGGTCCTGAGAGCTGGGAAATAAAGCAGTTAAATCACAGTTACCTGTAACTCCTTCAGCATGATTAGTAAATCAACATAATGTAGCCATCCTTGGTTTAGTCCACCTGGAAGCAGATTAGACTCTAAGTCGATTGCTCTAAGTTGCTGCAGGGAGACATTGTTAGCTAAGGCTTGGGAGCCCCAGCAGCATCTTTACACACACACACACACACACACACACACACACACACACACACAGATTTTTCCCACTTGAATTCTGACATATTTCCCACATGAAAAATGAGAGACATTCTCTAAAGGTATCATGACATGTGTATCCCACACATCTCCTGACAATTGTTTATCCATGTCTCCAGACAAATGTTTCCCACATGTCTCCTGAGTGATATTTACCACATATTTTCTGACAGATATTTCATACATAGATGCTGACAGGTGTTTTTCCCAGATAAATTCTGAGATACATTTCTCACGTGAAGCATGACAGATGCTTTCTAAATAAATCACCACATATATATCCCATATATATTCTGACAGGTGTTTTCCACATATCCCCAGACAGATCTTTCCCACATTTATACTGTGAGATGTTTTCCACATGTATTATGACACCATTTCCCCACATATCTCCTTCCATGTTTCCTACATGTATTCTGACAGATGTTTCCCATGTGTATTCTGACAGAATAGTCTCACATATCTTCCAAGAGATGTTTTGCACATGTCTCCTGACTGATATTTACAGCGTGTTTCCTGACAGATGTTTCCCAGATTAATTCCGAGAGATATTTCCCACATGAATCGTGGCAGATGATTTCTGTCGGTTTTGCCACATGTGTGTGCCTCATATATCCTGGCATTTGTTTTCCACATATCTGCTCAAAGGTGTTTTCCACATATTTCCTGACATATTTTTCACATGTATCCTGACAGATGCTCCCCACGCTTCTTCACAGAGATTTCCTAAATATTTCCAGACATATGTTTCCCACATATCTCCTGACTGATATATACCACATATATCCTGAGAGATATTTCCTCCATGTATACTGACTCATTTCCCACATAAATTTTGACATATTTGACATATATTTCCCACATCAATGATAACTGTTTCCCACATATCTCCTGTCATATGTTTCCCACAGGTCTCCTGACTGATGTGTATATGTTTTCTGCATCTGTACTGAGACAGTATTCCAACATGAATTTGGAGAGATACTTTCCACATGAAACATGACAGATGCTTTGTAAAGGTATGGTGACATGTGTATTCCACATATCTCCTGACAGGGGTTTCCCACATATCTTCTGGCAAATGTTTCCCACATTGATCCTAAAAGATGTTTCCCACATGTATCCTGGCAGGATCTTCTCACATGTCTCCCGCTAGATATTTCCCACATCTCCTGACTAACATTTTACCCCATGATTCGACGGATGTTTCTCATATGTCTACTGACTGATATTTACCACGTGTCCTGACTGGTTTCCTTCTTGCATACTAACTGATGTTTCCCATATAAATTCTGGCGGATTTTTCCCACATAAAAAATGAAGGATGTTTCCTAAAGGTATTACACATGCATGTCTCACATATCTCCTGACAGATGTGCTCCCAAGTCTCCTGAACCGATATTTCCCACATTTCTCCTGGCTGATATTTACCCTTTTTTCCTGACAGATGTTTCCTGTATGTATCCTAACAGATGTTTCCCACAGGAATTCCAATAGATATATCCCACAGGAAACATGGCAGATGCTTTCTAAAATATTACATGTGTCCCACACATCCTTCGACAGGCATTTCCCACATATTTCCTGACAGACATTTCCCACATTTTTCCCTAACACGTTTCCCACACATTCCTGAGAGTTGTGGTATGTGTGGGAAATGTGTCCTGAAATATGTGTTATCCTATGCATCCTGATACACATTTCCTACTTTTCTCCACAGATTTTTCTCCCTACATTTCCTAGCTGGTCTCAGCAGTCTCAAGGGCAGAGTGTGACTTGGAGTGAGGTAAGGCATATACAGAGAGAGGTTCAGGCTGTTTAGAGGTGCAGTTTATGGTCCTATATATGGGGATCTGGTTGGTTTGCAGAAAAGAGACAAACAGTTGTGCCTCTAGTTCTGTGCTACAGTTGGACTATCTTTGCAGAATTTGTCACTGTGATCCTACTTTGGATACAGAGATTGACTATAGGGGTGTCTTTAGGCACACACTGTTCAAGAAATACAGATTGACATGGAATCAGCTATACCTTGCAGGTCGGTGAGCCTGCACTGTCTGTCGTGGTCATGATCCAGCTACCTCTGAGGCCGCAAAGACTTTCAGGGTGGACCGTTGTGCTGTTCCCAGTCCGCACAGTCCCTGAGGGTTGTGGCGCTAACCCCTTTTGTTGACTGTACTGCCAGGGCCTGATGCAGAGTTGGAGGAATTTGTGGTGCCCACCACTCATGCATGTCCTCAAAGAGCTTGTCACAGCTCCTCTGAATGGATACCATCTTCATAAATATGCATGCAATCTAGTGGTAGAAATTAAGTAAACAACTAAAAGTCATTGAGGAAATAGGGAGGCATGTACAAACTCAAGCTTTTATTAAAAGATACTCATGCTAGTCCAGACATTCGACCTAGACTGGCAAGACTTGCAAGACATGGTGTCAGCTTCTGCCAGGTGTACATTTACACATTTCTGACTTGAGTTTTATAGATGATGAATTGTTTGCTTCTCTGTTATGGAGATGAAGTATTTGCATCATTAGAAATGAATAAAAAGTCAAGTATAACTCAATAATCCCTTTTCTGTCAACATACATTATGAGCCTAGAAAAATCAATACAGTTAAAAAAAAAAAAGAAAAAAAGAAAAATCAATACAGCAAATTGTCATGGGTGTCTGATTCTGCGGCCCAGGCCTGGATCTGTAAATCATTCTGGGGCCATGTTCAGTGACAATGGATGATTTATTTACTATCTCTGTGCTTTAATGTGCCCTGTGATCAGGGAAAAATGCTAATACTTAGGTTGTCTTGAATATAAATCAACTACCATATGAACTATTCTAGTTGCTGATGCTAAGAATAACCATGCTTTTTCTCTCATGTACTGGGATTAAGTCTATCTCTATAGAAGTTGTTCAGCTGGGTTGTAAGTCCCTACATTTACACAAGACAGATGCTCTTCGAGTGTATGTTCTTGTCCTCAAGAGCTGCTCGAGTTGCAGAAGATAGACAAATATGCAGGGCGTTCTGGTTCTGGGCTGTTATCATTTTTTCTTGCTTTTGATGGATGTTTCCCACACCCTCCAGTCGGTGGGCCACCTTCCAGGTTTCAGGGCCCATCTTCCACCCTGTGTGGAACCTTGAAGAGTGGTTCCTGGCACTTCCCCTAATCATGCTGCACTGACATGCTGCTCCTCTTTGCTCCTCTGATATCCATGGCTGCTCCACATAAAGGTTCACTCTCTCAGAGGTGCGAATCAGCATCAGAAGAATGCTAGCTGTTAGAGTTGCCAATTTCTGTGAACACCCGCAAACAGCTTTCAGTTCCTGGTAAGTAATGGCTCTGCTCAGCCCAACCCCACACCCCATCCACACACACACTGCCTTGTTCTGGAAGAGCCTAGGGTTCCTGTCCACCACCTACAGCCTTCAGGGCTGTTCTGACTCTGTCCCACCAACACTGCTCTCTTCTCTGGAATTAGTTTTATTTGGTTGTGTTTTTTTAATTCTCTTTTGAAACAATATATACAAGCAGAAAAGTGCACATATATTTGAGTGTATTGCTCAATGTATTATCACTAACTGTACATAGAACCCATTCAGGTCCCCAACCATTCCTGACTCTGAACAGCATAAATTTGCTTTTTTGTTCTCTTTCTGTACTTTGTAGAAATAGAATTTTAAAATAGATTAAGTAAACTTCATGTAGCTTTTACCAGATATGTAAAATAGGCACAGATTTTGAAAGATACAAAGATCATTGCTTACATGTATCAAACTCAGCTCTAAAAAAGGAAAAACAAAAAGGTTGTGATCGAGTATGAAAATAGGGTTGCATTGCAGATTGTCCTTTGTGTTGATTCAGTGGGGCTGGCCATTGCCCAAGTGCCCTGTCCGTCCTGGCTTTTGAATCTGCTCCTGGAGACCACCTGGGTCCCCGAAGCTTAGAAGTCCGACGGGCTTGGCTTTCTTCTAGAAGGCCTCAGACTGTGTGCTTGGCAGCAGCCCTCCTAAGGTTTTCCTTTCATGGTGAAGCCCAGACGGAGTCCCTCACACTCTTTAATGACCCAGGGGCCAGTCCTCACAGAGACTGGGTGGGTTCTGCATGTTTGTGAGACCAAGGGAGAAGCCCCAGCTCTACTCAAGCTTCAGAGCCTGAGCCTGAGCCCAGCTGCCAGCCAGCATGACCCATAAACTTCTCCTGACCTATGAACTATTGGGGCAGGGTGAGCACAGCTGCAAAGTGCCCACCTCCAATGATTAGTGTCCTTCCATGGCTGGTCCCAGTCAGTGACCTGCTGTGCCTAAGGCACCATTGAAGATAGACAACAAGGTGGAGGAGCAAGTCCATTCTATCAGAGGCAACTCTTCTGCAAACCCTATGAACTCAGGTAGACTGTACTGCTCCTACTTTAGAACATGTAATTACCATCTTGCCCCAGAATGACTTGCCTTAGCACCTGAGTTCATGTCCCTCATGGTCAGAGGGGGCATGCATAGTTGCAGTGGTCATGGAACCAGTGACTCCATGAGGGTTTCTCAGAGGGGATCCATCTTCGCAAGCTGGTAGAGGCCTCCCAAGATGACTGAGGTTTTGTCACAGGTAAGCACTGTCTCAGTTCTCCACAGGGTCTACACAGCCTACACGTGTGAGCAAGTGGTCCCCAAACAACATAGTGTGAGTTGTCACTACTCTGACTTCACAGAGTAGACAAGTCATTGCTTTGTGGTCTTGTCAACCCACAGGGCACATCGGTTGTTCCTTGCCTGGTATATGGTGATTTCAGAGCAAGGTCTAGTGAAGTTCTGTGTCTGGGAGGGGCTGGGAAGGGACTCAGTGATAACAGAGCAGGCTGGTACCCACAAGTGAGAAAGCAGGCTTCCTTTTCCCCCCTAGATCGCAGGAAATCAGGTATCATGAGGGAAATGGATGCGATGAAGAGCAAGAAGAGTCAGTTTTTGTAACATATATTTTCTGTTATCTCGTTGTTTAACTTCTCGGTTTCTTTTGTGTGTGAGGTGCTTAGAATCTCAATTTCTACCTTTGTTTTCAAGATTTACCCCCAAATCTCTTATATGATCCTAAACATCATTCTTCTGTATTCGCTTTGGGGTAATTCAGTGGGTGATTTTTTTGTGTGAATTCCATTGGTTGGGGTAATCTTCAGTTGATGGCTTTTGGTTATCTTGATTTTTTTTAAATTAAAAGATTATTTTATTGGGGGCTGTTACAGCTCTTATAATAATCTAACATCAATTGCATCAAGCATATTTGTACATGTTGCCAACATTATTTTCTAAGCATTTACTTTCTAGTTGAGCCCTTGCTATCAGCCCCTTTTTCCCTCCCTCCCCCTACCATATGACCCCTTGATAAATTATAAATTATTTTCTTATCTTACACTGGCCTCTGTCTCTCTTCTTCCATGGTTTCTGTTGTTTGTCCCCTTGGTATGTGGATTTGTGTGGTTATGTGTCAATCGTTGCAATCGGTTTCCCTTTCCTCCCCTTTTCCCCAACTTCCCCCCTGTCCTCCTGGGATCGCTACTTACATTTCTGTTCCTGGATTTTGTGTCCTAAGCTCTTACCTGTAACTTTGCACATCCTCTGGTCTAGCCCACAGTGCAAGGAAGGACTGGGGTCATGATAGTGGGGAGGAAGTCACACGGAACCCGAGAACTAGTATATTTCATGGGTGCTAAACTGCACCCTGCCTGCCTCATCCCTTTCTTGTGACCCTTCTGTGAAGGGATGTCCCACTGTCTGCACGCGGGTTTGGGGTCTCTGCTCTGACCCCCCTCATTCAACAATGTTTGTTTGTGATCTAAGCTTGAAGTTATCTTGATTTTTTTTAATGATTAATGCTTTTGGTTGTTGCTTGTTTGGCATAGTGCTCCAGTAGTGGATGATGTGCAGCGTTCTGGGTTGTGTAGAGGGAAATGGGTTGACTCTTTGGGTTAGAGGAGAAAGATCAGGTAATAGTTGAAAATTATATTGTGTGGAGATGATGAAGAACTGATAGGTTTGGGTGGATGGCAAGAATAGATTTGAAATGTTCAAATAGAGTACTTGAGCTATACAAAAAGTAAGGTTTATATGACAGTATTAATCACAAGTGGTTTCTGGTTAGGAATGATTTTTGATAAATTGGAAAAGGGAATTTTAAGAGGTGTGCTAGTACTTGTTCGTCTATGTTAAAGTGTCTGACTGAGAATGGGGAGCGAGTCTTGAGGTAGTGGTGTATGGAGGATATGAAAAGTATATCTTGTAATCTACCAGAATGATTTATCGACTCACTATATCATATCTAGAGAGCCAAGCAGATCCATGTTACTGGGTTTACAACAAAGACTTCTTGTTTTGTTGACAATCTGGTTCCCTGCTTTAAAGGACTGTCATATGGAAAATAGTAAATATGAGAATTCTGTGCCCTGCCATGCTTTTCCTCCTTAATCAGGGGTCCCAGGGAGGAAATAGGCCATAGGAATGGAAGTGTGATTGTTGGGGGCCATGGGGGGGTTAATCAGGGGGAGGTCATGAGGTAAATCAACTAAGCTGACGACTGGAAACCACTGAGGTTGATTGCTATACTGCATTTCATGTTCTCTGGGGTCTGGGAGGCTTTTATAAAAATGATTTTTAAGTCAAAATAGTATTGAAGCACCCAGAGTTCATTTCAAGCATCTGATTTCCCAAGGCTCAGTTCCACCTACCTGTTAAATTCTGCTTGAAATTGGTCGAGTTCACTAGGAGTTTCTATATACAAGCCGTGTTTTCCCCTGAGTTGTAAGTATTAGAGAGCCATGTTGAGTGGAGAATTTCTTTAATAAAATAAGAATTTATATTTATTTTACACACGTCTCTTAACTAAGACACATGAACTTCTTAACCTGATACATTTTTAATGAGAAAAAAATGATCATATGTCAGTAACCCACACACATACATATCAAAAAGTATACCAAGTGTTTGTTCACTAGTGTCAGGGGAAGTCAGCCCCTAACACATCATTACGGGCCCGGTAGGTGCAATTGTACAGAGATAATAAGTAAAGATCATAGTAAAGTTATAGAGAGCATGAGAGATAGAAGTGAAGTATTGAAGTAAATGGAGCCAATTATTCATGGTAGCATGCTCATCTCAGCTCCTCTCGATGGTCCTCGTGGAGGGAGATAGTCCTTTTTTAATGCTAGCCCAGGCTTCTTATATTCTCTGGGGACATGCAAGCCCCCTAATTTCAGATGAGTACATAAATCGCAGGGAGGGGTTATGCCATAGGTAATGAGAAGGGGTGGTCTAGGGTCATACATGCAATACATGTCACAGAGTCAGTTTGGCCTGTTCACTGACTCAGTTGATAGAGATCATTATTGGTAGGGTGAGAACGCTTGGTCACAGGCCTCAAGGAGGAATAGTTTATTGTCCCCAGTAGCAGGGAGTCAGGCCTGCCATATAGTCTGGTTGATTAACTGCCCTAGAGACCTACCCTGTAGTCTGGTGACTAACTGCCCTGGGGAGGATATCTGTAAGTGTTTGACCTCTCCTCACACACTAGAACAGTAAAAAGACAAAGACCATTGCAATGTTGGGAATCTCCCTTACAAGAAAGATAGGTGATTTGTCTGTCAGGAGAAAGGATCCAAATATTTTACAGGTTTAGGATGGAGAAATTCCAATAGATGATGTGGTACCCCTCTCTTTTACGAATATAATGCATGTATCCAAGAACTAAGTAGAAGTGATGATAAAAAAAATTGGGGACAAGTTGAGACCTAAGAAATTCAAAATAAAATAAAGCCAGGATCTTGAATGGAGCATCAAGACTCTCCTGATTGGATCAGAAACTTTGAGCCGCATTATACACTAAGGGACAATTACCACTGAAACATGGCCATATATAGATTACCCTAGTGCCAAGAACGGAAAACTTACTTCAGATATGTTAGGATACTGAAATATACATGGCTGATTATCTCTGACTCAGGTAAGCATGTCCAACTCTTATTCCCTAACAGCAGTAGTGTGTTAGACATGATATCGGGAACTGTGGTTTATAGTAGGATTTACATCCATTGTATAGTGCATGAGAATAATTACTTCCTGAGGAAAAGAAAACAAGACAGAAAAGTTCTTATGTGCCTGATTTCAGACCAGGCTGGCAGTGGTATCCTTGATGGACCACAGCACATTGAACTTTGTTCTATGTAAGCTGGCTATAGACAACTTTACCACCTCAATATGTATGAAGTTCCCTGTGCAGTGATTTACTAACTGAATTCCCTCTCCTGTATCACATAAAATACAAGTGGTTTGTGTTTTTCTAGAAAGAAGCCTCTGCTATTTTAGAAGGAACTACATTGAAATATCACTGATGGGAGCACAGATTGCCACAGGCCCTTAAAAGCAAGCTGACACATCGTTATGTAATAAATACATGTACCACATGGCAGCCATATACCTCTTAAGGATTAATGCATGAAAAAGATTGTATGTTCAGAAAATAAGTGATATTGACTTTCTAATAACATCTTTATTGAAAATGTTAGAAAATAATGGATCAATCATTTCAAAATTCCAATATATTGATGAGATACAAAAATAAAATGCCTATATAATTAAAAAGAAAATTTATGTTGTTGTATTCTTGATGTTCAGTTAACCTTTATATAAAACTCTTATACATGAGTTTCTGTGGATCTGTTTATCTCAAGTACCCAGACTAACACATTATGGTACCTTAGGAATGAGGTACCAGAGAAACAAATCGAGAGTAAATGTTTGTTCAAATGTTTGCTTACTCACATCTAACCAATCAAAGCCATCTTATAACGTGGATGGCTCCAATTCGCAGAAGCACCCGTAATGATTCACTTATGCCAGCAGCTGAACTGGTAAGGATGTGTCTGTGGCTGCCCTCCATCTCTCCCCTCTGGTCTCTGTGTTAATTCACATCCTGCAACCACCACCCACACGGACTCCGCACCCCTCCTCCTGGCTAACACGTCACGGAGGGGGGTTGCATTACCATGAAAGTTCTTTGTCAAAGTCTTGTTTTTTAATCCTATTAGAAATGGATACTCTTGAACCAAAACACTGGTCATATGAGGCTGGTTTCAAAATGAAGGTTGTGTCAAGAGCAGAAGAGAGCAATAACAGTAGGGAATTCTGTGTTGACGAAAAGCAAGTGAGGGAGTGGTGGAAAATGAAGGCTGACTTGGAACAGATTCCAAAAGCTAAAAAAGCTCGTAGTGGATTAATGTCTTTTTATGGGGCTTTAGAGAGTGAATTGCATAAATGGGTTATGGAGTGTCGTTAAAATGGTTACTGTGTAACACACATGTTAATCCGCATACGTGCTTCACAAATGGCTAAGGATGACAAACATGAAGCATCAGGCATTGAAAAATTTACTGCATCAGCAGGATAGTGTACCCACTTCCTGAATAGGTTTGGCCTAAGTTTGAGACAAAGCACAAAGATTTACCAGAAATTGCCACAAGACGCTGAAGAAAAAATTACTGTATGTCATTCCAGTCATTGATTATAAAACAAAGAAGGATTTATAATTATGACCTGGCAGATATTGAGAATATGGATGAAACTGCCATGACTTTTGATCTTCCAATCAACAGAACTATGGCAAGTTAAGGAGAAAAAAACATTTTTCTCAAAACCGCAGGAAATGAAAAAAACAAAAAAAAACACTTTACCCTTGTTCTATCACGTTTGGCTAATGGAACTAAGCTGCGTCCTGTCATTATTTTTAAAAGACCTTGCCTAAAAAGATCAATTTCCCACCAAAAATTTCTGTGCATGCACATGTTAAAGGCTGGATGGATGAAGATGGGAAAAAAATGGCTGGAAGAAATTTGGAACCAATGACCAGGAGCAGACTTAAAGAAAAAGCCATCGTCACTTGTCTGGGATATTTTCAGAGCCCTCCTACCGGATGACATAAAAAAAATTGGCAAAATCTAGTAAAGTTACTTTAGCCGTGATTCCAGGTGGGCTTACATCTGTACTGCAGCCTCTGGATGTATCTTTGAATAAGCCTTTTAAAGACCATGTGTGAAGGATGTGGCATGAATGGGTGTCATCTGGTCAAGCCCAATTAACAAAAGGAGGAAATCCAATGAATCCTAACAGAGTTAACAACAAAGTGGGTTCGAGATGCATGGGAAGACATTCCAGAAGACATGGTGCGACGTGCCTTCCAGAAATGTAGTAATAGTAATGCTTTGAATGGCAGTGAAGACTGTGCTTTGTATGAAAATGACAGCAGTAGTGATGATGGCGATCTCAGTGAGGACAGCATCTATGATGACCTCACACCAGCTGAAGCTCTGCATTGGGATACAGATGATGATGATGAGGAATCCAGTTTTGAAGGATTTTAACTCTACATTTTAGCTTGGTTGCTGATTGAGCTAAGGGAGTAGTACTCATACAATACCTTATTGTTTTTGTTGAACCTGTTTTCCACTTACTGTGCTGGTTTACTAATGTTAAATGACTTTTCCTTTTGTTTTTTTATTTAAAGTAAATATTTAAACACATTATCCCCGATGTCTCCATTTTTAGTAATTTTATTTTCATTTGTTTTGATTATTGAAACTCACCAAGTTTCTGCATTTTCTTCTTCTTTTTTAAGCCTTTTATTAGGGACTCATACAACTCTTAAACCAATCCATACATATACATACATCAATTGTATAAAGCACATCTGTACATTCTTTGTCCTATTCATTTTCATAGCATTTGCTCTCCACTTAAGCCCTTTGCATCAGGTCCTTTTATTCCCCCTCCCTCCCTGCTCCCCCCTTCCTCATGAGCCCTTGATAATTTAAAAATTGTTATTTTGTCATATCTTGCCCTATCTGGCATCTCCCTTCACCCCCTTTTCTGTTGTCCATTCCCCAGTGAGGTCACATGTAGATCTTTGTAATCTATTCCCCCTTTCCAACCCACTCACCCTCTACCCTCCCAGTATCGCCCCACACCCCTGCTTCTGAAGGTATTATCCATCCTGGATTCACTGTGCCTCCAGCCCCTATCTGCTCCAGTGTACAACCTCTGCTCTATCCAGACTTGCAAGGTAGAATTCAGATGATAGTGGGGGCGGGAGAGGGGTGCGGGGGAGGAAGGAAGCATTTAGGCACTGGAGGAAAGCTGTATTCTTCATCAGTGCTACGTTGCACCCTGGCTGACTCATCTCGTCCTCTAGACATCTCTGTGGGAGGATCTCCAGTGGCCGACAAATTGGCTTTGGGTCTCCACTCTGCACTTCCCCCTTCATTTGCTATGGTAAGATGTTATTTTTTTTTTCTGATGATGCCTTATACCAGATCCCTTCGACACCTTGTGATTGCACAGGCTGGTGTGCTTCTTCCATGTAGGCTTTGTTGCTTCTGAGCTAGATGGCCGCTTGTTCACCTTCAAGTCTTTAAGACCCCAGACACTATCTCTTTCGATAACCGGGCACCATCTGCTTTCTTTGCCACATTTGCTTATGCACCCGTTTGTCCTCAGCGATCGTATCATGGAAGTGTGCACCCAATGATATGAATTGTTTGTTTTTTGATGCCTGATAACCGATCCCTTCGGAACCATGTGCTCACACAGGCTGATGTGTTCTTCCATGTGGGCTTTGTTGCTTCTGAACTAGATGGCCGCTTGTTTATCATCAAGCCTTTAAGATCCCAGACACTATCTCTTTTGATAGCCAGGCACCATCAGCTTTCTTCACCACATTTGCTTGTTCACCCGCTTTGGCTTCAGTGGTTGTCAGGAGGATGAGCATCATAGAATACCAATTTAATACAAAAAAAGTATTCATGCATTGAGGGAGTGCTTGAGTAGAGGCCCAAGGTCCTTCCGCCACCTTAATACTAAACCTATAAATATAGGCACATGGATCTATTTCCCCATCCTCCTATATATTTGCATATACATGTCTTTGTCTAGACCTCTCTAAATGCCCTTTCCCCCCTAGCTCTTTCCTCTATTTCCCTTGACTGTCCTCCTACTCCACTATCATGCTCCTTCCCCACCTGGGTTACAGATATACCTCTTCGTTACCTTACCCTTGATCATTCCCTACCAAGCCTGCCACTTCCACCTCACCAGCAATTTAGATACCATGTTGTTCCCTTGTTGCTGGGTTTGTTATCACCACTTCCTTATCCCCCACCTCCCCCTATCCCAAGTCCCCCGGAACTGTCGGTCCCATTATTTTTCCCCCAGATAGTTCATCTAGCCTGTCTTATTTAGACAGACCTGTGGAGATAATAACATGCACAAAAACAAGACAGAGGAAAACAAAGCAATAGTATACAACAAAACAACAACAAACCACTGACAAAGAACAAAACACATCAAGAAAGAAGAGCTTGTAGTTAGTTCAAGGATCATTTGTTGGCTTTAGGAGTGTTTTCCAGTCCAGTCTGTTGAGGCAGCACGCCCTGGCCCCAAAGTCCACTTTCAGCATTCCCTGGGGACCTTGCTGCTCTATTCCTTTGCTGTTCCGCTGCACTCCCCCAGTGCTTTGCCTCAGTGTGGTGGGATCAGGTCGGACGCAATTCCCACACTGTGTCTCCAGTGCTGTCCCCTGTAGCGCCATGGGTCAGTGAGGGGCATCGTGTCTCATAGTGGGGCCAGCCTTGTTGTCCTCTCTGTGGACTGGCTGCTCCAATCAGGAACATCATCCTCACAGTCTGGTGGGCCAGGCTATTCTCCAGTCTCTCCTCCTCCCCGTTCATCTGCTGCCATGTGCTCTGATGAGATATGTCCCTCTCTGGGTGCTGCAAAATCAATGTCATCCTTTGAAACAAATTCTTCTGGGGGAAGGGGCATTTTCTTTCTTCTTGAGCCCTTGGTATCAGCTCTTTGCTTTTCTCCCCTCCCTCTTCCATGCTCCCTCCCTCAGGAACCCTTGATAACTTATAGAGGCTATCAACAACTTGTGATCACACAGACTGATGTGCTTCTTCCATGTGAACTTTGTTGCTTATCAGCCAGATGCTTTATCGTTTGATAGCCTGGCAACAACATCTTTGCTCATGCACCCACTTTGTCCTCAGCAATTGTGTTGGGAAAGTGAACATTGTGGAATGCCTGGTTAATAGAATAAAGTGTTCTTACATTGAGGGAGTTCTTGAGTACAGGCCCAATGTCCATCTGCTTCCTTAACACTAAACCTATACATATATGCACCTAGAGCAATTTCCCCATCATTCTATATACATTTACACATATACATATCTGTTTTTAGATCTCTACAATTGCCCTTTGCCTTCTAGTTTTTCCCCTATTTCCTTTTATCCCACTATCATGTTCAGCCTTCATTTGGGTTTCAGTAATTCCTCCCAGTTACATTGGCCTTGATCAAGCCCTACCAGGCCTCTTATACCCTCCTTGCCATTGAATTTGGATCAATTGTTATTCCCTTGTCCCTGGGATTTTAACACCCACTTCCTTTACCCTGCCTCCCCTTCTCCCATGTTCCCTAGAACAATCAGTCCCATTGTTTTCTCCTCCCCATTGTTTATCCCACCTACCTTATTTAGATAGGCCTGCAGAGATAATATGCACAAAAAACAAGACAGTGAAAACAAAGCAACAAAAGAAAACAAAATCATAAAAAAAGAGAAAAGCCTGTAAATAAATCAAAGTCCATTTGATGATCTTTAGGAATTTTTTCTGGTGGAGTCTCATGGGTTGTCAAACCCTGGCCCCAAAGGCACTTTTCGTATTCCCTGGTCACTTTGTTGTTCTGTTCCCCTTGCTGTTCTGTTGTAGGCCCTTAGTGTTCCATCTCAGTGTGGTGGGGTCAGATCAGATGTAATTCCCACATGGTCTCCAGTGTTGTCCCCTGAAGCTGTATGGGTCAGTGAGGGGAGTCAGTCAGGGATGTCATATCTTGTAGTGGTGCTGGCCCTATAGTTCTCTCTGTGCTTTGGCTTCTCTGAAGAGCAATATTGTCCTCAGGACACTGTGAATTCTTATATTTTGTGTGAGGCTAGCAGACTGAGTCCGTTTTCTCACATTCCTTACATTGATAAGGCCATTTTCCACTGTGAATTCTCATATGTTCAGTGAGGATACAGTAAAAGTTCCCTCATTTTCCTTATATTCATAAGGTCTCTCTCCACTTAAGTCTCATATATTCACTGAGGCAAGTAGAGAGAGTAAAAGTTTTCTTAGATTCCTAAAGCCTCTCTCCACTGAGCATTCCACTATGTTGACTGAAGCTAAACAGAATGCTGGAAAGGTTTCTTACATTCCTTACATTGATAAGGCCCCTCTCCACAGTGAAGTTTCATGATTTTTGAGGGTAGTAGATTGAGAAGAGTCTCTTTTGCATTACTTACATTGATAAGGCCTCTCTCCACTGTGAATTCTCATATGTTTATTGAGGGAGGCTGATTGAGAAAAAGTTCTTTTACATTCCTTACATTCATACGGCTTCTCTCCACTGTGAGTTCTTACATGTTGATTGAGGCTAGTCATTTGAGTAAAGGTTTTCTTACATTCCTTACATTCATAAGGTCTCTGTCCATTGTGAATTCGCATATGTACATTGAGGGCAGTAGATTGAGTAAAAGCTTTGTTACATTGCTTACATTCATAAGGCCTCACTCCATTGTGAATTCTCTTATGTTGAGTGAGTTGTGAGGATCGAGTAAACGTTTTTTCACATTCCTTACATTCATAAGGCCTCTCTCCACTGTGAGTTCTCATATGTTCATTTAGCCTGCTCATTTGAGTAAAAGTTTTCTCACATTCCTTACATGCATAAGGCCTCTCTCCACTGTGAATTCTCTTATGTTTATTGAGGGAGGCTGATTGAGTAAAAGTTCTTTTACATTCCTTGCATTCATAAGGTTTTTCTCCACTGTGAGTTCTCAGATGTTGATTGAGGCTAGTCTGTTGAGTAAAAGTTTTCTTACCTTGTTTACATTCATAAGGCCTCACTCCATTGTGAATTCTCTTATGTTGAGTGAGTTGTGAGGATCGAGTAAACGTTTTCTCACATTCCTTGCATTCATAAGGCCTCTCTCCACTGTGAATTCTCTTATGTACACTGAGGGTAGTAGAATGAGTAAAAGCTCTGTTACATTGCTTACATTCATAAGGCCTGTCTCCACTGTGAACTCTCATATGTTGAATGAGGTGTGAGGATTTAGTAAAAGTTTTCTCACATTCCTTGCATTCATAAGGCCTCTCTCCACTTTGAGTTCTCATATGTTGATTGTGGCTAGTCATTTCAGTAAGTTTTCTCACATATCCTTACATTCATCAGGCCACTCTCCTTTGTGAATTCTCTTATGTTGAATGAGGCATATGTAGTTGAGAAAAAGCCTTACCACACTGCTTATATTCATAACACTGGAAACTCCATGAAGAGTGTTTTCCTTATATCTTCCCCTAGATTTTACTGGAAAATATCTTCTGTTGAAAACAAAAAGTTAAAAAGACATTTTTTACCATTTCATTATTAACATGGATACTAAACATTCAATTTACTCCCTCAATTGTCTAGTAAACCATTATTTAAATATCTGGGTGTGATACAACAATAATGGTCACAGGGTTAATGAAATATATAGTGATTCTATATATGAACATAAGAGAAACATATTTCAAATATTCATAATATAATTCACAAGTACATAGTGGCAGTATGGCTAACATATTAGTGATAGACACAAATTCAAACACACACAAACATATATAGATATGAAACACAGAAAGTATATCCAAAGTCATACATACAGGGTATATATTTTTATCTACATACATATATATGTATAATTATGAACATACTTAGAAATTACACACATGTAAATATAGATAGAAATATAAACTGCATTCTATTCAGTAACCCCATAAGATAGACTATAAATATGATTTTTATAAGAATAGCCAGCATCATATGTATGATAGGGTGTTGCTGATATGCTAGAGGCACTCTCCATTCCGTTACAGGCCAGATGGTTAATACAATGCACCACCAGGATCATGTTCCTCTGTCTACATGTTCATAATATATAAACATATATAATACATTAATCTACAAATACATAAGAGGGGCATCAAAATGTGGAAAATTTTCATTTGCCATGATCTTTTCTATGCTCCCAGCATATGTTTCAAAATTGCCTTTGATTGAGTTGATTTTGACTCATATCTACTTTATAGGACCATACATAAATAGCCCTATAATTTTCTGAAACTATAGCTTCTTGTGGACGAAGGCCTTATTTTTCTCCCCAGGAAAATGGTTTACCAGGCCAATGATTAAGCACTACACACAATGAATTAGGTGTTGGCCTCCTAAATGATGGTGCTGTTGAAACAAAGCTGCTATCCAGACATAAGAGGAGGTGATCTACTTCCATTAAGTTTAACATCCTCAAAAAATCTTATGCAAAATTCCACCATGTACTATGCTGTCACTATGATTTCAAATGCACAAAAGAGCAGTGGGTGAAGATGTGCAGACGATGCATTGCTGGTGCACAGATAGTTGTGGTATATATCATACATAACAACTGATTTTATGTATAATATATAAACATAACTATATGTAAAATATTATTAGATGATAAGACAATTTTGGCTCATAGTGACTTACATGGAAAATTGAAGGAGATCACCAAAATATTTCTCCCCCATACTCAATGGAAATTCTGATGGCTATTTTGTGTTATTAGCTGAGAACATAATCATCTGTACCACATGGATTTAATTCCTGAATATTTGCTCATCTTTCCTTATAATACTGGTAGTAATTGAAATATTGGTTTGGTAGATTCCAGAATAACAACATGCAAGATTTGACAGTGTGGCAAATAGACAAAGTAATGGTAGACTGCAATATGTAGATATTTGTGATCATGGGAAGCCTGTGATATAATTGTTCTGGAGAGAAAATTAACTTAATTGGCATATCTAACCAGGTATTCCTAAGCCATTGTTGTATATATTTGGTAAGTAAGGAATTAATTTGAAATGATGAAGTTCTTTTTACCTACAATAGCTATGTTTGTGAGGTTTTCAACAATCACATCTCTGTAGAGACACTTCTGAGAAACATCCAGCATTGTCCATTCTTCTGTGGTAAAATCCAAAGTAACATCCACATCAGTCACTGAGTCCTAAAAGAGCCCACATAATCTCTTTAATCTGAATCCTAAGCAATCAAATACATGTTAAAAGAAAGATGAGGCTTATAATATTGAGGGATGTTCATTTCATTGTGATTTTGACACATAGTATGAGTTCCATAGCACTATTAGGCTTTACTCATTGTTATCATTCTCTAACCATATACATTTACTTCTCAAAAGATTTCATCTCATCTCATGGACATATCAATATGAAGAACCTTCAATATTTTTGTAACAAACTTCCACTAATTACCTTTAGTTCCACTTTATCCCACTCACTTTGTGAAGTCTCCTCAAGTTTATAACATAATAAGCCCATCACTTCCCACTTGGACTGTCTGACTCTGTTCTAATCCTAACTTAAGATTTTATAATAGCTCAGAAATTCTCTACTATAAACAACATATTCCATATCATGTCCTTGCTCTCTTTATATCTCTCCCTTTCTGTGGTATTATTGTGTGTTTATGAAGGGAGGGGAAACACCTTCCACAGGAAAAATGAAATATATTTCTTTATAGACTAAGCAAACATAGAAATATTAACAATCAAGAAATACACCAAGACTGGCATCTTGTTTATTTGCTATTGTCTAGGCATGAGCTTGTGAAGCATGCTTCACCAGGAGCTTGGAAGGGTAGGAAGACAAAATAAATGTGATGGAAAGAGGTTATGCTGCAATAAAGTAGGGAGGCATTAGCCTGAATGGCTACATAGTTATCACTGGTATTGCTCTTTTGCAAGCCCGTGAGTTTCTGAAGGCAGGGAGTTGTGAGGTGGCAGTTACTTGACAGTGGTGTAGGTTGGTGCCCCTATAGAACTAATCTGCAAGTTAGGCTTGTAGAAAAACACACAATTCTCAACTTTCTCCATGCTTAGTCATCGTGCATATGTGGAATATAAGGTGCACCATTCCCCTAGGTCTTAAATCCAGGTTTCAGTTTCAGAGGTTTTAGGCAGGCTGATTGAAAAGTAAGGTTGAATACCAGGTGGCTCTTTGATCAACATTTTTAATCTAAGTTTTAATTCCTTCCAGAAAAAAGGTTAGTTTATGCAAAAAAAAGTTAGGTTATATAAAAAAACAAAACAAATGGTGAATCAATAGATACATTAAATTTGTTGGAAAATGCCTCTTTAGAGTGTTGGGAAGCAAAGATATTACTTTGAGGACTGAGTTTACCTGACCTAAACATGCTATTGTCAATGGTTTCATATGCATGTGAAAGATGGACGCCGAATAAGGAAGGATGAAGAAGAATCAATAAGTTTGAATTGCAGTGCTGGTCAAGAATATCCCAAGTACCATGGACATCGAAAAGGACAAACAATTCTGTTCTGGCAGATGTAATGTCAGAGTGCTACTTAGAGGTAAGGATGGTGAGGGTTAATATATAATTTGGAAATGTTATCAGAAGAGAACTGTACCTGGAGAAGAAGAATATGTTTGGTAAAATAGAGGGGCAGTGAAAAAAGTAATCCCTCTACTAAATGGATTAACAAACTGCAACAATGGGTTCATCTTAAATTGAGAGGATGGCACAAGAGGACCGTGTTTTTTTCTGTCATGCACTGGGTCCCTGGGAGTTGGAATTGACTCAATGATAGCTAACATAACAACAGACTGAGAAACCTCTAATGATCACACTAGACATACACAAAGACATGCTAATGTGCTAGTTATATTTACAAGTTATTATTTCTCTAATTTATAAAAGGGATGGGTTTCTTTTGTTAAAAATTAGAACAAACAAAGTGACTACAAAATCAATGAGGAATTCCTAAACTTCATTAAACCATTCCTCTGGAGGTTAGCTGAAGGAAATTGTCTAAGGTCCACCCAGCATGACACAAGGCAGAACATTTTCACAAACTTGGGCTTTATTGTGATGGCAACACACACTTAGGTGTGACTGGCTATTTGTCTGTCAAATGGAGTGTAAATTATTTAATCCTCTACACTGAGGTGTCAGCTGGAAAATCAGAAGGTCCAACAGAGCTATGGATCCATAGTAATCACTGTTTCAGGCTGTTTAGAAGGTCAATAATTGTGGGAAATTAACACTTTGGGAAATATGACTAGGACTATATTCCCTAATTTATAACAGAGGGTATCTGGAAAGCTAGTATTCCACGGTAGGAAAGCCACCACTTTGGTAAGTTAATGCCCAAGTACATTATCCTGCATTAAACATCATTCCTTAAAGTGAGCACATGTTTGATTCTATCTCCCTATACAAGTGGACATTCCTTTGCTATCTTCTCCTGCTGTGGCACCCATCCCCCTCTTTCCTTCCGCCCTGAAGCAGGTATTAGGTTTTCTCACCTGTGAGCTTAGAGACCTTATTGTGGTTGCCACCCACCTTGTGATGGATGTAACTACTGAGTATTCATATATTATGGCTACCTATAAATATCCCAAGATAGTAAAGACTCTCTCTCCTATCTCTTCTCCCAACTCCATGTGGACCAGCAAGAGAAGCTGAGGTGAGCATGCTACCACAAAATGTGTCCGACTCCTTTATTTTATTCTCTCTCTTATCTTCTCTAACTTTACTATGATCTTTATATATTATATCCATACAATTGTACCTGTAGATGCCTCGGTTATTAGAGGCTGGTTTCCATTGACAGTTATTCAGTTGAGTCAAAAGAAAATTTCGTGAGAAACTTGTAGCCTAACTGTAAGATAAATGAAAACTGAAGATCTGGTAGCTAACGACAAAAGTTTTCAGATATGTTGAATAAATCCTTTAAAAAATCATTTCATTGGGGGCGCTTGCATATATCATAACATAGCTTAATCACATCAAGCAGTATTGTACAATTGCTACCACAGTCAATTTCAAAATATTTTCTTTATTCTTGAATTCCTCGATATCAGACCCCTTATTAAACACCTTTTTACTGTTTTGTTGTTTAAGTTCGAGTTATTGGGTTGAAACAACATTAGTTTGGAAAGAACACTTACTAACTTTCTATGAGACCAGAAATAAACTGATACCAATGTCAGATAAAGCTATTTCAAGAAAATTGTAGACTAATAGTCATTGAGTCATTCATTCTTGATACAATATTCAATTGTATCAATATTGGTAATGGATCTGCATGAAAAAGTTCTTTAAGAACTGGAATCTGAGTCAGACATATTACTAAGTATCATATACACTTGAGAATAATCTGACCCGAAAATCAGCCAAGGCACCAAATTTTACCACAAAAACTGCATTAAAAATGTGCTGAGAAAACTGGACCTATACACGAGTCTATACGGTATATATCATGATTAATCAAAAACAAAAAATTAGCATTCAAATATACCAATTGATAGGGGGAAAACTATTCAATTAAAGAGACAGAATATATACTAAACAAAGCATGACTTTTCAAATTAAAAGGAAAAAACACAAATCTAACATGAAACAGGTCTTACACATATGCTAATATACTCATAACAAAACAGACTTTGAAAAATGTCATATATAGCAGAAAGAGATAAAAATATCATCCAACCTCAGAAACAGGACAAATATACATGTTCATTTTCAACACTCATATTTAAAATTATACTGTATGTTCTAGCTAGGCCAATCAGAAAAATAATCATTAAAAAAAAAAGAAAAACGACTTTGAAGCAGAAGAAATAAAAATTCCCTATACATCATAAATTAATGTGTACATATGTAATACATTAATTAGTAAAAATAGAGGTATTGGCCTATGTACATGTATTTATATGGCAACACACTGAGGTCGTGGATGGACTTTGGACCACTGTTGGAGCCCTCCCTCAACACAAGAACACTTTGTTTTAACAACTTGGCATTCTGTGATGCTCATCATTCCAACATGATTGCTGCAGGAAAAAAAATGGGTGCACAAGCAAATGTGAAGAAAGCTGATGGTGACCAACTAGTTAAAAAAGCAGAGAAGCAACAAGCCCACATGGAAGAATCACACCAGCCTGTGTGATCCTGAGGTGTCAGTGGGATCAGCTAAGTGGTATCAGAAGACCCAAAACAAACAAACAAAACATAGAGATCCAAAACGCATCTGTAGACAATGGGACATCCCATCACAGAAGCGTCACAAAGAAGGGATGAGTCAACCAGGGTGCAGTATAGCTCCAATGAAACACATTATTCCTGTAGTTCCTTGAGATTTCCTCACCCTCCACTATCATGGCCCCAGTCTTGCCTTTCACTTTGAGCTACACAGGACCATGTACACTGGTACACATAAGAGCTTACCACATGTATACCAATGATAAAACCCTTTAAACTGGCCATAACACCTGCCTCTTAACTCATGATATTTATCTCCCAAATCTATCCCTTGCCTCCTGTTCTTGAACTGGGAACAGTGATTAATCCCAGGACCTAGATTCTGATCTTAAGTACAGACGCTGACTCTAGCACTCTAAATCCCTGGAAAGAACCCCAAACCAAACCCATCAACAAACTCATGTTGTGAATTATGATTGTGGAGGTGTCTCCTCTCTCACGTTTTACCTAAATGAAGTGAACTGCTGTAGGTAGACAAGCAAACCCAGGAATCAGACATATATCGTCTCTTCTCAGTTAACTTTTATATCATTTGCATATGGTTCATTACACTTGGCAAAATAAAGTAGTATATAAATGTTTAAATATGACAATATCATGACCAAGGGTTCTCAAAGCTCTCGTGTGGACCTGTTTTACTGTGTCCTGCCCTCAAGGAGCCTTCTCTGCTATTAGACATATGCAGGGATGTGTTCCCATATAAGCAAGGTGCCAAAGGGCTCAATTATACTATGTTACTAATTTGTAGATCACAACTGTATTCTCCCTGGAAAATGTGGTGAAGCTCATATTAAAGAAAACAAGTTCATTACCGGTTATTCTATCATCCATCGAAACCCTCCATCCCTTTATTCCCAGGTGATCCTATTCTCACAAGATGGAAGAGGTAGCAAATTAAAGGTGCTTACATTGGAAACATTGTCTCCATTTTTCAAAACGAACAATTTACCTTTTACTCAGACCTAGGAAAAAGGGTCACAGGAATACTTTGTACATCCCCTCTCAGTTTGAGCTGGCAACCCTAATATTTGTGTCCATGGCTCTAGATTCCTGTGAGCCAGGAACTTAACCTCACAAGACATCCTGCACAAGTGGGTGCTGTATCTTCACCCCCAAATGGAAAGATGTCAATCCCACATACACCCTGTGTGTCCAGAGCCAACAAGTCCCTCTCTCCCAGCACATTGGGGCTCTCCACTCAGAGAAAAGAGAAGTCCTGAAAAAGTTACTCATGATAAAAACAGCGGGTCAATCCCTCTCTCACCTAATGGGCTAAATGCTGGGGAGACATCCTGGGTGCATGGATATCTAAATATATCCTGAAATGCAAGGGAGACCAAATGTGGACAAATCAGCAACTAAGTTGTCATTAGTGGGAGTTTCATTATCTCTACTTTTGGCACAGGACTGAATGCCTTTGAGCTTCCAGAGGCAAAAGGCAGGGTTCCTGTCTGAGCCTGTCTTGCATACATACTGGCTGAGGATACCTCCCCTGAGATAAGTCCCCCTGCCCATGTTCCAGGCCCGCTTACCTTCCAGGAAGCACATAACATCCAAACAAGGTTGATCCACTACACTTCTTTTTGAGATCCTGCCTCCAGGTCTACCTGGGTCCTGAGAGTAAGCTGGGAAATCAAGAAGAAAAGGCTATAGACAAATGAAATGGCAATCACTTGTAATTACTTCAGCATGATTAATAATAAATCAGTAGGATTTATCTTCCTTGAACCTTGCTTATTGGAATAGCCATCCTTGGGTGAGTCCAGCTGAAAGCAGAGTGGACCTCATATAGATTGCTTTAGGTTGCTGCAGAGAGGCCTTCTTAGGTAACACAAGGCAGTCCTAGAACACCTTTGCTCACACATACACTCACACACGCAGGAAACACTCATTAAACTGATAAAAAACAAGGACTTAACCAGAGAGAATCAGGAAGCTACGTGAGAGTAAGAGACCATGGATAATATTTAACATCAAATAAGGGTACACCTACCACCCACAGCCTAACATTGTGTTCTGAATATTTGCTCCATTAGAAAATGTAATCTTTGATGAGCTTCTTTCTGTTTATATACATTATCAGACTAATTTTGTATGTTAGTAAATTAATTCTTTGTCTAACTTTATTCTTCCTTGATCGACCATGATTGTCCCTTAAGTTTTATATATGGCTTCTCTCTCTTCAGGCTTGGACAGCTTAAAATTAGTCATGTTCTAAATTTATGAGTACTGAGAGAGAATTATAACATGTGGCAGAGCATAATAACCAATGAAAACCAATTAACTAATTATAAAGTTGTACTGGCTTAATTATGTCTTTTTAGTGTGCTGCTTATTTGAGGATATTTTAATTAAGGGGATTCACAACTAATAGTAGGTTATTTTGTATTCACAATGTCAACAGTGTCTAGGGGTCCTCCAAGATTTCTTTCTGGGAAAATGGATATGTTTATTCATAAGGTATAAATAAGTAACATGTAAATATTGTGGGGTTTTTCACTAAGAAAGCCCAGAGCAATATACTTTATAAATAAAACACATATTTTAAGCCTTATACTTTCCACATTAAACAAGAATTCCTTTCCAAATTAGAAAACATTTAAGTTGTATAAGTATTATTGGCATGTTCAAAGAAATTTTTAAGTCAATATATACCCAATATGTAATACCAAGTTTAAAAATTTTTAAGAAGATTGACGCCAGGACAATTCTTAAAATTTACATTTAAACTGGAATTAAGGTAATCCGTGGGTAATTTTTTAATCCTCCCATTATTTGGCTGTAATCTATGAGTATATTTTAGCACTATAATAAATACAGTATTACAATGAGTGAGTAAAATGATGTACAATTTATGAAAACATTTCTAGCCTTCTAAAGGCAGCAGCTTTAACCATGTTTAACCACCACAATGACTCCCTTTGATGACCCACTATCAAGTTTGGAAATCCCATTGAATACCCTATGAGACAGTACACGTTTACTGTGCCAACATGGTTAATGAACACATGTGGGATTAAGTGAAGGGTGGAAAGATAAATGGCTCGGCAAGCCTCGCCTTTCTTGTCTCTTGCCTTTTGATCATCGGACCAGTGTGTGGCTGCCTTGCTTGCTCTGTGCCTCAATTTGCAAGCTACACAACCTGTGGGACACCTAACCCATAGACTGTGTCACTTTAATTTGAGGTTCCCTCAAGACCTGTATTGCCACACTATTGGAATTTATATCTCTTGAGCTGGGGACTACCAGACACTGTCATCTGGCTGACTGTTGGTGACCTACCTGCCTTGTTGTTTGCTGTCTGTGGCCAGGTAACCTGGACTGCTATACAGAGGACTACCCAGCGGCCTTAAAAACTTGAAGAACTGCCAGTGTTTCACAGCTGTCTCACCAGAGTGAGTTGCACTGTGCCATTTATACTGCTTTATAGATTAATTAACAGTTTATTTCTTATGGTTTCTATATCTACATAAATACATATATAAAATTATTAGTGTTCTGGTTTTGTTTCTCTAGAAAACCCTGTCTAACATACCCTATTTAGGAAAACATGTCTGCATGTGTTCTTATGGTCAATAACTTTGTACTAAGTGTGTATGCTTGCCTCAGTGAGATTTAAGTGCATGCACTTAATTGGGGAAATGTTTGTAAGAGAGAAAGTGCAGAGAATACCATGGAGGCTGGAGGATCACTCAGCTAAGACGCCAATCTTACCCTGAGAAAAGGAACAAAAAATGAGAGGTAGGAAAAACTTTCTTAAATGTCAGTGTAACCCAACAGATGTCCAGTAAGTTGACCAGGTTACCTCAAAACGAAATCACCCATTAGAGAACCGCCTCCTTTATCATAGACAAATTCCTGTGCTTCGTTTATATACTAGTCTTGAATTGCGCTTTGGCTAGTCCTGAGAACTCCAGTTCTCCGCACAAACATGCTGATGCAATTTAGAAGCAATGTTTCTTCATTGTCTCATTATGCTCATTGTGGTTGGAGTAGAATTACATTATTAGGTTTTATCATGTTGTTGTATTTTTATATATGAAAATGTGTTCATGTTTTCTAGTAAGATACATAGATATATAGGATGGTTTTCCTTCTGGATTAGGTTGAAAGAAATGTTTCCTCATTAGTGACATTCTTATGTGTATTAGTTACAAATGTTCCCAAACAATATCCTGCTCCTGTTTCCTGGGGGCTTTCATTTCATTTCCTGAAGACTGTCTCACAGAAGGCTCAATCTCTGTAGTGGGTGCTCAGGATCAAATATGCACAGGAACCAGACTCTGAGGCAGGTACAGATGAGTTGCCAGGGTGGGTTTCCTGTTGTGCTCACGGAATTCTCAATCTCTTATTTTCCCCTAGGGAACATCTCTTTATTATTATTTTCCATGTCCTGAGACCTATGAATTCAATTTTCTCACTTCTTATAAATTAAAATAATCCTGTGTGAACTGTTTGCCTTCAGAGGTCCTCACTTCAGTCAGAGCCGATATTCATTTAAGAGAAAGTATAGAAACCCATGACCAGAAAAGAAAGCGTTACCTGCAGGTCTGAAGGGAGTGGTCTCATTTCATTAAGAAACAAACCCTAGACAAACGTTTGCCCTTAGAGAAATGCTCAACTTGCCATGCAGAGGCTGCCAGTGAGAGAAGTTACCTTGTATAATGTTATCAATCCTGTAATTAGGGAAGAACTTTTTTCTCTGCTTATAAGCGATCTAGGCCACATGCAGTAGGCTAACCAGATTTTGCCATTCAGTGTGTTTTTGAAATACAGCTTTCTCCAGAGGTCCCATCAAAAAGACTGATTTTGAGGACCTCACTGTGTGAACTGGACTTTGCCTTCAACACACCTGATGCAGGAGAAAAGACCCTGAAACACTCCTTTGGACTTTAACCAGAAGCAGCCAAGCTTGAGAGGAAGCAGAGGATTACTATCCTCAGGTCCTGAACTTTGGATCACTGGGCATTGGTTCAAATCTCTATTGCTTTGATTTTACACAATGATAAACAACTTGGAACTTCCTTTTACTGGCCGTGTTCACGTTTCCTTTGCTGTCTATGATGTCTCAGTTCAGAAAATGGTTTTGCCTTTTCCTGTATGTCACATCCATATTGTTTTCAACAGTGTTCTGCCAATGAAATTTGGAATCCTTATAAGTGTTCTTTTAGAGGTGGGGGGAGTGGGGAAAATGAGCAGCAGATATTAAGGGCTCAAGTAGAAGGAAAATATTTTGAGAATTATGATGGCAACAAATGTACATGTTTTTGACACAATGGATGGATGTATGGATTGTGATAAGAATTGTACGAGCCCCCAATAAAATGATTAAAAATATAAGTGTACTTTTAGTGTAAAAGTCTACAGGAATTCAGATTCTACATCATTGGCCAAGTTGTTATTGTTCTTACAAATACCAAATTTACCATATAAATTCTTACATTATTTTCAAGCTGATAATGCTGCCTCTATAGTGGACCATAAATGTATACGTATACCTTAGATGCATGCAAGTATCTTGAAATCACATTTGATCAAAGCCCTCACCTAAGAACAATTTGTTCTTCTCATGTGACTGCTCAATACTCAATCCCTCATTCATGGATCACTGCAATGTAAGTAAATGGCAATGTGTGGCGAACAGATTAGATGGTGGCCAGTTATCAGAAAGAATAGTGTCTAAGGTCTTAAAGCCTTGTCCAATGACAAACATCCCTCTAAGTTAGCGGTTCTCAACATGTGGTTCGTGACCCCTTTGGGGGGTCGAACGACCCTTTCACAGGGGTCGCCTGATTCATAACACTAACAAAATGTCAATTATGAAGTAGCAATGAAAATAATTTTATGGTTGGGGAGTCATCACAACATAGATGCTTCAGCGAGCATTGGACACATGGGTTTCAGTTGGACTGGGATGGGATGTTCTCTTAATAAAATTTTACTTTGTGATGTATAGCTCTTTCTTATGCATCTGAGCATCTATACTTTCATATTACTAGACAACCCAGCCTAACACCGTTTCCCACCACACTGGTGTCAAGTGAGGGAGAAAAGGTGTATCTGACATACTGCTCTTGGAGAAAGGCACATCACAAGGAGTCTGGAAAGATAATCAACACTTCCCTGACAGCGAGCCAATGTTATATTCCTGTAGGAATGTGGATGTTTTGGTGGG
This sequence comes from Tenrec ecaudatus, assembly GCF_050624435.1. Classification (NCBI taxonomy): domain Eukaryota; kingdom Metazoa; phylum Chordata; class Mammalia; order Afrosoricida; family Tenrecidae; genus Tenrec; species Tenrec ecaudatus. The sequence continues at coordinate 75,454,072 of NC_134544.1, read as the reverse complement.
TGTGAATCTTATTTATAATAAAAGTTTCATGTTAAACTTGTAAAAAAGAGTGTTTACAAGGCACAAGGTACACATATTCTCTCTGAACTAAAGAAGGTCAACACATTTAAAACATGTAAGGAAACTTAGTAGACTTGTAGTCACACTTTATATAAAAAGTTAGTGTGATACTAAGAGCTTTATATTCACGGGGAAGGCATGACATGCATGCCCCTGAGAGAAAATTCCACTTGATTATTTAAGAAAGTATTCCCATTACTGAGCCCAAAATATTGGAGTAGCACTGATGAGAATGACTTATTTCTGTTTAATAAAAATATTCATACCTACTGAGGCCAGATTGTTAAAAATTTGCATCATCACATGACTATAGAGTTTCCTCTAAGAAAGGACGAGCAATGCCCATTCTTCCAAGAAGTCCACAACCACCTCTCAAACATCCAGTGTCCTATAACATCCCATATATTCTGGTTCAGCAAGGTTCCATGCACTCCAATATGAAAGCAGGGAAGATGGCCATCCTGGGAAATTGAGACTTCACATGGGGATTAGACACATGGGTCTGTATTCTACTAAGGATTTCCATCAGGGTTTAGCTCATCCCTTCACTCACTAGACTCACTCACTAATTACACGCTATCTCAAGTACTGCATTCTTCTAGCACAATAAGCTTATCTCTGCAGTTTGTCTGGGACAAACTGCAATCTCGCTCCTTTCTATATTTATGGTTCAGAATAGAGAACAGTCAGAACACATAACATAAGCCAGACAAATGATCAAAACTAAAACCCCGATTCCACATTCGAATCATCTCTTTCATTGGAGGGGAGAAATTCACCTCCTTGCACAGGACCAACCAGAATATTTATCAAAATATGAAACAGTGAAAGCAAGGTAACAACGAGGCTGCTGTGCTTCTTCCATGTGGGCGTTGTTGCTTCTGAACTAGATGGCTGCTTGTTTATCTTCAAGCCTTTAAAACCCCAAATGCTATATCTTTTGATAGCCGGGCACAATCAGTTTTCTTCACCACGTTTGCTTATGCACACATTTGTATTCAGTGATCATATCAGGAAGGTGGGCACCCATTGATATGATATTTTTTTCTTTGATGTCTGATACCTGGTCCCTTCTACACCTTGTGACCACAAAGGCTGGTGTGCTTCTTCCATGTGGGCTTTGATGCTTCTGAGGTGTTGAAGGGATCAGGTATCAGGCATCATCAGAACAAAAAATCATATCATTGTAAATGAGGGTGAGTGCAGACTGGAGACCCAAAGCCCATTGGTAAGCAACTGTACACCCCCTTACTGAAGGGTTGCAGGGAGGAGACAAGCCAGTAATGGTGCAGGGTAGCAACGATGAAACATAGAACTTTCCACTAGTTCTTAAAGTGCTTCCTCCTCCCACTATCACGATCCCAATTCTACCCTACAAATCTGGGTAGACCAGAGTATGTACATTGGTACAGATAGCAACTAGAAACACAAGGAATCCCAGACAGATGACCCCTTCAGGACCAGTGGTGAGAGTGGTGATACCTAGAGGTAGAGGAAAGGTGTAGAAAGGGGGAAACGATTACAACGATCTACACATAACCTCCTCCCTGGGGGATGGACAACAGAAAAGTGGGTGAAGGGAGAAGTTAGACAGTGTAAGATATGACAAAATAATAATAATTTTTGAATCATGGAGGGTTTATGAGGGAGGGGAGAGTGGGAAGGGTAGGGGGAAATGAGGAGCTGATACTGGGTCTCAAGGGGAAAGCAAATGTTTTGAGAATGATGATGGCAACAAATGTACAGATGTGCTTGACACAATGGATATATGTATGGATTGTGATAAGAGTTGTATGAGCCCCCAATAAAATGATTAAAACAATAACAACAACAACTAGGAAACACTGCAGAATTTCTCTTTTTCCTTTTAGCTTCTCATTAGCCATTGGAGAACTTCTGGTATGAACTAACAAAGTAGCAACTCAAGGCCCTGGATTTATGATATCCTCTTGAAGAATTCTAGGTGACTAAAAGCTGACACATTACCTCATGAAAGAGATGATTAATTGAGGGAATTATGAAAATTTCTGTAGTGTTTCTGTTACACACCTACATTTCAGTCACTGTATGGTTGCACTCTTGAGTATTTTGTAGCTTCATGGAGACAGGCCATGGTATTGAAAAGAGAAACAGCAAAGTGAAAGATAGGTAACAATAGAATACAGATATCATCAAAAGTTTTCCACTCTGAGACACAAAGCTACTGTAATGCAATTATTATAGACCGCTCCCTTCAAAAAGTACCTGGATACTCACATGAATACACACTAAGGTTACATACTGAAAAAAAAAAAAAAGCAGGGAATGAAAGTATCACAATAGCATGCCCTTCTGTTTTCTGATTGAGAAACTGTAGTTAGATTCCAGTTTTCTTAGAAGTTGACTGAACTTAAATGCATAGTACTGTTAAACTGTGCAAGGATCCTAGGACTTATACACCAGACTTTGAGATGGTCCACTCCAAGATTTTTTCACATTTGCAGACATGGAAGGCAATTAGTTGAACATGATGTGGGACTCTCAGTTGTGGGACTGAACTCTATGACTTGTCATACATTTGTTCCCACATTTTTTCAGGACAGAAAGGTCCCTGGAGAAGGATATCATGCTTAGTAAGGGAGAGAGAGGCAAAGAAGAGAAAGGCCTTTGACAAAATGGATTCGCACAGGGGCTGTAACAATGGGTTCACACATGGGAACATTTGTGAGGATGGTGCAGGATAGGGCAGTGTTCCTTCTGTTATATAAAAGGTTTTATGAGCTAGAATGGACATGATGACACCTAACAACAACATAGAAAAGGCTGTACTCTGATGCTAACAGTTCACAGCATAGCCAACTGAATATATCATACAGTGACACGAGCTGCCATGGTCACTCTACAATTCTGCTGTGACAGTGTAATGTAGATATAGATCCAATAAGTCTTTCAAGAATTTCGTACACAGCAATGCATCAGGTGACATATTTTAAAGTCTCCACAAGTCTAAATTCCATTCCTTTACGATGAAAAAAAATCCCAAATGTAGTGCTGTCAATTCTAACTCATTTTGACCATGTAACAATGAGTGAAACTGCTCATTAGTGTTTCCAAGAATGAAGATCTGCATGGGTGCAAACAGCCTCATCATCCTCCTTTGATGTGGCTGGTATGCTTGAACCACAGAGGGTATGGTCAGCAACCAATCAATTAAACCAATGAATCAATAGGGTCTCTTCCACACAACAGTTCATGATAAAACATTGCACTTATTCAGCCTCTACAAATTTGAAGAAATTTCCAAAAAAGATTTTGCCACACTAGCTTTTAGTCCTCTTGTCTCTTTTAAGCAGATGTTGCTTCCAATTGAAACAGGTGAAGAAAGTCACCAACATTAATCACAATTTCAGTATTGCTCAAATGGTAACTTGTTGAACTGGGTCAGCATGCAGGCCCATGTGTCTACAATTAAATTCCTGGCAACTACATTTCTGTTCATATGCCTATAGTTGGTTATTCTGTCAGTCATAAATTACAATTACAGAGATGATCTAGAGGTCTTCTGTGTAGTACAAAGAGGAAACAAAGAAAACAGCCTATTCAATTCAGACAACTAGAACTCATTTCCCTGGAAAATCCATGAATCTCAGATAATACTGCTTACCTCAGGCCCATTTATCTGGCTCTTGCATTATTAGGTTGATTGAGGTAATATTAACACCCATGCAAAACAGACACAGCATTGAACACATCAAAACAAAACAAGACCAATCTGTTCTGAGAGGGCACACCATTCCAGAACCGATAATACTGCTTACCTCAGGCCCATTTATCTGGCTCTTGCATTATTAGGTTGATTGAGGTAATATTAACACCCATGCAAAACAGACACAGCATTGAACACATCAAAACAAAACAAGACCAATCTGTTCTGAGAGGGCACACCATTCCAGAACCAATGGAGTTCTACCCTGGACACATGAGGTGACTATGAGTTGAAAATGACTCCACAGCAATGAACAAGAACAAAACCACAATGTTAAATGGTTATCAATTGTATGAGAAATGCAACAGAGATGGAGCTTAAGCAGTAACACATGCATATTTATATTAGGGAGCTTGTGTACGGATTAACACAACGATCATTCACTTTAAGACACACTAGCCCATGAACCCTGGCTTGATTAAAAAAAATTCTAACAACATAGAAGGGTTCTGTGATGAGTTTAAAAATGCACATTTAAAAAAAGAGAACCTGATGCAAAGGGCTTAAGTGGAGAGCAAATGCTTCAAAAATGATTAGGGCAAAGAATGTACAGATGTGCTTTATACAGTTGCTGTATGTATATGTATGGATTGTGATAAGAGTTGTATGAGCCCCTAATAAAATGTTTAAAAGAAAGATTATAGTAAACAACAACAACAACAACAAAAACACATTTAGGTTTCAGTTGCTCAGACTTCCATTCTCAACATAAGGGCAAAATAAAGCTCCATTGTCACTCACCAAATGAAAAGCTCATTAGCAATTAGTTTACATGAAAATTCCCACACTGGAAAAATAAATGGATCATGAAGAAGCACTAGCAACAAAGTAAACCAAAAAGGGAATAGTTACAAGAAATGCAAATGAGGACTTTCAAGTTTATAATCAATATGTGAAGAGCCCAAAGCCACCATTCCAGTCCCAAAGGAAAATGCTGACCATATTGAATTCAGAGTACTGAGATCACAGTGCATGGTTTTGTTCTGTTGTACATTAAAAAAATAATCAGTCACTGAGCCAATTCTGGCATATAGCATCCCATATACACTGTAGAACAGCCCCTGTTTGTTTCTGAAACAGCAGCTCCTTAAGGGAGTAGGAAGCCTCATCTTTCTACTGCAGAGCAGTTAGGGGTTTGGATTTCTGAACCTGTGGTTAGCAACCAAATGCATAACACACTACAACACCATGGGTGCATAGTATTGCTATGAATTGGAGGAAACTAGATGGCAGCTAACAACAAGAAAGGCTTTCTTTTCAATGACTCTAGTTAATTGGTCTACTTAGCACCCAGAATAAACAACTGTCCTAAAAATGAGGGGAGGCACACATAGGTATTCTCTCACCTGATTTCTACTGTGTTATCATGCTGTGTATCTGCCTATAGGATCCTTTTGTCTAGTGGTGGTTTTCGTCTTGTGCCATTAGTCGTCTAATTAATTGAATTCATTGAAAACAGTGATGGAATTAACTAAGGGAATAGCCAAAAAGAGTTTGTTCCAGGAGGGGACAATATCTGACCACAGGGGATCAGGAAAGAGTATATTTCATGTTTTAAGGATAGTCAAATCTCAGGATGATCAGATAAATATTAATAAGGATGAATGGTGTCAGAAAGGTATGATTGAGACTTCAATGAAGAAATGAATACAAAAAGACTGAAGTCAATAAAAAGGTAGCATGTTCCAAAGCAACTGTCCTCCACAAACTGATTAGTTTCCAAAACTGTCACACACAAAAATTTCTTGCACTTCACAAGAGTCCACAAAAATGTGGATTTAATTGCATTTAGCCTAAATAACAATAAATGGTAAAGAATAAGGCCTGGATTGGTCCACACATAACTCCCTGCCATCACGTCTAGTACAACTCACGGCATAGCTATCAGAGTAGAGCTTCCTGTAGGAGTCCCAAGCCAGTGTATCTTTACTGGAGCAGGCAGACTCATCTTCTCCTGCACATTTGCAGCTCAATGTGTAACCCACTGGACAAAAGGGCTCCTTTGTTCATATATTATACACATTACCCAATCAAGTATCAATACAGGAACACATGAAAGGCCAACAGAGAAAGATAAGCAGCCCTAGAAAAGGCCTACCAATTTGTAAGGGAAGCTAATTCATGACACATCAGGCTCTGACAGCAAGTACTCACACTTTAAGGTGTGGGTCCCTAAATGGAAGTTCCTGAGTAGTACCAACTCACCAACAGCTGAGTGCTCAGTTACCAAACAAAAGATTGGAGGATGAAGACAACACAGAAGTACCTTAGAAGAACAATATGGCAACCAACTCCAACTATACCTTACAGCGTATAGTTTTACTCTGGAACCACATACAGTCACCATATGGAATTAAGTGGTAGGCAAAATGACTGATATTTATCAAATTATTATCTAATTTGGAGAGTCTATTCCTATGCAAAAATAAACTCCAAATAGATTAACATAATTATGATCATGTAAAACTATACTATTTTGGAATTTAAAAAATAATGATGCACATTTTGGGCAGGAAAATATATTAAATACTTCGGCTCTTTTAGTAAATTTTAACTTGGATATGATGTTCAACTCAACAATTTCCTCTCACCAGAAAGTGCTTTCCAGAGAGCAACAGAAGTTCAGAAAGGGAATGACGAGAATAAGGGCAGTAACATTCACAAGAGTAAAATTACATTTGAACCACTTGAATCCTTAAAGTGCTACAATAGGTAGGTATAGCCTGGGCCAATCACACATTGGAAACTTGTGTATGAGTCAACACTGATAGACCAAAGACAAAACAACCAACATGTGAAAAACTCAAAAGCATTCTGAAGAAAATAAATCAATGAGAACCCAGACACAGTTTATCATGGAATATACAGAAAGCTCAAAAGAGGCAAAACTAAACTGCACAGTTTATGGATTAAGACATGGGTGTCACAGTTATGAATATTTCTTGGACATAAAATAGTCTCACGGGATAGCTAGGTTACTTGTCTTAATATCATCCAAGCTTTTTTTTCCACGCTGAACAGCAGCAGGAGCTGGTGTCGGAGCTATCCGGTGCCATCCATGTCACTGCTGCGACCCCCGCACCCGCTGCCACCCTGACTGAGCAAATGACCCTTCGTGGCACCCTCAAGGGCCACAACGGCTGGGTAACGCAGATCGCTACCACGCCACAGTTCCCCGCCATGATTCTGTCTGCTTCGCGAGATAAGACCATCATCATGTAGAAGCTCACGAGGGATGAGAGCAACTATGGCATTCCCCAACGTGCTCTGCGTGGTCATCTCTTCTGATGGCCAGTTTGCGCTCTCAGGCTCCTGTGATGGAACACTACGTCTCTGGGATCTTACAACGGGCACCACCACACGCTGCCATGTTGGCCATACCAAGGACGTGCTGAGTGCGGCCCTCTCCTCTGACAACCGGCAGATTGTCTCAGGCTCCCGAGATAAGACCATCAAGCTGTGGAATACTCTGGGCGTTTGCAAGTGCACCGTATAGGACGAGAGCCACTCTGAATGGGTGTCCCGTGTGCGCTTTTCGCCCAACAGCAGCAACCCCATCATCGTCTCCTGTGGCTGGGACAAGTTGGTCAAGGTGTGGAACTTGGCTAATTGCAAACTGAAAACGAACCACATCGGCCACACAGGCTACCTGAACACTGTGACAGTCTCTCCGGATGGATCCCTCTGTGCTTCTGGAGGCAAGGATGGCCAGGCCATGCTGTGGGATCTCAATGAAGGCAAGCACCTTTATACCCTCGATGGAGGAGACATTATCAATGCCCTGTGCTTCAGTCCCAACCGCTACTGGCTCTGTGCTGCCACTGACCCCAGCATCAAGATCTGGGACTTGGAGGGCAAGATCATTGTTGATGAGCTGAAGCAAGAAGTGATCAGCACCAGCAGCAAGGCCGAACCACCCCAGTGCACCTCTCTGACCTGGTCTGCTGATGGCCAGACTCTGTTTGCAGGTTACACAGATAACCTCGTGCGAGTATGGCAGGTGACCATCGGCACCCGGTGGAAATGTGTGGCACAGCTTTTTTGAAATTCAAAGACTGGCTTTCTGAAAAAAAAATATATATATATGAATATATATATATATATGTCAATCTTCCAAAAGTGTAATATTCTACATTCTACTTTGGAGAGTCATGTCTGGGATCTTATCAGCTGTGAGTGGCCATCTGAGATAAATTATTGGTCTTTACTCAACTGGCATTAAAGTGAAAGATAGAAGTCAAAGATTCAATGAAGAATCTAGTCTACATTATCGAGTCTGGTTTTATCTACCCTGAAACCAGAACTAGATGGGATTGTGCAGGTTACCATGACAGATCATTCTAATTAAGTTCTGGACAGAATGGGAGTAAAATGTCCAATAGTATATCAAATTCCTGAAAAAGAAAAACAAGTAAACAAACCAACAAACAATGAGTTGAGACACTTTTTAAAAAAATCATTTAAGACACTCTTTAAACCTTGAACCCAAACTAGCCTCTGCAGTCACCTTTTAGCTAAATAATGGATTGGCTCATAAGAGTACTTTAAGAGTGCCTGTGAGTACTTTCCTCCACTAAAAAAGTTAATTCTATGAGACCAAAGGACAATTATTTTTAAGTAGAGGTGAGGATGAAAGGGAGCAGGGAAACTAGATTAACTAAAAGAGAACAATAAGAACAGAAATGCTGAGATGTTTTACAAATGATGAAGAATGTAGCCAATGTCACTGAACAATTTGTGTAGAAAATGTTGAGTGACAAAACACACTGCTGTCTAAATTATGACTGAAAAACCAAAATAGTCAAATGGTAAAAACAAACAAGCAAACAAAAACCTCTGAATGTGTGGTAGTTATAGAATCTGTTATCAATTTGAGAAGATTAATGGTGAAGGGGTGGAGTCTAGCCCATCAATCAGGACAATGAGGCCTCTGTGTGGGCATGGCCTTCTCCTGGTTCTGGGAGCCCTGGTATTCCTCCTTTAAGGTGGAAACACTCTCTCACTGCTCACTCCCTGGGAGACATTGCAGCTGAGAAGACTCATGGAACTAAGCTAGTGCCCTGAGCTGGAGAATCACGTGGAGACCCCTTGTCAGCACTGAGATGCTTACAGTGCCACGGGATCGACAAGACTTCCTACCCATTGGCCTATGATCTTTCTGCATTCGGTGTCATTCCATGTGTTTTGTGAGTCTGAAGAAGACTTTATAAATTGGAATTGGGCAATATGGACTAATGTCAGACATATGGACTTGATCTGGACTGGGGCTGGGACTGTTTTCTCAATATTCAATTGCTTTTGTATATAAACCTTTCTTATACACATGAGTGTCTATGAATTTGTTTCTCTAGTCCACCAGCACTAACACAGATTGAAACATATTATAAGAGCAATAATAATAATAATGTACTGCAATAAAAACTTCTCAAAGGCATATAATCATAATCTCCAAGCAGGTAAGAAATGTGATCACAGTAGAACACTGGAAGGACAAAAAAACCCTAATGGTTTCTATGTATTAGCAGGGATTTCATTTCCTATAAATGAAGAATGGATAGTTTATGGACCTCTTGTTTATCACATAGTTGACAATAAAAGTGCTAAAAATAGTATAATATAAAAGAAATAATATAACACCTGAAAACTCCCAATTTTCATAAAACTTTATTTCAGAGAGTTTTTATAGCTAAATTTTGATTAACTCATCTTGGAATTTACATTTTTATTCACTAGATTATCCCTGATGGAAACTGTGGTGAGCTGCTAACTGCAAGGTCAGTAATTCTACCTTGTCCTTCAGGGTCACTATAAGCTGGAATCCACTGGTGGAGTGGGTGTCTCTGGGCACTTAAAGCTGGGTTTGCTAATCTATGGAGCTGGAACTGAGCACCTTTGGGTTGAGGCTCAGAGCAAAGTGGCAAATGTGTTGTGCCTTTATCAGTTCCAAAGAACGCTGTTGCATGCCCAGATGACACAAACATGCAGGCATGTTACACAGGAGATTCACATGTCTGCTCACTTGTGCATCCCTGTTGCAGGAAGAGGAGATGTTCTACCTCCACGAAGAGCGCTAGCCTTGGACACACACGGGCAATTTTCACCCTAGCTCTCAACAGCTGCTGAGTAGGAATCAACTAGACGACAGTGAGTTGATTTCCAGCCTTCATGCTCAGCCCAACCTCAGATACATCCTTAATTTTTCCATTTAATATGATAGTTTCTACACAGCCCGCAACCTGAGTGAAAAATACAAGGAGCTTACTGGTAGCCAATCCTTTATGCCACGAATGCACAAAAGGCCTTCAAAAAGGTCATGACCCTTCCATGGTAAAGGTTATGGAATTTATCCATGAACTTTTTGAATTCACTGCATATCTGTTCCTAATATTTTATGCTAAACAGAATAATGTAATAAATCTTTGATAATTCCTCAAATATTGTACATCTTAAAAATCTTTGGGATGCCTTTTGATCTTCCATGAAAACTCAGAGTATTAAGCATTTTACATATAGCATCTCACTTCAAGATCTATTAAAGTTGATATTAATTTCATTCTCAAGTTACTGTAGAGTCCAGTTAGGTTACAGTATATCTGTACAATTCACATAGAAACTTGTGAGAGCTGGAAATTAACAGAAGGACTTTATTTTTCTGAGTCTTGAAACTTGACAGATTCAAGTGTGTAGTTTCTCATGTTATAGTTAAAAAACTCAGCCTTGGAACTGATCACAACGATTTACATGTAACCTCCTCCCAGGGGGACAGACAACACTAAAGTGGGTGAAGGGAGACACTGGTAAGTGTAACACATGAAAAAATAATGACAATGTACAAATCATCAATGGTTCATGAGGGGAGGAGGGTAAAAAATGAAGAGCTGATACCAAGGCCTCAAGTAGAAAAAAATGTTTTGAAAACAATAATGTCATCATATGTACAAATGTTCTTGACACAATGAATGTATGTATGAATTGTGGTAAGAGCTGTACAAGCCCTCAATAAAATTATTTTAAAAAGAAAGAAAAAGCAACCACAGTACTGACTTTTCAAAGTGTGTGTACAAGCAAGCATGTGTGCCTTGTTTAGTTTTTTATGTCCCTGAGCATTACAAATGGTTAACATGGATAGGTGTTCATGGAAAGATTGGACGTTTGTTTCTACTCAGTCTCCAGGGAAGAAAGACTGGGTGATGCACTTTGAGAAACCTGTCACTGAAACCCCTTCTGCAACATCCCTGTGCAATGACACACATGGAGCCTCCAGGAGTTGGTGTGGATTTGATGGCATCTGCTTGGTTTGCTTCATTTCGAGAGATAGAGAATTCTGGCTTCATTCACTACCTTCAAGCTGGCACTTCAAGGCAACCAGCAGCTCTGTAAGAGGAAACGAGACTGTCTACTCCGGTATAGATTTTGAATCTCAGACACCTATAGTGGAACACTGTGAGTCAGAATTGACTTTGTGGCAGTGAGTTAGTTTTGGGGCTCAGAAACAATGAAGGGTTCTACAAACAGCTTGCACTGCACTGTTCAACTGAGGATTGATGGGTTAAACAGTCTGCATTACTGTGGAAGAAGACAGGACTGGAGATCTGCTTCCACAAATGTGACACTCTGGAAACACTATGGAACTTTTCTGCTTTATAACACATGAATTTTCCACAAGATGGAATTAGCTCCAAGGTACCAAACCAAAGGGAAAATTAAACATGATAGCATATTCAAGTCTATGTATGCACATTGGCATTATGTTGAAAATATAATTAAATAACTAAAACAATACTCATTAAGAATCACCATGTCTATAATAAGAAACATGTAAGCCTGGTGAGAACTTGGCATATCTAAATTAGTCAGTGAAGAAGTCCTACTGATCCAGTGGTTAAATGATTAGCAGCTACATGAAATGAAAGCAGTTTTGGCCCATGAGATGGCAATCTGGTCACAGTGAATAAAATAAGCTTCTTATCAAGACCACTTGGCTAAAAGGCTACAACATTCAAGCATTACCATGCAGTGGGGCACAGAGAAAATGGTAGCTTATTTTAAATACGATCATATCTACTGTATATGAGTTATATGTCTGGATCTTGCCTTCTATTAGGAATAGTTATGACACAATTTTTTAAAATGAGGAGCTATTAGTAGGACACAGTTCTTGCACAGTAAATTCAAACAAATTGAAGGTGAAACAGTTAACATATGAAACCAATCAAAAGGATAAAAAGTATTTACCTACTTTGAATTTGGTTCCAAGAAACTGTTATATCCGGGCCTCGAGACCAATGAGGGCCACATCGAAAAGCATCAAATGAAAAGCTTTACTGGAGGCAGCTGCCAAGAAACAGGCAACAGCTAGCTCTCAATACATCTGGGCCCCAAGCACCACTCGGATTCTGGTTTATAAAGCAACACACCCTGAGTGGGTGGGAACACTTTCGGCTCCAATCACAGCTGTACACACTGACTAGGGGGATGGACCACCTAGGGAACTTCCTGCTGGTATCCAATATGGGCATGGGCAGCAGCCCACCAAAATTTTGAATCTGGTGGGTCTGGGGACCAATGCAGAAATAGCAAGCTTAAGCAATAAAAAAATAGAGAGGAGAGTGTCAGCAAGTTAGCAAATGAGACTTAATGTCCTTCAGTCAAAGTATGCAGCTGTTAGGATGTGGATGTATGGCCCACCACTGATGATTTCAAACTCAGTCTTGTGAGGAGAAGGGGTTGGGGGAATTGAGGACCAACTCAATTAAGCATAAGTTGGAAAATATAGAAGCTAAATTTAGCAAATTAACAAAAAAGTGCTGACCTTGAGAGCATATACTATGAAAATATACCAATTCTGACTCATAGTGACCCTATAGGACAGAGAAGTACTACCCTGTGGATTTTCAAAACCAAGACACTGAAGCCTATTATTTCTCCAGATTAATACAAAAAAGGACCTAAAATAAATAATTTCTGGATTCTGCAAATCAAAAGATGTAAAAGGAAAGCAAAATTCCCTGTTGATAAAATGAGTGGACACTAAATCTGGGCCAGCATTGCTCTAAGAGTCAAAAGGGATGATAAAGGGGGTGGTGGAAAGCATTGATAGAGATGAGCCATTCACACAACTAATCTCTGAGTGGAGGTTTATTAGGGGAAACATCCCCACGTGGGGCTCTTCACACTCCAAGTGGAAAGGTATAGCATCACAGAGACCAATCTCAGGAGCTGTAGTAGAGAGTAAAGTCTTAGCACTCCAGTGAGGAAAGGGATATAGATGGCTGTGCAGCTTAAGCCTCCACTGAATTCTTTCTGATCCTTAAGCAAGCATATAGATTAAATTTTCCCAGGAGCAGAGGAACTTGGAAAGTTGATACCTTTCACCAATCTCCAGCCAGTCCAGGGGGTCCTAGAGTCAGGAGCCATGGCTTATCAGTTGAGCCCTGACTGCCTGGGTCAGATGGCCCTGGAGCAATCTTGTAAAATCCTCTATCTGGCAACGAAGGTGGCTCAGTTATGGTCCTGTCCCTGCTTTTGTAGTCCCATTTATAACAATACTGTACTGAAGTTCCACCAATCATAAACTTGCGACAGTTTCCTCTGCTGCTGTAATAGTTAGCGTAAGTAAAGCCATTTATACTAAGCAAACATTCTGCCCCAGTCCTAAAATGCAACCACAGGCCTTACAGCATTCTAAAAAAAAAAAAAAATAGCCCCTTGTTCTTAAAATCAGCAAAAAACTATCCTGGACCAAGAAATTGTGCAACTGCAAAGTCTGCTTCTGTACCAGCTTGATCAGCTGCGCTGCTTAACAGCAAGTTCTGCTTCTGTACAGCTCAGCAGATTAATGAAACCTTATAAAAACCCAAGTCTGTAAGCAGGAGGGAACCATCCAGCCAAGCTTTTTTTTTTTTTTTTTTTCCCTTTCAGGCTGCTGGTCCTTGCGCTGATTCTTCTTCTTTTTTGTTTATAAACTTTTCTATTTCTTTCAATCTCACATCTCAGTTGTTCTGGTCCAGCTCATGTACAACACTGCAATCTTACTTAATTAGATTCTCTACTTGAATGTTTCCCTAAACTGTGCTAACGATCTCCTTCATCCAATGACAGGTCTGTGTCTTTGTATTCTCTTTGTCTCTTTTAAAACTTAATAAATGTTCTTCTTAAATTATATTTGAGATTGGAGTTCCTTTTACTGTCTAAAACGGAGCAGAAGCTAGTTTCCAAAAGCAGAAATGGTTAAGAAGGATCATGCAGCAAGATCTGTTACAGAGTAAAAAGGAGACCCCATTTTAAATACAGTTTAAAGAGAACATTTATTAAATCTTATGAGACAAATATAGCACAAAGACACAAACAGATCATCTGAATAAGGGAAGCCACCAAAAGGAGGAGGAAATGGCTTCCCAGGTTCACAATTGAGATGGGAGCTAAAGAGGGACTGGGGGAGGGGCAGAGCAAAGGAAACTCACAAAAGCATGGCGGGTGGCCAATGAATGCATCACAATGACAGACATTCCATCCTTAGATTGAGGGTTTACAAATGGGTCCAGGGCCTCCTGACTAATGCAGTCAGGGCAAGACTGTAGCACATGGCTGCTGTTTAGGAGACTCCCAGTACTTTCTACAGTTTGGTGACCTCCATCAAGGGCACACACACGCAGACAAACCTCCAAGAAAGACTGCTTCTCCCTGGGCTGCCTGTGTAGAGGTGAAGGTAATCCACACTCCAAAGCCTGAGGGCAATACCTACTACCTTTGTTCCTCGGCAGAAACCATTCAATGGAGGCTTACTCTTTGAGGGGACTGCAATCTAAGTGAGGACTTAATCTGTGCCGAGATTTGGGGCTGTCACTGCTATTTGGGTTTGTCACTGCTATTGTCACCCTTTTGCAAAACAAGGTGCTGAGAAGTTAAACTCTAATACAGACCTCAGTCACCAAGGGGGTGACCTGATGCCTGCAAGGCTGCCCTCTCCTTTCAGTAAAGGCCACTCTAAGGTCCCCATGCTCTCATGCCCGCGACCTGACAGTGAAGGGACCGGGCCCTGGCAAGAACCCACCCCCAATCACGCCTTTCTGGAGTGAGAGGTGAGGGTGCAGGAGGATCTCTGAGCAAGAAATTCAGCCAGAATATTCCCGGGCCCCAAGGCAGAGGCCTGTAGCCAGCTCAGAAAGGGTTTAACTGGAAATGTCCCAGGGGGTCGTGGCGATCTGGAACAATGGAACACCAGGTGCGGGATCTATAACGTCCGCAGGAACCCAGACACAGCTGGGGACGCCAGGCCTGCGGGCGATTCCACGCCTGGGATCAGCACAGAAACAAAAACTCACTCACCCGTAGGAAGTCGTGGGATGCTCACTCGGATCCTTCTCACTCAGAAGTGAGTTCTGCAGGAAATTGCATCACTTGGGGAGGGGGGGGTCGGGTGGTGTCTATGCGAAGGGGTGGGGCCTGGAGATAATGAGGGAGACGTGGAGGGAGGGGCCTAGAGGTGAGGCTCAGGGCCTGGAGTGGCAATGGATTCATTCTTAATCTTTTTAGGCTGGAAACCCTGCTGACACCTGTTCTCTTTGGATGGCTCTGTTTGCATTTGAAACACATTTGCATTTGAATCGCAACAACACACAAGCCCAGACAGAAAGAAGAACTGAAAGAAAAATGGTGGAAAACAAAAAAAGAAAAGTGGTGGGTGGAAGGCATGCTACCCAAGTGGAATTTCCCCAATTGACAAGCCAGCTGCTAGGGCCACAGAGACGCACACTTGACAGCATCTGATGCCATCTGCTCCACTTGACCATCTCTCTCCTGGTTTTCACCTGAATGCCTCTCAAACTCAGACACTGATTTCAGGTTCTGCTCCCAGTGCTGCAGCACTGAGACTCAAGTCTCCTCAGGTGAGCATCAATATGGGGAATTCCTGAAAATGCCACAGTTGTCCAGTTGTCATCTCCTCTTCTTCTCTTCCCCTGCTCTCTCCCTCTCCTCACTGCTAAAGATTTATTTCCCCACAATCTGTGGGTTCTGTATTACTCTTTTTATAAGGTGTCCAGGTTTTAACATTGGTAAAGTAGAACATCATTGACAGGGGCGGGGGGGGGGGAGCGGGTGTTCTTGATTAAAAATTTGGTCTATATGGAGCAATAATAATTTGCATAGAACACAAAATAGTCTTGTAATATATCTACAAATATAATACATTAAAAATTATGTATAGTATTTTATTCTTTGGCATATTTCTCATTTGAGTGAATTTTTTAGTAGATTGCTGCTGTTGTTTAAAAGGTCATGAAATTTTTCACAAGAATTCGTTAAATTATATTTCACACATAAAATGGTTTCAATGTCTCAACAATTAATTGCGATTTTTCTGATGTCCACACTTTATTTACTGTAGAAAAAAACGCATTCAGTCACAGCATTAGTTCCTGGTAACGACAGCATCCGCATATTCCACAATTTTTAGTGCATTATTGTATGGAACATGGTTTGTTTCAAATTGATAAAATATTTCTAACCATTTGTTCTCTTTTGTGATTTTTGCTGATGCCCATATTTAATCTTTTCCTTATCAATTTATTTTTAAAGTAATGATACCTATTTTAAAAGATCATTTTTTGAAATATTACTATATGGGAAATTTTGAGTAATATGATCGAAATCGAATGATTTTTGCACATCATTCCAATTAAGTTGTTGTTTTAATGTAGCCCAATGAAAATGTTCAATATCACTGAAATGTACCATCCAGTCTTCTACGTAATCTATCCAGTTACTATAGAACTTTTTAACGTGATTCATTATATCTGCACGATTTATTGCACCTTGTTCTTCTAGCTGGCTTATACTATTACGGATAATTAATGGGAGAAAATTATTTTCTAACTGCTCTTGATATTGAAATGTTAAATTATTAACTTCATTTGCTACTTCGATTACTGAAATTTTGTCACCGTCAGTAAGTTTTATAGCATTTTGAAAAAGAGCTGCTTGATTGTGTTCCAACTGTAGGCAAATTTTTGAAGATTCTTTTTCAGAAAACTCTTCTAAAATTCTAGGACATTTATCCTATGATAGAAAGTAGGACTTCAAAGGATCGTATATTTTCAAAATTCTTTTGACAGCTGGCAAAAGAGCTAACCAGTGTGTTTTACTGTATCCAAGTATTTTCTGATATTCGACTTCCACAGTTTCACAAAATTCTTTAAGTGTTTCAACGCACACAGTGTATATATAGAGATAAGAATATATTTTAATAACAATATTTTCCACATCTATGGGCAACAAATCAGCAGCTGTTTGAATGGCGTTATGTATTATGTGCACTGCACAACCAACACCAATATTTTGATTAAGGTTTTTGTTTAATTTATAAAAAATATTATTTGTTCCTCTTCTTACTTTTCCTCCAAAATTTGTGTTTGTGTTGTCTGCACAAAATGGAATTATTTTATGTTTTAAATTGTTTTTTTTCCAAAATATTAATAATGGAACTGAAAATTATTTCAGAAGTTTCACCAGGCAGAGAAACGAAATCTAAAATTTTAATTTATTCCAGTTTCCGAATCAAAAAAATCTAATAATTGTTGGAAATAACTTTATATCCTTATTAGATGCATCAGAATATATGGATATAAAATTATTTTCTATATTTTTGTTTAATTCTGAAAATGCATATGGGGAAAGCACATTACACACAGTTGCCTCGGATTTTGTTCTAGCACAGGCAAATTTTTGTTGAACAACTTTTTGGAATGATTGTGATTAATAGCATGAAAAGACATAAGTCCTTCTGCTAATGCTAATTTCTTTTCTTCATCTCCATAAGTTATTTTCCGAAAAAAGAATTTCCTGTATTTTGAAGGAAGATGCAGCAGTATTTAAATATCTTTTATGTTTCTGTGTCTCCAAGTGCTTTGAAATATCATTCTTCCTGCCGTGCGAAATAGAAAACTCACCATTACATTTCTCACATTTTACCAGGTAATCGCTTTTGTTTTTTTTAATAAAAGGAAATTCACTTCTTAGATCATCATTGTATTTGCATCCTCTTTTCTTACTCATTATGTTAAAAATCTAAAAAAGAATTTAAAATTATATTATACATTATTATATACATATTGCTTAAAAACATATTTTGGCAGGAGAGACCTGAGTTCCCACATCATTCAATGCGATGCTGGCAGAAGCCCCAGCCATTCCACTTGACCCTCTTAGAATTTCAAACTGCCTTTGGGACTTGCAGGGATGTGATGTGTTAAGCTAGGCTGGGACATAGGTGGCCATTATTATTCACAGCTATATTAGGGAAAACAAAAAATATTCTATCTTATTTATTCAACAACTGTCTCCAGGACAACTAGGAGAGGTAGGGGAGAAACCAGACTGGGGTGATTCTGTCACTGTTTTCTTGTTGTTTCTTTAAGTTGACAGTAGTGAAATGGGTGTTCCCTAATAAGTCCATAGATCAAAACAGGTCCCTTTTAACAAGTGAACTTTGAAAAAGTAACATGATCTTCGTCCAATAAACAGTCACATAGATGAGTCTTGAATTACCCTTCAGCCTAAAACAGTAACTTAAGAGCCTCAGACATAGGTTTTTCTAGATTATTCCTTGAAGGTCTGTTGCCAGATTTGGAGAGTTGTTCTTAATCCTAATTTTCTTGGTAAGTGGTTTGTTTTTTCTCGCACTATTATAATCTGATTGTTCCATCTTTGCTGATTGGGTGCTGAGAACAGAAGGAATAATCCTTGTCTTCCTCTCCTTCCCCTCTAGCACCCAAAGGAACTTTACATAGATAGATGTTTGCACAACTTTCTGATGCAGTGTTTTGGCACTCAGCAGACAAGCGAGACTGAAGAAGCGCTCAGAAGTAGGCACATGTTACGTGCCCGGAGGAAAGGAAGAAGGGCACGAGTCCCCATGCTTAGACCTGTGCACAGCAGGAAGCAGATATGACAAGCACAGAAGCTAAGGGGTTGGGAAGTTAAAAGAGTTGAGAGTTTGGCAGAAGGCTGACCCCATAACTATGGTCAATGGACGCATACAGCAGGGATGGGGCCTTCTACGAAACAAAGAGCAATGCTTCCCTATTGGGGACATTTAATGAAAGGCCTGATGAGTAACTTCATAAATATCAGCCATTGAAAATGCTTGGGGGAACACAAAGAAAGAAAGAAAACGCTTGGGAACACAGTACTCCTTTGACAACACATGGGGTGCCAGAAGTCAGATGTGGCTTTTGTGGTGGTGGGTTTTTTGTTGTAGATGGGTGTTTTTCCTGCTTGTTGTTTGGATTTAGGGGTAATCGGAGTGTATAGTTCTTACACTCAGTGCTGTGAGGTTAGAGGTTTGAATTCACCCAGAGTTGTCTAGGAAGAAAGGCCTGGTGGTTTACTTCTGGATAAAAGAATCTGGCCGTCAGAACCCACCTGGAGCACAGTTCTACTGTGACCCACATGGGGGCACCACGAGTCAGAGTCGACTGGACAGCAACTAGTTTTCTGGTGGTTTCTCTGTTTATTGCAAAAGTATAACTTTTCTCATATTTACATGAATGGCCCAGGATGCTAGTTTCTTCCCATGGAACTCTGTTTCCCTGAATTCAACACACATTGTGTATAGTATTTAACTTAAAATTCATCAGGAGGAGCCTGCTGCTCTACCAATACCTAAAGTCCCATCTGCAGGGACCATAATCTTTAGTGCCTCCCAGAACCACAAGACCAACGACAAGATGGCCAAACACAAGATGGGCGCTGCCTATTGTTCTTTGAGCACGGATGGCAACTAAGTGTGTATTTTAAATGCTGCTCTACCTTTAAAAAAAGAAACTTAGCATCACCTATAGGACTGGTTTCAAGATGACCATATTTTTCACATGTCACATGTCAAAGCACATAATATGTATGTGCATATACCGTGCATAGCACATATAGGAAACTAATGGGATTACATTGTTTGCCAAAAAATTATTTAAAATTACATTATAAACATATTGCTTAAAAACACAGCAAGTAGGTACATAATTACATGAACATATTTTGTTAGGTTATAAATTAAATTAATTTGATTGCTTTAAAGTAACTATATTTTAAAATTATTTAAATTTTAATCCTATATTTCTTTCTAAATAATAACAATACTAACTTGTATTATTTTTTCTCTGAATTTGCTGTAACGTAAGTCGTGTCACTTTCAAGGCTGGCGCTAGACTTTTTGCCGCCACTATAAAATATAAATAACACGGGTACTTTCTGCTAAATTCAAGAAAATGTATGTATTTATTGAAATAAATAAATTACCTAAATTATATGCATATCTAATTTGTTGACATCACGACAGTTACAAAATGTTTTCATCGTTGCCAATGGCAAAAATGCCATTGTTCATTAAGTCCAAACAATGGTGGTCGAATTCTAACAACTGATCAGCAATGCGAACTTTGATAAGCAGTTCTTGATAATCAGTTCTCAACAATTATTTGTTATTATTAAAGTTTAACATTATAAAATTAACAAAAATAATATAAAACTCATATCCTGGCGAAATAGCCACATGGCAGCCAAAAACCGTATATTCCCTTCCCGTTCTCCCGCTGTTCCCTAGCTTGTTGTGCATTCTTTTCAAAAATCAGGACTTTTAAAAAATGCCACAGGACGCCAGACACATTGTTAGAAATCGGGACTGTCCCACCAAAAGCAGAACATCTGGTCACCTTACAAATAGCTATGCCATGATCTGCATCCACCAGGCTCTGGGGAAGCATCTGCAGTGGGTCTCAAGAATTAGTACTGGGGTGGTGGTATATAATACAAAGACTCTGTGAAGGGTCAATTCACTATCTCCAAAGACGACTCCTAGAACATATTGTATCTGTGTATGAACAGGCTGAAATTCGAGGACATGCCTTTGTGTTACTGTGCTACCATCACAGTGAGGAGATTCAGATTCAACGGGGATACAAGCCTCCCCTGCAGGGAGAAAACAGGCCCCCACAGGGGCACTCCAGACCCACAGAGCACAGGTCTCAGGTCCAGGAGCAGGTGCAGATGGAGGGAGGTTCAGGACTGCTTTCCTGTTGTGGTATTGGTGTTCTTCTCCATGTCTTGGTTTCCCTCAGAGAATCTCTCTAACATTACCATGACTATCCCTGATACATTTAAAAAGTTGTATTATAAGAAGAAAACATTCTGTAGAAAAATAAGTCTGTTTGGTAATGGGAGGAAAATTACTCAGCATGTGGTTCTAAGGATCAGGCTCCAGAAGAAATTCAGGGAAACTTGGAGGTTCTGTTCTAATGAGATTTAGAGAAGATGGAGTGAGTGGGTGCTGCCAGAGGTTAGCTTTTGAATTGGATCAGAAAGACCGGTTTTTCAAACTCTCCAAATGATGCCTGAAGAGAAAGACGGTGCTGTGCTGCTGAAAGGACAGACTGAGAGCAGAGACTTCCATAGAATTCCCCCATTGTGACATTGAGTTATAGGTTAGAGTTATGTAGGTGGCTAGGTAGGGAACAAACCACATTAAAGCAGAATGTGGCTCCCCTATGGCTCTCATCTTCAGTGGGAAGTGTGCAGGTCAGACTCAGCACTGGTCCAAACTCTCTTTGTGTCTTAATCTGTTTTCTGTCTCTCTTGTTCATCAAGATGACATGATTCATGAATGTTTATGCTTCCCAATGCAAGTCTGTTCACATTCTCAATATGCCATTTTCATGGATAAAGACGCTCAATACTAAGGAAATGTCATAACTAACGCTATCTTTAAATACAATGCTGTCCTGATCCAAATGGCATCATAATCCTTTAAAGAAATGAAAAATGATTACTCCATATGGAGAGTCCCAAAATAATCAAGGGACCCTCCCCCCCCCAAAAAAAAAGAACAAAGAGATACCATCACACAAACCAACCTCAAAACTATTGCACAACCACAGCAGTCAAAACAGTCTGGCACTCATACAATGATAGGTATGTTGACCAATGGAACAGAATAGAAGACTAATAAACAACCCATCCACATACAGGCAACTCATCCTCAACAAAGGCCCAAGGGACTTTATAATGGAGAGCGACCTTCTCTTCAACAATGGGGCCGGCACAATTGGGTCGCCACCCTCAGAAAAATGAAAGACAACTGAAAGCTCAGCTCATGTACAAAATCAAACACAAAGTGATCATCACAGACCTAAATATAAATCCCAGATCTATAAAGACCATCTGTAAGGAAATAGGCATACAAATAAGTGCCCCATTGCAATGAAAGTACACACAAAGAAGACAACATGGATGAGTGACCTTCTAAAAATCAGATTTATGTGCATCAAAAGAGTAAAAGAGAAGCCAAGCAACAAATAAAAACAAGCAAATGAAGAACTGTTGTAATTTTAAGCTGCAATGTTGTCTGCCTATTGAGTGTACGACAATAGACAATTGCAGCAAATATGATTGCATTTTCCTTGGACATATTTTCTATCATTTCCATCTTTCAGAATTTTGAGAGACACAGCGCACCTTGATTACGTGACTGACCAAGCCCAACCCCAGGAGATGGGGGACTGCAAAGCAAACCCAGAACATCTGCACTAGATCTCAATGTGTTCTGCTTCAGAGTGCAGGGAGCACTCAGGAGCACATTGGGAACATGTGTACCAACCCTGTTAGGAAAGTGATGTGCAGATGGATACTGTCATGAGGTTGACACTTAAGACCTCTAGCAACCACTGCTATGAAATTATGAGATGATCATGGTAGTCATACTCAGAAATGGAGGTGACCTGAACTCGTGTGCAGCAACATCACGGTCTCAAGCTTAAGTCGGTCAGACAAGCACCAAGAGCAGACAGTGAGATGGGGGTTTGGTGAAATGAACAGGATCAAGTGATGCTCTGCCAGTGTGCATGTGAAAAGTGAACCAACTCAATGATCTCCAAACGAAAAATGCGAGTGTCCTGTGCTTGAACCCCTGGATTTAGTGAAATCGATGTGTCTTCATTTTAAAGCAATGGCGCATTCCCTTCACCAAATTCGGGCCAAAGAAGTCCACATGACCAACACCTTGTGCTTGGATTTCCCCATTGTAAAAATATATATTCATTTGGAAATATATAGATTCTAATTCACCAGGAAATGAGTGGTGTCAGTCTTAAAACTGGGGAAAATGTTTTAACTTTGTTAGGAGGAAGGAAACAGAATGGGGTTTGAGCTTTAAAACTGTATGTTTAGAAATAGTGTCACGGCTTCTATAGTCAATAATATGAACAATATTTCCAAAATTAGATAATCTTTGAGTTTAGGGAATAAATTTAAGGTGAGACCCATGAGCACTTGTGATGGGGCTGTGCCCAGAGCACAAATGGAGAGGCTGTTCTGGTTGGAGATGCTCACATTTCAATTGAAGCAGAGCCTTCTGGGTAAGGAACATTTACAAGCGTGTCTGCACTCACTCTCTGAATGTTGAGGGTCAGCCGCATGGATGGACCTAATTTTAATGGAGAGTGCCTGTTGGGTCTCAAGAAAATGTCTTTTCATTCAAGATGTAAAATATTGTTCTTGGCTCTTATTTGTATTCTGATCCTGTTTTTAAATGGTTGTTTTCCACTTACTGCTCTCCTGAATCTTTGCACTTGAAAATCATGGCTCTGATTTTGCTGATTTTGCATTCTTGTGGATATTCCAGCAAACAAAGGCAGTGTCTTTATTCAGAATCTTGCATGTTTAGAGGCTACAGAGTTAAAATACTGTCTTGTCTGGGCCCAACTTTTCTAGGTGGCACGTTCTTCCCTGAGACCCTACGACACGAATCTCTTTACTTGCCCTGAGGTTGACCTCAGTCGTCAAGCTCTGGGATGGAGTGTGTGTATTGCTTATAAGAGCAGTGGGGTTGGTGATGATCATGGCCCAAGGTCAGAAAAATCCTGGCTGAAGAAGATTAGTAGGGGACAATGCCGACTGGAAACATTCTGCAGAGGCTTCTGGTCATATTGCATACATAAAATGCAAAGCTAAGAATGGAGCGTGTCCTTTGGACCCAGTGCCTGGTATACCCTTTCCTGACCCTCAGAATTTGGACTGAACAGAACCCACCACCACATAATTCATTTCCTCAAACTTTCATGAATTTCTGTTGGACATTGCAGTGATTCGCAGAACCCAGAAGCATGAGGGGATCTCCTCAAGGGAGGAGGGGGTGGGAATCGGAACTGAATGGCTTCATAGAAGAGTTGGACCTTTGAGGAAGTATCAACCCTAACTCCTTGGGACTAATCTGTAAGTTCATGCTTCTCAAAGATGTTGCTTCCACACAAGGAAAACTACCAAGTGCTATGAGGAGGTTACTTGGGTGTAAAAGAATAATATAAGAGATTTTGGAAAGTGTGAGGTTTGAAGATATCTTGGGGTCCAATTTCCAATTTTTGGTTTCAACAAACTATATCCTGCCCACTCTCTAGGGCATAGAACACATAAGAGCCCAAGGCAGGGAAGGAGCAATGAGGGGCTGGAAGGAGAGAACAATGGGCTCAGAAATCCTTGGCTTTCCATTTACCTTTCCTACACACCTCTTGGGGAAAATCTTCTCTCACTATAGACTAACATGCTTTTGATTTCAAACAAAGGGTTACACTAGCATGGCTCCGAAGGAAGAGGGGAGTCTGTTCTCTATCAATTTCTATGTATAAGGCCAAGGGTCCCTCACACGCAAATTATTCTCAGGCAACCGCACAATTTCACCTTTAGGCTGGGAAAGCTATCAGTTCTCTTTAGACAGGGCTGTAGGTCTCTTGGGAATCAGAGCTGTGGTCTAAAGATGCTATTTCTGTGTGTTCTCCTGTGCCTGGTGATAGTTCCCCAAGATGAAATTCAGATATGCGACCTGGGTCTATTGGGATGGTTATGACTTCAGGTGACTGACAAGGATAATATTATTTTGTTTGCAGGTGTCCTGTCCCAGGTGCAGCTTCAGAAGTCTGGTCCTGGACTGGAAGCCCTCCCAGAAGCCGTCGCTTCCCTGCACTATCTCTGGTTTCTCCATCATAAGCATTGGTAGCTGCTGGAACTGGATCCACCAGCCCTCAGGGAAGGGGCTGCAGTGGATGGGATTGATATGCTCTGAGGGTAGTACAGATTATAACCCGTCCTTCCAAAGCTGACTCTCCATCACCGGAGACACATCGAAGAAACAGTTCTCCCTGCAGCTGAGCTCCATGACTACTGAGGACGCAGTCGTGTTATTACTGCACAAGGGAAACACAGTGAGAAGTCAGTGTGAGGCCAGACACAAACCTCCCCTGCAAGGGAGACACTGGACAGCAGGGAGTGCGCAGGACCCACTGAGCACACACACCCAGCCCTAGACAGGCACAGATGGATGGCAGGGAGGATTTCCTGTTAGAATGAGGGCCTTTTCTCCTTACTCTCAACATCCCCAGAGAAAAATTTTTCTTTTTCTTTTTTCTCTTTCTCTAAATGTTCTCCTTGCGGCAAGATTGGAAGGAAGAACTAGCATTCTCTGTTTGCAGTACCAATAATAAAAGTGACGCTGACCTTCATTTTCATCCTATAAACCTCAGTTTCCTTTGTGAGAAAGAGATCATCATTCTCACACTCTCTGTGACTCAAAATCTGTTGACAAGGAAATGTAGGCATGTACAGATTCATGAAGGCAATGCATGATTTTAAATGCCCTGAGCTCATGGCTCTTACAGTGCATGGTCTGGTCTCTGGAGGTGTCTGTCTGCATTATTCCCTGTGCACTGTGGGTAGTGGTTGACTCATGTTCTCTATGTCTGAGAAAATAATTGTGGAGACATATGGATCTAAATTTGTGATGTGTCCTTAGTTATGTTTGGTACCCCTTGTCTCCCTGTATGCAGAAACGGCGTTCCAGGCATAGAGAGCCCCATGACATTGGGAACAGGTGAACTGGAATGACCTGCTTAGTGGGCAGAGTCATTAGTAAGATCATTCATTGGAATCACAATGAAATGAATACTCATTGGAAGGGCAACTTGATTCCAAAAGATAGCAAATGAGTTTCAAGAGGAGGAAATTGCAAACTAATATCTCAGAATGTTCTTTATTCTCAATTGATAGTAGTGAGACTTCTCACATATTTTGAACAGGTCATTAGGGGAACCATATCCTAGAGAAGGACATCCTGTTTGGCAGAGTATCACCAAAATAGAGGAAATCACTCAGTTAGATGCACAGACAGTGGCTGCAAACATGGTCTCAGACTTAAGAGCAAATGAGGATGGTTCAGGACTTGGCAGGTTAGCTGTTCTCTTGTGCACAGAACCATTGTGAGTCAAATTGACTCAAAAGCACCCCGCAAATCTTTTATGGTGTGAGGTGCAGAAAATTGAGATTAATGTTGGTCAGTCACATGTAATTACCAAAATTATCATAAATTATACCATTTAAAAACTGTTAAAATTATTTAACATTTTAAATACAATAAATATACCATTTCTTAGTTATAGTTATATGCCTTGCAAATAATTAGGAAAGCAAAGTGCAATAAATAAGAAATACATACTGTAAAGAAATAAATGTTATATAACAGTCCACTCTCCCTGGTGGCATAGAGGATTTCACATGGGATGCTAAGTGCAAGGTCAGCAGATAAAATCCACCAGCCATTCCGAGGGAGACAGATGAGGCTCTCCAGAGTTTTACAAGGATTGAGAATTATATAATCCAAAGGAGGGAATAGTGTCAGAGCTTACACTGTGAGATTCTGGCATGCAGAAGGCTGTGGATGACAGAGGAAGCTCAAACGCATTTGCAGGATCTTCACAGGGAATACACCTCCAGTGATTTCCCTCTAACCATGACTGAGGGATGGAACAAGCTGGTGGTCAGAGAGAGAGGGTATTGGAGGGATGACTATAGTAGGACAAAATGACACATCTGACTTGGATGGTTAGAAGCTTGTCATTTGATCTCCCCTTTAATATACTTTGTGATTAATCTGGGTTTTAATATTTTCTAGTTTTGTTTGCTATATTTAGGGTTTATTTCTGCTGTGTTTAGTCATTGTTGGTAGCATTTTTGACACTCTTGATATCTTTTTCTATGTTTTTCAATTTATGTAGTGCAGGATGGGTGAATCTACAGAGACAATAAGTAGAATAAGGGTTCCTGAGGACTTCAGCAAGAGAGATGGGGAGAAGAGGGAAGTTAATAGAAAGGAGTTCAAAGAGGAAGAACATGTTTTCTAATGGATTGTTGTAGTGATTGTAAATACTGCTTCCACGATTGAACTATAGAATGGTGTGATGTCTGAATTAGATATTTTTGTTTTGTTTTTATTAAAAAATTTTTTTCTTTAATTGGTTTACAAAGACGCTACAGACTACATCGAAACTAATCTTTGTACAAAAAGGCCAAAAAAGAGAGAGAGAGAGAGAGGAGGAGCCCCAAAATACCCAGAGACAAAGGTGGGGATGGGACGGGAACAAGAAAGGAAGATGAGAGAGCAAGATGAAACGGAAAGACAAGAGAGTAGCTTCGTACATAACAACAGCAAAGAAAAGACAGAAAAGCGAGTAAGATGAGTGAGCATTTTAAAGTGGATTAGATCTTAATAAAAGGATTTTTAAAAAGAAATAAAATGTTAAAAGTTATTAGTCGCAGGACAAATGTAAAACATTTTTATTTTGAATACTGTTAAAAATTATTTTAATAAAATAACACTGCAACTAAATAATAAATCTAACATTGATATAATGTTATCTAATATATATCATTTAAATTTTTGCCAATTTCTCAGTTAAAAAAATTTTACAGTGCCTAAAACCCTAAGGAGTTCTGCTCTGCTCTAGATGGTCACTCTGAGTCAGAATTCACTTGGTGCCTGTGGGGTACAGTTATTGACCTTCCAATAGCTAGTTTGTTTTCTGTTTATTCTGTATTTTGTTTAAACATATTTAATACTATTGTCAGGAATTGTTCTTTTTTTTCCCATTATCTTGGTTTCCATAGAATTTCCCACATTGTGTTTTGAGGTTAATGATGCATCTTTTTCTGTGGCATCATTTATGGTTTTCCTTTTAAATATATTTTTTCTAGTGTGCTTCAATTAATGAGGTAGCTTGATAAACATAACCATATTCTTCCTTCCATTTGTATTGTCCCCTTCTTTTGTAGTGTAAGGACATCTTAACAGTATATTTCTGTTAAAACAATGTCCTAGGTCACCAGCAAAAGTCCAGCTTACACACAGGCATTGTGTACAGCAGTAGTTTTCTCACACGGGGAAGAGACAGAGTCGGCTCATCATCAGGAGTGGGCACCGTCTCCATAGAAAGCAGTCTCACTCTGCGGCCAGTGCAGGGATGGAGGTTTGCAAGACTGCCTTGTTTGTGCTGCAGTTGAAGAACAGTGCTCCCTCCTCACCAGCAGAGATAACAAAATAGGGTTATGCTATGAGGCGGAATCTACTGGAAGGCAGTGAGCTGATTTTGTTATTGTTGTTGTTTTGTATATTCCATGTAATGTGTATAATAATCACTTTGGGGAAAGTTAGCCTGTGTTCAGAAGAAAGTAGATGATGTATGTTATAGGATGCCAGTGACTAAAGAGTGTTTTTGGATCCAGAAGCTTTGGGAAAGGCAGACAGACAGCAAGGTCACGTTCCAGTAGCCAGACTGACACATTTGGACCTAAGCACACCTCAGTCTATGATGGACTCTGGGGAAGGACAGCAAACTGCACTTGGACTGCCTGCTTCCTCAATTTCCAATTACTATTTGCGTTTATCTAAGATGCATTTTGTCATTGTGGGTAATATTCTTGAATTTTTGTTGTTTCTCTGTTTTACATTAGATGAAAGCAGGAATAGATGAACATATAAAGATAGCAAAGAGAATAAGGGATTCTGGGGCCTACAGTGGGGGGCGGGATAAAAGGGAGCTGATGCCAAGGATTTCAAGAAGGAAGAGGGTGTTTTGAAACTGATTTTGGCAGCAAATATACAAATACTGCTTGATGCACTTGAACCATGAATTGATATGATTATTAGCTCCAAATAAAAAGGTTTTGGGGGTAAAAATGAGAAAAATAAAACATTAAAGACTTTTCCATTGCTAATAACATTTTAAATTCAAATTTCTGCTTATATCATAATCTCTTTACTGGTTCAATATTTTAGCTAGTTTTTTGAAGTGTTGTAAAAAGCAAGGCTTTCCATCAGTTTCTGATTGTGTGGAAAATTATCTTTCACTTTTTAACTTATTTTTCCCATGGTACATGTATAAGCAACAAAATAATATTTTCAACATTCTTCTCCTGCATAATTCAGTGGCATTAGATTATCATTTTGTTCAAAAATTGATAACTGCTGTAAAATTTCCTATCACACACATCACAGAAACCCATGAAAAAGAATTCTGACTCAACAATTTCCTCCTTAACATAGAATAAATAGATGGACATGTCTGATCAGAGCACATGGGAGCAAATAAAGGGGGAGGAAAAGAGAGTGGAGCACATCCTGGCCCACCGAGCCTTATGGATATTCCAGCTCAGAGCAGCCAATCCACAGAGAAGAACATATGGCTGGCCCCACTATGAAACAGGACATCCCTCACTGACTCCTAGCCCTACAGGGGACAACACTGGAGACATAGTGTGGGAATTCAAGGCCAAACACAAAAGGCATGCAACAGAACACCAAGGGTAACAGAGCAACAAAGTCCCCAGGGAATACCAAAACTAGACTTTGGGGCCAGGGTGTGGCACCCCATCAGACTCCATGGGAAAACACTTCTAAATGCCAACAACGAGTCCTTGAACTAACTACAGGCTCTTCTTTTTTCTTGTTGTTGTTTTGTTTTCTTTTGTTGCTTTGTTTTCCCTGTCTTGTTTTGTGCATATTGTTATCTCTACAGGTTTGTCTAAATAAAATAGGTTAGATAAACAATCTGCAGGAGAAAACAACAGGACCCACAGTTCCGGGGGATATGCGAGAGGGTGAGATGGGTGGGGGTGGGGGGGGTAAAGGAAGTGCTGTTAACAAACCCAGGGACAAGGGAACAACAAGTGATCCAAATCGGTGGTGAGGAGGGTGTAGAAGGCCTGGTAGGGTGTGATCAATGGTAATGTAACCGAGAGGAATTACTGAAAACCAAATGAAAGCTGAGCGTGATAGTGGGACAAGAGGAAATTAAAGGAAATAGAGCAAAGAACTAGGAGGCAAATGGGCATTTATAGAGGTCTAAAGAAAGGCATGTGCATATGTAAGTATATTTATATGTGAGGATAGGGAAATACATGTATGTGCATATATATATATATATATATATATATATATATATATATATATATATATAGTATTAAGGGAGCAAATGGACATTGGGCCTCCACACAAGTACTCCCTCAATGCAAGAATACTTTATTCTATTAAACTGGAATTCCATGATGCTCAGCTTCTCAACACAATCACTGAAGACAAAGTGGTTATATAAGCAAATAGGATGAAGAAAGCTGATGGATACAGGCTTTCGAAAAATCTAGCATCTAGGGTCTTAAAGACTTGAAGGTAAACAAGCAGTCATCTAGCTGAGAAGCAACAAAGCCCACATGGAAGAAGCACAATAGCCTGTGAGATCACGAGGTGTCGAAGAGATCAGGAATCAGGCATCGAAGAACAAAAATCATACCATTGTGTGCTCACCTACCTGATACGATTGCTGAAGACAAACGGGTGTATAAGTAAAACTGGTGAAGAAAGCTGATGGTCCCTGGCTATCAAAAGATATAGCCTGTGGAATCTTAAAAGCTTGAAGGTAAACAAGCGGCCATCTAGCTCAGAAGCAACAAGCCCACATGGAAGAAACACATCAGCCTGTGAGATCACGAGGTGTCAAAGACATCAGGTACCAGGCATCAAAGAACCAAAAAATCATATCATTGTGAATGAGAGGAAGTGCAGACTGGGGACACAAAGCCTATCTGTAGGCAAATGGGCATCCCCTTACAGAAGGGTCCGGGAGAGGAGAGGAGTCAGTCAGGATACAATGTAGCAATGATGAAACATACAACTCTCCTCTAGTTCCTAAGTGCTTTCTACCCCTACCCCACTATCATGATGATCCCAATTCTACCTTACAAATATGGCTAGCCCAGAGGATGTACACTGGTACAGACAGGAACTCAAAACACAGGGAACCCAGGACGGATGATCCCTTCAGGACCAGTTGTGTGAGTGGGAATACAGGGAGGGTGGAGGAAAGGTAGGGTGGAAAGGAGGAACCCATTACAAGGATCTACATATAAGCTCCTCACTGGGGGATGACCAACAGAAAAGTGGGTGAAGGGAGACATTGGACAGTGTAAGTTATGACAAAATAATAACAATTTATAAATTATCAAGGAGGAGAAGCAGGGAGGGAGGGGAAAAGTGAGGAGCTGATATCAAGGGCTCAAGTAGAAAGCAAATGTTTTGAGAATGATGATGGCAACAAATGTACAAATATGCTTGACACAAAGTATGCACATATGAATTGTGATAAGAGTTGTATAAGCCCCTAATAAAATGTATTTTTTTTAAAAAACATGGAATAAATAACCCTACTACTTTCTTGCTTCAATTATTTTGAAAAGAAGTGTGCTTTAAGGCCTTTTCTCTTCCTGTGGAAAAAATGAAGCCTAAACTCGTGTGTTCGTTTGGGGACTTTAGAGAAACAAATCTACAGCAACTCACGCATAAGAGAGCTTTATCTAAAGGTTAAATGTACATCGAGAAAACATCCCAACCCAGTGCTGCCCAAACCCACAAGTCCAACCTTAACCCATATGTCCAATACCAGTCCACAAAGTCCTCTTCTATCTCACAAAACAGATGCACTGATGCTAACTGCAGGAGGAAAACCAACTCAGTGAATGTGTAAACATCTCATCGCTGGCCGGGGTCTCCAAATGGGAGCTCCAACACCCAGGGCTGCATTGGGGTAGGTCCATGTGGCTTCTCCTCAGGGATGTCTTGCAGGAAGTGAGCCTTGCCAGCTAAAGCAGGGGACTGGCTACGGCAGTTGCACCCTGGTCTGACCATCAGAAAGCAAGAGACTCAAGAACTAGAAAGGCGAGGCTCACTGAGCCATTTATCCCTCCGTCCTTCAAATTAACACCACATGTGTTTATAGGCCAGGTTGGCACAATAAACTAACTACCTCAACTCTGTTCAATAACTTCATTGTCTTTCAGGCAGATTTCTTTCTTAATCAGTATTTTATTGTGGAATATATTTCAATATAATATCCATATAAATATCTATATCTATAGATCATACTTACTCCTGCTGTAACCAATTCAGATTGTTTGCAAGATGTAGCACTCTCTACCTCCAAAGCTGTTCACAGTGCAGGAGAGTGAGTGTAAGTCCAGAAAGAAAACTAACCTCAGGGAGAAAGCTGACCTGGAGGGGTGCTAAGGACCCACCAGTTCTGGACCAAATGAAGAAAGAAGTGAGGACAGGAGCCTGGGTAAGGACTTCAGTGTCTGGTCAGCTAGAACTGCTGTGTTGACCGCTATGGTAGCTCTACTGCCTCAAACATGGTGAGGATAGAGATTGTATTTAATTTCAGTAGATGAGAATACACATAAAGTTACATTGAACATGAAATCTGCACAGATGTTCATATGATTGATAGAGTGAAGACCTCAGAGAGAGGACTGTGTTCTCCCAAGGACATCTCGAGCACTGCTTTTCTAGTCTGAGTCCCAGAGCTACGGGCTCCATTCAGCCCTTTCCACCTTTACATACAAGTGCACCTCTCAGTCACATGCAAATACCAGTCCCATGAAACCACAGCATGCATGTACTTAAATTCGTATTCCTTCTCACCCTGGAGAGCACTCTCTGGGTGTCACAAATCTTATCCACATGAACATGAATTGTGTGTGGGTTTTCCTCTTTCTGGTGGCAACTCCTGGAGGTGAGTGCTTCAGGGAGTCATACATGAAGTCTGGGGACGCATCATCTGAGCACATGACTCTCTGTGTTTCTCTTTATCCCCAGGTGTCCTGGCCCAGGTGCAGCTACAGGAGTCAGGCCCTAGACTGGTGAAGCCCTCACAGACCATGTCTCTCACCTGTGCTGTCTCTGGATTCTCTTTAACCAGCTATCATGTAGCTTGGGTCCGCCAGGCTCCAGGAATGGGACTGGAGTGGTTTGGTGTAATAGATACTGATGGGGGCACAAAGTATAATCCAGTTCTCCAATCCCGAGTCAGCATCACCAGGGACACCTCCAAGGGTGAAGCTTATTTAAAACTGAGCTCCGTGCATCCTGAGGACACAGCCCTGTATTACTGTGCCAGAGACACAGTAATGGGAAGTCAATGTGAGCCCAGACAAACCTTAGTACATCAGGCCATGGATTCAGCAGATGTGAAAGAGAAAAGTCAGTGATATTTTCCTCTCAAAAGCTGTGGTTTCCTCACCTTGTCAGCACCTCTCTAGGGACCACCAAGCACAGACTCTAGGGAACCTTCATGTATCTGAACTTGCCTTCTTTTCATTGGAATGGACTTTGTCTATTTCACCATTTATCAAAAGGAAGACTTAAAAAGTAATAGGCATATATGAAATCTCAGTTTACAATTCAGGGTACTAACCAGTGTTGTTCCTTGTCAAAGTTAGAAATATTTTTAAAAAACACACCCAAATTCACTGCCATTGAGTTGATTACAATTTATAGTGACGCCTCTATGGGTTTCTGAGATTATAACTGGTTATGGGAGTAGAAAGCCCTGTCTTTCTTCTTTGGAGTGGGAACTGGCATGCAGATCTGAGCCCAACACAAACCACTATGCCACCAACCTCATTATAATAATATGAATGCAGGAAAAAATTTTCATGTTAGCTCCAAATCTTGTCCAAGCCATCAGATGAATGTTCAATGTTTTCATTCTAGTGAATACTCACCAGTGTACATTTATGTAATAATTTTAACTTAGAATGACCTAAATAATATTGAACTTGTTGAATTGCTAGGTACCGTTGAGCCGGCTTCAACTCGCAGAGATCCCATGTGCAACAGGATGAAATGCTGCCCCAAAGTGCACTATCCTCACAGTCATTCCTCCGTTTGGACTCATCATTGCAGCCTTTGCGACAATGCATCTCCTGGAAAGACTCTCTCTTTTTCATTGACAGTCTACTTTACCAAGCACAGGACCATTCTCCAGTTGTGGTGCTCCTAGTGACATGCTCAAATAAGGGAGATAACGTCTTACTTGAATGCTTGGTCCCGGTACACACTAGTCTTCAAATAGACGCTGCTTTTTAAATGTTTAAAGAGGTCTTGGGCAGCAGATTTGCCCAGGGAAATGCATCACTTGTCTATGACTTCTATGAATATTGATTGGAGATCCAAGTGAGATGAAATCCTTGACAACTCAATCATATCTCCATTTTTCATGGCAATTTTTATTGGTCCCGTAGTGAGGATTTTGGTTTTCTTTCATTGAGTTGTAATCTGTAGTTAAGACACCAGTCCCTGGTCTTAATCAGTAAGTGTTTCAAGTCATACTACCTTATGGCATGTGGTATTATGTTATCTGTGTACTACAGGGTATTAATAAGGTTTGCTCCAATCTTATTTCTGTGCTCTTCCATGTTTAGGACTTCTTAGATTATTTTCTCAGCATATCATGATGCACAGAGAAACTACTGAAATTTTTGCTGATGCCATATTACTGTCATGCACAATTAGCGTGCATTTAAGAAGCAAATGAGAAATCACACCACAGATTACACTGAACATACATGCTAAAAATGACTGAAAGAGTTGAAAATTCTTCTAGGAAAACACACTCAAACACTCAGTAACCACCTATTCGTAATAAAGATCTCACAACAAACAAACAACACCCCTGCAATAAAAACAACCAAACAATCAAAAAACAGAGAAGAATAAAAACCCTCTTTTGAGTTTCAGACATTTTAGAGGGAGCAAGCTTGTTCAAGTAGTCCGAGAAAGTGTCCATTTCTAGGTGGTCCAACAAAAGTCCATGCTGTACAATCCCTCACCCAACACTCTTTTCTTCAGGACTGAAAGAGAGAGAGGTGAGCTCTGTCCTCCATCCACACCTGCTGTGGAGGACAGTGGAACCACTTCCTCTCCCATTCCCTGAGAGGGAGTTACCTCAGGAAGAGGGCAAAGCTGGCTGAAAGCAGCATGAGAAAGGCTGTGATTAGTTCAATCCCTGCATCTCTGTTGTTGTTTGGGGTCATTCAGTCTGTTTCCCCTCATGGAGACCCTATGTACAACTGAAGAAATGCTGCCTGTGTGTGCACCATCCTCTCAATTGTTCTTATATTTTATTCCAGTGGTGCAGCCTCGATGTCAATCCATCTTGTTAAGGGGCTTCTTTTTCACTGACCTCCTATTGTAACAAGAATGGTGTCCTTTTTTTTTCCCTTTAAACATTTTATTAAGGACTCATACAACTCTTATCACAATCCATGCATGAATCAATTGTGTAAACCACATTTGTACATTCTTTGCCCTCATCATTTTCAAAGCATTTGCTCTCCACTTAAGCCCTTTGCATCAGATTCTTTTTTCCCCCTCCATCCCTGCTAAACCCTCCCTCATGAGACCTTGATAATTAATAAATTATTATTTTTTGTCACATCTTGCCCTGTCTGAGGTCTCCCTTCACCCCATTTTCTGTTGTTCGTCCCCCAGGGAGGAAGTCACACATAGATCCTTATAATCAGTTCCCTCTTTCCAACCCATTCACCCTCTACCCTCCGAGTATCACCCCTCACACCCCAGGTCCTGAAGGTATCATCCACCCTGGATTCCCTGTGCCTCCAGCTCCTATCTGCACTAGTGTACATCCTCTGTTCTATCCAAACTTGCAAGGTAGGATTCAGATCATGATAGTTGAGCGGGGGAGGAAGCATTTAGGAACTGGAGGAAAGCTGTATTCTTCATCGGTGCTACATCGCACCCTGACTGATTTCATCTCCTTCCCTAGACCCCTCTGCAAGGGGATCTCCAGTGGCCAATAAATGGGCTTTGGGTCTCCACTCTTCACTTCCCCCTTCATTCACTATGGTAAGATATTTTTTCTCTCTGATGATGCCTTATACCTGATCCCTTCGACACCCCGTGATCGCACAGGCTGGTGTACTTCTTCCATGTGGGCTTTGTTGCTTCTGAGCTAGATAGCCGCTTGTTTACCTTCAAGCCTTTAAGACCCCAGACACTATCTCTTTTGATAGCCGGGCACCATCAGCTTTCTTCGCCACATTTGCTTATGCACCCGTTTGTCCTCAGCAATCGTATCACGGAGGTGTGCACCCAATGATATGATTTTTTGTTCTTTGATACCTGATAACTGATCCCTTCGGAACCACGTGATCACACAGGCTGGGATCTTTTGATAGCTGGGATCCATCAGCTTTCTTCACCACATTTGCTTGTTTACCCGCTTTGGCTTCAGCGGTTGTGCCGGGAAGGTGAGCATCATAGAAGGCCAATTTAATAGAAGAAAGTATTCATGTATTGAGGGAGTGCTTGAGTAGAGGCCCAAGGTCCTTCCGCCACCTTAATACTAAACCTATAAATATAGTCACATAAAATGATGCCCTTCTTGAAGGACTGGTTTCTTCTGCAACATGTCCAAAATATGGGACATGAAGTCTCACCAACCTCGCCTCTGAGGTGCATTCTGGCTGTATTACTTCTAAGATAGCCCTGGAGTGTGTTAATGGGTAGGCCACGCAGTAGTTCCCCTTTAAGGAGGGAAGCTTTCCATTGACCTGGAGCCTTGTTGCGACATTCATTTGGGGTGAAGATAAAAGCTCCAGTCCCTCCACTGGGAAAGAGATGGATACCAGGTGGGCAGTTTGAATGTCTCAGGCATTCTTTTCTTCCTTCTTTCAAGACAATTTTTTAGAAGGCACCATTTTTGTCATTCACTTCCACCCCTGGCAACTACAGAAGCCCACCTGAGACTGAAGGGGATTAGGGACCACCCTTAGTTTGTCAATCCTTTCTCTGAATAAGTTTGAACATGCAATAGCTACAACACTTGAACTTTCCATAGCTACAACTAGTGCAAAGGGAATACTACCAAGTCCATTTCCATATGACCAGCAAGAAGAGACAGTCATAGACACAGGAGATTTTCCAGATTAGAGCTCCTCATGAGGGAGCTCAGAAGAATGATATTCAGCTCTTTTAATCAAATATGGGAATGTTTTAAAAAGAAAGGTACATAAAACGAAAACAAAAAGGGCTACCGAAAAATTTTTTAAATATCAAACAAAACCGATAAAATTTAGGAATAATTCAACAACTCCAAAAACAAATCCAAAAGAGAAACACTAAGATAGTTGAAATAAAGAACTCTGAAAGATAAAAGTAGTAAAATAGAAACAATGGAAACCTGAATCAATGAGCTTAGACAAATCTCTCGACACTAAATTAAAAGAAATATCTATTTTTTAAAACCCTAATAAAATATAAGAATTTTGTGGGACATTATTAAATGGAACCATTTATATTGATGAACACCTTTGAAGAGAATGGAGAATAAAAGGACACAAAGGATATATAGTACAGGAAAATGATTTTTTTAAAAGAAAATAAATCTGTTTGAGAACTCAGGAGCATGTACTATTTTCAATGGCCCCATAAAGCCCACAACAGACCTGGGAAATGAGAATCTAAGAAATACTAAAAAGGATCATCAATGAATAAAAAGTATGAGTAACGTTCCATGCTTGTGAGAATGACAATGACTTATCTGTCTTGAAGGAAGTATAGCCAGAATTCTCTTTAGAAGCCAGAATGGGGAGGTGTCCTGCCAGATACTTTGCATATGTAATCAGGAGGGCCAGTCCCTGGAGAAGCGTGTTGTGTTTTCTTGCTAGGACTCCTGAAACAGGGGTTCAGGTAGAAAGAAAACAAACAGCCCTCCACCGTATTGATTCACATGATCTCTGTAAGAATGGGTTCAAACAGAATGGTTGCGGGAATGCCATAGATCAGGATGTATTCTGTATTGTAAGAATGAGCGAAATCCAACTGGCCATCATCTAACAAGAACAACACCAATGAGTTAATATATTTTTGTCTGCGTTTGCTGGCAACTGAGTGTATTCTTTGGTGAAGTACCTATTCATGTCCTTTGTCCATTTTGAGTCTCAAAACTGTACCACATGTTCGGTCCCGACTGATGTTTAGTGAGATGTTAGGATAAAAAAAGAGGAATGAACTCCCCAGAGAATGTGCTGAGAAATGTGAAAATAGGGTAGACTAAATGTCCATATCAGTCAGGGTTTCTAATGAAATAACATTTTATTTTCTCTATGCTCACTGTGGACCAACAGTTTCTCTTATCCTCAGGTTAAAGCTCTTGATTTCTCAATGAATGAAGACCAATCCCAGGGAAGAGGAGGGCATTAGACTGGACACTTCTCTACTTCTCCCATCCTATCCCCACGGCCTCACACATCAGGTCTCTTATCCAATTTCCAGGTTAAATCTGAAAACTGAAGGAAAAATCATATGGTGGGCAGATTTCTCTAGACTTAACAGACCTTGTCCATAAGTCTTGTTTTTATTTTGCACATTCTGCAGTCTGGAGGTTACTTCTCTCCGGTAGTGTCAAGAGATTCTAAAAATGGGCTGACATTAAAGAGATTTCCATTATTTGCCATTATTGATTGTTTTTCCCTTCTTAGGTGTCCTGTGACAGGTACAGCATTAGAATTTGAGCCCGGGAGTGATAGCTCTCCTTAAGGTTGGCAATCTTAGTGACTCTATACTTCCAGAGCTGGATCTGCCAAAAGAGGCAGGCAAGGCTGGAACAGCTGTTAACAGTATGTTTTTGTAGCAGACAACAATCTTCCTTCCATATCAAAGGAGTTGACTCTCAAGCTCCAAAAAAAAGTCCAGACAGCAGTTCTCCTGCAGCTGACTGAATGAGCACTGAGGGAGCAGCTGTCTATTACTGCATGAGACTGACAGTCAGAGGACCCAGTGCCATCCCATCCACAAACTGCACTGCAATAATGGGTTGTACAAAGCAGAGTATCAGGCTACTCCGGCAAGGGCAATAGCGGAGTCACGGGAGCCAGGAGGTTCCTCTTCAGTTCTAGGGCTTCTTTCCCTCTAAGGTATTTTCTCAATTGATATACTCCACCTTAGTATTTATGACT
Organism: Tenrec ecaudatus; assembly: GCF_050624435.1. Classification (NCBI taxonomy): domain Eukaryota; kingdom Metazoa; phylum Chordata; class Mammalia; order Afrosoricida; family Tenrecidae; genus Tenrec; species Tenrec ecaudatus. The sequence continues at coordinate 75,415,089 of NC_134544.1, read as the reverse complement.
ACATCCAATATAGTTTATAATATTCATTCATTTACACATTATATGCATATTCAGAATTACATGAGTTCTGGTGGCATAGTGATTACTTACTTGGCTGAAAAACAGAAGGTCAGGAGTTTGAAACCACCAGCTGCTCCACAGGAAAAAAACCTGGGCTTTCTGCTCCCATATAGAGTTACACTTTCAGAAATACTCAGGGGTAGTTCTCCCCTGTCCTGCAGGGTCGCTATGAGTCTGCATTGATTCGATGGGCGTGAGTGAGTGTGAGTGAAGCACACATTGAGATGTATGACTGATAGCTATGACATGTATTTAATGATTTTTACATCTTGCAGGGCTGTATTGGGCTGAATGAAAATGAAAGCACAACATTGTAACCTGTGGGATTCAACCAAAGAGAACTTAGTGGGGAATTCATAGCCACACACATCTGTATCATATAGAAATACAGCTCTCAAATTAATTACCTCAGTTTCCATTTCATGAGACTAGAAGAAAGGAATAGTATGCCCCAGCACAGGTAGCAGGGGGAAATAAATAAGCATAGGGACTGAAGTAAATGAGATGGAAGGGACACAACTAGTAAGCTGATTAAATGAAAACAGCCTCTGTGAGCAGACGAAGTAAGGAAAAAAACACACACTTTTCCTGATCATGACAACAGAGGGAGGACCCGAACCTCCACATCGGAAACTAGACAGCAGATGCCATGTCGCATATTTATGGATAACTTCATGCCCACAGTATAAAAATATCACTTCGATGGAGAAATTCCTTGGAAGGCAGAGGGGGATATGTTCTCATGAGAGAAACAAATAATAGAATTGTCCACTATCATCACACATATCCACATCTTAAAGGGGACGAGAGGATGCATTGTGAGCTCTCATATCACAAAGTTGTTATGTATGTAATATAAAGTTTATAAACTGAAAACTACTTTTAAAAATATTGATAATATACAACTAAAGGAATGCTTGATAAACAACCTGTTTAAAAGCTTTGTTTTCCCTTGAGAGTGCTGGTACTTCTCTGAGTCTGAGGGAGAACTCTTGCCCATATTCTCTTCTCATCTCCTAATTATCAGAGGACATGCAAATGCAGCTCTCTGGCTGCTGAGAAACCGGCCATAGGCCCTGATGTGGGAGAGCTCAGAGCACAGTCCCAGTCTCTGGGTTCTCTGCTGTTTCCATTTTGCACCCAGGAGCTAGTGCAAAGGACACATAATGAATTTTGTACCAATCTTGGCTTTCATTTTGACCATTTTACATGGTAATCATTTTCGACCCTGCTGTGTATGTGTGTAATTGTGAGTACCTTAGTATATATGTGTGTGACGGCTGATCACGGTGCCTCTGTGTTTGCAGGTATCCAGTATGGGGTACAGCTGGTGGAGTCTGGGGTGATCTGAGAAAGCCTGGGGGTCTCTGAGACTCCCCTGTTGGGCTTTTGGATTCACCTTCAGTAGCTATAAAATGATCTGGATCTGCCAGGCTCCAGGAAAGGGCCTACAGTGGATCTCAGGTATTAATACTGGTGGTAGTGCATACTATACAGACTCCATAAAGGGGAGATTCACCATCTCCAGAGACAACTCCAGGAAGACTCTCTATCTTCAAATGGACAGCCTGAAAGCCGAGGACACGGCCATGTACTACTGTGCAAGACACAGCGAGGGGGAAGTCAGTGAGAGCCCAGACACAAATCTCCCCGGCAGGGAGAATGGTCTGCAGGGGGCGCTCAGGACCCACAGAGCACAGGACTCAGACCCAAGAGCAGGTGCAGCTGACGCTTCAAGTCTGCTTTCCTGTGGAGATCTGCTGATTCTTATAAATCTGTTTCCCTAAAGAATCTCTCTCTTATTGAAAAAAAAATCCGTGCCTATGCCTTTTAGCTGTGATTTCAAAAGTTATAATGTAACAGGAAAATATATTCTGTTCTACAGCAACAATTGGCCTGTTTACCCTAAGGAGAGAAAATGACTGTGTCAGGGGTCTCTGCATCACAGTTCCCATGTCTCTCACATAAATACTTTCCAGTGAGACTCACAGTCAACTGGAGCCTGGGCAAAGGTAACTATAAATAATAGGTGTTTGAATATTGGCTGAAAATGTAACACTATATTCTTCCCTCATACTTTCTGAGGTATTCTGACAACCATTTAATTAAAATCTAGGCAGTCAGTCTATTTTTATTTGGTTGTTTTTTCAGATTACACTGTTTGGTTTGATTTGGTTGTTTTTCCTAGCAATGGTAGCCTAGTATTTTATTTTTTTGTATTTTCTGGAAACCCATCTGCAAATAAATAAATTCACTAATTGTATTTCATTCTGTGGATGCTAGTATTTTCTGTCTATCCTCCAGAACATTCAGCCCAGGATGGTCAAGACAGATAAGAACTTATCTGCAAATTCTGGACTCAGAGAGCTCACCTGCTCAGTCCCACAGAATGTCAGCCCACTACTTCTGGTTTCACCCAGAGGGCTCACATTTGTCCTCTAGTCAGCTTACCCTGCTTATGCTTTAGGATGACATGTACTCTTTCCACACTAGAATGACTGAAAAGACATCGGAGTGTAGTTGTTGAAGAAAAGTTCTTCCTTTTTGGTGACTCACAAAAGCCATTCCTATTTATAGCACACATTGAATTGGAACCACTTTCGGCTGAATTCACTGAGATTGCTAGAGTTAGCTGATGTTCAAACTTCTGAGTATCTAATGATGTTACCATAATCTAATGCATAAAAGAAAATGAGTATCTGACCATTTACATGTCCTTGGATTTATTATGAGTGGCTTATAAATATATACCAGTAAGTCACTGAAAACAGAGGAACACAGCCTTTATTCCTAGTCATTCTCAATCCTACAGCCACAGCTACCTCCTCAGCCACAATCCTCATCACTTTCTGTGGGCTGAAAACACTGGTACTGGTGAATGGAGAAGTCATGGACAGGACTGAGTTCTCTGAGGAAACAGCCAACATTCTCATCCCAGATGAAGCCCTTCTTCACTTTATTACAAAGGGACCACTCATGATGCATTGTTTAACGTAGGGCTTACTCACTCAGGATAATACACCTGAGAATCTGGACCTTGGTCGCAAGAATATTTCGGCTTCTTCGGCTTCTTGGGGGCAGCTCTCAGAGGTGAGAAGCTCAGGAATTGAAACATGAAGGTTTGGGAGTGCTTTACCTTCACACTTGGCTCACTGTCTCCAGGTGCAGCTGCAGGGCTTGAACCAGGCTTGTAAAACTCACAGATGTTTTGCTTCACCTCTTCTGTCTCTGGATTCTCTTAAATCAGCTGTAGGTGGGTATGCTATGGAGTGGTGAGAGCACAGACTATTCTCCTACCCTGATGTCTTGAGTACACATTCCCAATGACCCCTTTCATAGTCACATTAACTGAAGGCTGAGCTCCATTCCTGTGCAGGCCATTGCCATGAATCCCTGTGAAATGAGGTCGGGAGAAGTCAACGTGTTTCCAGAACTCCAGGTGAAGAAAGGGGTCTGAGCTGCACTCTGCTCCATTATCTTCTCTTCTGTGTGGGTCAGATTTGTGCTCCTCTAAAACTAATCAGCAAGTCAGGCTACTAGAGAAAACCACAATTGGTTTAATTCCCAGTTATCAAGCATACCTTAAATATAAGGCTCACCACACCACCAAGTCTTAAGAACAGGCTTCAACTCAGGGATCTTATTTTGGTCCATTGCAGAGAAAGGTTGCCTTCCAGACCCTCAGGGAACAACATTCTTAATCTACGCTTGACTAAGTTCTAACTCTTTCCAGAAAACTGTTAGCGTATGCAAAAAATCCAACAACAAAAAAACACAACAGAATGGTGATAGTCATTCTATCACCAGTCTAGAGATCAATAAATACATTGTATTGGATAAATAAACCTTATTACGCTTGTTTAGAGTGTTGAAGAGCAGGGATCTTACTTTGAGGAGCAGGTTCACCTCACCCAAACGACCATATTGTCAATTGCCTCATATGTGGAAATTGATCACTGAATAAGGAAGACTGAAGAAGAATAGCTTTGACTGAATTGTAGTGATGGCCAAGAATACTGAAATAACATTGGTCTCCAAAAGCACAAACAAGTCTGTCCTCGAATAAATGAGCTCAGAATGCTAGTTAGAGGTAAAGAGAGTGAGAGCCCATATTACATACTTTGGACAATGTTGTCAGAAGGGAGCAGTCCCTGGAGAAGGACAGTATGTCCGGTAAAGTAGAGGGGCAGTGAAAAATAGGAATCCCTCAACTAAATGGATTGACACAGTGACGGCAACAATGGGTTCATCCTAAATTGAGAGTCTGTTAAAGGAGAATGCAGTGTTTCCTTCTGTTGTGTACTGGGTCCCTGCTATGTGGAATCAACTCAATGACACCTAACATTGACAACCTCAGAAAACACTAATCAATACAGAAGACAGGCACAAAATACTAGTGTGATAGTTATATTTACAAAAGTTATTTCCATGGTAACAGATGCCAAATCTTTCATGTGAACTTTGCCGGAACATAAACTCTCTTATTAAAAAGAAGGAATGGGTTTCCTTTGCTAAAACAAAACAAAACAAAACAAAACCAAAAAAAGTGATGATAAAATCACTGAGGAATTCCTGTCCCTCATTGATTTACACCATTCTCCTGGAGGTGGACTGAAACAAATTCTCTACGATTCACCCAGCATGTCTTATGACAGAGTATTTCCCATCTTGGGCTCAAGTGTGAGGGTAGCACACAATCAGTCAGGTGTGAGTGACTATTTGTCCATCAAGATTACTGTAAATCATTTATCCCTCTACGCAAGTAATTCTCAACCTGTTGGTCACAACCCCTTTGGGGGTCAAACGACCCTTTCACAGGGACGCCTAAGAGTATTGGAAAACACATATTTCTGATGGTCGTAGGAACTGAGACATTTTCCATCACCAGGCAGGTCTGCCAACATGCAGATACACCCACATATGAGTCCCTGACGTGAAGACTCTTACCCATGCTACACCAGGCTTCATCGTGAAGATTGTTACCCATGCTACACCATGCTTCAAGACAAATTTCCATTTATTTATAATTAGAAATATTTCACAATACAATAATTACATGTTTTTGTGATTTATCACTATGCTTTAATCATGTTCAATTTGTAACAATGGAAATACATCCTGCATATGAGATATTTACATTATGATTCATAACAGTAGCAAAAATAGTGTTATGAAGTAGCAACTAAAATAATTTTATGTTTGGGGATCACCACAACATGAGGAACTGTATTAAAGGGTCACAGCATTAGGAATTTTGAGAAACACCACTCTACACTGAGGGGTCAGCTGCAAGACCTGAGGATCCATCCAGAACAAGTGATCTATGAGTTGAGTGGGTTTCAAGATGCTCAGAGGGTCCAGAATCAACTGAATCAAAATTAAATTCCATGAGAAACTTCAAGGCTAAATCTAAAATAGATTAAAGACCAGAGGATTCACACACTATGAATAAACACTTTTTTTCTTAAGTTCAAGCTGTTGGGTGAAAACATAACAATAATTGTGAGAATACACTTACTATCATTTTCTATGAGGCCAGTAATAAACTGTTAACAAGGTCATCAATAAAATGTAGATCAATATTTATAATGGATCTAAATGAAAAAGTGCTTGAAAATATTGGGAACTGAGTCAGACAACATACTGAAATAATTATATACCATGATTAATTGGAATCTTCCCCAGAGTTGATTTAACATAAGAAAATAAGCTCTGTAATATAGCAATTAATGCAAAAAATGATTAACTATCTAAATAGACACATGAAAAGTACTAAACAAAGTCGGAAGCTTTTCATGTTAAAAAAACACCTCTGCAAATCTAACATGAAACAATATAGTTCAATATGTGAATATGCTAATACACATTCCTATTTTTAAAAAGTCAAAATGTCAGACTTAGACGAAAGAGCAAAACATCACCCCACCTCAGAAAAAGGACAAACATAAATGTTCACTTTCACCACTGATATTAAACATTGACTGTATGTTCTAACTAGAGCGATCAAAATAAGATTTTTTAAGGAAGAAAAGAGGCTTCCAAAATGAAATAAAATGTTCTCTAATCATAAATTAATGTTCATATCCATAAAATATTCAAAATATTTTAGGTAGGTAATAAATATAAAAACGTTGTAGGCTACATTTCACCAGGCAAAAATAACTTTTGAAACTTAACCCACTAACTATTAATTGCTAATCAACAACTCCCAAACCATTAACCCTTATACCTTAAGACGCTGAGCATCCTTACAGCTCACTGATAATATCCTAAAACACTGAACCCCTAACCACCTGAAAAGTTCTTTACCATCCACAATGTCTACTAACACCCTGAGCATTCCCTGATACCCACAGCCAATTAGGAACAAAAATTAGGATTTCCTTACGAAATTCTAACACCATACACCAGGGGTCCTCAAACCGCAGCCCTCAGGTCACATGACATGAGGCCTGCCGAGGATATTTATCAGGCCCACCAGTTGTTTTTGCCACCTCTGCCTGTCCTGCTTAGCACCAAACCTGTCCAGTGTGCATATGAATTTGTTCATAGTTTTTTTTAAAAACTATTGTTTGGCCCTCCAACGGCCTGAGGGACAGTGAACTGGCCCCCTGCATAAAAAGTTTGAAGACCTCTGCCATACACTCTCAAACTAACCTAATTCAATTAACCCAATTGTTTGAATCAGGAGCACAACTTTGAATATATTCTACAATCTTAATCCTAACTTTATCACACCATGTCTCAATATCAGAAACCACCTTCTAAAACTATACTGTTTAAACCATGACTCTACATCTTTATACCATAAAACAGAAGCCCCTAAGCAACTCCAAACATAAGCTGGTAGGCACGACACATTCTAAATATAAAGCCCTTTAATCTGTTCACCAACATCTGACTCTTAACTCCTGATACTTATGTTCTGTTTCTATCCATTGACTCTTGTTCTTGAACCGGGAACATTAATCCCAGGACCTAGATTCCAATCTCACACAGACTCTGACTCTAGCACTCTACAACCCCAAAGTGAACCAAAATCTAACCCATCAAGAAACTCACATTGCTAATTATGTATGTGGAACTGTCTGCTCTTTCAGACTTTACCTAAATGTAAGGAACTAAGGTAGGCAGACAGGCAAAACCAGGAATCACAAGCACGTTTTCAGTAAACTTTTAAGGCATTTGCATCTGATTCATGGAAGGTGGCAAAATAAAGTGGTTTATACATGAATATTTTATATATGAAATGAAAAACTCATTAGCAATAAGTATTCATGGAAATTCCCACGCTGGAAAACTAAATGGATCATGAAGAAACACTAGCAAAAAAGTAAAACAAAAGAGGCAATAGAAGAAATGCAAATGAGGACTCAGGTTTATAACCAATATGCGAAGAGCCCAAAGTCACCATTACAGTCCCCAAGAAACAAGGTGACCTTATTGAACTCAGAATACTGAGGTCACAGGGCATGGTTTTGTTCTGTTGCCCATTAAAAACAATGAACTGTCACTGAGTCCATTCTGACTTATAAACGTCTCTACAGGGCAGAGTACAAAAGCCTCTGTGTGTTTCTGAAACTGCAACTCATTAAGGGACTAGAAAGCATCACCAGTTAATGGTTTTGAATTACTGAATGTGTGGTTAGCAATCCAACACATAACCCACTACATCTCCATGGGTACATCCTGTTCTTATAAACTGGAGAAAACTAGATGGCAGCTAACAATAAGAAAGGTGTTCTTTTCAATGTCTCTAATTAATTAATCTAGTTAGGACCCAGAGCAAACATCAGTCCTCAAAGTAGGGGGGAGGGACACATAGGTAAGTCCTCTCTCAGTTGATTTCTCCTGTGAACTCATTCTGTGTTCCTGCCTATGGAGCCATTTTGTTTAGTGCTGGTTTTCACCCTATGCCCTCAATAGTCTAATTAACTGAATTCATTGAAAACTGTGATTTGAAGGATGTGATGGGATTAACTAAGAGACAGCCCAAAAGAGTTTGTTCCAGGAGAAAATACCTTCTGAAGTTATCCATTAAAAATCTTACTGAGTATAGATTTACTCTGAAACCACATATGGTCACCATACAGAATCAAATGGTGGGTCAAATGATTGCCATTTATCAAATTATTATCTAATTTAAATACAAGGAGCTCATTGGTAGCCAATCTTTCATGCCATGAATGCACAAGTGGGTTTGAAAAAGATCATGGAAAAATGCAATAAAGATAATGCTGAAGACTGTAGATTATGTTAAACAGAATAATGTAATAAATATTTTATAATTCCTCAATTACTATATATAAGAATTATATATCTGAATGTTACCTTGTATTAGGAATAATATATCTTAAAAATCTTTAAGAAACCTATTCACCTTCCATAAAAATGCAGAAAGAATATTAAGAAATTTACATAGAGTGTCTCTCTTGAAGATCTACTAAAGTTGATATTAATTTTATTCTCTAGCTATGGTAAAGAGACCAGTTAGGTTACAGTATATCTGTATGATTCACATAGAAAATTGTGAGAGCTGGGGGACTTCCGGGAAGATGGCAACGGAGTGACACATACCAGAGGGACCCCGCAGATTCCAGCCCAGGAGAGTTGCTCAGAGGGAAATTCAATGCCACTGGATCGCAGGAGGCGCATCATAAAGATAAGTAGGCTCAGATCCACGGTGTTTTGAGGGGCTGGGGGCTTTTGGCTTACCTCAGTGGAAGCCGGCTGGGGCTCGACCCTAGCCTAGCCACTGTGTCTGCCAAAGCCGGGACAATTTGGAGCCTGTAGCAGGGCTTGGCCTCGGCGCAGCCACAGTTTTCCCCTGCCTACCTCAGGGCAGGGACAAGGGCCCTTGAGGCTCCACCAGCAGGGATTGGTGTTCAGCTGCATTGTTGCTTCTGTTTGCTTCTCTGCTCTATATTCCCACGCAGTCTTGGAGGGCTTTGCAGGGGCTTTTTTGGGGCACAGCCACAGCTTGCCGCGCCGCGTGGGCTGAGCATGGACTGAACCCAAACCCCCACAGCTCCATAGGCAGGGATCAAGCTTCAGGTACACTGCAGTGTCGGTTAACATCTCTGCTCTCTGTCCCCCCACTTCTCTGGGGGCTGCTCAGCAGCTTTCTTGCGACTGTTCTTGGTGCTCAGCTGCGGATTGCCGCTGGGGCTTGGGGCAGGTAGTGGGCCCTTGCAGGTCCACAGGCAGGGAGTGGCACTCAGCTGCAGTTGCTTTTCCTTCCCTCACTTCCCTGTACCCCGGCACAGTCCAGTCTCACTTTTTAATTTTTCTCCCCCTCTTGTTCCTGAACTGCTCTCTCACACTCCATTGCAGACTTACAGGACACTCCCATTGCCCTAGGGTATTTGCGCCTGGGCCACACCCAGCTAGGTGAGCTCCAACCTGCATAGATAGCCCAAGGCTAGGGAAAGGCCTGCTTGCTCTCCAGGGTATACTCCTCAGGCTCCGCACCAGGGAGTTCCTGCCTGTGTACCTGGGGACATAAGGCAGCTCAGCCAACACTTATCAATATTCAAACCAATAGCAGGGACTTCAGCCCAGCCTCTGCAACACTGGGGCAGGCAGCCAACCTGCCATCTGGGGCACTCCCCTGATAGGGAAGCCACAGGAAATAAAGTGGTAGGTTAATAACCTAGCAAAATCAGCTGTAGGCAGTTCGAAGAAGCATTCCTATAAGTCTTCCAGAGAGTGACTAGAAAATGGCACCTGGTCCCTCAAAAACAACTCAACGCAAACAGCCATCAGCCCCAACGACCTCAACGAAAAAAACAGGAGAAACAAAAGACAAAGGCAGAAGATGTGCTGAACATAGCAACATACATAGAAGAAGCAGACATTGAGATACCATACAAAGAAATTCTCAGAATGCTGCTTGGAGCCATGCAAGATATGAGGGAAACAATACAGAAAAGAGATGAAACGATAGAGGAGATAAAAGTCATACACCAAAGGGAAATACAGAAGCTTAGGGAGGAAATAACGAAAAACAATAGCAAAATCATGTTCCTTGAGAATCCATTGGCGGAATCAGAGAACCACATCAGTGTCTTGGAGGACAGCCAAGCAGACTTTAATAAACGTGAACAAAAATCTAATAAGAGCATCAGAGAAGCCGAAGCAAACCTAAGAGCTATGTCTGATGCTATGAAGAGAACAACATTAGAATTATTGGCCTACTGGAGGAAGGCACAACAAAGAAGTCATCTGCAACTATAGCGAGAGAATTCTTGGAGGAAAACTTCCCCAGTCTAATGAATGAAAACCAAGCAACCATCCAGGAGGCTGAAAGAACACCAGCACAACGGGACCCCAAGAAGAAATCACCAAGGCACATAATAGTTAAATTATCCAACTTTGAGGAAAAGGAGAAAATCATGAGAGCAGCTAGGGCAAAACAAGCAATCACATATAAAGGTCAAAACATAAGGATATGCTCAGACCTATCAGCAGAAACTATGAAAAAAAGGAGAGAGTGGAGTAACATATTCCTAGAGTTGAAGGAAAACAACGCAAATCCAAGAATACTCTACCCAGCCAAATTATTGATCAAGATCGATGGAGAAGTAAAAGTCTTCCCAGACAAGGAAAAACTCAAAAAATACGTTACAACAAACCCAGCCTTACAAAAGATCCTCGCCGACTCAGTATGAGCAGAAGAACAACACTCACCAAGCACAAATAAGAGACCAACACATAGAACAACCTCACCCAAAGCACAACAAAGAGAAAACAGACCCCAAGACAGCAATGGCTTAGAAAACACAACCCATCAATTTGCTGCCTATAGGAGACACATCTCAAGGCTACAGACAAAAATAGGCTGAGAATCAAAGGCTGGAGAAGGACCTACCAAGCAAACAGCAATACAAAAAAAGCAGGTGTTGCAATCCTTATCTCGGATAAAATTGACCTAAAAGTGCAAACCATAAAAAGAGATAAAGAGGGCCACTATGTAATGCTCAAGGGAATCATAGACAATAAACCACTAAGCATTGTAAACATATATTCCCCGAATGAGAGACCAGCTCAATACGTCAACCAAACACTCCAAAAGATTAAGAAAGAAATCACAGACTCGACAATTATAGTGGGCGACTTCAACACACCACTCACTGAGAAAGATAGATCACAGGGAAAGAAACTCAACAAGGAGACTAGAGAGCTAATATCCACAATTAGACAATTTGACCTAATAGATATTTACAGAGCTTTTCATCCAAATAAAAAAATTTCACATTCTTTTCAAGTCCCCATGGCACATATTCAAAAATAGACCACATGCTGGGGCAAAAGGTAAATCTACATAAATTTAAGTACATTGAAATAATACAGACCTCTCTCTCTGACCACTGTGCCATAAGACTGGAAATCAGCAAAAAGAAGACGAAGAAAATAAGAGCAAATAATTGGAGGATGAATAACTCTATACTGCAAAAGGAGTGCATACTGGTGCAGATCAGAGACGAAATCAGGAAATTTCTAGAAACCAACGAAAATGAGCACACGATGTACCAAAACTTATGGGACACAGCAAAGGCAGTCATCAGAGGAAGGTTCATAGCAAATACAAGCACACCTAAGAAAGAAAGAGAGACTCATGATGGATACGCTGACACAAAATTTACAAAAACTAGAGCAGAGTCAGCAGGAAAACCCTACTAATAGCAAAAGAAATTATAAAAATCAGGGATGAGACTCAGGAGAGGAAAAATAAAAACACAATGGAAAAAATTAATATCGCTAAAAGTTGGTTCTTTGAAAGGATAAACAGGATCGATAGACCATTGGCAAACCTAACCAAAGAAAGGAGGGAACAAATCTCAATAGCAAGAATAAGGGATGAAAGAGGGGTCATTACAACAGACCCTAATGAAATCAAAAGGATAGTTACACAGTACTATGAAGGATTGTACTCCAGTGAATTCAACAATTTGGAAGACATGGACAAATTCCTGGAAAAACAATCCCTCCCTAGACTATCCTCAGTGGACATCAAGAATCTCAACAGACCCATAGCAATAGAAGAAATAGAAAAGGTTATCAAGGGATTTCCAACAAAAAAATTCCCTGGACCAGATGACTACACTGGAGAATTCTACCAAGCATTCAGGGAAAAACTAATACCAATCCTACACAAACTTTTCCAGAACATAGAAAAAGATGGCAAACTCCCAAACTCCTTCTATGAAGCTAGTATAACTCTGATACCCAAACCGGGCAAGGATCCCACAAGAATCGAGAATTACAGACCAATATCCCTAATGAACATTGATGCAAAAATCCTTAACAAAATACTAGCCAACAGAATACAAAAGTATATAAAATAAATAATTCACCATGACCAAGTGGGATTCATACCAGGGATGCAGGGATGGTTCAACATATGAAACACCATCAGTATTATTCGTCACATTGACATGAAAAAGTATAAGAATCAAATGATTATATCAATAGACGCAGAAAAAGCATTCGACAACATCCAACACCAATTCCTGTTTAAGACACTAGCGAAGATAGGAATGGAAGGAAAGTTCCTCAAGACAATACAAGCTATATATGAAAAACCAATAGCCAAAGTGGTAGTCAATGGAGAAAAGACTAACACAATCCCACTGAAAAAGGACCAGACAAGGATGCCCCTTGTCCCCACTCCTATTTAATATCGTGCTGGAGGTTTTAGCTAACAGCATAAGGCAAAGAAGTGACATCAAAGGTATTCGTCTGGGGAAGGAAGAGGTGAAACTATCGTTATTTGCAGATGATATGATTCTATATATGGAAAATCCCAAAAGTTCCACAAGTGGAGTACTGGAAGCAATAGAGGAGTTTGGCAGAGTGTCAGGATACAAGATCAACAAACAGAAGTCCTTCGGACTATTATACACATCACATAAGACCACAGAAGAAGAGATCAAAAAGGTCATACCCTTCACAATAGCCAAACACAAATTGAAATATCTAGGGATACACCTGACTGAAAAAACAAAAGCCCTATATAGGGAAAACTATAGAACACTATTACAAGAAACCAAGAGCAACCTCAACAAATGGAAGAATATTCCATGCTCTTGGATTGGGAGACTTAATATAGTTAAGATGTCAGTTCTGCCAAAAGCACTATATAAGTTTAATGCCACCCCGATACAATTACCATCACCTTTCTTCAAAAAAAATGGAATAACTGATTACCAACTTCATATGGAGAGGGAGAAACCCAGAATTAGCAGAGAACTCCTCAAGAAGAAGGACACTGTGGGAGGGCTTGCTTTACCTGACTTTGGCACATACTATGCAGCCACAGTTCTCAAAACTGCATGGTATTGGTACAATGACAGATACTCAGACCAATGGAAAAGAACTGAAAACCCAGAAATAAAAGCATCAGCATACACACAGCTGATCTTTGATAAGGGCCCCAAATATATCAAATGGGAAGCCGATGCCGTCTTTAACAAGTGGTGCTGGAAAAAATGGATATCAACAGGCAGAAAAATGAAGCAAGACCCTTATCTCACTCCATGCACAAGAATAAACTCAAGGTGGATCACAGATCTTGAAGTTAAACCCCAAACTATTAGGGCCATCAATGAGGGAATTGGGACCAACTTGAGAACTTTGGCGCAGGGAATACACAGGCTATCAGAAATAGGGAAGGACACAAACACAGAGGAGGCACAAATTGACAAATGGGATATACTGAAGATAAAACACTTGTGTACATCTAAAGAATTCACCAAGAGAGTAATAAGAGATTCCACAAACTGGGAAAACATCTTTAGCAATGACATATCAGACAAAGGCCTTATTACTAAAACCTAGAATACTCTGCTAGCTTCCAAAAAAAAAAACAAAAACAAAAACCAACAGCCCACTTGAAAGGTTCGCAAAGGACTTGAACAGAAATTTTACAGGGACAGAAATCCGAATGGCCAACAAACATATGAGAAAATGTTCCCGATCTTTAGCCATAAGAGAAATGCAAATTAAAACAACAATGAGGTACCACCTGACACCCTCAAAGGTAGCCCAATTCAAAAAATCAGAAAGCAACAAGTGTTGGAGGGGCTGTGGGGAGACAGGAACTCTCATCCACTGCTGGTGGGCCTGTAAGTATATACAGCCACTATGGAAATCAATCTGGCGATACCTAAAACAGATGGAAATAGAGTTACCATATGACCCAGCAATCCCCCTACTGGGCATATACCCAGAAGAGGAAAGGAACAAATCAAGACCAGACATCTGTGCTCCAATGTTCATTGCGGCACAGTTCACAATTGCAAGGAGTTGGAAGCAACCCAAATTTCCATCACCTGACGATTGGATTAAAAAAACTGTGGTATAAACATACAATGGAGTACTACGCATCACTAAAAAGCAGTGATGAACGTATGAGGCACATAGCGGCATGGGAAGAACTGGAGGAAATCATGCTAAGCAAAGTAAGTCAGGCACAAAAGGACAAGTACAACATGAGCCCGCTGATGTAAGTTTTTAAAAACAATTTTTTTTAATGCAAAAGTGGCATAGGGAAAAAATCTACTGTATACAAACATTTCTGGGGTGAAGTCTGTGTAGTATGGCAGAGACCAGACCAAAACCAGGGATGCACAAGGTAGACAATAGTGGAGGAGGTGGGGAAAGGAAAATAAAAGGATGACTATAAGGAATCAAAGGGAAGTGGGGGCATGGGGTACTAATCCACCCAAGGGGAGGGTATTGTTTATATCTCCACAGGAAAGTGGGACCAGACTTCAACCCAGTGCCACAAGGTGTGAATGCAATATCCCGGCATGGAGTAGGGAACCAGTGGAGAGGTCTGGGAGGCTGGCCCCAGCACCAAAAATTAAGTGTATTCCTGCCCCTCCCCCAAAAAGAATTTGTTTCAAAGGATGACATTGATTCTGCAGCTCCGGGAGATGGACATATCTGATCAGAGCACATGGGAGCAGATGAAGGGGCAGGAGAAGACAGTGGAACACAGCCTGGCCCAACAGGCCGTGAGGATGATGTTCCGGAGTAGAGCAGCCAGTCCACAGAGAGAACAACATGGCTGGCCCTACTATGAGACATGATGCCCCTCAGTGGCTAAGGGCGATACAGGGGACAGCACCGGAGACACAGTGTGGGAATTGCACCTGACCTGATCCCACCACACCGAGGCAAAGCACTGGGGGAGTGCAGTGGAACAGCAGGGGAATGGAGTGGTAAGGTCCCCAGGGAATGCTGAAGGTAGACTTTGGGGCAGGGCGTGGTACCCCAACAGACTGGACTGGAAAACGCTCCTAAGGGCCAGCAAATGATCCTTGAACGAACTACAAGCCTTTCTTTTGTGAAGTGTTTTGTTTTGTTCTTTGTCAGTGGTTTGTTTTTGTTGTTTTGTTGTCTGGTTGTATACTGTTGCTTTGTTTTCCTCTGTCTTGTTTTAGTGCATGTTAGGGTCTCCACATGTCTGTTTGAATAGGACAGGCTGGATGAACTATCTGGAGGAAAAACAATGGGACAGACAGTTCCGGGTGGGGGAGGGGGAGGAGGGTAAGGAAGTGGTGTTAATAAACACAGGGACAAGGGAACAACATGGGACCCAAAATGGTAGTGAGGGGTGAGTGGCAGGCCTGATGGGGAACGATCCAGGGTAAGGTTGCGTAGAGAAGAGGTATAGCTGTAGCCCAGGTGGGGACGGAGCATGGTAGTGGGGCAGGAGGAAAGTCAAGGGAGATGGAGGAAGGAGCTGGGAGTCAAGGGGCATTTATGGAGGTCTAGACAAAGACATGTACATGCAAACATATATATGAGGATGGGGAAATAGATCTAAGTGTCTACATTTATAGGTTTAATATTAAGGTGGCTGAAGGACCTTGGGCCTCTACTCAAGCACTCCCTCAATGCATGAATACTTTAGTTTATTAAATTGGCACTCTATGATGCTCACTCTCCCGACATAGCTGCTGAAGCCAAAGTGGGTGAACAAGTAAATGTGGTGAAGAAAACTGATGGTGCCCGACTATCAAAAGAGATAGTGACTGGGGTCTTAAAGGATAGAAGATAAACAAGCGGCCATCAAGCTCAGAAGCAACAAAGTCCACATGGAAGAACACACCAGCCTGGGTGATTGAGTGGTCCCGAAGGGATCAGTTATCAGGCATCAAAGAACAACTAATCATCATATCATTGGCTGCACACCTCCATGATAGGATTGCTGAAGACAAATGGGTGCATAAGCAAATGTGGCGAAGAAAGCGGATCGTGCCCGGCTATCAAAAGAGATAATGTCTGGGATCCTAAAGGCTTGAAGGTGAACAAGCAGCCATCTAGCTCAGAAGCAAAAAAGCCCACATGGAAGAAGCACACCAGCCAATGCGATCACGAGGTGCCCAAGGGACCAGGTATAAGGCATCATGCAAAAAAAAAAAAAAAGAATATATGTATGTGTGTATATATATATATACACCATATTGAATGACGGGGGAAGTGCAAAGTGGAGACCCAAGGCCCAAGTGTCGGCCACTGGAGATCCCCTCATAGAGGGGTTTAGGAGAGGAGATCGCTCAGTCAGGGTGCGAGGTAGTACCGATGAAGAACACAGCTTTCCCCCAGATCCTGGATGCTTCCTCCCCCCAACTACCATGATCCAAATTCTACCTTGCAGGGCTGGATAGGGCAGAGGTTGTACACTGGTACATATGAGGGCTAGAGGCACAGGGAATCCAGGGTGGATACCTTCAGGACCAAGGGTGTGAGGGGCAATGCTGGGAGAGTATAGGGTGATTGGGTTGGAAAGGGGGAACTGATTACAAGGATCCACATGTGACCTCCTCCCTGGGAGAGGGACGGCAGAGAAGGGGGGGAAGGGAGACTCCGGATAGGGCAAGATATGACAAAATAACGATGTATAAATTACCAAGGGCACATGAGGGCGGGGGGAGCGAGGAGGGAGGGGAAAAAAAAGAAAAAAAAAGAGGACCTGATGCAAAGGGCTTAAGTGGAGAGCAAATGCTTTGAGAATGATTGGGGCAGGGAATGTATGGATGTGCTTTATACAATTGATGTATGTATACGTATGGATTGTGATAAGAGTTGTATGAGCCCCTAATAAAACGTTTAAAAAAAAGGAAAATTGTGAGAGCTGAAAATTAACAGAATGACTTAATTTTTCTGAGTCCTGCAAATTTTGCATATTCAAAAAGGTGGTTTCTCATGTTATAGTTAAAAATTCTACCTCATTTTATAGTTTAGAGTTTTCCTTCTTTGAAAGAATGCCAGGTCCCATAGGTTCTGGCATGTGTGCACATGCACGCATGTGTGCCTGGCTTAGTTTTTGATATCCCTGAGCATTATAATGGTTACCATGTATAGGTGTTCATGGAGAGATTCAAAGTTTCTGTCTACTCAGAGTCTCCGGGAAGAAAGCCTTTGAGAAACCAGTCACTGAAACCCCTCTGCAACATCCCTGTGCAATGACACACATGGAGTCTGCAGGAGTTGGTGTGGGTTTGATGGCATCTGTTTGGCTGGGTTAATTTGTAGGGGTGGGGGAGAATCCTGGTTTCATTTGCTACTCTCAAAGCTGGCAGTTCAACTACACCAGCAGATCTGTAAAAGAAAAACAAGGCTGGTTGTTCCTGTATAGATTTTGAATCTCAGATACCTACATAGGAACACTATGAGTGAGAATTGACATTGTGGCAGTGAGTTTGGTTTTTGGGGTTAAAGACAAGGAAGGTTTGTAGGTGGCACACACAGCTTGAACTAGACTGTTCCACTGAGGGTTGATGGATTAAATTCAGCCTGCATTATGTGGAAGACAGGACTGGAGATCTATTTCCACAAATGATACTACAGAAATGCTATGAGCTGTTCTGCTCTGTAACACATGAAGTTGCCATGAGATGGAATTAACATGACATGGAACCTAACCAAAGGGAAAACAAACATGATGAAAGCATATTCATGTCTATGGACAAACATTGGTTTTATGTTGAAAATATGACTAAATCAGAAACGCAAAATAATTTTCATTAAGAATCACCATGCCCATAGTGAAAAACATGTAAGCCTACTGAGAATTTGACCTATCTAAATTACTTAGTGAATAAGTCCTACTGCTACAGTAAATGTATGGCAACTCCACGAAATGTAAGCAGTTGTATCCCATGATGTGGCAATCTGGTTACATATTAATTATAGCCTAGAAACCACAAGGAAAAGTTTAAGGTCCTATGGCATCACAAACAGTGCACCAGAGTGCACCTGAGAACAATAAAGCAGCGAATAAAACAAGCCTTTTAACAAGAGTACTTGGATAAAGGGTTAGAACAATTAAGTATTTCCATGCCGTGGGAGATAGAAAATGGTAACTTTATTTTCAATAAGATGATATCTTACTATATATAAGAATTATATATCTGAATGTTACCTTGTATTAGGAATAATTGTGACCCAATATTTTTAAAATTAGGAGTTAACCTTAGTAGGACACAATTCTTACACAGTCAAATCAAATAAATTGAAGAAGAAACAGTTAACAAATGAAATAAATACATCAAAAGGATTAAATCAATTTATATAATTAGAATTGGGTTCTATGAAACATTGTCTGTACCCACTAGGATAACTGATAAATGAACGCTTTAAATACTATGTAACTGTGAAAATAACTCAAAACAACCAAAAAAGTGCTTACTTTGAAGGCATGTGTCACTAAAAGATAATATTAATGCACAAAACCAAAACTCACTGTCATCGAGTCACTTCTGACTGCCCTCTGAATTTTCAAAACTGAAACTCTTTACAGTTGAAGAAAAGCTATTCTTTCTCCAGATTGATACACAAAATGACCTGAAAACAAAATATTTTCTGGATTCTGCAAATCAAAGGATGATAAAGGAAACCAAAATTCCCTGTTAATAAAAAGAGTGGACATTAAATCTGGGTCAGCAATGATCTACGAGTCACCAGGGAAGATAAGGGGGTGGTGGCACGGGTAGAAGAGCGCAGTGATAAAGAGGTGAGCCATTAACACAACCAATGTCTGAGCTGAGGTGCTCTTCACACTCCAAGTGGAAAGGTGCAGCATCAGCAGAGACAAAACCCAGGAGCTCTAGTAGAGATTAAAGTCTTAGCACCCCAGTTAGTAAAGGGCTGTGGATGGCAGTGCATGCCTAACATCCATTTGAAGGGCATCCCTGTTAGGTTTCTCTCTCCGGCCTAAATCTCAGCCTCGGTCCTTAGCTCCACGCGAGAAAGATTTCATGCCAAAGCCGGGCTTGTGATCCAAGTAAATTTAATGAAAGTTCAAAGAAGCATCAGGTTTACGCGGCACCCATAGGATTCCTTTGACCATGCGGCCTGGCAGAGACTGCTCCGGGACACGCAAGGATCTCTCTCCTCCCAAAAGACCACCAGACCACCCAAACAAGACAAGACCAAGAGACCAGGCGCCCAAGAGACCCTCTCCCTTCTGGTCCCTGCCTTTCCAAGGGTTCCCGGGGGAGGTGTGGTGAACGACCCCAGGTCGATCCCATTGGCTGAATTGCAATCACCCGGCCCAGGTGGGCTGATCCAGGTGTAACGCCCATCCAAGCCCACCAGCGGGTAAATCCAGCTTTTGTCTTTGCTGGCTCTGCTGGGCATGCGTAATGGACTTCCCAATTCCCTAGGCTAAGCTACCTAACATCCCCATAGATTAAATCCTCCACCGAATTATTTCTGATTATTAATAAATGTTCTCTTTAAATTTTATTTGAGATTGGAGTCCCTTTTGCAGTCTGAAACAGAGCACAAGCTAGTTTCCGATGGGCAGAAATGACTAAGGAAGCACACGCAGTCAAGATCTGTTTTAGATGAAAAAGGAGACCCCATTTTAAATATAGTTTAAAGAGAATATTTTTTAAATGTTAAGAGACAAAGACAAAGTAAAGACACAAACAAATCATGTATCTGGAAGAGGGAAGCGACCAACAAGAGGTTGAAATGGCTTCCCAGGTTCACAATTGAGATGTGAATTAAAGAGGTTGTAGGGGTGGGGCAGGGCAAAGGAAACTGCCACAAAAGCGTGATTGGTGATCAATGAATACATCACAATGACAGACACTTCCATCCTTAGATAGCGGGCTTACAAGATGGGTCCAGGGCCTCCTGACCGATGCAGTCAGGGCAAGGCTGATTGGACTTGGCTCCTGTCTAGGAGAGCCCCTAAACCATTTGGTGACCTCCATCAAGGACACACATGCAGGCAAACATCCAAGAGACACTGCCCCTCCCTGGGCTGCCTGGAGAGTTGAAGGTAATCCACTCTCAAAAGTCCTCTGCCTGAGGGCCAGATTACCTACAGCCTTGCTTCCTGGGCAGAACACACTCAGTGGAGGTTTACTCGATGTGAGGACTTAAACTGTGCGGGGTTTGGGGCTGTGACTGCTATGGCACCCTTTTGCAAAGCAAGGTGCTGGGAAGTTAAACTCTAATACAGACCACAGTCATCATGGGGTGGCCTGATAACTGCAAGGCTGGCCGCTCCTTTCGGTAAAGGCCACTCTGGGGTCCCTTGCTCTCATGCCTGACACCTGACATGGAGGGAACGGACACCAGACAAGAAACTACACCCAATCGGGCCTTTCTGGCTTGAGAGGTGAGGGTGCATGAGGGGTTCTGGGCAGGATAAAGGAGGCAGAGTATTCCCATGCGTGAATGTTCTGAGGCCTGTACCCAGCTCAGAAAGGATTTAAATGGAAATGTCCCAGGGGATCATGGCGTCCTGGAACAGGGGCCGACAGGGTGCGGGAATTGTAATGTCCTCAGGAACCAAGACACAGCTGGGGACATCACCCTGCAGGGGTCTCTACTCATGGAATCCACATGGAAACATAGAGACTCGCCTACACTTGTGGGAAGCTCACTCTGAACCTTCTCAGTCAGAGGAAGTAGGTTCAACAGGAAATTGCATCACCTAGGTATGGGGTGGGGTGGAGTCTGCCCTAAGGGGTGTGACCTGGAAGAGATGGGGAGGGAGGGGCCGAGAGGTGAGCTTCAGCACCTGGAGTGGCAACTGATTCATTCTTAGTTGCATAGTCTGGAAGCTCTGCTGAAACCTGTTCATTTTGGGTGACCCTGCCTGCATTTGAAACACAACAACACACAAGCCATGGCAGAAAGACAAGCTGACAGAAAGTGGTGGGTGGAGAGCAGGCATCCCAACTGGGAATATCCCCAAGAGACACTCCCATTGCATGGATTACAGAGACATGCCTGATAGCACCTGATGCCATCTGCTCCACTTGACCATGCCTCTCCTGGCACCATATGACTTCCTCATGAACTCCTCCAATCACACAAGTCAAAGAGGCCTAAGCCTTGTAGACTCAAGAGCCACAACGGAAAGACCCTTTACAAAACTTCATCCTCAGACACTGATTTCAGGCTCTGCTCCCTATGCTAGACCACCCAGTCTCCAGCCTCCTTTTCCCAGGTGCATGCTCAGGTGAGCATCTAGATTAGAGATTCCTGAAAATGCCACAGTTGTCTTCTGCTCCTCCTTGTCCCCCTCCACCTCTGTATCGATCTCCTCATTGCTAAAGATGTATTCCCCCCAGTCTGTGGGTTTTGTATTACTCTTTTGATGAAAACTTTCTGCGTGCATAACAGTGTCTTATTTCCAGCAAGTTCCAATCATCTAATTGTCCTTCACCAACAGTGTTTCCTTTAATACATTTGTTGTGTTGAGGTCTCTCCCTTCTGTTTCCATATTATTGAGTGTTTTTATCAGGAATGGGTGTTGGATATTGTCATATACCTTTTCTACATCTATTAACATGATCAAAGGGTTCTTTTCCCTGTTTATGTAGTCGGTTACATTAATATTTTTTCTAATGTTGAAACATCCTTGCATCCCTGGTAATAATCCCACTCAGTCAAGGTGAAATATGAACTCAAAGGCAGGGATAGGTGCTCTCTAACTCAATCAATCCCATTTCCACAAACCTGCACATAAACTGTTAGGGTATATGATGTAATCATTCTCCTCAATTAATTAGAGTCACGAAATCATCAAATTTGTTACTGTGTTGTTAAAACACCAGTATAATATATCCCGTTGTAGAGTGTATTTTTAAATGCTTTTACCCCACATTCTCTGCAGTTGTAAAATAAAAAAAATTTTCTCATGCAGATCTACAGTTGTTCAATATTGTCCTTAACTCTTGATTAATCTTGCAGTTATATATTTTAAAACCATGATTATATGTTTTCAACAACTGTTCTGAATGATTATTAAGTTAATGCTTATTTTTAAAAGAAATATTCTAGCATTTTAGTACTTATTGTACTTAGAGCCAGTGTACAATGGAAGTTGTTATTGTTTGGTGTCATTAAGTGAGTTCTAAATCATAGTGACCCTGTGTACCACAGGAAGAAACACTGGCCTGTACTATACCATCTTCATAATTGTTCGTATATTTGAGCCCGTTGTTTGCCTTTGTCAATCTAAAACGTTTTCTTCTTGTTTGCTGCCCCTCTACTTTACCAAGCACCAGTTTTATTGTGATGTTACTATTGTATTTACCTCCAGTTTTCAAATACACAAACACACTAAGGTTTTACGTATATGAATAAGAACATATATTCAAAAGGACAATAAAGTCAGACCTGTCATATGAATTCTGGACTCATAGAACCATAGAGAGCAGAGTAAAAGCTCCTTAGGCTTTTGTGTTTTTCCATTTTATAGAACGTACTGTTTCATCTTTACCATAGCAGGTACTGTCCTTATAAACAATAGTCCAAAACTAGACCAATGATGTAGTAGTTTATTTTCTCAGTCTCAGACATGCATAAGCACCACATGGAAGTTAGAGTGTACTTCAGTATCTTAAGAGATGAAAAAAATTCAGTTTGGACAACAGAAAAGGGGGTGAAGGGAGATGACGGACAGGGCAAGATATGACAAAATAATAATTTATAAATTATCGAGGGTTCATGAGGGAAGGGGGAGTGGAGAGGGAGGGGGAAAAAAAGAAGACCTGATGCATAGGGCTTAAGTGGAGAGCAAATGCTTTGAAAATGATGAGGGCAAAGAATGTACAGATGTGCTTTACAAAATTGATGTATGGATTGTGATAAGATTTGTATGAGTCCCTAATAAAATGTTTAAAAAGAAAAAAAGAAAATATTCAGTTTGTTTTGTGTAACATTAAAATTGTGTTGCGATGGTAGAAGTATATTGCTTATTCTTTTACGTGGCCCTGAGCACACCTTGTACCATGTGGATATTCAATGTCACATAGGGAAGTTGGTGCCTTTAGCTCAGTCAGTTCTGTCTATGAGGTATGTGACTTTGATCATACATCTGATAATAATCTAAACGTTTGTCAGGATAAGAATCTGGGTGTTTGCGGGTTTTTTCCCCCACTAAGACCTCCACATTTTATTATTTCCAATTCATCGCAATCCCTTCCTGTATGGTCAGTGTAATGAAGAACAAACTTTCAAATAATGTTGGTGGGAATGATGTCATATTAATCTCTGCCATATCAAGTAAGATTCTTATTTTCCTGAATGTCTATGCAGCTTAATGAAGCCTTAACTCCTGCCTGTTTTTTCACTTATGTGTTTCCGGATCACACCCATGACTACTCTCCTCCCTTTCCGGGTCACGCTGAGACGGGCCGGAAGTGGCGGTGTCCTAGCCGGAAGTGAGTGTCATACCGTGGGTCCTACTTGCTCTGCCTGGTGTGTGGTGCCAGAGAAGCGCCTGCAACCTGAGCACTGTGTAGTTGGCGCGCCCAGGTGAGGGGTCGCGCGGTGACCAGTTTGGGGTGACCCTGGTGCACACAGCAGCCTGGCTGCGTGCAAGCGCCCTGCTTCCCCCTCCCCCGCTCCGTCAGCGCCCCTCGCGTGGTGAGATGTGGGAGGGTGTCCCAGGGGCTGCTTCCATCCCCCAGTTTTGGGATTGGTTGGGGTTCCTAGGGAGAATTCCTGTTGGAGAAAGTAGGATCCCAGACTGGGGCTTTGGGCGTCGGGGTTCCGGATTCATTGCGGGAACTTTGCGTGTCTCCCCCCCCTCCATTGTTTCCTTTCACACAGCGGTGGCTCCTCCCTGAAACTCCTACAACGTCTTCCGCTCACAGGTGAGCCCCGGGTCTGTGGCTTCTCTCACCACGAAGTGACTGCTGTTCAGGAAGCGAGTGGCTGCAGCTGGAGCACAAAACGTTAGGGCTTCCTCCGGAGGTTTGCCCAGTCTGGTCCCCTGGCAGTCTGGTCCCCTGGGCGGTGCCTTCTCCGGGAGCGGGGAAGGGGAGGGGGAGGGGTGCACCCGGTAGTCCGGAAACGCCCTGGCTCATTCTTGACAGCCTGTAGGGCGGCAGCGGGAGCGCGCTCAGCCATGAGGGTGTTGAAGTGATATTCCAGCGCACCCACCGCGCATTGAGGTGTGATTGGCATTCCCAGGTTGTGGGGTAAGTCCAGGACTGGGACCTCAAGGGAGGTGACCCAGGTTGGTGGCTACCAGTCAACCGTATGGCAGGTGGCAAGTAAAAGGAGAAAGAGACCGGCCCAGCTGTACAAAGATGGGGTTCGGTGAGCAGGAACTCAACCAAAAAGAGGGCCAGTCTTTCTTTGGGAAGGCATATAAGTCTCCAAAGAAGGGCAAGACCCTTCAAGTACAGAAGACCCCCCGTTCCCACGTACACTCTTAACAAATTTTGCATGTTATTTAATTTTTTAAAAACCCTGTTTGTGTTTAACAGTAGAAAAAAGCTGGAGGAAAGCTTCTTAGTGGAGGACAGACAGCTGGAGGAAAGGTTTCTTTAAGAGGGACAGGAGGAAATTGCCACCAGTAATTGTTTTTCATGCAGAGAAAGTAGCCAGTAAAAGACATCCAGGCAATTGAACTGGATCCATTATTTCTGCAAATCTGTTAGTGTGGGGGAGTGTGGGAGCTGCTCCTGCCTATTGCCCAAAGGGATATTTCTGTTTCTGCTGCCTCTGAAGAAGTAGCTTGTCCGATGTTTAGATTTATGCCGACTCCATTTTAACTGTGTATTCCCACCTGGAGTCATTTTATCCCTGCTCTAATGAAAATTGCGAGTGTGTTGCTTGGTTTGTAGGGTACTTTTGGTTTGGTTTTGGTTTTGAGTAAGCGCTTTTAGGAAAATTTCCAGCTTTACCGAAGTCATGAGCTAGATCCGGGAGTTGAAGGAGGCTGTAGAGTTGCTCAAGGAGACCATCCAGGTGGGGTGTGGCTCTGCTAGTGAGGGACTGAGGGGCTGGCCTTGTGCTCCACACCACTCCTTGAACACATGCTGGCATGACAAGAGGCAGCGCTCCCATGAAAACTCACTGGCAGCTATTCTGACCCAGCGACCCTATGGATAGGGTAGAACTGCCTGTGGGGGTTTCCCAGACTGTAACTCTACACAGGAGTAGGAAGCCTCTTTTTCCAGCCAGTAGTTTCCAGCTGATGGCTTTGTGGTTAGAAGTACAGCATGTAACCCACCAGACACCGGGACACCTGATCTCTACTGTAGTCTTAATTCTCCACCCAATCTAGCTCTTCTAGGAAAGCTCATCCCCAAGCCACATGGGACTTCCTACAGTCCCCTGGCCAGGGGGAAGTTCTGTTCAAGTCCTTGCCTGAGTTTGGAGGGTGATTCATTTGCAGAGAACAGCTCTTGTTCATTCCGTGAAGGTTCACACTGTACTTTCTCGATCCCAGCTCCTGTGCAGAGGCAAAAGCCCACCAGCATGTCTGTGTAGGCTGATAGGCCCTACCGTCAGAATTGAGATCAAATTCTAGTGCTTCTATTCATTAGCTGATTTCCTTGGGAAAGTATTTGAGCCTCTAGTGGTTCGTCTCTGAAGCGGGCCAGATATTTGTGGGTTAAGCGACTCAGTGCAGGTCTGGCATGCCGTCAGTGGCTGCTGATGTGATCCGTGCTGCAGAGAGACATGCACACACATCCTAATGATGCTGGACCACGTGGAAAGGAGGCCACGGGACACTTACAGCTGAGGATGAAAGTCCAGGAACATTGCTGGGGCCTGTCCTCCCTTTCAAGTGCCTCAGGGACACAGGCATTTGAAAGGACATGAAGAAAGAGCTGGACACAGGCCAGCCAGGTCCTGGTGCTAACTAGCCTCCCAGAACTCATCCTCCTTCTTGATGAGCACAGGGAACCTTTGGCGGGAGTTGAGCAGAGCAGTGACATGACCATGGCAGCATGATGTATATCACTGGGGCTTCAGTGTGGAGCCTGGTGCAGGTATTTGGAGAAAGGGTGCAGGTGTGGCTGCAGGGAGAGCGGGTAAGAGGTTGGGATAGTTCAGAAGGGAGGTGTGGCTGTGACATAGGGATTGTGGTGGGGGCTGACGGGAAATATCGGAGCTATTTTGCGTTGGGGGCAGATGATAGAGGGGGTGGCTGGCAGGATTTGGTAGCATACGGGGTCAAGAAATAAAGCCGACTCTTAGCTTTGTGATGTAGGCAAAGCTTGGGGACCTGGATGAGGATCAGGAGGCAGGATGTGGGCATCTATGCAGGCATTTGCATTCCTTACCTGAGTCAGGACCCCAGGAATAACTTGCTACGTTGACTGGCAGTTACTGAACTGGCTGGGTCTTTTCCCTCTGTGTTGCAGCAAGGTCCAACCTGATAAGCTCTCCCGAGATGTCCAAGCAGCCAGACTACAACCCGGGGAACATTGAGAATAAAGCAGAACCCGCTGTAGACCTGCTTCTCAATTACCTGCAAGGTGAGGCTGGTTGCAAGGGGGTGTGGGGTGTC
Source organism: Tenrec ecaudatus (assembly GCF_050624435.1). NCBI lineage: Eukaryota > Metazoa > Chordata > Mammalia > Afrosoricida > Tenrecidae > Tenrec > Tenrec ecaudatus. The sequence continues at coordinate 75,388,235 of NC_134544.1, read as the reverse complement.
GGGGCTGGGGAGTGGGTCGGAGTTCTGCTGGCTCCTGAACAACTACAGGTGTTGACAGCTGTTGCTTGAGTGAGTATGGGACCTGGGGGACACCACTCACCCCAGTGGACCATGTCATTCCAGCTTTCAAGAAGGCCCTGGACCTGGTCATGCAGGTGCAAAAGCAGACCAACAAAGGAACCAGAAGCAAGAAAAAGCCCCAGTGATGACTCTAACAAATCTGCAAAGAATGGAAGTTTCCCACAAACTTTTTGAAGCCCCCTTGTATCTATCTCACAACTTTTGCCTGTTCAGTTATTTACAGGTTTAAGCCTTATTAACAGCTATTATAAAAATCTGTTTGAAAGCTAACATTCCATGATCCTTGTCATTTTCCCATCACCTCTACCCTCCACCCCCCACTTTCTGCAACTGACCCTGTTAACCACCAGTAACCTTTGACATCTCACTCGGGGGAAGTTCTGTTCCAGTCCCTGCCTGAGTGTGGAGGGTGGTTCCTGTGCAGAGACCTGCTCTTGTTCATTCCGTGAAGGTTCACACTGTCCTTTCTAGATCCAGCTCCTGTGTAGACACAAAAGCCCTCCAGCATGTCTGTGTAGGCTGATAGGCCCTACCATCCGAATTGAAATCAAATTCTAGTTTTTCTATTCATTAGCTGATTTCCTTGGGAAAGTCTTTGAGCCTCATTGAGCCCCTAGTGTTTCGTCCCTAAAGTGGGCCAGATGTTTGTGGGTTAAGTGATTCAGTGCAGGTCTGGCAGGCAATCAGTGGCTGCTGATGCGATCCTTGCTTCAGAGAGACATGCAAACACATCCTAATGATGCTGGACCGAGTGGAAATGACACGGAACACTTACAGCTGAGGATGAAAGTCCAGGAAAATTGCTGGGGCCTGTCCTCCCTTTCAGATGCCTCAGGGACACAGGCATTTGAAAGGACAAGAAGAAGGAGCTGGGCACAGGCCAGCCAGGTCCTGGTGCTAACCAGCCTCCCAGAACTGATATCCAGCTTCCTGATGAAGGCGGGGAACTTTTGGAGGGAGTTGAGTGGAGCAGTGACATGGTCATAGCAATATTAGGTATATCACTGGGGCTTCGGTGTGGAGCCTGGTGCAGATACTTGGAGAAAGAGTGCAGGTGTGGATGCAGGGAGAGCAGTGGGGAGGTTGTGGGGATAGTTCAAGAATGTGGCTGTGCACAGGGATTGTAGTGGAGGCTGATGGGAGATATCAGAGCCATTTTGGGTTGGGGCAGATGGGGGTGGAGGTGGCTGGCAGGACTTGGTAGCATATAAGGTGAAAAAATGATGAATTTTTAATACTTTGTCTTCCTGAGCTGCCCTTTGAAATTATCAGTTCAACTTTATTAACTCTATCATTTCTTCCATTTGCCTTAGCTACTTTAAGTAATGAGCAATTTCAATGTCTCTTCTGATATCCACTTTGATTTTTTCTTGCTTTTCTGTGTTTAATGACCTTTTGCTTCCTTCACATATGATGTTCTTAATATCGCCCCTCCTCCCCCAGGTAATTAGTGTTCATTTCATTAAATGTTACCTAAATTCAGATTGGATAGCCATAAAATATATTTTAGCTCTTGTAGACTTGTTTTAATATTTTTCAGTTTCAAACAATTTACAGAAATTTCAGACTAAATGTATAATAGAGTTATAGAGTTTATGTTTAACATACTTATATCTTTAGAGTACTGACTAACTTCTTGACTAATTTTTAATTTGTGGAGTTTTAGTTGTTGACTTATAGCATTTATGTATTCTGAATACAAGATTATTAGGTATCATGAATAGTTATTGATGTAGGTTGCCTTTTTCAAATTCTTGATTGTGTCTTTCCAATTATAAGGGACTTTAATTTTGATGAAGTTCAACTTATGTTGAACTTGGGCTGCTTATGTTTAAGATGTCATAATTGCTTAAAATGCAAGATATCTTAAGAAACCATTCCCTAATCCAGGGTCACAGACATTTATATATATGTTTTCTATTAAGGGTTTTAGGATTTGGCTCTTACATTTAGGTCTTAAGATCTATTTTGAGTTAGTGTTTGCATAAAGTGCAAGGTGGCAGTCAAAACCCATTCTTTTTTCCTGTATCTAGTTATTTCGACAGCATTTGCTGAAATCACAGTGACTTCTCTGCACTCTTTTTGAATCATTTAGCTATGTATGTATGAGGTTGAATTTTTAGACTCTCAATTATATTCCATCAATACGTTATCTTTATGTCACTACTACACAGTATAATTACTATAGCTTTTTAGTAAGTTTTCATATCAGGCAATGAGCATTCTCCACCTAGATTTTATTGTTTCTCCAGATTATTTTGGCTATACTAAAACTGTCACATGTCCATAGAAATTTTAGAATCAGCTTGTCATTTTCTGGAAAAGCAAACCTTGAGAGGAATGAGGTTGAATCTGTAGATGAGTTGTAGAATATTGCCTCTGGATAACAATCAGTCTACCAAGCCATGAAAACGTCAGCTTTGTACATGGTTCATTATTTGCTCAGATCTCAGTTTAAATGTTTAGCCTTCTCACATCTTATGCAAAGTTCACTCCTGCTCCACTATAGTACATTATTTATAAACTTGACATTTATTACAGTCTAAATAGTTTGGCTTGCTTGGTAGAGTTTATGCTTCAAGTAAGTCTTTTATTCTAAAGATTCTCTAGGGCCAAACATAATGCCTACTAACAATAAATGTTCTTAATTTTTGTCGGCCCCAGTCTGTGCTGAGAGTGTGCAGATGGAGTGTTGTGGAGCGGAAATACCGCAAGAAATATGCTTGAGGGAAGTGGGTTTTCGGCACCCCCATAGAAGCATGCAATTAGTGGATGATGGTTCCGGAGGAGTCCAGTCCCCCAGAGCATCTCTCTGCTGGGAGAGCAACTTTCTGGAGAGGTCTCAGATACACCAGAAAATTTTTCTGGCAGGTCCCGGACTCAGAGAATCGTTCTGTTTTGGTCTGGACCCCAAACAGCATCATTCTGGCAGGGTCATGGATCCCTCAGAGCATCATTCCAGCAGGATCCCAGAACCCCAAAACATCATTCCACCGATGCTTCCAGTGCTTCATCAATTTGGTGAAACTTTTGAAATTGAATTCAGTCAATGCTTGGCAACTGGTTTTGGCGAATTCCGTCAGTGCAGCTTGAATATCTTCCATTAGTACTATTGGTGCTTGTTTATATCCTTCCCCTTGAAATGGTGGAATGCCAACTAGTTCTTCTTGGGAGAGTAATGTGTATTCTTTCCATCTTCACTTGATGCTTCCTGGATCGTTCAATATTTTCCCCATAGAATATTTCAATATAGCACCTTCAAGCTTGGATTTGTTTTCTTCAGTTAATTGAAGATGTAGTGCATATGTTCTTTCATTTTGGTTTTCTCACTCTAGGTATCTGCACATTTCATTGTAATACTTCTCCAGATCCTTTCTGAAAGTTTCTGTTCAGCTCTTTGGCTTCATTTCATATGAAGTGCCTTAGCTACTCCATGATTGAAAGCACTTTCCAGAGTCTCTTCTGACATCCAGTTTGATCCTTTCTTTCCTGTCTCTTCAGTGATCTTTTGCTTTCTTCATGTTCTCGGTGATATCCCACGACTCATCAGGTGTCCTGTCCTTGGTGTTTAGTGAGTCAAATCTGCTCCTGACACCTTAATATTCAGGTGAGATAAACTCAAGGTTGTATTTGGCTCCCGGGGGCTTGTTTTAATTTTCTTCAGCTTGAATCTTAACTTAGCTATGAGCAGTTGATGGCATGTTACACAGTTGACTCCCGGACTGAGTTTAGCTGCTGACATTTAGCTTCTCCATCTTCTCTTCCCACTGTTGTAGACAGTTGGGTTCCTGTGTATGCCCACTCCAGGTATTTGCTATGAAGAAGTTGTTAGTCTTGTAAAATTCTATCGTGATCTCCAGATTTATTTTTATCACCTAGACCATATTTTCCAATTATTGTTTCTTCCTCTTTGTTTCCAACTTTTGAATTCCAATCACCAATAATTATCCATGAATTCAGATTGTGTTTGAACAATTTCAGACTGAAGATGATGATAAAATTCATCAGTTTCTTCATTAGCTGTAGTGGTTGATGCATCGATTTACATAACCGTATTGACTGGATTTTCTTTTATGCAGAGAGAAGTACAATAGCATTGTACTTCAAGTAGATCTTGAAATGTTCTTTAGGAAGATGAATGTGATTCCTCTTGAATGTGTCATTCCCAGCATAGCAAACTGTTTGACTGTCTGATTCAAAATGGCAGATATCAGTCCGTTTCAGCTCACTAATACCTAGCACATTGATCTTCATGAGTTCCATGTAATATTTTATGAGTTCTGGTTTTTCTGTATTAGTACTTCATAATTCTGAGTTTCAGTGATTAGATCATTGTCGCTGTTTCTTCTCATATTGAGACATCCTCTATCAGCAAATGAAGGTCTCAACGGACTTATTCCATCCACGTCATTATGATCAACTCTGCTTTGAGCTGGCAGCTCTTCCCTGACCATATTTTGAGTGCCTTCTATCCTGAGAAAGAGCCCTGGTGGTGTAGTAGTTATTCATTGGTCTATGAACTACTAATTAGCATTTCAAAACCATCACTGTTTTTTGGGAGAAAGACAGGGCTTTCTACTCCCTTAAAGAGTTACAGTCTGGGAAACACAGGGACATTTCTGTCCTTTCCTGTAGGGTCACTAAGAGTTGACATCGACTCACTGGCAGTGAGTGGAGTTCTGAACTGAGGTCTTATTTCTGGCACTATATATGACAGAGTTCTTTTGCTATTCGTGAGGTGGCAGTGACTAATTCTCCACAAGTGGACAGCCTAGTTCTTTTTCATAGGAACTGCTTTCAGGAATCACCTAGCTCGCACGTCAGAAGTTTAATTGATTTGGACTGTGGTATGGTCCACTGGGTTTTTTTTAAAGCTCCGTTATAAGTGATTATGCTCGTTAACCAGGCTTGAGAACCACTCCAAAATGAGTCAGTTCTCCCAACCCCAATATTCACCAAAAGCAAAGAGAACATATCACATGCACCCAAATATTCAAACAGGAGATGGCATTACCTCCCTTAGAAGCCCACTGTGGTGGCTAAATGATCTCATTTCCAGACTCCCCCCGAACCACCTACATGCAAAAAAGTATTTTATAAGCCCCTTCTTTGCCAAAATGACCTTTGTTGGATCATTTCTCTATATTTGAATCGAGACCAAGATCATTCACCTTCTTATTTGTTAGACGTCCAGGAAACACAGGACTTCTGTTACAATTCCTGGAGATAGCTCTCACAGAGGCAAGAATGAAACATTGTGCCTGTGTTCCCATGTTTTAAAGACTGTGTATCAGGACACGATGACACACTTAGAACTGCGATTTCAGAATACAGTACATTATTCCATTAAAAATAAACAACCACAATCATATTGTGTCAGTCTGGGTACATTGGAGAAACAAGTCCACAGAAACATGTATAAGAGAGTTTTATTTAAAAGGTTAATGCACATCAAGAAAACATCCCAACCCAGTGCTGCCCAGGCCAACAAGTCCAATATTAGCCCATACATCCGACACCAATCCATAAAGTACTCCATCTCACAAAACACACGCAATATTGCTGACTGAGGAGGAAAGCAGAATCAGTGAGCTAGTAAGCATCTCAGCACTGGCAGGGGTCTCCACATGGCTTCTCCAGCACCCAGGGCTGCAACAGGGTAGGCCTATGTGGCTTCTCCTCAGGGATGTCTTTCAGGAATGAGCCTTGCCAGTTGAAGAAGGGAACTGGCTAAGGCAACTGCATCGTGGTCCAACCATCAGAAAGCAAGAAACCCGAGAATTAGATTGGTGAGGCTCACGGAGCCATTTATCCCTCCATGCTTCAATTAAGCCCACATGTGTCAGCCAGGTTGGCACAATAAACTTTATCATACCAACTAGAAATTTTTCACCAGTAATTTTTATGTGTCGTAAAACATTGTGGACACCAGCAAGGGATTCTTTTTTATAACTTAACTATCAATAAAATAAGTAAAAACCTGTATGCTTTTCCCAAGACAGGATTTCACAAGAAGAATGAAGCATATGTGGGAACTGGCCACGTGTTAGGAAAGCTTGAAAGGGACAGAATCCTTTAATCATAACAGTAAGGACGCTTAGGTGAACTTGCCCGGACTTCCGCAGTCAATAAGTACCAAGCCTGAGATTTCATCCTCATTTTGAGTCCAGATGAACCAATCTTGCCACTAATACCTGCAGGCGTGGGAGTTAAAACCACACCATCATCAACAAGTCAATTCTAACTATTGGGACCCTCTAAGACAGACTTAGAAGTGACCCCTGGTGTTTCTGGAGCCTGCAAGTCAGTGTTCCCCAAAGTGAGTAAAAGCGCTCCCCTGAGGTGGAGGTTGGGATCACTGGAATGATGCAGGGAGGTTGCAACAGCAGATACCTACACTTTATCCCAGGTTATGGGCGATACTACAGAAGTTTTCTATTACCAGAGAAGTGCTGAGTGAGTATTATTTTTCTGTAAAGGGCTAGTTAACCAAATAAGTTTGGGAACCTATGAAATTCTTTTTGTCAAAAGATAGTCTCATTGTTCTCCCACAGAGCAGCTGGTGGCATTGAACTGGTGACCTTGTGTTTATCAGCCCAATACATAATACACTACACCATCCGGGTTCCTTAAGTAGCAGCTAGTTAGCCCAAAGTCAAACAACCAGTTGCCGTCCAGGGGATTCCAAATCTCAGAGACCCACGTGTGACAGAGGAAAGATACTCTTGGGGTTTTCAGTGGTCATATTTTTGAAGTACGATGCCAGGACTTTCTTCAGGGTGTTGTTGCTTGTGAATTTAAACTGTCAATCTCTTGATCAGTCACGGGCATGCACTGCTCCATCCAAGGACTCCAGTTAGGAGAAAAATAAGAACACAACTCAAACAAACTCTCTGCCCTGCACTCAAGGCTGACTCAAAGCAACCCTTTAGGACAGGCTAGAACTTCCCCTGTGGGTTTCTGGGACTGTCTCTATTCACTGGATTAGAAAGCCTCGTCTTTCTCCTGAGGAGCAGCTGATGATTTTGAACTGCTGACCTGTAGTTAGCAGCACAACACATAGCCACTCTGCCACCAAGGCTATTCAGGATGATTATGAGGTAGGCAAGAGCCTGGCAATTTTCAGGGAATATAAGAGATCATTGTGACGAGCTTTGATTCTGAGATGGAGAGGGAAGGCTTTGACATAAAATGGTTTTCTCTTTCGAATGAATGTTCTAGTTATAACATGGGAAGTAGGTCATGGGAAGCCAGAGTATGTGTGGAGGACGCCCTGATGGCACTACATTAAGTAGTTCTCAGCCGCTAACTGAAAGCAGTGCTGTGGAAGAAAGACCTGGCCATTCATTCCTGCAGAGACAATAGCCTGAGAAACCCTGTGGAGCAGCTTTGCCCTACCACACGGCTCTACCGTGAGTTGGAATCTGACTGATGCACTACAACAAGATTATGCATGGAGGAGAGGTAATAGCTTGAGCTTTTACTTTGTGTTTTAACTGTTTTATTGACATAATTCACACATACTCCTTTATTCTACTCATATATTTAGCTTCTTATTTCCCCCAAACCTCCCTGTCATGGTGTGAATAACCAGTATTCCAAATGTATGATGAAGTTTTGAACACAAGGATGTGTCTCATTGTACCCCCGCACAGCTAAAGACATAGAGTTGCCATAATTCTACGTCTCCATTTATTTATGTTTTCTCTGTTTCTTCTACTTATGTCTGTCTGGTGCAGACCTACTACTGCACTGTTCTCAGAGTCCTGGTGATCAGAGTTCTGTGGTAAAAATATTTTCGACCAAGGAAAAACCTGATCCCATTAAATACACCTGTCTCCCTGGGATGTAATTCCCCAAGCCTCACTGGCCTTCCTGAGGGCAGGCAAGCTAGGACACAGCCAGGAAGGTGGTTTCCTGGCTTGTTTACCATCATCATGGAGGCAGCCACTGGAAAAGCAGAGCGAGGCTCACAGTGTGTGATGTGAGTGGCTAATAGGTCAGTCACAGAGAAAATCATTAAGAGGGATATTTCCACACTCAACGCCCCAAACATGTTACTCCTGTGTAACCCTGTAAATTCCACACGTTGCCTAATGAACCAAGCCAAAGGATATGAGACATGTTTAAATTTACATATACAGCATGCATTGCCTAAAATTAAACCGTAGTTTATTTCCTGCGTTCTGTTTGTTTAGTGGTTTACATATATGTTTCTAACTACAGGGTTGAAAGTCCACATCAACCAGTCATTTCTTTGGATAAAGATGAGGCTTCCTGCTCTTTTAAGGATTTACTGGTTGGGAGCCTGGGGGAGTATGTCTGAAACAAACACACAAAAGCGCTCCACAATCTGCCTTATCTATTTAAATTAGGTTATGCAGTCAAGGTGATTTGGACAGCCTGTCCCCAACTAAAACAGTAACAAAACAGAGAACAAATATTTATTTAATAGTAGAATTCAGAATGACATCTTCCATCAAAATCTCTCTCCCTGAGCAACACGGCCGGGGTGTTTATAGACAGTGCTTAAGGATGATGATGCTCTAGCAAGCCAACTTGAAATGGAGATTTTGTATTCAGGTTTTTCTCCTTGTTCGTAATGGTCTATCCACATCCCAGCTAAAAAAGTTAGCAACTTCTGTCCTTCAAATAGAAGCGGGCTTAAGTTTTTATTTCAAAGGAGGAGTATCACTGCTGCGTCAACACATCGTGTACTCTTTTAACAAATTTTCAAATTTGAAATGAGAAAAGGGAAGTGCATGAAGCCCCAGTGAGGTCCTGTGATGTGTTGCAGCATCAGGAGTACACGCTGCAGACGGCAAATTAAGAAACCTGTACTTTGTATTCTTGCATTAACTTATAATAACCTGCTATTAAATTGAGTTTAACTTAGGGATTGAATTTTGAGGCCTACGTATGTGAAAGACTGAGGTTTACACAAATTGTTGTTAGTTGCTTGTGATAGATAAGGTTTATTGTGCTAACCTGGCTGATAAATACATGGGATTAATTTAAGGGTAGAGAGATAAATGGCTTGGTGAGCCTCGCCTTTCTTATTCTCTGGTCTCTTGTTCTCTGATGGTCTGACCAGTGTGCAGCTGCCTTAGCTAGTTCTTTGCCTCAGCTAGCAAAGCTCACTTCCTGGGAGACATCCCTGAGGAGAAGCCACATGGACCTGCCAAGATGCAGACCTGGGTCTAGAGAACAGCGTGGAGACTCCTGCCAGGGCTGAGATGCTTAAACACTCACTGATTTGACTTTCCTCCTGCATTTGGCATTATTGCATGTGTTTTGTGAGTTTGAGGAGGACTTTGTAGATCTGTGTTGGATATATGGGCTAATGTCAGATTTATGGGCTTGGACTGGCCTGGGTTGGGATGGTTTCTTAATGTACACGTAACTCTTACATAAAACTCTCTCTTATATACATATGAATTTCTGTGGATTTGTTTCTCTAATCTACCCAGACCAACACAGTGCTCTCCTGTCAGGTCTGAATCCCTGACCTTATGCTCACAGATTGAAACACTGCCAAGTCCTGCATCATCCTGAACATTGTGGCTCAGTCTGAGCCTATTGTAGCCAATGTGTCCATTCATCTTCTTGAGAATTTTACTGTTTGAGTTGCTGTACATTTCCATCCATGTTGTCCTTTCCCAGGGTCTCTTTCCTGATAACATGTCCAAGATACATGAGACAAAGTCTGTGCCATCCTTGAACCCAAAGAGCATCTGGCTGTACTTTCGTCAAGACAGATTGGTTTGTTCTTCTGGCAATCCATAGCACTAGCAGCACCCTTTCCTAGTACCTTCATTCAAATGAGCATAATGAGACCACCAAATTCAGTTTGAATCTCACATACTGTCAGCCTCAATTGCTTATTTCTGACCACTTACCTGCAATGTCAAAAAAGGTAATGTAAAGGAACTCTGAAGAGTGTTGGTAAGCCTCTTCTGGATAGGAGAGGAGAGACTTACTCACTTTAGCACTTTCTCAGGAGCTTACGTATCCTGGATTTCCTTTGACAAGTATTGGAGTATTAGGCTAATATTTTGTGAATCACACCTGGAAAACAGAGGGCTGTTATCCAATCTTGTAAGGTTTTAAAATGTCATTGCTGTCCCTATCCTAATCATGGTCCTTCTCTTCCTCCTGAAGTCAGAACTGAGGCTGTGTTTACTCAATCTTTCACCAGCCATGATTTTGTGAGTCTCGCCCCCTCCCCCCACCTTATTTTTCCCCGGTGAAGAGGACAAAAGAGCTCTCTTCAAACAAGGATGGGCATCTACAAAAGATGCAGGCCAGATTCCAAATTTTTTTAGTTGTATATGATTACTGTTTATTTTGAACTGACTTTTAAAATCAGCAAAGCTCAGGAAATCTTCAGGCATCCTTCTTCCTTCTTCCCAGTGACTCTCACAACAGCTGTGAGGGAGAGCATTCATTCTCACCCCCAATATCTAAAAACAAACAAATAAGACACTTTTAAATTACTCAGTCTTTACAAAGTGACTTCGATATCGCCTTGTCTATTTGAGACAAAAGTAATAAAGATCAAATAAGTGGAATTTTCTTGTATGTTCCAGGATCTTTTTGAATTCATATCTGAAAGTGTCCTTCACTGCAGTACTCTGCATCCTTACAATTATTATTGTCCATTCCAGGACTGCTTGGTTCATCAATAAACCCTTTGATTATTAACTCAAATTTCAGTTTGGTCTTTGGAAGGAGGAGCAGAAAAAGGAAATACTATGTACATTTCTTGAGAAATGATGTCTACCAATCACTTCCAAATTCCTTAAAAATAGACAGCGAGAAAAAACAAACAATTCTTAACAGTAGACTCACTGTCTCTGGGAAACGTTATCTTTATGCCTTCAATAACTAATCTTTTGTAGCAAGATTCTATTTGTTGTAAGTATAATAAATAGATAGAGTCTGACAACAGAATAAGAACAACCAAGTGGTGTTAACAAACACAGGGACAAGGGAACAACATGGAACCCAAAATGGTAGTGAGGGGGGAGTGGCAGGCCTGGTGGGGAATGATCAAGGGTAGGGTTGTGTAGAGAAGAGGTATAGCTGTACCCCAGGTGGGGCGGAGCATGGTAGGACAGGAGGAAAGTCAAGGGAGATGGAGGAAAGAGCTAGGAGTCAAGGAGCATTTATGGAGGTCTAGACAAAGACATGTACATGCAAATATATGTATGAGGATGGGGAAGTAGATCTATGTGTCTATATTTATAGGTTTAGTATTAAAGTGGCGGAAGGACCGTGGGCCTCTACTCAAGCACTCCCTCAATGCATGAATACTTTCTTTTATTAAATTGGCACTCTACGATGCTCACCCTCCTGACACAACTGCTGAAGCCAAAACGGGTGAACAAGTAAATGTGGTGAAGAAAGCTGATGGTGCCTGGCTATCAAAAGAGAGAGTGTCTGGGGTCTTAAAGGCTTCAAGATAAAAAAGCGGCCATCTAGCTCAGAAGCAACAAAGCCCACATGGAAGAACACCCCAGCCTGTGTGACCACTTGGTCCCGAAGGGATCAGTTACCAGGAATCAAAGAACAAAAAAATCATATCATTGGCTGCACACCTCCACGATATGATAGTCGAAGACAAATGGGTGCATTGCAAATGTGGCGAAGAAAGCTGATGGTGGCCGGCTGTCGAAAGAGATAGTGTCTGGGGTCTTAAAGGCTTGAAGGTGAACAAGCGTCCATCTAGCTCAGAAGTCATAAAGCCTACATAGAAGAAGCACACCAGCCTGTGCGATCACGAGGTGCCAAAGGGACCAGGTATAAGGCATCATGCAGAAAAAAAAATTTATATATGTATATATATATATGATTTTACATATATACATATATATATATCATAGTGAGCGAAGGAGGAAGTGCAGAGTAGAGACCCAAAGCCCAATTGTTGGCCACTGGAGATCCCCTCATAGAGGGGTTTAGGAGAGGAGATGGGTCTGTCAGGGTGCGATGTAGTACCGATGAAGAGCACAGCTTTCCCCCAGATCCTGTATGATTCCTCCCCCCAACTACTATGATCCGAATTCTACCTTGCAGGACTGGATAGGGCAGATGTTGTATACTGGTGCATATAGGAGCTGGAACCACAGGGAATCCAGGGTGGATGATACCTTCAGGACCATGGGTGTGAGGGGCGATACTGGGAGAGTAGAGGGTGAGTGGGTTGGAAAGGGTGAACTGATTACAAGGATCCACATGTGACCTCCTCTCTGGGAGATGGACGGCAGAAAAGGTGGGGAAGGGGGACTCCGGATAGGGCAAGATATGACAAAATAACAATCTATAAATTATCAAGGGCTCATGAGGAGGGGGGACCGGGGAGGGTGGGGAAAAAAAGGAGGACCTGATGCAAAGAGCTTAAGTGGAGAGCAAATGCTTTGAAAATGATTAAGGCAAAGAATGTACGGATGTGCTTTATACAATTGATGTATGTATATGTATGGATTGTGATAAGAGTTGTATGAGCCCCTAATAAAATATTTTTTTAAAAAAAGAACAACCGTGAACATTGTGCATTCTGTTTGAGCCCATTCCCCAACCTGCTTAACTTTGTGTCTCAATGCAGATCCAACAGCTTGTCCAACTTCCCCTTGGATATAGGATGTTGCCACAGGATGTCGGAATACCTCATTTAATGCCTATACTTATTCTGCATTTTCCTTCCTGAGAAGACCCTTCCTCTGTTGAGCCCTTTCCTCAGAAAAATATCCCATTACACCACATGACTATCAGTTTTGACTAACCTGGACAGGCTATCATGTCCACAAAAGACATCCCCAACCTTCCAGTCACAGATCACGTAGAACAGCATTACTTTGTTCAAAGAACCAAAAGTCACCATAGATAAGTCACCAGACCAAATAAGACAACATTTGGAGCCAAGAAGTATAATGAGCCTTATCTTGCTAAGAATTGCAACCCCACACTAATTTGTAATCATGACCATCCCTATGAAATGTGTTAAACATTCTTCATCCTATACTTTGGTATACCAATTTATTGGACTAGTTGTCTACAAGTGTTAACATGGTCCACTATTTTGTTCAGGAGCTTCCCTTGGGGAATCTCCCGGCTCAGTCCTTGTTTGCTCCAAGGAGATCGGTCCCCATTTACTGTCATGCAGCTCCTGTCTTTGTTTCTCTGCAAGAGTCGTGTTGGTAACATGTCACACATTTCTTTTTGCTGAGTGTTTTTCAACATAAAATTATACTCTGTTTTCCAGAGTCACTATGAGTCAGAAGCAGCTCAATGGCAGTGAGTTTCACTTTGGTTTTATCCCAAAGAAGATGACGGGGTCATAATTTATTTTCAGCTTCTGAGAAAACTATGAAGATCTCTATTTTATTCCGCAGGCTTCTAGTATGCAGAGCACCTCACCCATTTCCAGGTGAAATTTCAAATTAGTGAAAATGTTACATCATGGCCAGGGTTCTATAGGATCCACAGACCTTGTCCGTAAGTCATGAAATTCCTGTGGAGAGTCTTCTGGCTAGTGGGAACTTCTCACTAGTCTTGTCAAGATTCCAAAAATAGTTTGACATAATTAGGGTTCCATTACTTGTCATCAGTGATTATTTTTCCTGTTCCCAGTTGCCCAAGGTTTGGGTCCAGGATTGATGAACCCTTCATAGATCCTCTCCCTAAGCTTCACTGTCTCTGAGGACTCCATATTGCCAGAGCTAGAACTGCCAAGATGCTATTGCTTGGTATGCTCCTGTACCTGGTGACAGTTCCCCAATGTGGAGATTCAAATATCTGACCTGGGTCTATGGGAATGGTTGTGACTACAAGTGACTGACACAGAGATCAGTGTCTTTATTTACACTTGTCCTATTCCAGGTGTAGTTTCAGGAGTCGGGTCCAGGATTGATGAAACCTTCCCAGAAGCTGTCTCTCACCTGCACTGTCTCTCTGGTTTCTCCATCACAAGCAGTAGTTATCTCTGGAGCTGAATCCACCAGAGCTCGAGGAAGGCGTTGCAGTGGACAGGACACATATGGCCTGATGGTGGTACAGATTATAACCCATCCTTCAAAGCCGATTCGCCATCACCAGAGACACATAGAAGAATCAGTGCTCCCTGCTGCTTAGCTCCATGACTGCTGAGGACATGGCCATGTATTACTGTGCAAGGATCACAGTGAGGGGAAGTCAGTGTGAGCCCAGACACAAACCTCCCCTGCAGGGAAGACAATGGGCAGCAGAGGATGCGCAGGACCCGCAGAGCACACACTCCCAGCCCTGGGCAGGCACAGATGGATGACAGGGAGTATTTCCTGTCAGCCATGTGTCCTCCACCAGCTCTCAACATCCCCAGGGCCATTTTTTCTTTTTTAATTTTTCACCCTTCCCTCTAAATCAGTGGTTTTCAACCATCCTAATTCTGTGACACTTTAATACAGTTCCTCATGTTGTGATGGCCACCCCACCATAAAATTACCGTAAATACTCGAATATAAGCCGACCTGAGTTTAAGACAAGGCACCTAATTATTACCTGGAAAACCAGAAAAACTGATTGACTCGAGTATAAACCTAGGGTGGAAAATGCAGAAGCCATCGGCGAGTTTCAATAATCAAAACAAATGAAAATAAAATTACTAAAAATGGAGACATCAGTGGGGTAATGTATTTAAATATTTATTTTATGTAAAAAACATAAATAAAAGAGCAACAAGTCACTTAACATTAGTAAACCAACACAGTAAGTGGAAAATAGGTTCAGCAAAATTAATAAGGTATGAACAATGATATACCTTAAGAGTACTATTCTCTGAGCTCAATCAGCAACCAAGCTAAAATGTAAAGAGTTAAAATCCTTCAAAACTGGATTCCTCATCATCATCCATATCCCAATGCAGAGCTTCAGCTGGTGTGAGGTCATCATAGACGCTGTACTCACTGAGATTGCCATCATTGCCATCACTGCTGTCATTTTCATACAAAGTGCAGTCTGTACTGCCTTCCATAGCATTACTAATACTACATTTCTGGAAGGCACGTTGCACCATGTCTTCTGGAATGTCTTCCCATGCATCTCGAACCCACTTTTCTATTAATGCTATGTCAGGATTCATGAAATTTCCTCCTTTTGTTAGTCAGGCTTGACCAGATGACATCCATTCATGCCTCTGACCTGTGTATAACCCAAACCCCAGACTCTGAGACTCAGAAGAATCCCTTCTCAGTTCCATCGATGAGCAAGGCATTGCAGAGAGAACTGTAGAATCTGCAACAACATTTTTTGGAACTTGAGGTTCCAGTTCTACAGACCCATCTTCCCCCTGGGCTGTCTCTTTGTCGGGTGAGTTGGGTGGCACTTCAGACTCCAGAAGGTACTGGACTTTCCTCTACTGCCTCCTCCATCTGCATTTCAGAATTGAGTTATTACATCGTGGGGCAGGGTCCACGGAACTACATCAATATCAGTGATGCAACAGGAAAGCCACCTGCTCTTTGATGTGGCACCACACAACCTCACTTGCTCAGAACACCCCTTTGGGCTAAGAACTGTCTCCCTGGTCCTAATTCTCTTGATCACACCAGGGACTGGACTCAGAGGTCAACTCTGCCTCCTTTTCATCTGCAGAAGACCCTGTAGTGAGTCAGGAATGCTGTCGAAACCCTGCCGAGGCCAAAGCAAATCCTGACACCTCCCCAGATTCCACTACCACAAAATCTCTTGACCTGTCCACACCACCCTGAGAAATGTTCGTCAGAAATTTTCTTCTTGCTTGGACCCACAATCAATGCTCATGGAATCAGCAGTTGAAAGACCAAAAGATATATTACATTAGACAAATCTTCTGTACAAGATCTCTTCAGAGTATTGAAGTGCAAGGATCTCACTTTAAGGACTTAGGTGTACTTGATTACCCGCACTCCCTCAGAAATAGAAAACATAACTAACTCAGCATTATATTGAAATTCAAGTACACTTGATCGTTCTTCATATATCCCCAGTGAGTGTTATTCATGGTGAACCAAAGACATACCTTCCACAAAGAAGTGATAGGTTTATAGGGAGTTCTTAGGATACTTGAAGCAAAGGAACCCACCTAGCCTCAGGTGCAGTGGATAGGATAATTACTGATTGCTTTTTGAAACTCATGATTAGCCTGTCAGATAGCAAGGGTTGACCTAGAGCAGTGATCCAATTCAATCGCTCCCCCAGGACTCTATAACTGAATCTTGACTTTTCTCAACCTATCTACCAATAACCTTGCACTACAGTTTTATTGAATAGGAAATCATGCTTCCTCAATGCAAATACTATTGTTATTGTCACTTTCATTGATTTGGTTGCAATCTTAGTGTCTCCATGTACGATAGAATGAAATCCTGTCCTGTCCTGTGTCATCCTCACAGTCCTTGCTATACTCGATCTCATTGCTGCAATCACGGTGACAAGCCATCTAACAGTTAGAATCTGTACGCTACACAGCAGCTCGTGTTTTTCTGTGTGCATTCGTCTATTGGTGTTAGAGCCTCCCTGTGGGTTTCAAAATAGCCTGTTATGAATGGGTGTCTACTATTTGTTCTCACTGCCTGTTTACTATTTCCCTGTCCCTAGTTGTTCTGCTCCATTCCAGCTGCAGGAAGCCCTCTGAGGAGTGGTGAAACCTCCCAGATCCTCTCCCTAACCTGTGCCGACTTCTCCACACACACCATAATCACTTAGTATTACAGGAGCTGGACCAGCCGATACCTTTGGAAGGAGTCAGAGTGACTGTTAACAATAGGCTTGGGTTGTCGGGAAAAAAACTGCACTGGAGTTCTGAAGAACTGACCTTCAATTTCCAGAAGTGAGCCCACAAACTCCTTCTATCTATAGTTCCTTTCTGTGACCACTGAAGACAAGACACTTTTACTGTATGGGACAGTGGAAGTCAGTGGGCCCAGACACAAACTACTATACAGGAATAGGGCAGGGCTGTACCAGAAAGGTGGGTGCACAGGGCACAGGACATGTGACTCCCACATGGCAGAATTAAGAGAGGAGGCATCAGTTTGTAGTGGCTGGGTTCTAAAAGATAAAATGGGCATGCTTTATGAACAATTTTATGTAAAAAAAACCATCAATGTCAAAGCAAGGAGGAAATATCTTGGAAGACAGTGATAAGGATAATAATGTTCACCAACAAGAAACAGATACCAGAGCTATCTGTCATCGTGTTCACATGAGGAGTAACAATCTGTGCATCCACCCTGAGGAGGAAGGATACATTCTGAACTCTCATGCCACAGAGGTTCTCTTTTATGTATGATAGTGTTTATCAATTTAAAATGTCATTAAGTATTGCTAGCTTTTAACTACAGCAGCAGCAGTGCTTCTGTACCATGTGTATAAGCAGCCTTTATAAAAGCCTCCATTCTCCTGTGAGGGTGCTTCGGTTTCTTGGGTCACAAGGAGAACTCCAACACAGGTAGTCCACTCCTCTGCTTCTGAGTGGAGGGCCACATGCAAATGCAGCTCTCTCCGTGTGCCAGTGAAACCTGTATAGCTTCTTTCCTGGGAGCTCTGGGCAGGAAGCCCCCACTACAAAGGACCTCTGCTCTTTCCATTTTCAGCTAACTCAGAGGACACATCATGAATTTTGGACGGGGTTGGGTTTACATTTAGGCCATTCTACATGGTAATAATTGACGACAATGCTGTGTGGTTGTATGTAGAATTGTGGGGTGGGGAGAGGGAAGTGGTCTTATCACAGTGTCTCTGTGTTTATAGGTATCAAGTGTGAGGTGCCGCGGGTGGAATCTGGAGACGGCCTGAAAAAGCCGGGAGGGGGGGGGGGTTCTCTGAGACTCTCCTGTGCAACTTCTGGATTCACCTTCAATGACTATTATATTAATTTGATCCGGCGGTTTCCAGGATAGAGACTGGAGTGGGTTGGTTTTATTAGAAATGCAGCAAAAGGTCAATCAACAGAGTATGCTTCATCCATGAAAGGCAGATTCACCATTTCAAGAGATAATGCCAAAAGCATCACCTATTTGCAAGTAAATGTACTGAAATCTGAGGAAACAGACGTGTATTACTGTGCAACACACACACTGAAGTCTATTTAGTGTAAACCAAGACACAAACCTCACTTACAGTGAAGGATGGAGCAACAGGGGGTGCTCATGCCCTACTAAACCATCCCCAGGAGCAGACACGTGTGTGGTGAGGTGTTTCCTGCCAGAGGCTGTGGTTTTCCTCCCACTTGAGCCGGAGAATTATTAAGCTGTACATTCAAGACTGTAAGCAGTGTAGCTTGTGACACTTCATTCTTGTTTCTTTGTGAAACAGGTTTTGATGTAGGGTAGAAAGGGGGAACTGATTACAAGAATCTGCGTATAGCCTCCTCCCTGGGAGAGGGACAGCAGAGAAGAGGGCGGGGGGAGGTGTCAGACAGTGTAATATATGACAAAATAATAATAATAATAATATATGAATGATGAAGGGTTCATGAGGTAGGGGGGAGTAGGGAGGGAGTGGGGAAATGAACAGCAGATATTAAGGGTTCAAGCAGAAGGCACATGTTTTGAGAATGATGATGGCAACAAATGTACATATGTTCTTGACACAATAGATGGATGTATGGATTGAGATAAGAATTGTAAGAGCCCAAAATAAAATGATTTGAAAAATAAAAGAAAAAAAGAATTTTAAATAAATAAAATGAAAAAGCAATAAAAATCGAACAACCATACTTCAAGACCCAAACCCTGGATTTTGAGAAGGATGTCTATCTTTGAAGAACCATCCCTTGTGGATTATTCTTATGAAATAATCAAATCTCCATAAACTGGATATCTGGATCAGAATTTAATCTCCGATTTATTGTTATCCCCAAGCCCTCACAGGCTGCTGTTTTTAATGAATCTGAATTCCTTCTATGTTCCAGGCAGTGCCATGAAGCCTGGGACCAGTCGTCTGTGTCCTGTGCCTAAGTAAAGGGTCTTTTCCCCACTGTCTTCTCAATCAATATCCATAACCTGGAGCACAGCTATGAAACCCTGATTTCTTCAGTAGGAGATTCTATGGCAAATGCTAGATACTGTGAGGGGTCTCCTGTCATGATTTGAATAACTAATATCCCATTTGTAGAATCCTTGAAAAGGAAGTGCTATCTATTAAATGATGTGCCTCACTGAACCCCAGCACAGCTAAAGACACACAGACTCCAGAATTTATTTTCAACATCTCCATCTATCCATCCATCCTCTGTTTTTTTGTACTTATGTCTGTCTGGACCAGAGCTACAACTTCTCTGTTCCTATAGCACAAGTTTTCAGAGTTTTTGAGGTAAAAGTATTCTTAATAAGTTATCTGCCCAAGGAAACACCTTTCCTGATTTCACTGAATACACCTCTCCCCCCAGGACGTTATGTGGATGTGGACCTCCTGAGGGCAGGCAAGCGAGGATGCAGTCAGGAATGTGGTTTCCTGGCTTGTTCACTATCAGCTTGGAGGCAGTCACTGTAAAAGCAGGGCGAGAATCTCAATGTGTGGGGTGAGTGGCCAATGAGCCAATCACAGAGAAAATTATTTAAAGGATCACTTCCAGACTCACTTCATATAAATGTAGATAACTTCCCAAACACATTAGCCCTGTGTACACCTGTAAATTCCACAGCATGTCCAAGGAACAAAGGCAGAGGACATAAGGGATGTGTAAATTTACACATATAGCACGCACTGCTCATTATTAAACTGTAGTTTACTTCCTAAGTCCTGGCTGTTGAGTGATTTCCATGTATGTTTCTAACCACCAGGTTGGCAGTCCACATCAACTGATTACTTCTTTGGAAAAAGTTGAGGCTTTCTGCTCTTTTAAGAATTTACTGTCTTGGTAACCCACAGGACTATTAAAAATAAAAATAAAAGCACACAAAACTCTTATTTATTTAAATTTATTTATACAATCCAGGTGATTTGGAACCCTGACCCCAGATAAACCATTAACAAAACAAAGATGGGAGGGAGAACACAAATATTTACTGAATATTAGTAGCCAAGGGGGACATAATTCATCTTGTCCATCAAAATCTGTCTCCCTGGGCAATATGTCAACGGGTGCTTTATACACAGTGTTGGAAGGTGTTGGAGGGTCTTTTGTTTCCAGGGTTTTCTCTTTGTAGGGGCATGTCCACATCGCAGATAAAATTGTTAGTACTCTGTACTCAACTAGAAGTGCACTTTATATTTTTAATACATTTTTATATCAAAGAAGAAGCACAATAATTTGTCAACACACTATGTACTCTAACAGAATTGTGAATTTGAAGCAACAAAAAGGAAAGTTCATGAAGCTCCAGTGGGTCCTGTGGTGTGTTGCAGCATCAGGAGTACACACCGTGGACAGCAAATTAAGCAACATGTAACTTATGTTGCATTAATTTACAATAAAATGGTGAATCTCTAATAAAATGCAAAATCTGTCAGAAAATGTAAAACTGTGAAATCTGTTCCACGTCCATAATCTGATACATTTACTTATGGGTGTGCTTGCCTACAACTTTAAACCACACCCACCATCGTTTCCTCTGGAGCGCACCTTGGGGAATCTTCTGGCTCAGTCCTTGCTTGATGTAAGTAAAGTGGACCCCTTTCACTGTCATGCAGCCCTGTCTTTGTTTCTCAGATAGAGTGGTGTTGGTAACATGCCACACATTTCCTTTTGCCGAGTGTGTTTTTCAACCTAAAACTCTACCTGGTCTTACAGAGTCACTATGAGTTGAAAGAAACTCAGTGGCAGTGAGTGTGGTGTTGGTGTTATCACAAAGAAGAAGATGGGGTCAGACTATCCCATGTCAGCTTCTGAGAAGTCTGGAAATGTCTCGACTTTATTTCTGGGGCTTCTAATATGCAGAGCATTTTATACATATCCATGTAAAATCTCAAACCGGGTGAAAAACATTATGTCGTGAACAGGGTTCTCTAGGATCCACAGGCCTTGTCCATAAGTCATGTATTTCCTGTGAATATTCTTCTGACTAGCAGTTTCTTCTCTCTGGTAGGGTTGAGATTCCAAAAAAGTGGCTTGTCATAATGAGGTGTTCCTTACTTGTCACTAGTGATTATTTTCCCTGTTCCTAGTTGTCCATGATTGGGCCCAGGAGTGATGAATCCCTCACAGGTCCTCTCCCTAAGCTTAGTTAGGTATGATGAGCCCATTTTGCCAGAGCTGGATCTTCCAAGGCCTGCAGAAGAGTTTGGAGTAGGTGTTACCAATATTTTTAATAGAAAAAACAACCACTCATATCTAAGGAGCTGATTCTCAACTCCAGAACAATGTCTACCAAACAGTTCTCCCTGCAGCTGAGCTCAATGACCCTGAGGGGACAGCTGTCCATTACTGTGTGAGAGGAACAGTGAGAGGACTCAGTTCTGTCGCAAACACAATGTCCCTGCCATAATGACATAGTTCTATAGGGATAATGGTGCAGTGGAAAGCACAGAGGCACGACTTTTGAGACCAGTGCAATGTGGAAGGCATGGGAACAAGGACCACCCTGTTAGCATCTAGGATTTCTGTTTCCTCCAAGAATTCTTTCTTCCTTAATATTTGTTACAAAACCCCATAGATAGTTCAATATTCTTATGGAAATAGATCTGGTGATATCTAAAACAGATGGAAATCGAGTTACCATACAACCCAGCAATCCCCATACTGGGTATATACCCAGAAGAGGCAAGAAACAAACCAAGGCCAGACATCTGTGCTCCAATGCGCATTACAGCACAGTTCACAATTGCAAGGAGTTGGAAACAACCCAAATTTCCACCAAATGACGAGTGGATTAAAAATCTGTGGTACACAATTCTACCTTGCAAACCTTGTTAGACCAGAGGATGCACAGCAGTACAGATGGGATCAGGAAACACAGGGAATCTAGGACAGATGGACCCCTCAGGATCAACAATGAGAGTGGTGATATCGGGAGGGAAGGGGGCAGGGGATAGAAAGGGGGAATCAATCAAGGAGATCTACATATAACCTCCTCTCTGTGGGATGGGCAAAAGAAAAGTGAGTGAAGGGAGATGCCATGCAGTGTAAGATAAGATAAAATAATAATTTATAAATTATTAAGGGTTTATGAGGG
Source organism: Tenrec ecaudatus (assembly GCF_050624435.1). NCBI lineage: Eukaryota > Metazoa > Chordata > Mammalia > Afrosoricida > Tenrecidae > Tenrec > Tenrec ecaudatus. Next base: position 75,366,021 of record NC_134544.1, on the reverse strand, counting down.
AGGGAGGTGCAGGGGATGGAAAAAAGGAAAATGAGGAGCTGATTCCAGGAACCCAAGCGGAAGGCAAATTTTGAGAATGATGAGGGCAATGAATATATGTGTGTTTTACACAATTGATGTATGTAGGATTGTGATAAGAGTTGTATGAGCCCCAATAAAATGATATTTTAATTTACATATACAGCATGCACTGCCCATAATTGAATTATCATTTATTTCCTGAAAAAAAAAAAGCTGTGGTACATACATACAATGGAGTAGTATGCATCACTGAAAAGCAGTGATGAATGTATGAAGCATATTGCTGCATGGGAAGAACTGGAGGAAATCATGCTAAGCGAAGTAAGCCAAGCACAAAAGGACAAGTACAACATGAGTCCGCTGAGGTAAGTTTAAAAAAAATGCAAAAGGGACATAGGGAAAAAGCTACTGTATACAAACATTCCTTGAGTAAGGACCAGGTAGTATGGCAGGGGCCAGAGCAAATCTTGGGATACATATGGTAGCCAATTAAAAGGATGTTGGGAAATAGAAAAAAAAAGGGTAGCGGGAACACAGGGCACTGACCCTCCCAAGGGGAGGGTATTGTGTATATCTCCACAGGGAAAGAGGGACCAGACTTCAACCCAGTGTTCCAAGATGTGTATGCAACTTGCTGGCATGGAGTTGGGAACCAGTGGAGAGGTCTAAGGGGCGAGCCCCAATCCCAACTACATGGACACCTTCTCCTCCCCTCATAATAGTTTATTTCAGAGGACAGCACTGAATCTGAAGCTCCAGGAGAGGGACATGTCTGATCAGAGCACAAGGGAGCAAATGGGTAAGAGGAAGAGAGAGTGGAGCACATCCTGGCCCACCAAGCCTTGGGGACAATATTCACGCCCAGAGCAACCAATCAAGAGAAGACCACATGGCCAGCCCCACTATAAGATGTGACATCCCTCACTGACCCATAGCACTACAGGAGACAACACTGGAGACACAGTGTGGGAATTCTACCCGATCTGATCCCACCACACTGAGGCAAAACACTAAGGGTGTGCAACAGAACAGCAAGGAAACAGAGCAAAGAAGTCCCCAGGGAATACCAAAAATAGGCTTTGGGGCTAGAGTTTGGCACCCCAACAGACTCCACTGGAAAACCCTCCTAAAGACCAACAAACAGTCCTTGACCTAACTGCAAGATTTTCTTTCTTGTTGTATTTTTTTTTTTTTTTGGTCATTGGGTTGTTGCTGTTGTTGCTTTGTTTTCTTTGGTTGCTTGGTTTTGCTCTGTCTTGTTTTTGTGCATGTTATTATCACCACAGGTCTGTCTAAATAAGATAGGCTAGATGAACAATATGGAGGAGAAAACAATGGGACCTATAATTCTAGGGGGACATGAGAGAGGAGGAGGTGGGATGGGGGGAGGTAGTGATGTTAACAAGCTCAGGGACAAGGGAACAACAAGTGATCCAAATCGGTGGTGAGGAGGTTGTAGGAGGCCTGGTAGGGCATGATCACGGGTAATGGAACCAAGAGGAATTACTGAAACCCAAAAGAAGACTGATCATGATAGTAGGCCAAGAGGAAAGTCAAAGGAAATAGAGAAAAGAGCTACGAGGCAAAGGGCATTTATAGAGGTCTAAATAAAGGCATGTACATATGTAAACATATTTATATATGAGGATGGGGAAATAGACCTATGTGCATATATTTATAGCTTTAGTATTAAGGTAGCAGATGGACATTGGGCCTCCACTCAAGAACTCTGTCAATGCAAGAATATTTTGTTCTATTAAACTGGCATTCTATGATGTTCACCTTCCCAATGTGATAGCTGAAGACAAAGCGGGTGCATACACAAATGTGGTGAAGAAAGCTGATGGTGCCCGGCTATCAAAAGATATAGTGTCTGGGGTATTAAAGGCTTGAAGGTAAACAGGCAACCATCTAGCACAGAATCAACAAAGCCCACATGGAAGAAGCACTCGAGCCTGTTTGATCACGAGGTGTCAAAGGGATCAGGTATCATCAGAACAAAAAAATCAGATCATTGTGAATGAGGGGAAGAGTGTGGGCTGGAGACCAAAAGCCCATTTGTAGGTCACTGGATATCCGCTTACAGAAGGGCCTCGGGGAGGAGACGAGCCAGTCAGGGTGCAATGTAGCAAGGATGAAACATACCACTTTCCTCTAGTTCCTAAATGGTTCCTCCCCACCCACTATCATGATCCCAATTGTACCGTAAAAATCTGTCTAGACCAGAGGATGTATACTGGTACAGTTAGAAGCTGGAAAAACAAGGAATTAGGGTGGATAATCCCTTCAGGACCAGTGGTGAGAGTGGCAGTACTGGAAGGGTAGAGGGACGGTGGGTTGGAAAGGGGGAACCGATTTCAAGGATCTACATGTGACCTCCTCCATGGGGGACAGACAACAGAAAAGTGGGCAAAGGGAGACGTTGGACAGGGCAAGATATGACAAAACAATAACTTATCAATTATTAAGCATTCTTGAGGGAGGGGGGAGCGGGGAGGGAGAGGAGAAAATGAGGAGCTGATGCCAGAGGCTTAAGTGGAGAGCAAATGTTTTGAGAATGATGAGGGCAATGAATGTCCAAATGTGCTTTACACAATTGGTGTATGAATGGATTGTGATAAGGCTTCTATGAGCCTCTAATAAAATGATGTTTAAAAAAGAAAACAAATGAAAAATACCTGGATTTAGTTTTTACCTTGAAAAAAATATTGCAATATTCATTGCTTTATAGAGTTTCTACATGTAAATGTATTGGACTGAATGACAATGAAAGCACAAAATAACACACTATGTGGGCTTCAACAGAAGTGGGCTATTTGTAGCAACATATACCAGGATAATGCAGAAATACAACTCTGTGTTAATCTAGGTACTTTAGAGAAACAAATTCACAGAAACTGATGTATAAGAGAGAGTTTTATATAAAGGTTAAGTGTGCACCAAGGAAACATCCCAACCCAATGCTGCCCAAGCCCATAAGTCCAACATTAACCCACATGTCCAAAACCAATCTACAAAATCCTCCTCCATCTCAGAAAACAGACGCAATGATGCCGATTGCAGAAGGAAAGCTGAATCAGTGAATGTGTAAACATCTCAGCAGTGCAGGGGTCTCCACACGGGTGCTCCAGCACCGAGGGCTGCATCGGGGTAGGTTCTTGTGGCTTCTCCTTGGGATGTCTTGCAGGAAGTTAGCCTTGAAAGCTGAAGCAGGGAACTGCTAAGGCAGCTGCACCCTGGTACGACTATCATACAGCAAGAGACCCGAGAACTAGAAAGGCGAGGCTCACCGAGCCATTTATCCCTCCACCCTTCAATTAATCCCTCATGTATTTATCAGCCAGGTTGGTACAATAAACTAACTCAAACTCTAAAATTAATTACCTCAGTTTCTATCTAACAGAACTAGAAAATGATGAGCATGCCATATCATAGGCTAGTAGGGGAAAGTAATAAATAAGGGAACTCAAATAAATTAAATACCAGGAAATATAAGCAACCCAATTATATGGAAACAGACTGTTGGAAGGACACAAACACAGAGGAAGCACAAATTGATAAGTGGAATATACTGAAGATAAAACACCTGTGTACAACAAAATGCTTCACCAAGAGAGTAGTAAGAGAGCCCATAGACTGGGAAAACATCTTTAACTAGGACATATCAGGCAAAAGCCTTATACCTAAAATACAATACTCAGTCCACAAAAAGAAAAAAAAAACCAAATAGCTCTATGCTGAGGAGGGCAAAGGACCTGAAGAGAAGTTTCACAGGGGTGGAAATCCTAGTGGCCAATAAACATATGAGAAAAATGTCCCAGATCATTAGCTATAAGGGAAAACAAATGAAAACAAGTGTGAGATATTACATAACAAATTCAAAGATGGTCCAATTAAAAAAATCAGACGTCAACAAGTGTTGCAGTGGGTGTGCTGAGATAAGAAGTCTCATCCACTGCTGGTGGACTTGTAGGTATGTGCAGTCATTATGGTAATCGATTTGGCAATACCTAAAACAAACGGAAATCATGCTACCATGTGACCCAGCAATCTCCCTACTTGGCATATACCCAGAAGAGGTAAGAGATAGACCATGGCCAGACATCTGCGCTCCAATGTTCATTGCGGCACAGTTCAAGAAGACCTTGGAGGAACCTAAATTTCCATCAACACATGATGGTATTATAAAACCGTGGTACATACATACAATGGAGTACTACACATCCTTTAAAAACCATTGATGAATGTGCATGAAGCATATCATCGCATGGGAATAGTTGGAGGAAATTCAGCTAAGCAAAGTGAACCAAGCAGAAATGGACAAGTACAACATGAGCCCACTGAGGTAAGCTTAACAAGCACAAGGGGCATAGGGGGCAAGTCACTAAAGGCATAAACTCCCGGATGAGGCCCGGGTACTCTGGCAGGGGTCAGACCCACACAGGGATGAAGGTGCCAGCTGACTAAAAAGGAGGGGGAAAAAAGAAGAAGCAGAAGACATGGATATTGGGGGAACAGGGCACTAACCTACCTGGTGGGGAGGGTACTGTTTGTCTCCACAGGAACGGGAGAGAGGGACCAGACCTCAACCTGGTACACCACGCCTTGAGGACAACATAGCGGTATGAAGCAGCAAACTAACAGAGAAGTCTGTGGGGTCCGCCCCAAACCCATCTTCCATGACACCCTCCTCAGAAGAGTGCACGACAGGGGACATAACTGAAGATACATCTCTGGGAGAGTGGCAGGTCTGCCCAGACCACCCAGAAACAAACTAAGAGGGAGAATGAGCGAGGGAGCAAGAGAGAAATGCATCCTGGTCCAGCAAGACGTGAGGATGACACTCCTGCCCACAGCAGTCAAGGCACAGAGAAAACCGTGGGGCCGGCCCCACCACGTGAGACATGATAGCCCTTCATTGACCCACAGTGCTGCAGGGACCACACTGGAGATGCAATTTGACAATTGTGCCAGGTCTGACCAGCCAACACCTGGTCAAACATAAAGGAGCACAATAGAGCAGCAAGGGGAGAAAAGCAACAAAGTCCCCAAGGAATCCAGAAAATAGACTAAAGATTTGGAGGGCATCAGACTCCATAGGAAAACATTCATTCAGATCAGAAGGCAGACTTGTTTGCTACTTTTGGCTGCCCTCTTCCCCCCACCCAGACTTCTTTTCTTTTCATGTCTCTCTCTGTATGGTAAGCAAGATAAACAATCTGGAGGAGAAAACAATGGGACTGACAGTTCCTGGGGGACAGGGGAAATGTAGAGGAAAGGGAGAGGGAGAGTCAAACCCGAAACAAGGGAACAGCAAGAGATCTAAAAAACCGATGGTGAGGAGGGTGAAAATGCCTGGTGGGAGTTAATCAGGTGCAATATAACTGAGAGGAATTACTGAGAGCCAAATAAAGGTTGAATATGAGACTGGGAAAAGAGTAAAGTATAAGGAAATAGAGGAGAGAACTAGGAGGACAAAGACAATTATATAGGTTAAATATAGGCATGTATATATGTAAACATATTAACCTATAACGATTTCTATGCAACATATATTTATATGTTATGTATTACGGTAGCAGACAGACATTGGGCCTTTACTCAAGTCCTTCCTCAAGAACACTTTGTTCTTATAACCTGGCATTCTGCAATGCTCACCTTCCTGAATCAATCGCTGAAGACAAAATGGGTGCATAAGCTAATGTGGTGAACAAAGCTAATGGTATCTGGCTATTATAAATATAACACCTGGGTTCATAAAGGTCTGAAGTTAAACAAGCGGCTATTTAGCAGGGAAGCAACAAAGCCCACATGGAGGAAGCATACCAGCATGTGTGGTTATGAAGTGGTGATAGCATCAAATATCAGACACCAAAAGATCCAAAACAATCATATAGATGCAAGCAAGGGGGGTCGGAGCGAAGACCCAAAGCCCATCTGTAGACGATTAGACATCCCCTCACAGAAAAGTTACAAGGAAGGGATGAGTCAGCCAGTGGGCAGTATAGCACCAATGAAGTACACAACATTCCGCTAGTTCTTTAATGTTTCTCCTCTCCACTATCATGACCCTAGTTCTACCTTACTAACTGGCTTAGACAGGAGCATGTACACTGGTACAGATAAGAGCTCTCGACACACAGAATACAGGACAGATAAACCCCTCGGGAACAATACTTGGAATAGTGATATCATAAGGGTAGAGGGTAGAGGGTTGGTAGGGGGAGAAGGGAGAGAAAGGGAGAACCTATCACAATGATTGATGTATATATAACACACACACACAAACAGCAGAAACCTGTGTGAGGGGAGACAGCGGACATTGTAAGATATGGAAATAATAATTTATAATTTATCAAGGGTCATGAGGATGGGAGGTTGGAAGAGGGAGGGTAAAAAGAGGAGCTCATACCAAAGGCTTCAGTAAAAGAAAATGTTTTGAAAAGGATGATGGCAACACATATACAAATGTGCTTGATACAATTGATGTGTGGATTGTTATAAGAACTGTAAGAGTCTCCAATAAAATGATTAATATATATATTTAAAAAGAACTTAAAGATACACACCTGAAATTGAAACAGGTGAAGAGTAGGTTAGAAATATTTAAAATATTTTAAACAAGTATAAGTTTATCTTTAAAAAAGAAAAGAAAACGGACGGTTTTGGAAGATTAAGTCAGATGGTAAATATCCAGATTTCGTGATCATGACAAAAGAAGGAGGACCAGAATCCCCCAAAACAGAAACCAGGTAGGAAGCACCATTCCACATGTTTTCTGGGCAAGTTTTATGATCACCTTCATGCACACTGTTTAAAAATACCACTGAAATGTGGAAATTCCTTGGAGAACAACCATGAAATCTAATAATGTACCCACATAAGAAACAGATAAGAGAGCCATCTACTATCACCATGTGTATTTACATCTTCAGGGAAACGAGAGAGGATGCACTGTGAACTCTCATAACACAAAGTTTGTTGTGTATATAATATAAAGTTTATAAATTAAAAACTACTTTAAAATATTGATAATATGTAACAATTAAAGCAATACTTGATAGTAACTTGTTTAAGAGCTATGTTTTCCTTTGCAAATGCTTGTGTTTCTCTGATTCTGAGGGAGAACTCTTGCCCATATTCTCTACTTAACTGCTTCTAAATATCAGGGAACATGCAAATGCAGCTCTCTGCCACTGATAAACCAGTCACAGCCCCTGATGTGGGAGATCTCAGAGGATAGTCCTGTCCCTGGGGTCTCTGCTGTTTCCATTTGTGCCCAGGAGCTGGTCCAGAGGACACATCATGAACTTTGCACCAACGTTGGCTTTCATTTTGTCCATTTTACATGGTAATCATTGTAGATCCTTCTGTGTGTAGGTAATTGTGAGTGCACGTGTTTGTATTTGTGTCATCTAATCACAGTGCCTCTGTGTTTTCAGGTGTCCAGGGTGAGGTGCAGCTGGTGGAGTCTGGGGCAACTTAAGAAAGCCTGGGGGGTCTCTGAAACTCTCCTGTGCAGCCTCTGGATTCACTGTCAGTAGCTACTGGATGAACTGGGTTCGCCAGGCTCCGGGGAAGGGACTTCAGTGGGTCTCAGCTATTAATCCTGGTGGTGATGCATACTACACAGGCTCAGTAAAGGGCAGATTCACCCTATCTAGAGACAACTAGAAACATGATAAGACTTGAAATCGTGTATTACTGTGCAAGAGACACAGTGAGGAAAAGTCAGTGAGAGCCCAGACACAAACCTCCCCTGCAGAGAGGAGACTGGTCTCCAGGGGGCGCTCAGGATCCACAGAGCATAGGACTCAGACCCAGGAGCAGGTGCAGCTGAAGCTTCAAGCCTGGTTTCCTGTGATGATCTGAGGTTGCTTCTAAATCTCAGTTTCCCTAAGGAATCTCTCCCTAATTAAAAAAAAAAAACAATTCTGAGCCGACTCTTGATATCTGTGAATTCAAAAATTATATGGTAACAGAAGAATATAGTCTGTATTACAGCAACAAACAGACTGTGCCTTAAGGACAAGAGGTAATTCTGGTAATTCTTCCAGGGGTCCCTGCATCAGAGTTCCCATGATGCTCACATAAATACTTTCCAATCAGACTCAGGGGAAATGGGGGTAAATATGACTATGAAGTGTTTGACTCTTGGCTCAAGGTTTGAGAGTGTATTCTTCTACCACATGTTGTTAGACTTCCTGACAATGGTTTAGTCACAGTATAGCCAGTCAACGTATTTTTTTTATTGAATTGTTTCTTCAAATGACAGAGATTTTGTTTTTGTTGTTGTCTGTTGTTTTTGCTTTTCTTAACCATAGTGGCCTATGATTGTATCTGTCTATGTTCCAGAAACTGTTGCCCAAGATTGTCAAGGCAGACACAAACTTATCTGTGTGAATTCAGGGTTCAGGGAGATCTCTAGGGCCAAACAGGATAATTCCGTTATTCATGTCAGATGTTGAAGCTTCACCTTCATAATCCCACAGAATGTTATCCCACTGATTTCACCCAGGGGTCCACATTTGTCCTGTTTACCAGATTATTTGTTCGGAAAACAAAGCCACAACTTCTGGTGGCTTTGCTACTAATTTATCGTATGATATTGATAACATTTCCAGTATCTAGGGACACACAACCGTAGGTGAACAATTTCAGATATTTCGGTATAATTTTGGGTGTGAATGACATTATTATCGACTACTTTCTAGATAAGAAATATCTTTGTGTCAAAGGTAATTTGCTTTAGTGTGTCATGTACTCTTTCCACACTAGAATGACTCTTGAGTAGACACAGCAGTGTAGTGGTTGAAGAAAAATTCTTCCTTTATATTGACTCACAGAAGCCATTCCTATTTACAACAAACATTGAATTGGAGTCACTTTTGGCTGAATTAAGTGAGATTGCTAGATGTAGCTGATCTTCAAAATTTTGAATATTTTATATTACCATAATCTAATGCAGAAGAGAAAATGCATATCTGACATTTTAAATGTCCTTGGATTTGTTGTATCTTATAAATGTGTAAATCCATGAGAGTACATGATCACTGCCTTTATTTCTGAAGTCATCCTCCATCCTAATCCATGTCTACCTCCTCAACCATCTTCCTTGTCACTTTCTGTGGCCTAGGAAAACTGGACCTTGGGCTTGATGAATGGAGAAGTCATGGTCAGGATTGTGTTCTCAGAGGAAATAGTCAACATTCTCATCCCAAATGATCCCCTTTTTAACTTTATTACAACAGTACGACTCACATCCAATCTCCACATAGTCCATCAGATAGTGTCTCATGATGTATTTGTTTAAATTTAGGTCTTACTCACTCAGGATAATACACCTGGGAATCATGGGCTTCGTTCCTAGAGCATGTCAGTTTCTTCCTCTTCTTGTGGGTAGTTCTCAGAGGTGAGCAGCTCAGGGATGAAACGTGAAATTTTGGTAATGCTTTATCTGAGCACCTGCCTTACTGTCTCCACGTGCAGCTTGCAGGGGTTGGTCAAGGACTTGTAGGACTCACAGACATCGTGCCTCACCGGTTCTGTCTCTAGATTCTCTTAAACCAGTGGTGGGTCTGTATACTATGGATTGGTGAGAGCACAGCCTACACTCCTACTCTGATGTCCTGAGTACACATCCCCCATGACCCCTTTCATTAAACTCTGAGCTCCATTGCTGCGCAGGCCATTGCTATGCATCACTGTGAAAGGAGGCGTGGAGAAGGCAGTGTGACTCCAGAACTCCAGGTAAAGACCAGATTCTGAGCTGCACTCTGCTCCATTATCTTCTCTTCAGTGTATTTTTTGTTTTCCTTACACCTATGTGACACGGAGACGGGTGCCATAAAGTTAAATATGAAACTCAAACTAAATAGTGTGATATGATAAAAAATATATAAAGGAAACTGTCAATAAATGTATTCTAAATCATATCATAAACAAGGTCACAAAGATGACATAATGAAAACAAAAACATAAAGTGGGTATTTATTTGTGGGAGACAAGTATAATAGAAAAATAAAGAACACATCTAGAAAATTTACATAGTTAATTGTGTTGTGTTGTGCAATATGGACTCATGCAGTTATGTAAGGTACATAAACATACATTGTACATATAAAGAATTCTCAATGCATTTATGAATAAATGTACTAAATAAATAAATATACATTTTGAGTTTTTGTGGTTGGTAGAGCATGTTGACTTGATCATTTTATAAGTAGCTCGCATGCTGAAAAAGTGTGAGTGCCCCTGATCTACACATTAAGGGAATGTTCTGCTATAAAACACGTATTGTCTGAAGTCTGTGTGCTCCTGGGGGATCCTAATCACTTTAACACCAGAAACTTTTGGCTATTTATTAAATGTTTCAGGCTAACCTTTATACAACTTAAATAATCATCCAAGACATCTTCTCCAGCGAAGGTAAGGAATAGCTCTTTTTCCTTCCTAATAACAACCCTCTCTCTTAAAATGCAATGTTTATTGTTTTAAATGTTACTAAGTTTACAATTGTGGTTAAGAAAAGTTTACAGAATGACCATGCTTGTTATGGTGATTTGTGAGAATAAGAATGTGAATGCCTTCCACTCCCCCTCCTCTGCATTTTTGTTTTCAACTTGAAATGAGAAACAACCTAAATGACCCCAAACAGATGAATAGAATAAATAAATTGTGGCATACACGTGTTCATGCTCTAAGATATTTACCATTAAAATAAATTCATGCTGGATAGCTATAAAGTTATGGGTCTATTCCCACATAAAGTATATAAATTTAGTGACATAAGCTAAGCAATAAGAAAATGATTTATATATTAATAACTATGGTATTTGGAATAATATGAACATGACTATGTTCTGTGTATCACTATCACATAACAAATCGTTCCCAAATATTATTCTCATCAAATCCTTCTAGGACATTCATTTATGTGTATGCTCTACATGTCTAAAAACACTGGAGAAACCAGAGAGCTTGTCATGACATAGATAGACCTAGAGAACTTTATGCTGAGTGAAAGTATTCAATCTCAAGAGGACATATATTCTATGACACCAGTATTAGCTAAAATGCAAAGACAGAGCTTGACACCTGTTCTGAAATTATGAAATCATTTAATATGATATCCTAGGTACTGTTTATCACTTCCTCACTTGTACATCTTAAGAGAAATAACAATACTTTAGTGAAGATTCCACCCCAGATGTGGACAATTTGTCACTTAGCAGGAAATGCAAAAGACAAAATGGCTCTTGTCATTCAGTAACATCTCAGGGTGACCCCAATTTAATAATATCCTGCAAGAGTATCATTAAAGGAACTGAACTATTCCCTCGACCTTAAAGCTGAAACAACTTGGTGTGGGAAGCACAAAAGACTGTTATGCCAAAGCTTTGGGCTTCAGAGCATGGTCCAAGGATTTCAAATGGTAATGCCAAAATCAGAGGAGGGAATGATATTAGAGGTTCAGTTCCGTGGATATCAGTGTTTAAGTTTTCTCTTTGCTGCTCCTGGTTTTAGACTTTCCAGACCTCATCCCAATCCCAAAATAATTCACCTGATGTTTCAGCACTCTCAGGTGTATTCTAGGGATTATTATGTTTTACTACTTTTTGTTTGGGGGATAGGACTTTGCTAAAGGGAGAAGTGATTAATTTAATCTGACCGTACATCCTTCTTAAATGGGCATTTTGAGCCTATTTCTGGGGTGTGGCCTTAAAAGGACCCTTGGTCTCCCTGAGGGGCAAGCATGAACCCAGGTGAAATGCCTCACCCTCTTCTGGGATATAGCTTTTCTCTCTCTCTCTTGTTACAATTTTAACCCTCATCTGTTTCCCCCTTAACTGCAGTAGTTAACCATGTGTGCCCATAACTTCCCATTCGGGTGTCATTCACTTGTACACTTAGGCATTTACATGTTGTGGATGAGAGTGGTTATATTCTAGTAGAAATCTTTATGGTTTCCTCTGTTCTTCTTGGTCTCAATGGAGTTCCAACAGTTGAGTAAACTTGTATGATAAGAAATCAAGTATATTTTTCAGATATCATAATTTCCACATACTTCTCCTAAGACACTCATATATATCCCTCATATAGCTTTAAAATAGATGGACACACGAGAGGGACATTACTCTTCTGTTGATAAAACCAGCCTAGCCCAAGCCTTCCACTTGAGGATAGAAGACACAGCCATGGCATGCCCTGGTCTGCCCATTCACTGAGCAGGTATAAACAATGGCTAGATAAACAATGGATATGTGTGAGAGTTTCCTGGACAGGAAATCTTTGCGTTTGCAAATGTCCACGGAAAAGTGCAGCCAGTAGAGTTTGGGGGAAACTTGAGTCAGTCGAGAACATTTCTCAGGCTCTCTTGTCCAGTCTCTCCATTCACCATGAAAGCAGCTCCAGGGGAGGGCCTGCAGTGGGTTTCAGGTACTGGTAATAAGGTTGCTGTGTGAAGAAGAAAAGGCGTTTTGGAGAGTGTGGGGTAGTGGAGATACCCTGGTGTCCACCTGATGCGTTCACTAAACTCTATCCCGTCCACCCTCTGGGGCATAGGGCATATAGGCGCCCAAGGCAGGGCAGGGGCTGAGGGGCTGAAGAGAGAGAACACTGAGCTCAGAAATCACTGGCTTTCCTTTGAACTTTCCCCCCACACATCTTAGGCCAAGTGCCATCCTCATCAGACACTAATATGCATATAAGTTCAAAGAGTGACCCTACAATGTGATCAAAAGTTAGAGGGGAGTCTGGTCGCTATCATTCTCTGTTAATAAAGACAGGATTCCCTCACATGCAGATTATTCTTTAGATACTAAGGTAAAAATCACCCTTGGGCCGGAAAGCTACCAGTTCTCTTCAGACAGGACTATAGGTCCCTTCGGAAAGAAAGGTGGGTGATTGCGATATCTGACCTAAGTCTACAGGGACGGCTGTGACTTCAAGTGACTGACAGGGACCATCTGTTTTTATTTGTACACATCCTGTCTCAGGTGCAGCTTCAGGAGTCAGGTCCAGGACTGGTGAAACCCTCCCAGAAGCTGTCTCTCACCTGCACTGTCTCTGGTTTCTCCATCACCAGCAGTGGTTACTACTGGAGCTGGATCCGCCAGACCTCAGGGAAAGGGCTGCAGTGGATGGGATACATAGATTATGATGGTAATACATGTTATAACCCATCCTTCCAAAGCTGACTCTCCATCACCAGAGACACATTGAAGAATCAGTTCTTCCTGCAGCTGAGTTCTGTGACTGCTGAGGAGGACACGGCCCTGTATTACTGTGCAAGGAGCCCAGTAAGGGAAAGTTAGTGTGAGCCCATACACAAACCTCCCCTCCAGGGGATACATTGGGCCGCAGGGAGCGTGCAGGACCCCCAGAGCACAGACACCCAGCCCTAGACAGGCACAGAAGGATGACAGGGATCATTTCCTGTTGGAATCACGGCTCCCTCTCTTAGCTCTCAGCATCTCCAGAAACAGGTTTTTTTTCTTTCTTTTTTTCTTTCTCAATATTGTCTCTTCACTGCAAGCTTGAGAAGAAGAACTGGCCTTCTCTGCAGTACAAACATCAAAGTGACTCTGACCTTTCAGTATCATCCTATATGACCCATTTTCATTCGTGGGAAAGAGTTTATCATTCTCATATCATCTGTTACTCAAAATATGTTAACAATGAAATACAAGTATGTGCAGATTCATGAGTGAAATGCATGGTTTTAAATGTCCCGAGGTCATTGATCTATTACAGCTCAGCGTCTGGTCTCTCAGGAGGTGTCTCTCTTCATTACTCCCTGTGCATTATGGGTAGTAATTGACCGATGTTCTCTAGGTCTGATAACATAATGTGGAGATTTCTGGGGTTAACTTTGTGACGTGTCCTCAGTGATGCTTGCTACTCATCATCTCCCTTGATGCAGAAACAAGGGTTCCAGGCATAGAGAGAGCCCGAACTCTGGAAGCACATGAACTAGAATGACTGATCTGGTTGGAGGACTCATTTCTGAGATCATTGATTAGGTCACAGTGAAGGACACACTCATTGGAAGGAGAACTCTGATTCTAAAATAAGCAAATGGGCCATAAGGGGAGGACACAGCAGGCTTGTATCTCTGAATATTCTCTGGAATAGAGAACAGTAAATCTCTTCACATATTTTGAACAGGTTATCAGGGGGCCAGTTTCTGGAGAAGTACATCCTGTTTGGTAAGTGTTAGCAAGAAAAAGGAATATGCTCAATTAGATGCGCAGATAGAGTGGTGGCCTACATGGTCTCAAACAGAGGAGCGAGCGCAAGGATGGTTCAGGACTGAACCGTTTCTCTTTCTTTTCTTTTGTCTATAGTGTCATTATGAGTAAGAACTGAATCAAAGGCAACTAACAACATGTCTGGAATCAAAGGCTATTAACAACATATCTGGTGGAATGAGGTGCAGAAATTGAAATTAATTTTGTTTATCCAAATGCAATTACCTAAAATAATAATATAGTACAACGTTTTCTAAGTTAAGAAAGTGTTAAAATTATTTAGCAATTTTAATTCAATAAATATATCAGCCCAAATTGAGGTACAATTATATGGCTATCAAACAACCAGGAAAATAAAGTGTAATAAATAAATAATAAAGACTATGTACAAATAAACACTATATACAAATTCACTATCCCTGGTGGCATGATGGATTTTACATTGGGCTTCTAAATGGAAGCTCAGGAGTTTGAAACCACCATTCACTCCAAGGGAGAAAGATGAGGCTGTTTGCTCCACCCAAATTTTCAGCGTCTGAAACCCGAAGGAGCCGTTCTCCTCTGTCCTATGAGATGCAATTCACTTGGTACCATTGGGTAATGGTAACTGAGTTTCTCAATGTGTATCTTAATTTGCTTCCTTATCTTCATTACTTTGTTTTACTCTGTATTTTGTTTAATCATATTTAATATTATTGTCAGTATTTGTGCTATTTTCCCCTCATTATTCTGGTCCCTATATAATTTCCTACATCGTGTTTTAATTATGTAACCTTTTTCTGTGCAAGATTTATGATACAATTTATAGTATATTTGTTAACACACTAATACTAATATATCAATTATTTTTTAACTTGGGTTTCTCCCTACATTTGTAGTCCATGACATAGCAATCCCGGGTGCCACATGTTCAAGACCGTGCATGCTATTTGAAGAATGAGCAGTTATCACCCACCAGCTTGTCCCTGGGCAAACACAAAATCTAACAATCTGGGTCCACAAAGGTCACAGTCTAGGGAACTCTATCGGGGCAGTTCCAGTATGTATTATTACCTGAATATAAGTCACTCACAATTATGTCTAGATGTTTCCAGAAGAGTCGGACCTTGTAGCAAGGACGATTCTCAGTCACTCTCAAGTATGATGCAGTCTGGATTCTCCGTAAAATATATCACCCTCGTGTCTCCTTCCTGGTGTTCTGGATTCTGAACTCTAGTCCTAGTCAACCTTTTTGGATAACAATAAGTTTGCTCTCTCTGATACTATTTATGTATCATAAATAATTGTCATTTTGTCTTTAAAACTTGACAGATTTTACTGGGCCATTTGGCTTCAGGCATTACTTTCATAATGCGTTTGAAATTCATGAATTACTATTTATATTTGTTCACTACTGCATTTGGCTTAGTCTTCATACTCTGTTTGCAGATTTCAATGTGCTCTGCAGAGCATTTTGTCCCACGGTCTCCTCTTCTATGAAGAACGATTCTGTTTCATACAGCACTCCATTCCCAGCACCATGTGTCCATACTGCTGTCGGAAAATGTACAGAAATTTTTAAAGAATATTGATTGTTTTTGAGACTGAAAAGAATAGTCTATTTTTCAATATAAAATAAAATTTGGAAACCTTCAATAAGGCTAATGTGCAGTATAGCACTGACAAAACAAACAACCTTCCTCTGGTTTTCATTAATTCTTCCTCCACATCCCACCTTTCCCCACTTTCATGACCCCAATTTTATCTTAAAAATCTGGCTAGACCAGAACTTGTATACTGGTACAGATAAGAACTCACAACATAGGGAATCAGAGCAGAGAAATCCTTCAGGACCGAAAAAGGGAGCAGTGATACTAGGAGGGTAAGGGTAGGGGGTGGGGATTAATGGGGATGCAAAGGTCGATGCATGGCCCCTCTCCCAGGGTGATGGACAGCAGAAAACTGGGTGAATTGAGAGAGCGCTCAGTGTAAGACATGAATAAAACAATAATTTCTAAATTCTTAAGGGTTCAATGGGGTAGGGGGGAATGAGGAGCTGATGCCAGGGGCTCCAGTAGAAAGAAAATGTTTTGGAAAAAATAATCGCAACAGATGTACAGATGTGTCTGACACAATGGATATATGTATGTATGGATGGTGATAAGAACTGTAAGAGCGCCCAAAAATTTTTTTAAAAATAAGGCTTATGTGTTAATTGAGGTGTCACAATTTCATAGACTAAATAATAACCACTGAAAATAATGTTCAAGTGAGAATGACATATTCTGATCAATGAAAATTTGATCTATTCCCTCAAGGTGGAAACATTTATCACCCTATTCTCAGAGCTAAGTGTGGTGAGGATCTTGACAAATCTGGCAGGAGTGAGACAGTAGGAATGTTTGTTGCATCTCGTTTGTTTTTCCTCCTCAGAGGAGAACACAGTTGACTTTGTAAATTGTAACCCGCGGTCATTATGCTGGGCACCTGGATGGTGATGAAGTGAGTGTATGGAGTGCTCTGTGTGATCTTCTGATTGAGCCTGAAAGTTGCTTAGGACCTGGTGGTGGGGCTCTGACCTTCAGGCCTGTGCTGTGGTTTATATTTCCCCCATTCGTGTTTGGTTTCTTTAGTGCAGTCTCCCCTTTCTTTACCTTTGAAATGTTTATACCTGCTGAGTATGGCCCCCCACCCTTAGGTGTCATGGGTAGGAAATGAGGTGTGTGGCTGATAGTGGAAACATTTCACCACCAACTATGAAATGTCAATGAAATGGACCTTCCTCTGGTGAGAAATCTTTTGAATTGAGAATGGCCCTCCTCTCCAGTGGCAGAAACCCGAGGGCTTGTTTTGAATGCTCCCTTGAGAACCCAGAGGGGTTTAAACTCAAAGCCCATAGAATTTTGAGCTCCAGTAATGAGTGATCCCAGTAGTTTCCCCCTGTCACGGGAATCAATACTCAGCCTCTAGAAATCTACCACATTTTAATTGATGTATTTGGTCAAATACAGGGGTTCAGAGGCTTCTGATCCAGATAAGATCGCTGCTGTGCCTCTCTTAATGTACCCATTTTTAGATTTTGAATGGCATTTCGATATGCTAATTCACCTCAGCTCTCTGTTTGGGTGCGTGCAGTGAATCCCAGGATCAGTGCACCCATGGCTCATATTGCAGAATAAGGAGCGCGTCAGAGGAGGAGGAAACAGGTCAAGAGAGACAGAGCAGGGGTCCTAAGCGGAACTGGAGTGGTAGGAGTCCTGAGTGGGCCCTGGGTGGGTATGTTAGAGAGAGTCGAGGTAATCTCCATGTGAATGGATATTATAGGGGTGCCTCTTAGCCCAGCATCAAGAAACTGTGATATACAGTATATCAACACTTATACTTTGTTCTTGTAGCTGAAAACTGGTAAACCATTGTCCTGGCCTTTAAATGAAGAACATCCAAAGGTTAGTTGGTTCTCACAAGCCTTAATCATGAGCTTTAATCACTTGAGTTGTTTTAGGACCATTTACAATAGGACGTATTTTCTTTGAAAATGTGTACTATACAATTGAAGTTTTTCTGAGTTTGTAGTGATATATCCTGATTTATGGGCTCTCTTTCTTTTTTATACAGCACTGTTATTATATTTTGAAATTACAACTTACAACTTCTGTTAATCTTATTAATGCATCTTTAATATATCTTCCAAACGAATTTAATTTATTTGGGGAATAATATCAAATAATGTGGTGATAAATAAAATATTTCCTATATTTTAAAGATTGTATTGCTTGGCTTTGTATGGTTTTTGAAGAGTTTACATATTTTTTAAATATTTAAATTTTTCTTACTTTTTGTTTTGTGGACTGGTTTTTATGTGAGGAGAGGAAATGAGCAAAACGTAAACCCATTAAAATGATGTTTTTGTTCAAATTATTTTAAATGAATAAGAAAATGTAAGGTTGTGGAAGATATAGCTGACTATTAATGAAAAACCATTCATTCCATAAAGCATAATAGTGAGGAGGATATAGTAAAGTGAGTAAGACCCGCCCCCCCCACACACAGTGAGAAATCATTACATCTCATGACAGACACAGATAATTGACCCCCTTGAATGGTCAGTATTAGTTCTTCAGACTTTGTTTTGTCAGATCTCATCTATGAAGTCGTTTGTAAGTGGATACATCTGCATCAGTCATGACTAGCTGCTAGCCGGCTTGGTGAGATACACCCACCATTAAGCATCAGGCTCCAGACCACATTTCAGATGTGCAGCTCTGCTTTCCCCATGTGTGGCTCTTTAGTGTTAACTAGGTTTCCTATTAGTTGTACCTGTTGCAGACCAGAAGTACATTCATGAATGTGAATTGTGTGCATATACAAGTGCCCTTTAGTGTTGAAAGCTGAAGCCATCTCCCCTGGCACAACATCAAGCAAGGACATTGCCATATAGGTTGCACCTAAACCATTGAGACCAAAGAGCACTCATCATGGGGTGACTGTGGTGCTTCATTTTCCTACTGGCTATTGTAAATGGTATTATTTTCTTGATTCCCTTTTCAGAGCTTTCTATACTAGTACACAGGATTCAAACTCTTTTTCTACATTGACTTCTACACATGAGATTGCTGAACCTTTCAATTAGATGCAATTTGTTTCTCATAGGTCCTTTGGGGCTTTTAATATTTCAAGTGATATCAGCAGCAATTATAGAGCTTAACTTCTTTGATGCCATTTTGGATGCCTTAATTTTATTTGTTGATTGATAGCTGCAGTTAACACTTTCAGCACACTATTAAATAAAATTGGTATCAGATGGTATCCTTTTCAGGTTCCCATCTGTAAAAGTAATGCTTTCATTAGCTCACAATTGAGCAAAATGCTTGTAATAGGCATCACATTTTGCTAGGTCAGTCCTTTCAAATTATTGAGACAAGCAGCCACATTAGATAAAACAGAATGAAACACATATGAGTCTTGCTTCATCCTCACATTTGCCCAGTTGAGTTCTTTGTTGCAGTTACTATGATGTTCTATCTTGTCGAAGTTCATCCTTTTGTTTGTTTGTTTGTTCTTAGTGACCTTATACTTTATCAAGCATGATGTCTTTTTCCAAGGATTGCTCTTTCTGATGTCCAACATGCTTAAGATGAAATACTCATATTTCCATTATAAGAAGCATTATAACTGTACATTTCCAAGATGTAATTGACACTCTACCACACTATCAAATTATTCACCAGCACTATAATTCAAATACATAATTTCTCCTTTAAACTTTCTCATTCGTTGTCCAACATTCAGGGGCATATGAGATAGTTGAAAGTAAAATAACTTGGGCCTAGTACATATTAGTCATCAAAGAGACATTATTTTTAACCTTTGGAGAGATCACGTTCATAAGATTTGTCCAATGAAATGCATCATATGTCTATTTCTTCTATGACCACTGATTGTAGATCGTGAGCAGGTGAAATCCTTGACAGCTTCAATCTTATCTCCACTTTTTGTGGTATTTTCTATTGATCCCATGGTAAGGATTTGGGCTTTCTCTTCATTAAGATGTAGTTCACATTGATACTGAAGTTATTCAAAGGTGTGGGGAGAAGCCAAAAATGTAATTAAACCAGAAATTATTAAGAGCAGTACTTGGGGTCCACTACATAAGAGAACTATAGGATGTTTGTTAGGAAGGTCCAACCTAAATTCTCATAGAGTTCAGATTGTTACTGAAAGTATTGATCAGGATTATGAAGAAGAAATTAGGGCAGTAATAAAATCTGATATACCATGGTTAATAAATAATAATAGAGTTAAAGTGTAAACCTATCAGGAAAAAGCATCTGAGAAGTCTGACCACCCTATGGGTCAAGGGGTCTTTTGGAATGCTGTTGTGGGGAAACAACAGCACCCTCACATGGAATTAGAAATTGGAGGAAAATGTGTTTTTTTTTTCCAATTCGGGATATGGGGTCTCTTCCTTAGGGCATTCCTGAGGGTCTAAGACCCACCTACTAACCCCACCTAAATCCAACATGGAATGAGCGAACTTAATCAAGACAGAATATTTCAAGATTGTAAAATCCTACGATGTAAAACTCCTGAAGGTCTATACATCTTAATTGAGCCTGTAATCTTACTGAGAAACTTAAAGGAAACACGTCTGTTTGGTAACTTAGTTCAAAAACAGCTGTGCAAATTTATTAAGATTTTATCAGTCTTTAAAATTATCCTGTGTTTAAGAAGTTCTCACTCCAACTAGTGAGCGCTCTTGATTTGCTGAGAGCTAACAGCTGAAGTTTACATAACATGATGAGGGCAACAAATGTACAAATGTGCTTTACACAATTGACGTATGTGTGGATTGTGATTAGAGTTGTATGAGCTCCCAATAAAATGATTTTTTAAAGTTTCACTGGTTTGGAACCTGGCAAGTTCCCTGAGATTGGTTACAATGTCTTAGAGTCTCCATTGTTAACACAGACGGAAGAGATGAAAGGAAATTCTATGTCTAATAAATTTCATTTAGTCATTTTAACTAAAACAATTTTCTCCTTACTTAAAGCTTGTAACAAAATTAGGGCAGATAGACACATATTCACCTCTATAGAAATTAGCTGATCATAAGAAGTCCCAGCAAAATGGAAATCTCCTTTGGGATCCCAGTCCACTAATCACGTGTAGGAAGGACGATTCGTTTATATTTTTGCAGAAGAAAGCTGATGGACTCCCCTTAGAAAAGCAGTTCTCAACCTGTGGGTCGCGAACCCCTTGGAGGGGGGCGCATAGAATGAACCTTTCACAGGGTCATTCGCACTGTTCATAACAGTAGTAAAAAGGACGCAAAAAACATTTGGAGAAAGATGAAGGACAAAGAAAATATGAAGAAAGCACCCAAGGTTTTTTTTTTTTTTTTTGGTTTTCAAATAATTTATTGATGGTATATAGAAACATAATGAATTTTTTTCTTTAACTTTTTTTGTAAGTTGGATAAAAGTTACCAAAGCAGACTGGTTTTATGCTGGAGAATTCATACATACTTTGATTTGTGACATTGATTGCATTCCACACAATGTAACTGCATCTTCCCTGTGTTTGCCTTTCCATTTGCCCTTGTTTCTTTTTAAACATTTTATTAGGGGCTCTTACAATTCTTATCACAATCCATACATATACATACATTAATTGTATTAAGCACATCTGTACATTCTTTGCCCTAAACATTTTCAAAGCATTTGCTCTCCACTTAAGCCCTTTGCATCAGGTCCTCTTTTTTTTTTGCCCTCCCTCCCCGCTCCACCCTCCCTGATGAGCCCTTGATAATTTATAGATTATTATTTTGTCATATCTTGTCCTATCTGGCATCTCCCTTCACCCCCTTCTCTGTTGTCCATCCCCCAGGGAGGACGTCACATGTAGATCCTTGTATTCCGTTCCCCCTTACCAACCCACTCACCCTCTACTCTCCCAGTATCGCCCCTCACACCCCTGGTCCTGAAGGTATCATCCACCCTGGATTCCCTGTGCCTCCAGCTCCTATATGCACCAGTGTACAACCTCTGCTCTACCCAGTCTTGTAAGGTAGAATTCGGATCATGGTAGTTGGGGGGAGGAAGCATCCAGGATCTGGGGGAAAGCTGTATTCTTCATCGGTACTACATCACACACTGACCGACTCATCTTCTCCCCTAGACCCCTCTGTGAGGGGATCTCCAGTGGCTGACAAATGGGCTTTGGGTCTCCATTGTGCACTTCCCCCTTCATTCACTATGGTATTTTTTTTGGTGATGCCTTATACCTGATCTCTTCGACACCTCGTGATTGCACAGGCTGGTGTGCTTCTTCCACGGGGGCTTTGTTGCTTCTGAGCTAGATGGCTGTGTGTGGCAATGATATGATTTTTTGTTCTTTGATGCCTGATAAATGATCCCTTCAGAACCTCGTGATCACACCGGCTGGTGTGTTCTTCCACCTTCCTTTGTTGCTTCTGAGCTAGATGGCCACTTGTTTATCTTCAAGCCTTTAAGACCCCAGATGCTATATCTTTTGATTGCCGGGCACCATCAGCTTTCTTCACCACATTTGCTTGTTCACCCACTTTGTCTTCAGCGGTTGTGTTGGGAGGGTGAGCAACATAGAACGCCAATTTGATAGAAGGAAATATTCATGCATTGAAGGAGGAAAACACCAAATCTTAACCACGATTCTGTTTCCACACTGTTAATTGCCCAAAAGGAGGGGCTATTTGTTTACCTTTTCAGAAGCAAAGGAGATAGATGGATTTCTCTTCAGCCAGCAAGGCCCAGAAGAAAGGCAGTTGATGATGTGACCTGAGACAGCCCAAGCAGTCCAAAGACCTCTGTCCTGTTACTGGTTACCCAAAGCATCAACGCCTCACAGACTCGTGAGAATAGCAATTGCTGCCTACTGAGACACTTCTACCATTGCTGATGCTGTCTAAGGGACAATCTGGGATGCTATTATCACTGAGCATTTTATAAACTAGTGACTGGACTATTACAACAGACTAAAGGGTCAAGATTTTGGACATATCAATTAATGCTAAAGTGATTGGAATGTAACTGATTTCTGTGTAACCCTTGATATAGTTAAATTTCATTGTGACAACCTGGCCAATAAACACATGTAGCATTAATGAAAGGCTGAGAGATAAATGGCTCTGTGAACCTTGCCTTTGTAGTTCTCTGGTCTGTTGCTTTGTGATGGTTGGACCAGAGTGCAATTGCCTTAGCCAGTTTCCTGCTTTGTGAGGGAAACCAGCCCCTAACACATCATCACGGGTCCAGTAGGCGCAACTGTACAGTGATAATAAGTAAAGATTATAGTAAAGTTATAAAGGGCATGAGAGATAGAACAGAGATTGAAATAATGGAGTCAGACACATTTCATGGTGGCATGCTCACATGCTCACCTCAGCCTCAGCTGGCGATCCATGTGGAGAGAACGCAAAATTTATTGCTACCAAGGCTTTTATATTCTCTTGGGACATGTGAGCCCCCTAATTACAGGTGAAGACATATGTCACAGGAAAGGGTTGTGCTATAGGTAATACAGTAATGGGATGGGGGTGTTTTAGGGGTATCCACGCAATAGGAAGAGGAGGGACTAGGAATATACATGTGACAATGTGGGCAGATCCTAGATTCAGCATGGCAGACTAACTTTGGATGTCGCTGATCTGGTTTGACCTGTTCTCTGGATCATTATAGAAACCATTATGAGTAGGTTGTAAACCCTCCCTGAAGGGACTAAACTGATGGCCACAAGCCTTTAGGGCAGGGAGTGGGTTCTACTTGTGGTGGGACCAGACAGTAGTCTGGCAACTGACTGCCTTCAGGGAGGTACCTGGCCAATCATTTACCATTAGCTGCAAGCAGTGTCCTAAGTCTAACATATATTTGTGGGAGGCTTGGGAGACATCTTTCTGTTTCCCACAATTCCCCCTTTTGTTTTATAATAAAATTCAAAAGAGCCACATGGGCGACATGGTTATTTCCTATACATTGAAAGCTGTCGATGTGAAACTTCATGATCCAATTAAGATAGCCAAAAATTCAGGTTTATGGAAAACATTTTTAATTCAGGCATGGGGGATAAAATCCTCTTAGGCCCATCTGGTACTGGAGGAAGGTATGAGAGGGATTGGATGCTGCAGCGGAAAGAAATAGAGCCAATAGGAATGTCTGCTTCTATAGGTGTGTTTATACCTTGTTTAAATACCCTCAAGTTTGTCCCTAAATTTCATTGTTTGGTTGTGTGGTCGAGGATTAGTATGTAGGTGTTGGATCTATATTGAGTTCATTTTTGCGTATGATGTGAGGTATGGACCTTGTTCCATTCTTTTGCAGATGGAAATCCAGTTTTTCCAACACCATTTGTTGAAATGGGTACCTGCTCTCCACTTAATGGGTTTTAGTCCTTTGTGAAAGATTAGGTGTCAAAAAAAAATTAGGTGTCTATAGGTACTTGGTTGTATTTCTAGGTTCTCAATTCTAATCCTTTGGTATTCATATATACCATCGTACCAGGCTGCTTTAAGTATCATGGCTAATTATACATTTTTAAAGTTTTGTTTCATGCTTAAATAGTATTTTATTTATCCTGTGTCTCTTTCTTTTCTGTACTAACCTTACTAATTTCAGAGGATGATGTTTATTCCCCAGGGATACTGTAGCAGAAAACCACAAACATCTTGAAGGAAGCCTGACTAAAATAGTTTCCTGAGAGCGGTGTCAGCAATGCAGGTGGAGGGCACAATAAACAGTTTTGGGGCTTATTGGTCAATCTAAAATCTAGATCTTTCAAAGGATAAGTGTTTGTTCTAAATGCAATACAAACATATCTGAATTTCTTCTATGTCTCATAGTTCCATGCAGCTTTGACTATGGTAAATTATAAATACTTGGGCCTAAAACTGGTGTTTCTTTGAAACAAATTAAATAAAAACTAATCCATATCTGTTTCAGTTTTACTTTTTCTCCTTTTATAATCACTCAGAGTAATGGTTAGAGCTGATGAATAAGAAATTTGTGGAGTTTCTAAAGTGAGTTTTCTGTTACCTCTTTTGATTAAGCAATTGGGTGGGGGCAGGGGATGGGTTCCTGTAGAGAAAAAAATTTTTAAGAGTCTTTCAAGAAAGAGAGAAAATTTGCCACACTACCTTCCATGACAGGCTCTCTGATGCTTATTTTTTCTGGCTGCAGACCTGAAAACAGGCTTTTAAATACATGAGTTGAAGAGACAATACCAACAGGGGTATCAAGAGTTTCTGGGAAATTGATTCCCAAGTCAATGCCAATGTGTGATTTCATGAAAAGGTGACTCCAGGAGTAATTTCAGCTCAATGATTAGATGGGAACTCTGGGCAGTAGCTCTCCCCATCATTTGACTTTTTGTTTTGCTGTGGTGGTGTTTTGTTGTACAATTTTCTTCCATTCCCTCATGGACTACTCTGGGTACAAGGACAGACTGTTTGGTGAATTCATTGGGACCTAGCTACTTCTTTCGCTCTGGCTATGTGATGAGTCACTTTGTTTTTCACATACCTCTCATAGTCAAACTTTCAGAATGCGTTTTAAGGTATTTTATTTCCTTTCAGATACACACTAAGAACAATGAAATTAATAATCACAAATAGGTATCCTTGATCCCCAAACAGCAACAGACATCATTCATTCAAAGGTGCAGTTTCTACGTAAGCAATTGCTTGGTTGGTGGGTTGAAGGGTGGCCACGTCAGAATTATTGGAGTGTGTTAAAGGCTTGAATTTCATTAGAAGGTACAGTTGTGACCACCGGTAGAAGACCGGGTCAGCGCTTCCGAAGTGGATTGAGCCTCAGAGTCTGAGCATCGTCCAATGTTGGCTCCAATTTTTGTGAGGACTAGGTTAGCAGTTTGAACCCACCTCCTGCATTATCAAAGAAAGACTTGGCAATGGGCCTCCTTAAATATTAGCCCCAAGTCCAACTTTGAAACAGTGGGTCTTGATCACTGAGATTGCCACGTGGAGAGACACGCTGGAAAGCAATTGGTTTAATGATTTCTGCGCAGGGAGTTCTTTTCAAGGACAACTCCCAAGCCTAGGAAGAATCAAGGGACACACATATATCCAGTTGGTCTGTGAGTCCTTAGAACACATTTTAGTGGAGTCCATAGTCTGAGCAAGTATTAGGCAACCTATCAACATGGCACTGAGAGGTCAAGGATCACCACAGATTACAATTACAATTACAATTAAATCACCACAGATTACAATTCCCATGTTGAAGATTGGCTGGGTGTGTCTGTGTTTCCTGAAGGTGAGAGATAGTCCAAGGGACAATCACATTTGACAAAAACTGCAGTTTAGCTAAACTCACAACAAGAAGATCTTTGCTGGTGACAACCTTTCAGGATTTAGGAAGTGAAGTTCCATCGAGTCTGTCTCCAAGGATCTATGTAAGTAGATTTGCAGAACCTCATCTGAGGGCAGGACTATAGAAGTTTAAGGGGGTCCATAGCAATAGCACCAAGGGGGTCCAGAGGTGCCATACTGTGCACAGAGGCATAGCTGGAGAATGTTGTAGAAGTCAAAGACTCATTAGGAGGACTCAGCACAAGCATGTCCGGGAGATTCACTGAGATGTTGTCCAGTGACTTCAGGCAGGGGCCAGGGTGCATCAGAGAATCAGGATTCAGTGGGGGTCCCAAGGGCTGAAGATCGGGGTCACAGCAGCACCCAGAAGCTTTAACAGCATGCTGGATGTCAAATCTCTGAGGGCCAGGGTCATCTGTTGATTGTTGATTCTCATGCAATGCCTGAGTGGGCAGGTGTACAAATGTGCTTGCTGTGTGCTTCTTGGCCCTGGACTTCACAGACTGCTGGTGGGCATCGGAGTCCTGAGGACGCCTAGTGCGAGTCCCCTTTGGTGAAGCCTGGAGATACTGGGCAGATGGAACTGAGGTGGGAAATAGGGAGACACTGGATCCCGTAGGACTGCTGCCCATGAAGGTAGGGGCCTCAGGCTGCACAGTAGAGCTGTCTTCCCAGGAGTGGGTTGTGGGACTAGGACACACCAGTGCACAGCCCCCAAGCCCACTGTCTGCAGCCAGAGTCAGAGAGCGACGCCTGGCCCTGCGTGGCTTAAAGGACCGCAGACGCCCCTTGACCATCGCACGAGTCCTTGCTCCCTTCCAGGCCGTCCACTCCGGGCTGGTCAGTGCTGTGGGTTCCACGTGGTCCAAGGAGGTGCGGTCCCTGCCGTGTTTCCACAGCTCATAGCGCTCGGGTTGCAGAATGCGCACGAAGGCGTCCATGGGAAATGTGACCCTGGCTTCCCCACAGCTGCACTGAGAAGCAGCTTTACCGTAATTAACCCAGCGCAGGGTGGCAAAGTTGATGGATTCCGTACAGTTGAAACCGTGATTGAAGCCAGCGTGGTATCCATAGGGGAATGTGACCATGAACTCGCCTGCTCCCTGGGTGATCCGACCAACAGGAATGCCGTTCTCCCTGAGGATTCTGGGTGAGATGAGGGCCACCTTGTGCCGCAGGAAGTTCGCGCAGCCACTGGAACTGCCAGGGAAAAGCTCCCTGGCCAGTCTCTCCAGGCGGGCTCCGTGCTCAGGGGGCACCGCATACCACGTTTTGGGCTCCCCGAAGTGCAGGTAGTTGATGCTGTACAGGTCCATGTCCTCCGTGTGCCAAGTGAAGGTGGTCTGCCACAGGCCAAAGTACAGGTAGGGGGTGTTGACGCCTTTGATGACAACTCCACACTCCTGCTCCAGCAGATCCTGGATCGTCCCCAGGTGTCTGAGGTTCCAATGCTCAGTGTTTTCACCAAATAAGGAGCCACATACTCCAGCCCCATAAATGGGAGAATTGTACATGCGGCTCTTCCAATAGGTCCGCTCCAAATCGTCAACATCCCGGTGTGTGGGAGTGCAGTATCTGTCAGTGTTGGCCAAGTGGCGATACTCCTCCACGGTCATGGATTTCTTCTTTTTATGGTATTGCAAAAAGACACCTGTTTGCCCAGTAGTTACCTGCTGCACAGGACTGGCTATGAGGATGTCATCCACATCGTCATAGTTCTCTCTGGCTGTCTACTGTTTGGGTGGGATTATCTTAGCCAGGCCTGCACGGTGGGCACCTTGGGATTCCATGTAAGCAATGTATTTGTTGAAATCCTTAAATTCTTCCATGGTAGGCCGGAAAGTCATGATTTTAAGGCTTGAGTTCTGGCTTCGATAGTTCTGGGAATTCATGGCTGCAAAATAAAGTCAGAAAACCCGATTCTTATGGATGTTCTGTGTATTTGGATGCTGTGCTTTTGTTTCTTTTTCTGTCTGAAAATCTCTTGCAGTGTATTGATGGCTCTGTGAGAGCAAATGCACTCTCCCCAGGCATGCTGATTGACCAAGGGAATTCTACTATGATGGACAACTATTGTTTCCCCCAAAGAGACAGGATTTGTGCACACGGAGTGGGTTTTCCCAGATTGCTCCTGGCTCATTATGCTGCTCTGGAAGTTTATTCAGTTGGAAGGGTGTCTCTATCTGTTGATACTCAGCTTCTGTTGCAATCCTGGGAAATTTCTAATTCCACTAACAAGGAGTGTCTCAAGGGATTTTTAAAAAGTAAATCTAAAGACAGTAATTCAGTAACATTCAACAGAAGTCAGGGGTGTCAAACTCAATTAAAATGCTTGCCATGTGGTGCAACAGGCAAGATTAAAGTGGGCCACATCACATTTACAAATTTTGTTGAATTTTTATTTTGAAGTGAGGATTCAGAAATATGGATAGGATAATTAAAACCCTATATAATTGTTTTTATTTAAACATTGGTTTTATTTATAAAACTATAATTATGCTTTTAACCGGAAATTTGCCAGCGCTTTCCTTCTACTAGCTTTCCCTTGCCTCTTATGGTGTGACCGGAAAATATAACAAAGTAATAAAAAACACAAAATGTTGGACAGCTGACAAATGTGATGCACAATCGTAATGGCTTCCCTCTAAAAATGTTAACTAGCATTGCCGCTAGGTATGACTCATAACAGCATATCCTAGAGTCCTGTTTTTAACCTTTTCACTGTTAGGATCTGTTTTTATTATGCAATGAGAGTGGCAGACATCGCTTTAAAACATTACCGGAAATGATCGTGTCTAGAAACGTCCACAGGCCTCCAGAAAAGACTTTGGGCCACCTGTATAGTGGTCTTCTGTAGTTAAAGGGTTAAAGAGGGAATTGTGTGTACAGTATTGCCTCCATCTCCCCTAAGCGCTATTTTCTTTATAACAATTTTTTCTATTTTCATTTTATTTCAGAGAATTTGGGGCCACAAAAAATTACCTGAGCAGTCGCAGGCAGCCGGAAGGCCACCAGTTTGACACCCCTGACATAAGTGAATGTTATGAGAAGTGCTAGTAAAAAATCAGGTGAATAAATATAGCCTGAAGATGCTAATATCAAAAATCACACTTCATGTAAAATATGAACCAAGACAACTAACCAAACAAACTCACTGACATCAGTTTCACCCTGTAACACATGGAGGAGATGTGCTTGTGTTTTCCTCAGGCTGTAACTCTTGACAAGCGTTAAAAGCCTTGTCTTTCTCCATGGAGCGACTGGTCCTTGGAACTGCTGGGTTGGCAGCCCAATGGGGCTCCAAGAGGGCTCCAATACAGGGCAGAAAAAGTGAACATTTCAGTGAACTTCATAGGAAAAATAAAATTTATGTAAAATGACTTCAACAGTCATCTTAAAACTGGATGAATTATCTTTAAAAATTAAGCAACAGAAATATAATTCATCAAGCACTTTCAGAGAAACATGCACTAGCTATCCTGATTAACACTAAAAGTGAACCTTGGAAAAACAAGTAGAGGTACAGAAAACTTTAGCTATGAAAGATATTTGTGTAACCCTATGTGTTATACAGAAACCTGAATGTAGTGAAAGTTCTCAAATATTGTGTTACCATTGGGATGATTGCCTCTTAAGTACATAGTATTTAGAAATAATGACCAGC
This sequence comes from Tenrec ecaudatus, assembly GCF_050624435.1. Classification (NCBI taxonomy): domain Eukaryota; kingdom Metazoa; phylum Chordata; class Mammalia; order Afrosoricida; family Tenrecidae; genus Tenrec; species Tenrec ecaudatus. Next base: position 75,336,245 of record NC_134544.1, on the reverse strand, counting down.
AAATTTGAAACTCAGTATTGACCATAATGGGCAGTCCAATCTAGTTCTGGCTTTCTCATCCTACTCCCGCCCCCACCACCCCACCCATGCCCTGGCTATACACTCAAAAGTAACAAAAAAATTGGGCAAAACAAAGCAATTTAGAAGTTGTTAAATATGTGTTATATAATAATTTTAGTCTAATTCCTAAGTTATATTATCTTTAGAGACATTTTAGGATTAAAACTAGATATACAATTATCTTTAAAAAAGTGAAAGCATAGCTTAAGGAGCCCTGAGTGAGATGGAGGTCAATGATCCACAGCTTTGTCTCTAACACAGAGCCTGGCAGTTCAAACTCAACTTACGTCAGATCATTGAAAAATACACCCACCTCATTTTACTAAGACAAGTAAGGTAACCCTATCACAGAATAAACACCCCGTAGAATATAGTAGCACTGCACCAGAGCATTAGCTTTAAGGCTGTAACCTTTATGGAGTCTGACTGTGCCATTTCTCTCTAGGCATCCCTTTCTTTCTCTCTTTTTAAAAAAAAAAAACATTTTATTAGGGGCTCATACAATTCTTATCACAATCCATACATATACATACATCAATTGTATAAAGAGCACATCTGTACATTCTTTGCCCTAATCATTTTCAAATAGGCACCCCTTTCTCCTGTTTCTCCAAGAAACAGTTGATGAGCTTGAACCAATGACTAGTATTTTGCATCTAAGAGCTTAAAATCATTGCCTCTCCTGATTCCATGTGCATGAGAAGCATCAGATTGAAACAGAAAACCAAACATGTCTATGTCACAAATAATCTGCATCATTAGATGCATTTATCCTCAGTAGGTGAACATTAGAGAGAGTCAAATTAAAATCAAATTATGACTCGCAATCAGAGACAAAGTGTATTTCATGGAACTCAAACAGAAAGCTTTTCTTAAAGAAAACAAACAAAAAATCTGAATTCTGATACGAATTTATATTGTTTCAATATTTTATGATTTGAAGGAAAAAATATCAAGGAACTGGCATTGACCTCTACTAGATTAACATTTTAGTCCTTGGAAAATTGCAGGCTTGTTGAATAAAAGGTTCAGAGAAAATATAGGAAGATGTTCGTTGAGATGAAATGACATGGTAACTGCAGCAATCAGCTCCAGCATAACAATTGTAAGGATGGCCATGTTTTGGGCAGAATTGATTCCATCTTGACATAGGCTAACTATGAGTAAGACTTGAGGGTAAGTATGAATCAGGAACAATTCCATAGCCCAGAACACCAATAACAGCCTAAAACATCCAGTCAAAGACATGTATTTTAGGATCCATAAATAAAATGTAATTTATGAATTATGCATCTAAAAGAAATATTCTCACCACAGGAATGAAAATCTCCCAGGACAATTTTCATTGGATTAGACCCACCCAGATTCCAATGTGAAAATCCTATCAGTCTTTTATTAGGCCTGTGTTATCTCCACCCACCTTGTCATTGATCCACTCTTATGCCACACCTAGTAATCATCTGAGAAACATCAGCAAAAACAAACTAAATGCAATGTCTTTTTCCTAAAGTCTTAGAGAATTTCACTAGAAAATGGAACAAAACAGATTTAATTGCAAACCCAAAAATATTAAAAGGAAGAATTTAATTAGAAAAAAATTCTTTAAACTCTCCAAAATACGTATGTCATTTTTTGTTGAATAAATGTGAATAAATGTCATAGTTCACTTCTTTAAATTTGAAACCCCTAATAATGCAAACAGTTAGAATGTTTAGAAGCTAACTTAGAAGATGATTTGGTTTGGTTTCTCCTCAAAAGTACTTTCAGAGAGGCCTGGTGACATATTTTGAAAAAAAAAACAAAAACAAACAAAAATCTTTGAAGACACTATGAGGTACGGTTCTCCTTTGACAAACATGTGACACCGTAAGTTAAAAACAACCGGATATCAAATTATCTAAAAACTCTTGACACTGCGAATATGAAGACAACTATCACAAGCTTTAAAAGATGTCTTCTGAAATTGTCACTGGAACAACCAGGGGCAGTGAGATGAAGGACCAGCCCGCCACCATGACTTTCACTGTCTCCCTCTCTCCAGACAACAGCTGCCGTGAACAAGGGTGGGAAAATTCTATGGACAGCCACTCCAGAGAGGGAATGAGTGAAATGTTGCAACATAACTCTGGATGGCAAGCTCCAAGATGCTGAGTGGGTCCCTGTGCTCATTCTGACCAATCTGCTCCTAAAGGAATCCTGACCTGTGAAGGTTAAACTGCATCTGCTCAGACCTCAGGGAGAGCCAAGTGGGTGAGCCCAGCCCTCTGCAATCTAGGCTCCAGCACCCTTAGTCACTGAAAGACATTGAGTCAATGCTGACTCATAGAGACCCTATAGGACAGGGTAGAACTTCTCTTGTGAGTTTCTGAGTCTGTACCTTTTACCAGAGTATAAAGCCAAGTTTTTCTCCCACCCCTCCAACCTGTCAGAAATAGGAAAAAGTTCTAGTCACACTACTTACCTTTTCAGTGCAGAGTGGTAGAGGCTGGCAAGTCTCAGATATCACTCTGGAGCCTTCTCTTGATTCAAGTAGGTTGAGGGCCTGATGAATCCCAGATGGGCAGGTTAGATGGTAGGCTGATTCCTCACAGGCTGTGCAAACAATGAATCCAAGCTATGTAGGAAATATGGCAAGATGCTGTCTCACGTCTGGAGATCCACATCTGGTGAGTTTCTGGACCTGGCCAAAAGCTGCACAGCTTTCAGAGAGAATCCACTTATATTTATACTGGGGGAACCACACCCACCAGGATACTACCTCCCACTCCTGACTGCTGACAGAAAATGTCTTCATGGAAGTGATGGCATTATGTCAAACATTGTTATGTAGGCTGACATCATGGCCGAGCCAAGTCGACACAGAAACTCAGTCCTTACACATGACCCACTGTGCCTTTAACCCAAGTGATTTCAATAACATAAAAACTGTGAAAGGGAAGGAGGGAGGAGCAATACCCTTCCAGAAATAGCTTTATGAAACTGAATCTCATGTACACCCTATGGCTTTGACATTTTGACCATTTATCAAGCTGGCTCCTGCACTTAGTTCCAATTCACTGTCATTATGTCGAGTGCTACTCAGAGCCGCTTTCTAGAAATTAGGAGAAGTTCCCCTTTGGGTTTCTTTCTTTCTTTTTAACATTTTAGGAGGGACTCATACAACACTTATCACAATCCACACATACATCAATTGTGCAAAGCGCATCTGCACATTCTTTGCCCTCATCATCTTCAAAGCATCTGCTCTCCACTTAAGCCTTTTTATATCAGATCTTCTTTTTTCCCCCTCCCTCCCCACTCCTCCCTCCTTCATGAGCCCTGGATAATTTATAAATTATTATTTTGTCATATCTTGCCCTGTCCGGCATCTCCCTTCACCCCTTTTCTGTTGTCCGTCCCCCAGGGAGGAGGCCACACGTAGATCCTGGTAATCGGTTCCCTCTTTCCAAACCACTCACCCTCTACCCTCCCAGTATCGCCCTTCACACCCCTGGTCCTGAAGGGATCATTCTCCCTGCATTCCCTGTGCCTCCAGGTCCTATCTACACTTGTGTACATCCTCTGCTCTATCCAGTCTTGCAAGGCAGGGTTCGGATCATGATAGTTGAGGGGGGAAGGAAGCATTTAGGAACTGGAGGAATGCTGTATTCTTCATCAGTGCTACATGGCACCCTGACTGACTCATCTCCTCCCCTAGACCCCTCTGCAAGGGCATATCCAGTGGCCGACAAATGGGATTTGGGTCTCTACTCTGTACTTCCCCCTTCATTCACAATGGTAAGATTTTCTTTCTTCTTCTGATGCCATATACCTGATCCCTTCGACACCTCATGATCGCACAGGCTGGCATGCTTCTTCCATGTGGGCTTTGTTGCTTCTTAGCTAGCCCCTTTCGGTTTCGCAAACACTGAGACTCACTGCCATCCAGGAGAGAGTAAAACAGCCCTACAGGAGAGAGTAAAACGGCCCTGTCCATTTCTGAGTCTGTAATTTTTGCAAGTGTAGAAAGCCCTGTCTTTTGCCCCCGGAACAATTGGCTGTTTGAAAGTGCAGACCTTGGGGATCACAGGCCAACTCTTAACCACTACACCACCTGAGATAACATTGGGTTTATGATACTGTAACTCATTTCAGGAATAGATGGCCTCGTATCTCTCCCCAGTGATGGGTTGGTAAATTCAAACCACTGATCTTATGGTTAGTAGTCAAGACCTAATCAACTATGTTTCCAGAGCTTCATTTCTCTATAGTACAGGAACAGTCATTCGTCCCACTGAATGTGCTTCGAGGATTGCCATCTAGAGAAAAGTCCAGCACCTTTTTGTAATTCTTAAATGTGTTTAAGGAAGCATCCTTAATTGTGGGTTTTTCCATCCAACACTCATTTTTTTACAGATTAGGTGCATAGAATTCAAATTAAGGGCATCAGCCATAGGATAAAGCCGTCATCTCCGTTAACTCTGAGGCAAGGTCCTTGTCTGCTGACAACATCTGTGGGCCTGACCTGCCTTAGACAGCAATCTGTATGTTGGCTTCAGCGTTACTTTGGGTTTAAGAGGTTCACTGGGTAGGGTCTTCTGGTGCACAGAAGAACTCTGATACAGCTCTCCTTTCTTGCTGTAGTCATGTCCTGCCTTCTCAATTCTCTATAATGCTTTCAGAGAGGAAAGATTGTGGAGTCACGCCTCAGGAAAATCCCCTTACCTTTCTTTATCTCAGAAAGATTATGAAGAAATAAAGGATTTACTGCCACACTCTGAATCCTTGTACCATGGAATGCTTTCTTACATGATTCCATTATACCTGATCCATTCTGCAGTGCCACATTTTATCATAAAAACCAAATAAACCAAATCCAGTGCCATTGTGTCCATTGCCCCTCATAGCCGACCTATGGACAAATTAGAACTGCTCCCTAGTTTCCAAATGCTACCAATCACAGGCTCCCAAAATAATTGGTCCAATTGCATACCCTCTTCTCAGGTAAAAAGAAAATCACCCACCACCTAGCTGCCAATTGAAAACGTTTGTATTATAGCACATAATTCAGAATAAAATGAAAATAACTCTCACTTCCATTGAGTATGAGCAGATTAATAGCGACTATGTAGTAAAGGGCAGAATTTACCCTGTGGTTTCTCAGACTGTAGCTATAGGAGTAGAAAGCCACATCTTTCTCCCATAGAATAAAGTACAGTTATCTGCTTTCTACCACAGAACCATTCCATTTCCCTCAAGGAGCAGTATCAGGTACTTTGGTAAACACGTAAAAAGTCTTTATGGGAGCAGAATTCTCATCTTTCTCAATTGGAGACCTGGTGCATATGAAGCCTCCAACTCTTGATTAATAGACCAAGACCGCCTACTACTTGACCAGAGATCCAAAGCTGACACTACTAAATAACTGCCACACTACTGAGAATTATGATCCCAAGAAGTCAAGTCAATACAGGCAATGAACCACTGCACACAACGAAAATATTAAGACATGTCCTGAAGGCCCTGAACAGATAATGAGGTGTGAAAGAGATAGTGAAGAGTACACGCAAATCTGTTTGCTCTGCTTATACTAAGTAGAGCAAGTAAACACATATATTTCAGAATCCAATAGAATACACTCAATTCTCCCCCCCAAAGACACCAGAATATGTTACATAAGCTCATTACATAAGAAAGTAATTCAACTTATGTAAGGCTTTCACAAACAGAAATTTATTCTCTCCCAGTTTGTGTCGATAGAAAGATAAATGTAGGTGACTGGTTATAATGGATGGCTTTAACTACAGTTGACCCTGAGGCAAGGTCCTTGTCTCTATTAAGATTTAGGGTCCTGGCATTCCACCTCCTGGTCCCTAGGAATGTGTCGAGTCCAGGGTGTTTGCAGAGAGTCTGAGACTTCTCAGATAAACCATCTGACCCAAATAGGGAGCAAAGCAGTTCAGATTGAGGAGATTCCAGCTGTAATCCACCACCTATTTTTGGATATAATCTGGCTGCACCATTTTGAGGATATCCACATCAATGGGAAGTCACAGCACAATAAATTCCAGCTTCCTACAACGCAGGAATTGTGTGCATCACTACAAACTGTGGGTATCCTTGAGAAGAATGGGCATTCCAGAACACTACATTGTGCTTATCTACAACCTTTACATGGATTAAGAAGCAGATGTGGGAACAGAACAACTCAATATTGCATGGTTTTAAATCAAGAAAAGTGTGCCAAAAGGACAAAGATATCCGTTTTGAAAGGAGTGTGACCATCGTTCTTCTTAAAGGTGTGGATGGTGACACTTCCTCTTACATACTTTCAATCTATTTTAAGAAAAGACCTGTCCTTGGAGAAGGACCCTGGAAAGAGCAAGGCCCTTGACATGAGATATTGACACAGTGGCTCCAACATGGAAAACTCACTCGTCTATGCCAGGAAATGTGCAGGACAGTTCATTGGCCAACTGACTGGAAGAGATCCATTCTTGTACCCGCTCCAAAGAAACGTGGCCAGACAGAATGCTCACCTTGTAAAACGATAACATTGATGTCACATTGAAGTAAAATTTTGCTGTAAATCATGCAATGAATGCAGCAGGACATTGACAGAGAGCTGCTGGAGCTTTATGCTGCATTTAGAAGAGGATGTAGAACAAGGGCTCACCACTACTGAGGTGAGATGGATCTTGGCTGAAAGCAGAGGACCCCAGACTGTAAAGACATTTGACTGTGTTGATTTTAATTTACTTTGGGTAGCCTTGAGAAGAATGGGAATTCCAGAACACTTCATGGTGCTTCTGTAGACCCTGTACATATATCAAGAAGCTCTTTTGGAAACAGAACAAGGGAATACTGCATGTTTTAAAATCAGGAATGTTATGTGACCTCTCCCTATAGTTATTTATCTATATTCTGAAAAAATAATCAGAGAAGCTAGATGGGGTTTTTTGCCCTCAACAATATTTTTTTATTAAAAATGTTATTGGGGGCTCTTAAATTCCTTATAACAATCCATACATCAATTTTAGCAAGAATATTTGTACATATGTTGCACCATTATATTCTAAACATTTACCTTCTGCTGAGGCTTGTGAGGCAGACTAGCAAAAGAAACTCCATTTTTGTAAGCTGCTAAGAAATTTGCCTGTTCCTCCCTCCCTTCTCAGAAAATTGACCGAGTTGACCCACCCATTTTCCCTCTCTTTATGGGAAAGTGTCTGCTGGTGGTTCACTTTAGAATGCACTCCCATGTTCCCAGGTTCTGGACAAATCAATTAGTTTTGATTAATCTTCATTATATCCTTAGTTCTAATTCAATATTGTTCCCTTGGATGTTATAATCTGAATGGTGTAGTTTGTTTTATTATGGTAACTAGGATGTTATAATAAAGTTTAGTATTTTTTTTTAATTAATAAATCTTTTTATTGGGGCTCATATAACTCTTATCACAATCCATACATACATCAGTTGAGCAAAGCACCCTTATACATTCATTGCCCTCGTCATTCTCAAAATTCGCCTTCCACTTGGGTTCCTGGAATCAGCTCCGTTTCCTTTTTTCCCCCCTCTCTCTCCTTCTCCCTCTCCCTCCCCGCTCCCCCCTTCCCCCAGCTCCCTTTATATTTTATAAATAATTATTTTATCTTATCTTACACTGCCCGGCATCTCCCCTCACCCACCTTCCCATTGCCCATGTCCCAGAGAGGGAAGTTACACATAGATCTCCAAGATCGGTTCTCCCTTTGTACAACCGCTTCTCTCCCAGTGTTGCCACTACCACCGCTGGTGTTGAGGGGTTCATCCGTCCTAGATTCCCTCTATTTCCAGATCTCTACTGCACCGCTGTACATCATCTGGTATAACTAGGTCTGCAAGGTAGAATTGGGGTCATGGTAATTGGGAGGGGAGGAAGCATTCAAGAACTAGAGGAAGGTTTTGAGTTTCATTGTTGCTACACTGAACCCTGAGTAACTAATCTCCTCCCCACTACCCATCTGCAAGGGATGTTCAGCTGTCTACAGATGGGCATTGGTTCCCCATCACGCACTCCCCCTCATTCACGGTGACGTGATTCCCCCCATCCCCCGCCTTTGTTGTTTGAGACCTGGTCTCTTCTGCCCTTCACGATCACCCATGTTGGTGTGCTGCTTCCATGTGGGCTTTGTTGCTTCTGGGCTAGATAGCCGCTTGTTTGCTTTCAAGCCTTTAAGTCCCCAGACGCTATATCTCTCAGTAGCCGGGCACCATCAGCCTTCTTCACCACACTTACTTATGCACATCTTCGTATTCAGTGTTTATGTGAGGAAGGTGATCACACAATGATTGTTTTTGTTCCTTGGTGTCTGCTACCTGGTCCAATCAATACCTTGTATTCGCTTAGGCCATGTGCTTTTTCTCTGTGGGCTTTGTTGTTTCTGAGCTAGATGGCTGCTTGTTTGCCTCCAAGCCTTTAAACCCCCAGACTCTATATCTTTTTGATAGCCGGGCACCATCAGCTTTCTTCACCACGTTTGCTTACACACACGTCTGTTTTCAGTGATCATGTCGGGAAGGTGGGTATCATGCAATGACCGTTTAGCTGGGCGAGGTGCTATTGTATTGAGGGAGTGTGCGTGAGGAGACCCAATGTCCATCTGCTACCCTACTACTGAACCTATAAATATATGCACATGTCTATTTCCCCTGTAATCATAAATATATTTACATATGTACATTTCTATATTTAGGCTTCTCTGGATGCACTTTGCCTCCTATTCCTTTCCTCTATTTCCTTAGCTTTCTGCCCGTCCCACTACCATGTTCAGCCTTCATTCTGGTTTCAGTAATTCCTCTCAGTTACCTTGCCCTTGGTCACTCCTTACCAGTCCTCCCATCCCCTCCCTCCTCTGGTTTTGAACCATTCCCTTGTCCCTGTGTTGGCTAACACCTCCTCCCTTCCCCTACCTCCCACGCTCTCATGTCCTTCCAGGACCGTTGGTCCTGTTATATTCTACTCTCATTGTTTGTCCAGCCTTTCTTCTCTAGGTGCACCTGCTGATATAGTAATATGTGCATACAAATGCAGATGACTTTTACAGCGCCCAAGTTGCACATATGAACATGGCTTCAACAGCAGCAACACCAACACGCTGATAAGCAGAAAAGCCACTAACATACAAAATTTACAAGGTAAAAAAGGCAAAACAAAAAGATAGCGAAAAAAGAAAAAAAATGCTAGGAGTTCAAGGTCTGTTTGTTGGCCTTTAGGAGTGTTTTCCAGATAAAACTTGTGTGGTGCCACGTTCTGGCCCCAAAGTCCATCCTTTATACTCCCTCGGGATCTCTTTGTTCTGCTTCCCCCGCTGCTCCATTGCACGCCCCCAGTGTTTTCCTCAGTGTGGTGGGTTCAGCTCAGTCGCACATCCCCCACTGTGTCTCAAGTGCTGTCTCATGTAGGGCCATGTGTTGGTGCAGGATGTCGCATCTTGCAGTGTGGCCAGCTCTATGGTCCTCTCTGTACGATGGGCCCTTCGAGCTGGGCTATCAATCTGTGGGCTTGGTGGGCCCAGGTGTACTCCACTATATCCTTTCTCCTTCCTTTGTTTCAGCTTCATTCTGGATGTGTTGTGGTGCGTCAGTTCCTTTCCCACACCAGATCATCTATTTTCATTTTCTGTGGTACTCCCTTCGAATGTGGGGGTCGGGCCAATTCTGGATTGGGCCAGCGTATGGTCCAGCCTCTTTGTGTAGTCCTCCATATTTTACATTGCCCTCCTTGTTTGGTGTGTCATGGTGGGGTCCGCATGCATGTTCCAGTTCTGTGGGGACACAACCAATACTCTCCCCGGGTGGGTTAGTGCCCTGTTCCTCCCCATACCATCCACTCAGATTCTCCCCATCCTGGTTTTCCCTCCCCCTGCCCCACTCTTCCTTCTTTATGCTAGACTCTCATGTACCTCCCTAAGTGTGGCCTGCCCTCCCTCCAACTATCTATGCTTCCCCCCATTGATTGTGAGATGGATGCTTATTCTTCTATTTCTGTCATGCTGATTGCACTTACCTCAGGGGACTCATGTTGTACCTGTTCCTTTGAGTCTGGCCTTACCTCGCTTAACATAATTCCTTCCAGCTCTTCCCATGAAATAACGTGTTTCATGTGCTCATCCATGCTTTTCAGTGCTGCATAGTACTCCATTGTGTGTATGTGCCAAAGTTTACTAATCCACTTGTCTATTGATGGAAACTTAGGCTGTTTCCAAGTCTTTGCGATTGTGAATTGTGCCACAATTAGCATTGCAGCGCATATGACTGGTCATATTTTATTTGCTGCTTCCACCGTGTATACGCCCAGTAGAGGGATTGCTGGGTCACAAGGTAGATCAATTTCCATTTTCTTTAAGTATTGCCAGATTGCTTTCCACAGTGGCTGTACAAATCTACACGACCACCAGCAGTGGAGGAGGGTTTCTATTTCACCACAGCCCCTCTAACAGTTGTTGCTCTCTGATTTGCTGATCTGGGCTAGCCTCAGGGGTGTTAGGTGGTATCTCACGGTTGTTTTGATTTGCATTTCTCTTATGGCTAGGAACTTCGAGCACTTTCTCATATGCTTATTGGCCACATGAGTCTCCTCTAGTGAAAGTTATTTTCAGTTCTTTTGCCCACTTCCTTAGAGGGTTAACTGTTTTCCTCTTTTTTGCAGGTCATGATGGTGTTGTAGATTTTGGTAATGAGTCCTTTGTCTGATGTGTCATTACTAAAAATCTTCTCCCAGTCTGTGGGTTGTCTTGTCACCCTCTTGGTGAAGTCTTTCGAGGTGCACAGGTGCTTTATTCGAATTAGATCCCATTTGTCGATTTCCAGTTCACCTGTGTGTGTACCCTTCCCTGTTGCAGTAAGCCAAGAGCTCCCTGGGCCAGTTCTCTGAGATTAGTCCTGATTCCCTCCTTAATGGTCCTGATGGTTTGGGATTTAACTTCTAGGTCTGTGATCCACCTTGAGTGTATTCTTGTGCATGGGGTGAGGTAAACATCTTGTTTCATCTTTCTACATGTGGATATCCATTGTTTCCACACCACTTATTAAAGAGGGTATCTGCTTCCCACTTGATGTTTTTGGGACCCTTGTCGAAGATCAGTTGTCTATATGCTGCTGATTTTACTCCTGGGCTTTCTATTCTTTTCCACTGGTCTGAGTGTCTATCGTTGTGCCAGTACAACGCTGTTTTGACCACTGTAGCTGTGTAATAGGCATTAAAATCAGGTAGGGCGAGTCCTCCAATTGTGTCCTTCTTCTTGAGGAGTTCTCTGCTAATTCTGGGTTTCTTCCCTCTCCATATGAAGTTGGTGGTCAGTTTTTCTGATTCTTTGAAGAAGGTTGATGGTATTTGAATTGGTATAGCATTGAACTTGTAAAGTGCTTTAGGAAGAACTGTCATCTTTACTATGTTAAGCCTACCTATCCATGAGCAGGGGAGGGTCATCCATTTGTGGAGGTTGCTTTTGGTTTCCTGTAATAGGGTTATATAATTATGCTTATATAGTTCCTTAGTATTTTTTGTTAAATATATTCCTAGGTATTTCAGTTTGTTCTTAGCTACTGTGAAGGGCACTTCCCTCTTAATTGCCTCTTCCACGGCCCTGTCCGATGTGTATAGAAAACCTACCGATTTCTGTTTATTGATCTTGTATCCTGCTATTCTTCCGTATTCCTCTATCGCTGTAAGTACTCCAGCTGTGGATCTTTTGGGGTCTTCAATGTATAGGATCATGTCCTCTGCACATAGCGATAGTTTCACCTCCTCCTCTCCCAATTGGATCCCTTTGATGTCCTTCCGCTGTCTTGTGTTGTTAGCCAGAACCTCCAAAATGACAATGAATAAAAGTGGGGACAGGAGCATCCTTGTCTTGTACCCTTTTTCAGTGGGAATGTTCTTGTCTTTTCTCCATTGACTATGATCTTGGCCGTTGGTCTTTCATAAATAGCTTGTATGAGCTTGAGGAACTTACCTTCCAATCCTATCTTCCTGAGTGTCTTGATTAGGAATCGGTGTTGGATGTTGTCAAATGCCGTTTCTGCATCTATGGATATTATCATATGGTTTTTATCCTTTTTCTTCTTGATGTGGTGTATGATATTGATGGATTTTCGGATGTTAAACCATCCCTGCATCCCTACTGCTGTATTCTATTGGCCAGTATTTTGTTAAAGATTTTTGCATCTATGTTCATTAGAGATATTGGTCTATATTCTCTATACCTGTGGGGTCTTTGCCCTGTTTGGGTATCAAAGTAATGCTGGCTTCATAAAATGAGTTTGGGAGCTTGCCATTCTCTTCTATGTTATGGAATACTTTGTGGAGGATCGGTATGAGCTCTTCCCTGAACGCTTGGTAAAATTCTGCTGTGTAGCCATCTGACCCTGGGTCCGTTTTCCTTGGTAGGTTTTTTATGACTGTCTCTATTTCTTCCTTCGCTATGAGTTTGTTGAGGTTCTTGATCTCTGTCTGAGATAATCAAGGGAGAGATGGTTTTTTCTAAATATTTATCCATGTCTTCCAGGTTTCTGAATTCATTAGAATACAAACCTTCATAGTACTTTGTGATTATACTTTTTATCTCATTGGGGTCTGTTGTTATTGCGCCCATTTCATCCCTCATCCTGCCTATTGATGTTTGCTCCTTACTATCCTTGGTAAGCTTTGCCAGTGGGCTGTCAATTTTGTTGATTCTTTCATAGAACCAGTCTTCTAGTTGCGTTAATCTTTTGCATTGTTCTTTTGTCTTCCCACTGGTTTAACTCCGCCCTGATTTTTATTATTTATTTTCTCTTGCTATTGGAGGGGTTGTTCTGTTGACTCTGTTCTAGTTGTTGGAGGTTTTGTGTTAACGTATCTGTCATACGCCTTTCTTCTTTTTTCATATATGCATTTAATGTTATCAAGTTACATCTAATAACTGCCTTTGCAGTGTCCCATAAGTTTTGATACGTTGTATGCTCATTCTTGTTAGTTTCTAGAAACTTCCTAATATCCTCTCTGATCTGGGCCTGTACCCACTCATGTCGCAGGAGATCCTTGTTTATTCTCTAATTGGTTGCCCTTGCTTTTCTGGATGCCCTCTCATTAATCACCAGCTTTATGGCATGGTGGTCTGAGAAAGATGTCTGGATAATATCTATGTGTTTGAATTTACTCAGGCTGGACTTGTGTCCCAGCATGTGGTCTATTCTTGAAAAAGATCCATGTGGATTGGAGAAGAATGTGAAACCTTTTGCTTTTGGATGAAAAGCTCTATAGATGTCTATCAGGCCCTGTTGCCTAAGTACATTGTTTAGCGCTCTGGTCTCTTTGCTGAGCTTCTTTCCCAGTGACCTGTCTTTCTGTGTTAGTGGAGTGTTAAAGTCCCCCACTATTATTGTTGATTCCGTGATTTCTTCTGTCATCTTTTTAATTGTTTGACGAAATTTGCCGCACCATTATTAGGTGTGTCAATATTCAATATGCAACGTGCTTCCTGGTTTACTGAGCCTTTGAGCATTATGTAGTGTCCCTCTTTGTCTTTTTTTATGGTTTGGATCTTGACGTCCATTTTGTCAGAGATTAAGATAGCCACTCCTGCCTTCTTGGAGTTACCATTCGATTGGTAAACTTTCTGCCAGCCCTTTATTCTTAGCATATTCTTGTCTGCTCGCTTAAGATGTGTCTCTTGCAGGCAGCAGATTGATGGGTTATGTTTTCTAAGCCAGTCCTCCAGCCTCTTTCTTTTAATATACGAATTGAGTCCATTGGTATTCAGAGTAATTATTACTATCTCTGGATTCATAGTTGCCATACTCTGTTTTATGTTTTGGGTCTTTACGTATCTCCCTTCATATCATTGTGCTGTGTTTGAGTGGAGCGTTTTTATCATGTCCTCTTTTCCATCTGAGAACCTGTTGTCCTGGTACTTGCTGCTGGCATGTTGTTGGCTTCTAGATGGAGATGGGCTATATGGTGGTCTCCTGATTGTTCTAGGTGGAACTTGATCCTCTGGCCATAGGGCTTCAACCAGTATGTTCCGCAGGGTCGGGTGACTTGCAGCATATATTTTGAGTTCTTCCTTGTCCTGGAAGACCCTTATCTTACCCTCTAAATTAATGGATAACTTGGCAGTGTACAGAATTCTGGGGGAGGCATTTTTATCTTTCAGCTTTTGGAAGTTGTTGCTCCATTCTCTCCTCCTCTTCATGGTATCTGCTGATAAGTCTGAGCATATTCTTATCTGTTCTCCTTTGTACGTGACTGTCTTCCTTTCTCTTGCTGCTCATAAAATTTTCTCTTTTTCCTCTACGGTGGATATTTTACTATTATATGTCTTGGCGTGTTCTTCTTGGGATTTAGCTTAGCCGGCATCCTTTCTGCTTCCTGTATGAGTGGCTGTATCTCCCTTGTTAGGTTGGGAAAATTTTCTTCCAGAAATTCCTTTGCTATCTTGGCTGTCGACTTGTGTGTTGTGTTGTGTTCCAGTAAACTGATTATTCGAATATTATTCCTCTTCATAGCATCTGTCATTGATCTCAGGCTGTCTTCTGTTTCTTTAATTTTCCTATCTGATTGTTTTTCTCACTTGCTTCATTCTGTTTGAGTGTCCTCGAGTTCACTGATATGATCCTCTGCCTCCTCAAGCCTAAACGTAGCTTCTGTGACCTTTTGTGTGGCTTCTGATACCTCCTCTGTTAGTTTCTGCAGTTCCCTTTCATGGGTAGAATTCATCCCCTCTATTGTGCATTTCACCCCCTCTATCATTGCATCCTTATTCTGGGTAGCTTCTCTTAGCTCCTTTACTACTGCAAGCAGAGTTCTGAAGATTTCCTTTTGTGGCTGATCTATATCTGTTTCTTCTATTAGCAATGTTAGGTCTGTTACTGTTCTCGTTTCTCTGTTTTTTGGTTTTTTTGTTGGGAGTGATGTGGTCTGTGATTTTTCCTTGATCCTTTCATAGGCCCCATGCTTCTGGGAGACCGGGGTAACCTTATCTATATTATTGTTAAGGATTCTTTCAGGCAATTGCCTATGACCTACTCTAAGGGTGGGTCAGGCTGTTGTGTAGGCCGAGTTTTCCGACGGCTTGGTGACCCGCAGTGGTGAGATGTTTCAGCAGCTGGAGTGGGGTCTGGAATCTCAGTGAGTGCCCTCACGCTGCTTTGACCTCGTTTGACAGGGTACCCTTAGCAGCTCCCTCTTTTTTGGGGGAGGGGGGATAGTAATAAAAAAGGATTTAAAAGGTTAACGATTTAAAAATAGTTTTTAACAAAATATTGGGCAGAGGAAGAAAAAATTGGAGTGAGAGGAAGAAGAATAATCTATGAAAGAGGAGGGACAAGCTCTGATAATAATATAGGTGAAAGGAGAAGGAAAAAGAGAGAAAACGAGAATCTATAGAAAAGGGACAGAAGAGAAGTACTAGCAATAATGAAAAAGTAGGAAGGAAGGAGAGAGAGAATACAGCACAGAAAGTAAAAGAAAGGAAAGATAAAAAACAATGCTAGATGGAAGATATGTAGATGTGTATATGTAAAAATTTCCTCTTTTTCCCTCTAAGCGCTGGTGATGCCTAATAGAATGTGCAGGTGCTTGAGTTTGCATTGTCCCAAGACGTGGTGCTGATCTGGGCTCCGGAGCAGGGCTATGTGGTGGTGGTGGGGAGGTGGTGGGAGTGCTCGTCAGCTCAGCAAGCCCTCCCAGGTTCCTGCAGGCCTATAGAGTTGAGCCTGTCGTCAGAGGCTACACAGGTGGGAACCGCTCCCCACTGGCGGTCCTGCACTAGCTGGAAAGTGCTTGGGCAGCTAAGGGTACTGAGAGGAGGCACAGGGCACAGTGTTTGCCTCCTGTGGTGGCTGGGGAGGGCTCCAGCAGGCTTAGAAGCTGGCACTGGGGACCCCACTGGGCCCCTATGTGGT
Source organism: Tenrec ecaudatus (assembly GCF_050624435.1). Classification (NCBI taxonomy): domain Eukaryota; kingdom Metazoa; phylum Chordata; class Mammalia; order Afrosoricida; family Tenrecidae; genus Tenrec; species Tenrec ecaudatus. The sequence goes on along the minus strand of NC_134544.1, from coordinate 75,320,275 downwards.
GTGAGCCAGCTGGAGCACACAGACAGCTCTGCAGTTAATGCAAAGCCGAGCCCCAGGTTCCCCAGCAGGCAGAATGTTTATTGTTTAATCTGCCCGGGCTGTGAGCTGTGTGGGCCAACTTCTCAGCTGAGCCACATGGACAGCGGCGGCTTGGCGTGAAACTGCAGAGAGAAATGGCGCCCTTCCTCTGCCCAGGCTCAGAGCTCAGAGCCGTGGCCGATGGGATCCCTGCAACTCACAGGGGGAGTGGGGGAGAGTGTGTGCTATGCCAGTCCACTGGAGTGCAGAGCTCTGTCACTCATGCTCTCTCGGCAGTGGCACCCACTCCAGCACCAGGCACTGGGAGGGGCCCTCGGCAGGCAGACTCAGTGGCCCGGGCCGCGGTACTCTGTGGAAATGCAGGGTCGTGGGTAGGTGTGGGTTGGGCTATGGCTCGTGCCAGCGGGAAGTGCTCAGCGCAGGATCCCGGCTCGGAGTGTAGCGGGGGCTAGGCTCCCGGGGGTGGGAGGCCGGGCACACGGAGGGCCAGTGGAGAGGTCAGCGGCAGCAGTGTGGGTGGATGATCCCCCGTGGGGGTCGCCAGACAACCCGCAGGTTTGTTACACGGAGCTTGGTTGAATGGAGGGAGGGACGCGGGCCCGAAGGAAGATGGCTGCCATGAAGGAGAGGAAAGCTTCTCTCCTAGTGGGGTCCTGCGAGTGGGCAGCTGGTGTAGGGGATCACGCGACTTGCTGCGCTTGTCCAGGCAGGGCAGGCAAGTGACTCTGGGCTGGGGTCCGGTCTGGGGATGGAGCTTAGGCTAGTGGCCAGTGTGATGGCGGCAGCCTAGTGACCAGAGATGTCCCAAGAGTCCTGTTTCACCGAGACCCCTGCTTCGGAGAAATGCATGGGGTGGGGCTGGGGTGCTGTCCCTGGGGGGATATTTCACTCACCAGATTCCTACCATTAAGCTACCTGGATACCAAACTCGGAGGAGCTCTCAGAATATGTGGATGCTCTGGTCGGCCATCTTCTTTATTCCTGTTTAATCATATTTTTGAGCTCTTACAAATATCATAACATTTCATAATTCAGTCACATGGAGCAGTACTGTACAATTGCTACCACAGTTTCAAAACATTTTCTTCTTGACTTCCTTGATATCAGCTCCCCTTTTTCCCCTCCCTTCCCCGTCCTCAATTTCTTTATTTTGGAAAACAGAACCTGGATGAAAGCAGCCTTATCTCTATGCTCCTGATCACAGGGCTTGGAAGACAGTACTAGTGTTAGAAGAAAACCTCCTCAAGCTCCAAGGATAAAGCTAGAGCCGAAATGCACAATCTCCAGATGGAGTTTTCTCCACAGCTACCCTATACTAAGATGTTAGTATACAGCTCCTACAGGCGCCTGACTTCTTGCTACTCAGCTAAGAGATGCCTAGCTTTAAAAGCAATCAGCTTCCCTTTATCACTTCTTCTCCCAAATGCCCTCTGGATCAGACCTATGGGACGGTTGTATAATTGAAGGGCAGAAATAAAAAAGGCGTTATATTCTTTCACCTATTTATGGATAGCAATAACCCCCACCCCCAACACACACACACACACACACACCTACCAACCTAACAACGTAGGCACAACTTTTACCCTGGGGGTTCTTGAAATAATTGGGTGAGCAACTTAAGACTAGTGCCGAGGGCAGGTGAATTGGAGTAACTGTCTCCTGAGTGGAGAGAACAATGACATGTCTGCTCTTGTAGTTAAAACTGCTGGCAGATAGGAATAAGCCATGTGCTTGTATGAGGTATCATTAAGGTAACACTATAATGAGAGGATATCATGAGGATAATTTTTAATTAGGGGAATGTGACTGGGACTCTTCTTCAACTTAAAAATGTGAATTCCTCTCTCCATCCAAATACTTGGCCTTGCAATCTTCTTTAATTTTGAGAAAAAATAATTAGTCTGTATCCTCTCTTCATGGTCCTCATTTTCCCATAGCCTAAAACTTATCATGGAGTGTTTAAAAAGAATTCAGGATATTTCAACATTCACATTTGTCCATTCTCTTTGTGTCTGTGCCTTCTGGAGTCTTGCATGACTCGCTTCTATATAAATTCACTGTTAAATGACCTTGCTATCTTATTCCGGTATTGGAGATGAGGCCACTCTACTCGGTTTTGCTGTCTGCTTTATCTTCCTTAATTATACCCACTATTCCTAAGGGCCCAATTGATGGTGGGGCTGGATCCCATGGTTTACGTTTGCTTAAACAGTTGGTGTACAAATCTAAATATCACTTGTAAGTGGTCTTACTTACAGGCATATGCATATTAACCTTCCACTGACAGAATTATTCTTCAGGGAAGATCTTGCCATGTACTGTGTGATGATGAATACGATGCCAAGCTTCTTTCATTTGTCAATCTCAGCCTTATAAACTACTTGATTATCTAAGTATAAATAGACAATACCACACTAAGTTTAATAATTCATAAACAATTGATTTTTAAACATTCCATTTTATTTTGACAACTTGCAGATTTTTCTTGATAGCACTTCATATATACCATCTTCACATTTTGATAATATGTGTGCAGCTATTTTTTTCCTCATTTTCAGTGTTTTCCTCCATCCACGTCATTAATGTTGACTTTACTTTGAGGATTTAGTACTTCGTCATTATTATTTCCTTGTCATTAAACCTAAAGGGTTCATGTTCCAGAAGTAGATCACCAGGTCTTCCTCCCCACCCTTATTTCTGGAGATTCCACTAAGACCTCTCTACCATGGGTGATCCTGCTTCTATTTGAAATACTGGGTGGCACTGCTTATGGCATCACAGTAACATGCAAGCCACCGCAGGACAACACTGAGGGAGAAGTGGTGTAAGCTAGAATACAGGTTCCCTAAACATGCTGGCTCATCCATACCCGAAGATATTAGACCACCACGTTTGCCCATCAGAGCTCAGGTTTAGAAACTTCCTCACTGTTATCCTTTATCTGAGCAGTGTCAGTGTTGGATTATGAATTTCCTGAGGAAGCAATAAGGCTCAATTCTGTGCATAATGCTGAGTCAGTCTCGCTGTTATTTCCCCGGTGTAAAACACCATTTGGTAAGTGAGAAAATTTTCCCAATGACATTACCTTGTCAGGCAGGCACTGGAGACTGCTGTAGGGACAAATCTGAGGTGTTTGCTTGGATACAACGTGATCATCAAGGGTTACACACTACCACTCTATGTGTGTGTATATTTCTTTATATTTTCCCTTTTCAATTTCTTTCCCATTTCTGCCTCCCTGTGGCTATGCTCCACTGAGAGAACAACAGTGGAAAGGGGAGCAGTTAACCTCCCTGGCTGTCTAATTATGTCCATAATTTTGTAACCAAATTTTTCTTTATTTTTGAAGTGAAAACATTTCATAATCAATGAATATCAGTATTCTAACATGAAGGTTGCCAAAAATGGAGTTGAAAGTAATTTATTCGTGGTCCAATAACATTTCTGCATGCGTTGCGCCACCAGTCCCTGGAGTAGGATCAGGCCCAGAAATTTGCAAATGATGTATTTGTTCACAGGATAGTTCTTTCTGCTTCTAGTAAACTTGTGAAGCATAGTAGCGGATTGTTGCTCTTCAACCGGTTTGTCTCCATAATAATTTTTTCAATGACCTCATCAATCAAAATAATTGTTACGCCAAAGGGTTGTAGTGGTCATCCTCTACTTGCATACCTGGTGCTCCAGTAAATGGGAATCTTGGTGGAGCTGGCTCTTCCATACCTGAAGACAATAGAGCACCACGTTTGCCCATCACAGAGCTCAGGTGTAGAATCCGCCTCACTGTCATCCTTTCTCTGAGGACAGTCATTGTTGGCTTATGAATTTCCTGAGGAACCACTGTCGCGCTATTCTGTGCATAATGCTGAGTCACTGTTGCTGTTATTTCTCTGGTCTAAAACCTCTGTTGGCTTAAAATGAAACGTTTTTGATGCCATGGAGAAAAATTTCCAGTCAGAAGATGTCCGGAGCCATGAGGCCCGTCCATTTGCTTGGAATTTACTAGCCTGAGCTCTGGGCATTCTTCTACCCCAGCCTACGTGACAGAGCACTGCAGCTGTAAAGCTTGAGCAAACAAGGGTTAATGCTCTTTAGATAAGCACCCATTTCCTGCATCCCTTTGTTTGGGCAAAAGATCGTCTTCCCCTATGCTTGATTTGCATGTACATGCCACTCCTCTGCGTACCTAATTGAAGACTGTAAGCCCTTACTGACTCATGGGCAGGGCGCGCTCCCCTGACCTCCCTGATTGGCCTGTTGCCAAGGTAGCCTAATCTGCATGTGCGGCTGAGGCTGCTCCCTTGGCTGGCCCTTATAAGCTGTGACTCTTTGTTCATTAAAACAGGACTTGATCAGGATATTGTCTTGTCCTCATTCTCCGTGCCTCTTGTACCCCCCAATTCCCACTCTCTCCCCCAGGACCTACGGTGAACGTCCCGCTGGCCGGGACATACTGGCGCCCATCGTGTGAACTGGGTACGAGGGATAAAGTGAGGGATGAAGGCGCAGGAATAAGCCGGCGAGTTAAAGTGGAAGAAAATTCCTTCGGCCGCCACGGGAACCTGCTGCGGTGTGACTGAAGGTGAGAGCGCCTAAAGATGGGTCAAGAATTGAGCAGCCATCAGATTTATGTGAAACAATTGAAAGAGGCTTTAAAGGCACGGGGAATAAAGGTCAGGAGTTGCGATTTATTTAGATTTTTTGACTTTATAAAAGATACTTGTCCTTGGTTTCCACAGCAAGGGACAATTGATATAAAAAGATGGAAAAGAGTTGGTAATGCTTTAGAGGATTATTATGAGGTCTTTGGACCGGAAAAAATTCCTGTCACAGCCTTTTCTTATTGGGCTTTAATTAAAGATTTAATAGATAAGAAGGAAAAATGTCCGCAAATAACAGCGGCCATTGCCCAGACAGAAACAATATTAAAAATCAGTTCTAAAACAGATCTTAGAGAGTCTCAACCAGGGAAGAAGATTGACCTTATTCCCCTAGATAGAGATGAAGAGGAGGCCAAGGACCCTCCTATAATAACAGATGAAAACGATAAAGAAGGGACAAAAAACTCTTCTATTAAAATTAAAGACCAAGAAGGACACAATAGGCCGAAAATATATCCAATCTTAAAAGAATTCCAAGATAATCAGGATGAGTACAATCCTGACCCTTTAGAGAAAGATTGGGATGATTTTGAAGAGGAGGCAGCTAAGTATCATAATCCTGACTGGCACCCTCCTCCTTGTAATTTGCCCTCAGCACCTACAGTGATGGCAGTAGTGGACCCAAACGAGGAACTCAAAGAAAAAATTAGTCAGCTCGAGGAACAGATAAGACTAGAAGAGCTGTATCAGTCCTTGATTAACAGACTGAAAACGTTGAGAACAGGGAATACAGGCATATCGGACCCAGACAGGCAAGGGAAATTTGTCCGCCCACCCCAGCAGCACAGGCAGCACTCCTTTAAAGAGTAGAGGTATGCGGAAGGAGGGGGGGAGGGTCTCTCCCCTCTGCATGCTTTCCCAGTCACTGAAAGCACAGATGAGCAGGGGGAACCTATCAGAAGGTGTACTGGTCTCACTTTTACCCTTATCAAGGAATTAAAGAAGGCTGTTTCTCAATATGGGGCCACTTCCCCATATAGCATAGCCCTTTTGGATTCCTTGGCTGAACAATGGCTCACCCCGGGAGATTGGAATGTGCTGGCAAGGGCTGTTCTCGCTGGAGGAGACCATTTGCTCTGGAAATCTGAGTTTTATGAGTCCTGCCAAGAAACGGCAAAAAGGAACGCTCAAGTGGGAAAGGATTGGGATCTTGACATGTTGATAGGCGAGGGTGACTATGCCGCAATTGAAACCCAAAAGCAGTACGACCCTGGGTTGTTTGTACAAATCCAAGCAGCCGCTACCAAGGCTTGGAAAAAACTTCCCGTTAAAGGGGATCCCGGAGCTTCACTCACAGGAGTTAAGCAGGGGTCAGATGAGCCCTTCGCAGACTTTGCTCATAGACTCATGACAACAGCGGAAAGGCTCTTCGGTAATGCTGAGGCTGGTCTAGATTACGTAAAACAACTGGCATATGAGAACGCCAATCGGGCCTGCCAAGCAGCAATTAGACCCCACAGGAAAAGGACAGACTTGAAGGGATATATCCGCCTTTGTTCAGACATCGGGCCTTCCTATCAACAGGGCCTGGCTATGGCAGCAGCCCTTAGTGGGCGAACAGTAAGGGATTTTCTTAACGACCGAGATAAAAATAAAAAGGGTTGCTTTAAATGTGGCAAACTTGGACACTTTGCTAAGGATTGTCGAGGGGACCCACATAGGAGCGCTGAGACGAGGGCTCCAGGCCCTTGTCCAAGATGCAGAAAAGGAAAGCATTGGGCCAATGAATGTAAGTCTAAAACTAATAGTCAAGGGAATCCTCTGCCACCCCAGCAGGGAAACGGCATGAGGGGCCCGCCCCAGGCCCCGAAACAAGCTTATGGGGCAGTCAGCTTTGTTCCAGCAAACAGCAACAATCCATTTCAGAACTTAATAGAGCAACCCCAGGGAGCGCGGGACTGGACCTCTGTTCCACCTCCCACACAGTACTAACCCCTGACATGGGAGCACAAGCCTTAAACACTGGGGTACATGGTCCCCTCCCCCCTGAAACCTTTGGATTGGTCTTAGGGAGAGGTAGTGTCATTACGAAAGGCATACAAATCTACCCAGGGTTAATCGATAATGATTATGCTGGAGAAATTAAAATTATGGCCAAAGCTGTTAATAGTATCATTACTATACCTCAAGGAGAAAGAATAGCTCAGTTAATTCTACTACCATTTGTTAAGACTGATAATAAGAGCCAATGTTCTAAAAGAGGGACAGGAGGCTTTGGATCCTCTAATGTATATTGGGTACAACCAATTACTAATCGGAAGCCTTCCCTGACCTTATGGTTGGATGGCAAGCCATTTACAGGACTAATAGATACCGGAGCTGATGTAACTATTATCAAACAAGAGGATTGGCCTTCTACATGGCCCACTTCGGAGACGCTGACTAATTTGAGAGGAATTGGGCAAAGTAGTAACCCTCGTCAAAGTTCTAAGTATATCACCTGGAAGGACTATGAAAATAATTCAGACCTCATTAAGCCATTTATTATACCTCCATTGCCTGTTAACCTCTGGGGCAGGGACTTGCTCTCCCAAATGAAGGTCATGATGTGCAGCCCCAATGATATAGTCACTGTACAGATGCTAGCTCAGGGTTATAGCCCTGGAAAAGGACTAGGGAAAGGAGAAGATGGCATCCAGCAACCAATCCCAGCCTTGGGACAATTGGATAAGAAGGGCTTTGGAAATTTTTGATCTCGGCCATTGACATGCCTGCACCCCTAGGGTGTGCTGATCCAATCACTTGGAAATCAGATGAACCCGTATGGGTTGATCAATGGCCTTTAACAACCGAAAAACTGGTTGCTGCCCAGCAGTTAGTGCAGGAACAATTAGAAGCAGGGCATATCACAGAGAGTACTTCTCCTTGGAACACCCCTATATTTGTCATTAAAAAGAAGTCTGGTAAATGGAGACTCTTACAGGATCTGAGAGCTGTAAATGCTACCATGGTACTCATGGGTGCCCTGCAGCCAGGATTACCTTCCCCAGTAGCGATTCCTCAAGGATATTTTAAAATTGTTATAGACCTTAAAGATTGCTTCTTTACAATCCCCTTACATCCGGCAGATCAAAAAAGATTTGCTTTTAGTGTGCCATCTACGAATTTTAAAGAACCAATGAAACGGTACCAGTGGAAATTTTTGCCTCAGGGAATGGCGAACAGCCCCGCCTTGTGTCAGAAATATGTAACTGCAGCTATACAACCCGTCAGAAACCTTTGGAAAGACATGTATATTGTACATTATATGGATGATATTTTAATAGCAGGGCAGCTAGGAGAGCAGGTCTTGCAATGCTTTGCCCGGCTCAAGCAGGAATTGGCAGCGGCTGGGCTACAAATAGCTCCAGAAAAGGTACAATTACAAGACCCATATACTTATTTGGGGTTTCAAATAAATGGACCAAAAATAACCAATCAAAAGGCTGTCATTCGTAAAGATAAGTTAAAAACACTCAATGATTTTCAGAAACTTTTGGGAGATATTAATTGGCTACGACCATATCTGAAGCTAACCACAGGTGAATTAAAACCTCTGTTTGATATATTGAAAGGTGACTCCCATCCTAAGTCTCCCAGAACAATTTCAGAAGAGGCGCTTATTGCACTTAAACGGGTAGAAGATGCTATTGCTGCTCAATTCGTTACTAGTATAGATTATTCTCAGCCCTTGACATTTATAGTCTTCAACACAGCAGTTACACCTACTGGTTTGTTTTGGCAAAATAATCCCATTATGTGGATCCACTTGCCCTCTTCACCTAAAAAGGTTTTACTCCCATATTATGATGCTGTTGCTGATATGATCATTTTGGGCAGAGAAGATAGTCGAAAATATTTTGGAATAGAACCTTTGAAAATTATACAACCCTATTCTCGCTCACAAATTCACTGGCTTTTCCAAAACACTGATACATGGCCTATAGCTTGTGCTTCTTATGCTGGTGAATTAGATAATCATTACCCACCGGATAAATTTATTCAATTTTGCAAATTGCATGCGTTCGTCTTTCCTCGTATTATTAGTAAGGAACCTTTAAATGATGCGTTGTTAGTGTTTACTGATGGGTCATCTACAGGAGTTGCTGCCTATGCCTTTTCTGACAAAATAATTCAATTTAAGACTACGCATACATCAGCTCAATTGGTGGAATTACAAGCCCTTATTGCAGTTTTTTCAGCCTTTCCCGATCGGGCACTCAATATTTATACTGACAGTGCTTACTTGGCTCATTCAGTTCCCCTCCTGGAAACTGTTGCACAGATTAAACATATTTCAGAAACGGCTAAGTTATTTTTACATTGTCAGCAACTTATTCGTAAGAGAACTGCCCCCTTTTTCCTAGGGCATATTAGAGCTCATTCAGGTCTACCAGGGCCCCTCACTCAGGGTAACAAAATAGCAGATGCCGCCACAAAAATAGTGGCCACAGTTACCAATGAAGGCCTAACCTTAGCACAGGCCGCTCATGATCTGCACCATTTGAATGCTCAGTCCCTAAGACTGATGTTTAAAATAACTAGAGAACAAGCTAGACAGATAGTTAAACAATGTAATAACTGTGTGACATACTTGCCAGTTCCCCACCTGGGAGTCAACCCCAAAGGGCTTGTTCCTAACATAATTTGGCAAATGGATGTTACCCATTATGCAGAATTTGGTAATCTAAAATATATTCATGTATGCATAGATACTTATAGCGGGTTCATACTTGCTACCCCCCAAACAGGAGAGGCCACCAAACATGTTATAGCTCATCTGTTGCACTGTTTTTCCATCTTAGGTATTCCTAAACAAATAAAAACAGATAACGGTCCTGGCTACACAGCAAAGGCCTTTCGGAATTTCTGTGATAAATTACAAATAAAACATGTCACCGGGATCCCTTATAATCCTCAAGGACAGGGAATGGTCGAAAGAGCCCATTTATCTTTAAAGATTACCATTGACAAAATAAAAAAGGGGGAATGGTACCCCACTAAGAGTACCCCCAGAAATATCCTTAATCATGCTCTCTTTATAAAAAATTTTTTAACATTGGATGATCACGGAAAATCCGCCGCTGATCGCTTCTGGCACTCAGAATCTCAAAAACAATTCGCCATGGTAAAATGGAGGGATCCATTAGACAATTCATGGCATGGCCCAGACCCAGTGTTGATCTGGGGGAGAGGCTCGGTCTGTGTGTTCTCTCAAGAACATGATGCAGCCAGATGGCTGCCAGAGCGACTGGTGAAACAAGTCGACAATAGCAATCAATCCAGGGAAGAGGTCATTCCCTGAGAGTACCCTTTCTTATCATTTCAGAAATGAGTCCTGGCACAATATTCCTGTGGATTGTCACCCTGCGCATCTACATGACTGGAATCCACGCTGGCTTCGATGACCCAAGCAAGGCTCATGCCATACTATAAAATCGGTATGGCAAACCCTGTGATTGTGAAACAGGATATGTGTCAGCACCCCCAAAGAAAGTCAGGTCTATAGTGGACTGCGCCTCTCATACAGCATATCAAGACTGGACTTCTAATATGTGGCAGTGTGTTAAAAAACCGAACATAATCCCTTCCGAGGATGGGCATCCTGGGCGTTGCCCATGCACAACATTTTACCAAGCTGTGCATAGCACCTGTTATGCCTCTTATCAGCCATGCACACACGGGAGTAATACTTACTTTACTGCCACCTTAGAGAGGACACGCCCCGGGTCCATTGGGGGTGATTGGAGTGTCATACCTCAAACCACAGGAGTATCTAACAACTTGGGAGTTGCCTCCTGCACAGGTACAGTGGGACAGCCTGTGTGTTGGGAGATCAACCCTCCTGTTCACATATCAGATGGAGGAGGTCCACAGGATAAGGTCAGAGAGATTGTTGTACAGAAGAAAATTGAGGAGCTACATAAAGCATTATATCCTCAACTTCAATACCATCCCTAGCATTGCCTAAGGCTAGAGGTGAACTGGAACTCGACGCTCAGACTTTTGATATCCTTGAAGCCACATATAAGTTGCTTAACGCTTCTAATTCAAGCCTTGCTAAAGAATGTTGGCTTTGTATGAGGCAAGGATACCCTGTCCCCCTTGCCATACCTACACATTCCATGAACTATACAAATAATAGTTCTTGCATAATGATTCCTCCCCTACAGTTACAACCTTTACAATTTTCCAATTCTTCCTGTTTCTTCTCCCCCTCTTACAATAATACTGATGAGATTGATGTAGGTTTAGCTACATTTACCTATTGCAGTGCAATAATTAGTATTTCAAAGCCCCTGTGTGCTCCCAATAGTTTAGTTTTTGTCTGTGGTAACAACCTGGCTTACACCTACTTGCCTGTGAATTGGACAGGGTTATGTGTATTAGCCTCCCTCCTTCCGGACATAGATATCATCCCTGGAGAAGAACCTGTCCCTATCCCTACTATTGATCACATATTGGGAAAAGTTAAAAGAGCAGTGCAATTTATTCCTTTACTTGCAGGATTAGGAATCTCTGCCGCGGTTGCCTCCGGAACTGCCGGCTTAGGTGTCTCTATTACTCAATATACCAAACTGTCCGGACAATTGATTTCAGACGTGCAAGCCTTGTCAGGCACCATACAAGATTTGCAAGATCAGGTAGATTCTTTAGCAGAAGTAGTGCTGCAGAACAGAAGAGGCTTAGATTTGCTCACTGCAGGGCAGGGAGGTATCTGTTTGACCCTACAGGAGAAATGCTGCTTCTACACAAACAAGTCTGGGATCGTCAGGGACAAGATCAAACAGCTGCAAGATGACCTGGAGAAGCGAAGAAGAGAGCTGACTGCTGACCCACTCTGGACTGGGCTGAATGGAATTTTACCCTATCTCTTACCACTTTTAGGCCCTATACTCAGTCTGTTACTAATGTGCTCACTGGGACCGGTGGTTTTCAATAAGCTCATGGCTTTCATCAAACAGCAGATTGAGGCCATCCAGGCAAAGCCCATACAGGTCCATTACCATCGCCTTGAGATGTCTGAACAGGGTGGCTCATACGAGTAGTTATGATAAGACCCCCTGCCCTTGTGAGCTGAACTGGCAGTCAATGACGGGTAAGATCGGCACAAGACATACCAACCTAAGACAGACATTGGTTTGCTCTTATTTTATGAAGGCATTCCATTGATCAATGACGGGTAAGGATGACCCTTGATGCCTGACAACCTAAGACAGATGCAGTTCCCGAAGGGATCTCTCTTGGCTTTGAATAATATATAAAAGGGGGACCTGTCCGGAGCCATGAGGCCCGGCCATTTGCTTGGAATTTACTAGCCTGAGCTCTGGGTATTCTTCTACCCCAGCCTACGTGACAGAGCACTGCAGCTGTAAAGCTTGAGCAAACAAGGGTTAATGCTCTTTAGATAAGCACCCATTTCCTGCATCCCTTTGTTTGGGCAAAAGATCGTCTTCCCCTATGCTTGATTTGCATGTACATGCCACTCCTCTGCGTACCTAATTGAAGACTGTAAGCCCTTACTGACTCATGGGCAGGGCGCGCTCCCCTGACCTCCCTGATTGGCCTGTTGCCAAGGTAGCCTAATCTGCATGTGCGGCTGAGGCTGCCCCCTTGGCTGGCCCTTATAAGTTGTGACTCTTTGTTCATTTAAACAGGACTTGATCAGGATATTGTCTTGTCCTCATTCTCCATGCCTCTTGTACCCCCCAATTCCCACTCTCTCCCCCAGGACCTACGGTGAACGTCCCGCTGGCCGGGACAAGAAGATTTTCAAAATGACATTAAAAGGCAAGCGGATACTGGAGAGTGGTCTATGGATAAATCTGAGGTGCTTTGCTTGGGTACAATATAATCCTCAAAAATTACACAGTAGCACTCTATGTGTGTATGTCTCTAAAACGTTCCCTATTGAATTTCCCGCTCAGTCTCGCCCCCCTGTGGCTATACTCCACTGGGAGAACAACATTGGAAAGGGGAGCAGTTAACCTTCCTGGCTGTACAATATCAGTAATTTTATACCCAAATACTTCATTATTTGTGAAGTCAAAAAAATTCATAATTAACTAATATCGGTATTCTAACATGACGGCTTCCCAAAACTGAGTGGCAAGTTATTTATTCCTGGTCTAATACCATTTCTGCAGGCGTTGCACCCTCCACTCCCTGAAGTAATGATCAGGCCCAGAAATTTCTAAAGGTTATTTTGTTCACTGGATCCCTCTCACTGCTTCTAGGAATCTTATAAAACCGAGGAGCGGATTGTTGCTCTTTGACCGAGGTTCCTCCCCGTAATCATTTTTTTTCGATGACCTCATCGGTCAGAAATAATTGTAAGTATGCCAAAGCTTTCTTCGGTTCAACGTCTACATACATAACAGGTGCTCCAGAAAATGGGAATCTTAGTGGAGCTGGCTCATCCATACCTGAAGACAATAGAGTATCTCATTTGCCCATCACAGAGCAGGTGTAGAATCTTCCTAACTGTCATCCTTTCTCTGAGTAGTGTCGTTTTCGGATTGTGAATTTCCCGAGCAACCACTATCCCGCAATTATGTGCATAATGCTGAGTCAAGGTAACTGTACTTCTCTGGTCTAAAACCCCTTTTGGGTCAAAATGACACTCTTTTGAAACCATGGACTATAATTTCCAGTCAGAAGATTTTCTCAATGACTTAAAAGGGCAAGCAAGCACTGGAGAGTGGTCCATGGATAAATCTGTGGCATTTTGCTTGGATACAATATAATCCTGAAAGATTACATTGTACCAATCGTTGTTTGTATGACTATTTAAAACGTCCCGCATTGAATTTCCCACACAGTCTCGCCCGCCGGTGGCTATCCTCCCCTGGGAGAACAACACTGAAAAGGGGAGCAGTTAACCCTCTGGCTGTCTAATTATGTCTGTACTTTTATACCCAAATTCTTCTTTATTTTTGAATTGAAAAAATTCCATAATCAACGAATATCAGTATTCTAACATGAAGGTTCCCAAAAATTGAGTTGCAAGTAATTTATTCATGGTCCAATGCCATTTCTTTCTTTTAAAAAAAAACAACATTTTATTAGGGGCACATACAACTCTTATCACAATCCATACATATACATACATCAATTGTATAAAGCACATCTGTACATTCTTTGCCCTAATCATTTTCTTTTTTTACATTTTATTAGGGGCTCATACAACTCTTATCACAATCCATACATATACATACATCATTTGTATAAACACATCCGCACATTCCCTGCCCCAATCATTCTCAAAGCATTTGTTCTCCACTTAAGCCCTTTGCATCAGGTCCTCTTTTTTTTACCCTCACTCCCCGCTCCCCCCTCCCTCATGTGCCCTTGGTAATTTATACATTGTTATTTTGTCATATCTTGCCCTATCCGGAGTCTCCCTTCCCCCCTTCTCTGCCATCCATCTCCCAGGGAGGAGGTCACATGTGGATCCTTGTAATCTGTTCCCCCTTTCCAACTCACTCACCCTCCACTCTCCCAGCATTGCCTCTCACACCCTTGGTTCTGAAGGTATCATACACCCTGGATTCCCTGTGCCTCCAGCCCCCATATGCACCAATGTACAACCTCTGCCCTATCCAGCCCTGTAAGGTAGAATTCGGATCATGGTAGTTGGGGGGAGGAAGCATCCAGGAACTGGGGGAAAGCTGTGTTCTTCATCGGTACTACCTCACACCCTGACTGACCCATCTCTGTTTTGTTCTTTGTCAGTGGTTTGTTTTTGTTGTTTTGTTGTCTGATTGTATACTGTTGCTTTGTTTTCCTCTGTCTTGTTTTCATGCATGTTAGTGTCTCCACAGGTCTGTCTGAGTAGGACAGGCTGGATGAACTATCTGGAGGAAAAACAATGGGACTGACAGTTCCGGGGGATTTGGGGTGGGGGGCTAGGGGGGTAACGAAGTGGTGTTAACAAACACAGGGACAAGGGAACAACATGGGACCCAAAATGATAGAGAGGGGGGAGTGGCAGGCCTGATGAGGAATGATCAAGGGTAAGGTTGCATAGAGTGGCAGGCCTGATGGGGAATGATCAAGGGTAAGGTTGCATAGCTGTAGCCCAGGTGGTGATGGAGCATGGTAGTAGGGCAGGAGGAAAGTCAAGGGAGATGGAGGAAATAGCTAGGAGTCAAAGGGCATTTATGGAGGTCTAGACAAAGTATGTACATGCAAATATATATATGAGGATGGGGAAATAGATCTATGTGCCTATATTTATAGGTTAAGTATTAAGGTGGCGGAAGGAACTTGGGCCTCTACTCAAACACTCCCTCAATGCATGAATACTTTCTTTTATTAAATTGGAACTCTATGATGCTCACTCTCCCGACACAACTGCTGAAGCCAAAGTGGCTGAAAAAGTAAATGTGGTGAAGAAAGCTGATGGTGCCTGGCTATCAAAAGAGATAGTGACTGGGGTCTTAAAGGCTTGAAGATAAACAGGCAGCCATCTAGCTCAGAAGCAACAAAGCCCACATGGAAGAACACACCAGCCGGTGTGATCGAGTGGTCCCGAAGGGATCAGTTATCAGGCATCAAAGAACTAAAAATCATATAATTGGCTGCACAGCTCCATGATAGGATCGCCGAAGACAAAAGGGTGCATAAGCAAATGTGGCGAAGAAAGCTGATGGTGCCCGGCTATCAAAAGAGATAGTGTCTGGGGTCTTAAAGGCTTGAAGGTGAACAAGCGGCCATCTAGCTCAAAAGCAACAAAGCCCACATGGAAGAAGCACACCAGCCAGTGCGATCACGAGGTGCCAAAGGGACCAGGTGTAAGGTATCATGCAAAAAAAAGGATATATATATTTATATGTATATATATATATATATATATATATATCAGATTGAATGAAGGGGGAAGTGCAGAGTGGAGACCCAAGGCCCAAGTGTCGGCCACAGGTCCAATGCCATTTCTGCAGGTGTTGAACCACCAATTCCTAGAATAGGATCAGACCCAGAAATTTCCAATTGTCATATTTATTCATGGATAGTTCTTTCTGCTTCTTGTAAACTTGTTAAGCAGTGTAGCGGATTGTTGTTCTTCAACCAGTGTGTCTCTGTAATAATTTTTCCTTTTTAAAAAAATTATTAGGGACTCATACAATTCTTATCACAATCCATACAGACATCAATTGTATAAAACACATCTGTACATTCTTTGCCCTCCTCATTTTCAAAGCATTTACTCTCCACTTAAGTCCTTTGCATCAAGCTCTCTTTTTTCCTCTCCCTCCCCGCTACCCTCTCCCTCATGAGGCCTTGATAATTTATAAATATTATTTTGTCATACCTTTCCCTGTCTGGCGTCTCCCTTCACCCCCTTTTCTGTTGTCCGTCCATCAGGGAGGAGGTCACTTGTAGATCCTTGTAATCAGTTCCCTCTTTCCAACCCACTCACCCTCCCCCTTCCAGTAACGCCCCTCACACCCCTGGTCCTGAATGTATCATCCGCCTTGGATTCCCTGTGCCTCCAGGTCCTATCTGCACCAGTGTACATCCTCTGCTCTAACCAGAGTTGCAAGGCAGAATTCGGGTCATGGTTGTTTGTGGGGAGGAAGCATTTAGGAACTGGAGGAAAGCTGTATTCTTTATTGGTGTTACATCAGACCCTGACTGACTCATCTCTTCCCCTAGACCCCTCTGAGAGGGGATCTCCAGTGGCCGACAAATGGGCTTTGGGTCTCCACTCTGCACTTCCCCCTTCATTCGCTATGGTAAGATTTTTTTGTGTGTGGATGATTCCTTATACCTGATCCCTTCGACACCTCATGATCACACAGGCTGGTGTGCTTCTTCTATATGGGCTTTGTTGCTTCTGAGCTAGACGGCCGCTTGTTCACCTTCAAGCCTTTAAGACCCCCAGACACTATCTCTTTTGTTAGCCGGGCACCATCAGCTTTCTTCACCACATTTGCTTATGAACCGGTCTGTCCTTGGCGATCGTATCATGAAGGTGTGCAACCAATGATATGATTTTTTGTTTTTTGATGCCTGATAACTGATCCAATTGGAACCAAGTGATCACAAAAGCTGGTGTGTTCTTCCATGTGGGCTTTGTTGCTTCTGAGCTAGATGGCCGCTTGTTAATCTACAAGGCTTTAAGACCCCAGACACTATCTCTTTTGATAGCCGGGCACCATCAGCTTTCTTCTCCACATTTGCTTTTTTACCTGCTTTGGCTTCAGCGGTTGTGTCAGGAGGGTGAGCCTCATAGAATGCCAATTTAATAGAAGAAAGCATTCATGCATTGAGGGAGTGCTTGAGTAGAGGCCCAAGATCCTTCCGCCACCTTAATACTAAACCTATAAATATAGGCACATAGATCTATTTTCCCATCCATATATATATATATATATATATATATATATATATATATATATATATATTTGCATATGTACATCTTTGTCTAGACCTCTATAAATGCCCTTTGCCTCCTAGCTCTTTCCTCTCTTTCCCTTGACTTTCCTTCTTTCTCACTATCATGCTCCGTCCCCACCTGGGTTTCAGCTATACCTTTTCGTTATCTTACTCTTGATCATTCCCTATCAGGCCTGCCACATCCACCTGACTACCAATTTGGATCCCTTGTTGTTCCCTTGTCCCTGGGTTTGTTAACACCACTTCTTTACCCCCCACCTCCCCCTATCCCATGTCACTCTGGAACTGTCGGTACCATTGTTCTTTCTCCAGATAGTTAATCCACTCCATCTTATTTAGGCAGACCTGTGGAGATAATAACATGCACAAAAACAAGACATATCAAAACCAAGAAACACTATACAACAAAACAACAACAAACTACTGACAAAGAACAAAAGAAACACAGCAAGAAAGAAACGCTTGCAGTTATTTCAAAGATCATTTGTTGGCCTTTAGGAGTCTTTTCCAGTCCAGTCTCTTGTGGCACCACGCCCTGCCGCAAAGTCCACTTAAAGCATTCCCTGGGGACCTTGCTGCTCCATTCCCTTGCTGTTCCACTGCACTCCCCCAGTGCTTTGCCTCGATGTGGTGGGATCAGTTTGGGCGCAATTCTCACACTGTGTCTCCGATGCTGTCCCCTGCAGGGCCATCGGTCAATGAGGGACATCATATCTCATAGTGGGACTGGCAATGTGATTGTTCTGTTCTTTTACTTCATTGTTTCTCTACCCCTTTAGTTTTCTTTGTTCTAAAGCAAGTGTCAGAGCTTCTTCTGACATCTGCTTTGGTCTTTTCTTTCTTTTTAATGACCTTTCAAGTTCTGTATGTATGATGTCCTTGACGCCATCTCACAAGTTGTGTGGTCTTCTGTCATTAGTATCCAATGTCTTGAATTCATTCTTGAAATAGTCTTTAATTTAGATAGAATGGATTCAAGACTGTAATTTGGCTTCCCTGGACTTGTTTTGATTTTGTTTAAGTTCAGTGTAAACTTCCATGAATTGATCATATGGAAGTTCAAACCTAAATTTAGACTATTTCAAGAATAAGTTTGATGTAGTTGGCCCCTGATTTTATTCAGACAGATGATATTGAGCCCTTCCATTGTCTGTTTCCACAGATGTAGTCTACTTGATTCTTGTTTATTCCATCTGGCAGGACCTGCATGCATAGCTGTCATTTATGTTGTTGAAAAAAAAGTAATTGCAGTGAATAAGTGATTGATCTTATAAAGTTTTATTATGTGCTCTCTGGCATAATTTCTATCATCAAGGACTTATTTTTAAACCAGACTTGGTGGTGTAGTGGTTATGTGTTGCGGTGCAGTCCACAAGGTTAGGAGTTCAAAACCACTAGTTGTGCCAAACAGCAGCTTTAGGCCTTTCTCTTCTTGTAGAAAGAGTTACAGTCTCAGAAACCCACAAGGAGAGTTCTACCCTATCCTAATTGTCACTATGAGTTGGCATTGACTAGATAGAAGTGAGTTTTGAGTTATCCTTCATCTCTGTTTGCCACTTTTACATCCCAATAATCAATAATTATCAACACATCTTGATTGCAACTTGGATTAATGTCAGATGTATTAAACCCTTCAGGTAAACTTCCTGATTTCCTGGAGCCCAAACCCCAGTGCTTCCTGAATGCCTGCACAGGAAGTTAAAAGTTACGTAGCACTTTTACAAATGGAAGCGCACATAAATTCACCAATCCCTAGTCTTACCTCACCATCTTTTGTGAGTATGTATAAATTACCTCTCTATTTCCCTGTACTTCTGAAAATCTCTAGATATTTGAAAACCCAGGAATCTTCTTGGATCATTGTTCAGGGCTTCTCAACAAATTAATTTTCTTTCTTTCTTAAAAAAAAAGCTATGTCTAGAGATTGGATTTCTGTGCACATTACACGTAGGGACACGTTGTGGTTAATTTACAGCTCAGTGAAACCAACTGACAGACAAGTAGTCTAGTCAGGGTGATAGTGTTGTTATTTTTGGTAGGTACCATTGAATTGGCTCCTACCCATAGTGACCCTATTTAAAACGGACTCAAATGCTGCATGGTCCTGTGCTGTCCTCACAATTGATCCTTAATGCCTGAGTGCATTGAGACAACTACTGTGACAATCCCTCTCCTTGAGGACCTTGCTCTTTTTTGCCATCCCTCCACTTCACTCAACATGATGTCCTTCTCTAGAGCCTGGTCTCTCCTGACAATATGTCCAAAATATGTAAGCTGAAGTCATGCTATCCTTGCTTCTAATGAGCACTCTTGCCTTATTTCTAAGACAGGCCTGGTTTTCCCTTTTTGTCCATAGTACTTTCAATATTCTTTTTCAGCACCACAGTTAAAGTTCATCTATTCTTCTTAGTCCTTCCTTTTTCAATGTCCAACTTTCACATGTATATGATGCAATGGAGGGTACCATGGCTTTGGTCAGGCACCTTAGTCCTTAAAGAAACATCTTTGCTCTTCAATACTCTAATGAGGTTTTGTGCAGCTGATTTAACTACTGTAATACATCAATTTTATCTCTTGGTGCTGCTTCCATGAGCATTTATTGTTGTTTCAAGTAAGAAAAAATCCTTGACAATTTCAACCTTTACTCCATTTATCAAGATGTTACCTATTGGTACACTTGTGAGGATTTTGGCCTTCTTTACACTGAGTTGTAATCCATACTGAAGGCTACTATCCTTGATCTTCATCAGCAAGTACTTCAGTTCCTCCTCACTTTCAGCAAGTAAACTTTTGTCATCTGCTTATACAGGTTCTTAATAAGCCTTCTCCCGGTTCTGATGCTGCACTCTTCTTCATATAGTTCAGCTCTCCTGATATTTGCTCGGAATGTAGATTGAACAAGTATGGTGAGAAGAGGCAACCCTCCTGAACAACTTTCCTGATTTTACACCATGCAATATCCCCTTGACCTCTTTGCACACTGCCGCTTGATCCACGTACAAGTTCCACATGAGCACAATGAAGTGTTTTAGAATGCCCATTCTTTTCAAGGTTTTCTGCAGCTTATTACGATCCACAGAGTCAAATGCCTTTTTATAGTCAATGAAACACATGTAAGTATCTTTCTGGTATTCTCTGCTTTGAACCAAGATGACCTGACATCAGCAATGTGATCAGTATAGAATAAGAGTGTACTGAAAATTAAGAAGGATGTCCATGCATTACATTGAATAATGTTATGTAAATGAACATGCTTAGTAAGTATAAAATAATATTTAGGGGCAATGCAAAGGCTGAACAAATGAAGTTATTCTACGTTTGACACTGTTCTTTTAAAAACAAATGTCACAGGTTGGTGGTCAGCTAGATAAAAATCTAGTGTCAACTGACATGCTTTATTTGATCCAAATATTTTGACCAGGCACATTTATTTGATCTCAACAATAAAATAAAAGATAATCCAGGCCAGTCTTGATTTCCAATTTAAAGTCGTTGGAGAGTAGACATGAGCTGTGACAATGCTAGACTGGAGCTGAGCAGTTATGAACGAATCCACATGCCACAGCCCTTGCACTTGTCATGGCCGCCTCTGAGCGCGTGTCGCTATTTATGCTACTGGTCTGGCCCCTGTGGGCTTTGTGGTTTACAACCTCTGTCTCAAAGCACTGTGTCTAGTTTGTACCTGGGATGTAAAGGAGTTGGAATAGGCCGTCAAGAAGCAAAGACTAAAGGGATAGATACATTTAAATTTAATGGCCTGTTTTAAGGAACACTTTTTATTGTTATCAGAGAGAAGTAAATGTGGTTACTGGGCTTTGGCTGTGTGCCTTGCTTTTGGCTGGAGCAACCCTGGAAATAGATCAGGCTACGAGTGTGCTCACAAAGCCCTGGCTCCTGCTCCCACTGTCAGCTCTGCAGACCAAGGAGTCCCTGCGCATGGCAGGGAGAGAAGGAGGGCTGGCTGCTTCTGTGCACCACGTGGGCCTGATCATGGAAGACACCCTGGCTTTTCCAGGGGCTGCCCAAGGAGTTGGGTAGCATGAGCTGCACCTGTGGGGCAGTTAGCAAGCCAATAGGAGAGACAAAGGCACCAGCAAGTGACATCGTTCCTGGTGGCCATTCTGGATATGTTCCAAGTCAAAGCTTAAGCTGTGGACTGCAACCCCATCTGGGGTCACCTAACTGAATGTGGGGTTGTGAACAATTTGGCCACAGTAAAAGGTTTCTGAATATGCCATGACCAAAAATTAATTCAAAATCAAACTTGTAATGAGTGTGAGGGGTTTCTGGTAGTGCGTGGCAGCCAGCGTTGCAAATTTCTTGGGTGATAAGCGGTTAAGAGTGAGGAAAGTGTGCAAAGCCCTGTCGACGTGACCAAGAAATCAGGCACGTTTTCTGGTGAAGCTGGGAACAACTCCCACCATTTGGGATATGTTTATGGGGCCATGGCGGTGCAGCTACGCTGTAGGAGAATGATGTGCTGTTTGCTTTTGTAAATATTGTTGTCTGGAAAGCCCTGTGGGGATGTGCTAGTCTATTCTCTAGGGTCTCTATGAGCCGATCAATTGTTTAACACTTTTATTGGCAAATAATTCAAATATCACACAATTCAATAATTTACTCATATCAAGAAGTTATACAATTATCACTACAGTCAGTTCTAGAACATTTCTTCATTTAAAAATTCATTTTATTTGGGCTCGTACAACTCATCATAATCCATACATCCATTGTGTAAAGCACATTTGTACATTCGTTGACCTCATCATTCTCAAAATATTTACTCTCCATGTAAGGCCCTGGCATCAGCTCCTCATTTTTCCTCCTCCCTCCTCGCTCCCCACTCCCTCATGAACCCTTGATAATTTATTATTTTGTCATATCTTACATTGTCCAACGTCGCCCTTTACCCACTTTTCTGTTGTCCGTCCCCCAGGGAGGAGGTTATATGTAGATCCTTGTAATCAGTTCCCCCCTTTCCACCCCACCTTCGCTCCACCCTCCTGGTATCACCACTCTCACCACTGATCCTGAGGGGTCCAGAGTGCCCTGGATTCCCTGTGTTTTCAGTTGATATCTGTACCAGTGTACATGCTTTGGTCTGGCCGGATTTGTAAGATAGAACTGGGATCATGATAGTTTGGGGAGAGGTGCATTTTCTTCATTCTGGCACTCACTGTTATTAGCTTTCCATTTCCACCCAACCTTCCCTGCCACAGCCTCCAACTGATGGCAATGGGTCTGGATTTCTAAACGCACTTTCACTTTCCCGAGAATGCTCCTCCAGTCAAGTGTGAAGAAACAAATTTTATCGCACTCCTTTTTCCTAGGGACACTGACCAAGCACATATCTTCACTGACAACAAGTGGTAAAATCCCAAAAAACAGAGAACCCAATAAAATAAGATCACACACACTCCTACCGCACAGGGCTCACCACTGAGATTACACGGGAGTGTTTGCTGATGCGGCTGCTGCTCCCTCGCTGTCCTGTCTCCTCTCCTCCATTCTCACCGCAGCCTTCTTTGCAGGGGGAGGATTGGGCAAACTGCAACTGAGAAGTCACTTGGGAAGATATGACTATAAGATGGCTGAAAAGAAGGAGCTTTTGTAATGAAGATGTGGAGTAAGAGGAAAACAAATTAAACTGCACTAGCACAGGAGAAGTTAGGTACACGAAGAGTTTCAAGATTGCCTGGAGGGGTCTGCCCTGAAGGGCATCCCACTGGCCTGCAGAAAGCTTCGGCGGAGGGCAGGAAGAACAAGGACCACCGTGGAAGGCCCATTTCTGGTGAAAGAGACATTAGCTAGGAAATGCAAAGCACCTGGACATCCTCTCACAGAGAGGTCCCAGGGAAGACATGAGCCAGTATAGCACTGGTGAAATACAAACTTTCCTCTGGCTCTTTAATGCTTTCTTCCCCCCACTATCATAACGTCAATTCTATGTTACAAATCAGATTAGACCAGAGCATGCACACTGCTACAGATAAGAGCCAGCAACACAGGGAATCCAGGACAGATACACCCCTCAGGGCCAACAAGGAGAGCAGAGATACCAGGAGGATTAGGGGAGGGTGGGGGCAGAAAGGGGGAATTGATCACAAGGATCAAACTAGGACCCCCTCCCAGGGGGATGAATAACACAAAAGTAGATGAGGGGCTATGGAGGACGATGTAAGACATGAAAATAATAATCTATAACTTATCAAGGGTTTGTGAGGGAGTGTGGGTCCGGTAGGGAGAGGGAAGAAATGGGGGGAGGGGCTGATATCAAGGGCTCAAGTGGGAAGAGAATGCTTTGAAAATGATGATGGCGGCATATATGCAAATATGTTTGACAAGCTGGATGAATGTATGGATTGCCATAAGAGGTCTAAGAGCCCCTAATAAAAGTATTAATAAAATAAGAGGGAGAAATGAAAGTGGAGAGAATGCAAATTGAATTTACTGTGTTTACAAAAATTCCTATATGGTTAATTTTACTTTCTGTTTTCATAAGAAGTGGTTTGACAGTGGAAGGAAAGGAATTGTAAATAAATATGACTAATATGTAAATGCATTTGCAATAATACACCTGTGAGTGTCAAATGATGCCACTGGTCTGAGGGCATAAGTGCTCTATAAGGGGTTAGTAATAATAGCAAGACAATTCACTGCTAGGCTAAACACTAACTTGTTGGTATGGTTTGTTAATTATTTCTGGAGGTGACTTCGGATGAATGGCAATAAAAGTTTGGGGGAATGAGTTTTTGATTGACCCCAAAATGATTTTGCTGCAAAATTCAAATATGGTGAGCATAATGTGGAGTTTATCCTCCTCTAGAGAACTCTATAGGTTTTCATATCCCATTCTCATCAATAGCAAGATAATTTATCTTGATTACAAGGAGTACTGAAGGAAGTAATTGTCATGTGCTGCTTATTATAGTGCTACTAAATAAATTAAAAACTCCAAAGATACAGAGGTTTGAAAGCCAGCCATAGGAGAGTTGTATGAGTCCCTAATAAAATGTAAAAAAAGAAAAGAGGAGAAAAAAATGATTAGGGCAAAGACTGTACAGATGTGCTTTATACAATTGATGTATGTCTATGTATGAACTGTGATAAGAATTGTATGAGCCCCAATAAATTGTTAAAAAAAAGAAAGAAAGCCAGCCATAGGGCATGCACAGTTGCATGTGTTTTGATGACCAATAGTAAATGATCCATGGACTAGCAATGCTTTCTTAAAATGACTGTAATCGTTTTAATTCCTTTCTTTTCCAGCTCATTTACAATCAGCTTTTAAAAACAATTCTGAACCTGGGCGCCTTTTCCCCAAAAAGAGGCTCTGGATCCTGACACTGGGCCCAAGGTACAAGGAATCCCTTTGGGGATGAACCCAGTCTCACCAGTGACCCCAGGGTGGCCTCTACATCCAGCTCTCAGGTGCAAACACATAAACCTTGCATAGGGTTTGTTTGTTTTATAATTGGACTTCAGTGTCAGCATTCAAAAACCAGAAGCTATCACACGAATGAACAGACCTCTCAGGTCTCTTTAAAAATCAGAAACTGGTCACATTGGGTCTTCCCTGCCACGTATAGGTAGGAGAGAATAAGAAGCAGAAAGGAGGACAGGCGCCCTCTCTTTCAATTTGGAGGGCGGGGTCTCTCCCTTAGGCGAGGCCTGCATACACGCCCTCTCCCCCTATTCGGTTCCACAGCTTGCTCTCTTTCTGCAGGCGCTCTCCTTGGATCCCAGCACTTCTCACTGCGTTTCTGGGCCTCCTCTTAACCAGCCATTTTCCCACGTGTTTTTTTGAACTCCTCCAAAGTGGCCATTTTCAGTTGTGAGCCCTCCCCGCACACCATGAGGCCTTACACACTTTCTAGAGATAGCATGTGCTATCTGCATGTAGCACATTCGGATTGTAGTGTATTACCTGAAACTTTCCTTTCCCTCCTAAAAGTTACTAGATTTACAAAAAAAAAAAAAAAATGCTCCTGCCCCATGAATTCTTTCAGCATTGAGAAGCAGGAACAAGGGGAACCCATCTGAGAAACCTACACCATGACCGTCTCTCCTAAATGGGGTGGGTTCCACAGGCATATTGGTCCCCTCCCTTCTGTCTCATCTCTTCTATCTTCCAGGACATGTAGCAGTTCAACTTGGGACCATTACTCTGTCCTCCATCATCTTTAGTTCCTTGCACTTCCACCTGTCACTATGCTCAGAAAAAATGAAGGCTCCTCTTCATGACCCAGTCATCTAGGAAAGGGCAAGGTTGTCACAAAATGTCATCAGAATCCTCATCCTCATCTAGCCATTGTCTCCCAACCTGTGGCCCTTCCTAAATATGCTGATGTACTTTTTGACAAACTAGCCACTGAACAACTTGGTATCTTCATCAGCTCTGTTCAACAGGTAGAAAACTTGGAGGGCTTGGGTTCGGATGTCTGCTTTCTGAAGCACTGCCTCTTCTGTTGTGTCCCTCTGGTTGAGAAGAAAGGCTAGAATATGATGCGGGTAGTTAGTGTGCAGCTACTGAAAGCAGGAACATCCACAGGGCCTCTTGTCCTCTGACTCAACCCTCCCAGGAGATCAAACGCAGCCCTCTGGAGGGTCATGAGGCCTGCTGCACATGAGACGATGCATTTTCTACGTTTATAGGCATGGTAACTACCTTCTTGAGACTCTGTTTCCTGATCTGTTTGGGTGGGCAAAGCTTTCCGTGGCGTTTTCATTGATGTCCGCATCAGAAGGAAGACCGAAAGAATGTGCAGTAGAGACCAAGGTGTCTATAATACTTCCACCATATGAACAAGCAACTGGATCACTCTCTAGTTCTCTGTTCCAACTTTCTCTGCATGGTCTAGTGGAAAGGAGTAGCCTGGAGTCCCGTTCCAGGAATCTTGATATGGCTTGAGGGTTCAGGCAGGGCTATAGGCCTAGATGCAAAACTGTTCCAAGCAGCAACCTGTGTACGCATTTCCTTCAGTTACATTGGGGGAACTTTACCGCACTCAGTACAGGAGCAGTAGTAAGAGGTGGTACCAAGAAAGCACCTGCTGTGTAGACTTACAGTTGATGCATCTGCTGTGTTGGATACCTCTGGATCCCCTGTGGATCCAAGCATCACTCCCACCTTTCTAGAGACTTTGACTTGTGTCATATGATAATACCTTTTCTTGAACAGCTCCTCTTCAATGAACCTTAAGAGAGACATTGTCTGGGGCTTGTAAAGGCTCTGCAGTCCCCTGGTGACCCTGCTCAATTGCCCCTTATTCCTCCACCAATCCAGGATTCTCATTCAGACTCTTTTGTTTTGGCTCCCTTCCAAATCTCATTTTCTTTAGCAGAGCACATTGCCTCACCTCCTATGTCTGGCCATGAATAGTATCTGACAGGGGTCCGCATTCATGCTTTCGCTTTCGGTGTCCGACATCTGGGAGACAATTCAATTTCTTCATGTCTTTCTTTAGCGCCACACTACAGAAAGGATATGGGTGCGATTATAGTCATTGTGCTAATTTCAAAGTAGTAGTGGGTGTAAATGATACAGCACTACATTTGCAACAACTGTAATGCGACTTGAAAACACCTGTAGTTCCTATTGATGGCAAAGTCACAGAGACAACTACATTTCAGTTAGAGGTTAGAGAACATTGTGACCATTTTCTTCAGCATAGTGAATTATTTAACATGGAATTTCTAGCCATGGTCTTTGTTATTCCAACCAAACATCTTCCTTATGGATCTCAGTCAGGGTAGAGACCAAGGGACCATGTGTGGTGAGATGCTGATATGATTCAGTTAAGAGTGATTGCTGATTGTGACTGTCATCTTGTTGGGTATAAAATGAACCATCTCATAAGAAGAGGGTGGAGGAGGATCTTATTAACCTCTGCTAATTGAAAAGAGCCAGAAATGAGTCCTTTGAACCTTGAGATCCCTGTGTATTGAAACTCCTTGATCCAGGAGGGGCAGTCAATGAGTGACAGAGGAGTGATACAGCAGAATCAAGAGTCAAAGAATGAGACATGTCAGTTGACTTCCCAGCCCATGGAGGAAATCAAGCTGATTGCCGTTGGTTGCCTAGTGGAATGAGATTCCTCCAAGCATATAATTAGAGGAGCTAGGTTTACTGATTCACAGAGCTAGAGTTGAGTGTCTTGAAACTGAGGCTTACAGTGGAGTGGCATGCACTTTTGCATTTATTGTCATCCCTAAAGAATTTTGTCACATTGCATGAGCAGGGTAGAGGTCAAGGGACCATGTAGCTGAAAGATCAAAGACCAGAGAGAGGCCTGCCTGCATGCAGTCACTGCTAAATAATTGTATCCTGAGCGTTTGTAGCTTGTTAACAAATCCCATAATCTTGAATGTTGTCTGTGAGCTCTGTGTGGTCATGATAGGAAGTGGCCAGCACAGGGGCTAGAGAGTGCTGTGGGAGGGATGACTGATATTCGAAATGACAAGGACAGCTGGAGGGTGGAGGCATGTCAGACTCCAGCCTCCTAGAAGCCGGCTTATAGTAGGTGATGCGGATGGCGGTGATTTTCCTTCCCCTCTGTGAAGCCACCAGAGAAGGATGAAACTTTCTACTTCCATAAAGATGTACAGTCTCAGAAATGAGCAGGGGCAGTTCTACTTTGTCCCACAGCTTTGCCTTCAGTTGGAATTGACAGGATGGCAGTGAGTTGTGAAGCCAGAGGAGCCCTGGTGGTGTAGTGGGTAATATTTTGGGCTGCTAAACACAAGATCAGCAGTTCAAACCCACCAGCTAGTCCAAGGGAAAATCATGAGGCTTTTTACTCCTATGAAGATTTATAGCCTTGAAGTAGAGAGAGCAGAATAAAGGTCGAACATGATAGTGGGACAGGAGGAAAGTAAAAGGAAATAGAGGAAAGAACTAGCAGTCAAAAGACATGTATAGAGGTATAAACATAGGCATGTATGTGTATAAATTTATTACTATATAGCGATAGGCATATAGGTCTATATACATATATTTATAGGTTAAGTATTAGGGTAGCAGACAGACACCAGGCCTCTACCCAAGTCCTCCCTGAATGCAAGAACACTTTGTCCTAATCACCTGGCATTCTGTGATGCTCACCTTTCCAACATGATTGATGAAGACAAAATGGGGGTATAAGCTAATGTGGTGAAGAAAATTATGGTGCTATTACAAGATATAGCATTGGGGTCTTAAAGGCTTGAAGTTAAACAAGCAGCCATCTATCAGGGAATCAACAAAGCCACATGGAAGAAGCACAACAGCCTGTTTGATCACAAGGTGTTGATGGGAATAGGTATCTGTCCTCAGAAGACCCAAAATAAACAACTATTTCTATGTGAATGAGGGGAGTTGGAATGCAGATTCAAAGCCCATCTCTAGACAATTGGACATCCCCTTACAGAAGGGTCACAAGGAAGGGACAGGCCAGCCAGGGTGCACTATAGCACCAACAAAATATACAACATTCCTTTAAATCTTTAATGCTTCCTCCCCGCACTGTCATGACCCCAGTTCTACCTTACAAATCTGGCTAGACCAGAGACTGTACACCGGTACAGATAAGAGCTCTGAACACACAGAATCCAGGACAGATAAATCGCTCAGGTACAAAAATAAAAGTAGCGATACCATGAGGGCAGGGGGAAGTTGGGAGAGAAGGGGAGAAAGGAAGAATTGTTCACAATGATGGACATACAACTGTCCCCTGACCCACCCAGCAGGATGAACAACAGAAACATGGGTGAAGGGAGACAGTGATGGTATAAAATGTGAAGATGAAAATAATTTGTAAGTTATCAAGGATTCAAGAGGGTAGGAGTGATGGGGTGGGGAGGAAGCAGTCTAAAAAGAAGCTGATACCAAGGGCTCAAGTAGAAAGAAAATGTTTGGAAATGATGATGGCAACATATGTACAAATGTGCTTGGTACAATTGATGTATGGATTGTTATAAGAGCTGTAAGAGCCCTCAATAAAATGATTTATTAAAATTTAAGAAAATAATATAAATAAAATATTTACATCCTCAGAAATAGAGAGAAGTTCTACAGGGTTGCTATGGTTGGAATCAACTTGATGGCAATGAGTTGACACTTGAGTTGTGAAGCCAGAGAACTGACACATCACTTCTTAAAAATTCCCATGAAAGCCATTCTTGGTGGGGGTCTTTGAATTCCAGCTTACCCTCCTTAGTCGGGCTCTACCACTTTCCCATTCCATCTCTTGCCACCCTTCCTCATGGCCTCTGCCCCAGCAGAGGACTTCTGGCACTGCCTCCTTGAACATGTGAAACTCTTGCTATGCCAAAGTCTTTATACCTTTTTCCCTACTGCGTAGATGTTTGTCCCACTCTTCACATCTCAGTTCAAATGTCACTTCTTCATAGTGACCTTTTCTGATGTTTCAGGCCAGATCAGATCTTTCCTGTTATCCTTGCTGTGAAATATAGTTCCTTGATTTGATGATAATACTTAGCACAATTTTTAATTAGTCACAAAACAAATAAAACACAATCACACATCTACCCACACAAACTTTCAGCATAAAGGGGATAGGTCCGCATCTGGTTTGTTCTTCACAGTAAACCCAGAGCATGGCAGTGTTTGTCACCCTGGAGGAGACCAGTAAATTAATGATTGTAAATGAATGACTCACAGGCTGACAGATTGTCTAATTCATCTTTGTTTGCCAGTGCTTAGGGCCATGCTTGGTAGATAGTCTGCTCATCTAATGAGAACCAAATGAATTCAAGGCTACCTGATGGGGCAGAAGTTTTTCAGAAGACAGTGATGGAGCTATCAGGGCCTAGCCTAGCCCTGGACCATCTCCCAGAGTTCAACTGCTTAATTCCCTTAATGTTTCTTTTTCTTTTTAAAATTAGGTCTCCTTTTCTATCTGTTGAAAGTGCCTGATTTAGGGGGAAGTTTTGAGCATCTGTCAGATGTAAAAACACATTCTTGGAGCCATCTTGGTGACAGAAACATCTCTCAGTGGGTTTGGCCTCTTGAGGAACTGCAGCTGGGCTGCCATGCAGTGCCCATTGGACAATGCACAAGCGTCACCCAACAACTTCCTTATAGTTTTTATTCTCCTGTCATCGTGCCATTGGCACATCTTTGCTGTGTCGTTTAGTAAGAATCACTTACTGCTCTCTGGGTGGGGCAAAGAGCCCTGAACTGCTCACTACGCTGTCAATAATTTTGCACCAACGAGATGCTCTGTGGGAAAAAAATTAGGCTGTCTGTTCATGGAAAGATATAAAGTCTTGGAAATCCCAAAGGGGCAGTTCTACTCAGACCTACAGAGTCGCTATGAGTTAGAATGTACTCCATGGCGATGAGTTTGTTAGTGTATCTTACAGTTGCGGCAAAAAGCACTCGGCTGTTAATGGAAAGTGTGAATTGAGTCCATCCAGAGACTCCTGGGGAGAAAGGGCTGCTGATCTACTTTTAAAAGAAGCTGCCAAAGCAAACCCTATGGAGCACAGGCCTACTTCGACACTCAATGGAGCCACCAGGACTTGAGGTTGACTTGGTAGCTTTTTGGCTTGGACAATGAGGCAAGGTGTTAGCAAATTTCATTGAGAACTTAGGAGACTGTCAGGGTAAAGAGGTAGATGAAAGATCTAATTCACCTCTTCCATGATAACATCTTTCTGCCAGGGACAGGAGTTTGTCCTGCTGCTTGCTAGTGGCATGAACATGATTGAGTCCTGACTTTTCCCTTCCAAGAAAAAAGTAATGATAGTGAAATTGAGACAGAAATCTAATATTCATGAAGTACTGATTACCCACAAATAGGATAGTGTCTTAAAGTATATGGTGTCAGTTTTGCAAGGGGTTGAGATAAATATGTATGTTTATGTGCCCAAACACCATAAAGTCTACTTACTGAATAATTCCACACGAAGATCAGAAATAGAGCCTGCCACAGCCCATTCGTCATCAGGAATGGAGCTTGGGTGAGTTGTGATTATTCAAGATAATTACACATGGCATGCAACATTCATGAAACCCAGCAGACATCCTTGCCAACTAGGAATAGGGAAGGGCTTTGCTTTGAAGCATGGCAAATCCCCCAATTATTATTTCACTTTTTGTAGTTCACGTTTGAGCCACTTTTCATAGGTGCTAATTAAGGTGTTCAGAGTACCTTCTGAGGGATGATTGGGAGTACTGCTGGAATGAAAAGTTTTCCACCCAAGTGGCAAATGTACTAAATATTGTTCAATAAAACATTGCAACCTGGGAGTCAGTTAACACTCAAAATTAGCTAGCTTTGAGCTTCTCATCTTACTTAGCTCTTTTGCACCAAGCAAATACTCACATCTTGAACAAATCTTCCAGACTCAAATATTTTCCCCTAGTGAAACCAAAGGTATTCTACCCGTCTTTTCCATTAATTAAAATTAAATCTTCTATGACTGATGGGGAATTCAATCCACAAACATTGGATGAATTTTCTCTTCAGACACATGTGTGTGATATTTTTTAAAGCAGCCATCTCATCTGTTCTCAAACACTTTCCTTTGTGTGCTTTCGGCCAAGGGCAAGGAGATTCGTAGTTCCATTCTGAGCCCCACAAACCAATCTGGAAACTGGTAATGTTTAGATTCTTTCACTATTGCTGAAAACGAGCACGTTAAATTTGCAGAAATTGAAGGCGAAAACACCTCTCTATCACCCAAGCCCTGCTACCTACAGTCCAGCAGGGAACTGAAGTGGCCGGGCCATTCCAATTTAATCCCTTCTCACAGACTCCAAAATATCTCTCCCTTCTATCCTCCACAGAGCTGCTAGATGGAATTCTTTCTTTCTTTTTAAAAAAGTTTTTTTTTAAAGAAAGCTTTTGCTGTGTCATTTTCCCTGCTTAAAATAAAATCCTTCCAAGAGACTGAAGTCTAAAAGTTAGCAACCCTTTCTTTATGTTCCTCTGGAAAATCCCAGTGCTTTCCTCTACTGAAATAGGCCCAGGACCTTGAACTTTCATGGTTCTGCTAAGATCCCCTCACTGACAGGAGTGGAAGGCCACTGCATCTGTCCAGTCCTAGAGGGTCCGCCCCATGGATGGAGCCCTGCTATGGAATTCATCCCTTCTTTATTGTAGTACCTTCCATTCAAAGACCACCAGAGACAACCACCACGGATACTGGGTTGTTGTCGGCTGCCTTCAGGTTGCCCGGCTCTGGTGACCTTGGGTACAACAAAGAAATGCTGCTCAGTCTGCTATCATGTCCAGGTCATTGCTGTAGTTCTTTTGCTAATCCCCTCACAGGGAGTCTGCCCCTCTCCACACTGCCTCTGCTTTATCAGATGTGATACCTGATCCATGCAGCAATGGATCCATCTTAAAGGGTACTGGCTGTGCTCTGTGGGGGGTCCCCCTACAGCTCTCCCTCCAGGTTCCAGCATATGCTTCCTCTTCTCGTCTCTGTACTCTCTTACTGCCGTCCTACCATCTGTCCTTACTTATGTTGGCTTATATAGGGTTCTCGCAGGAGCGGATGACCTTTACTTTCTCCAGAAGAGTGGCTGGTGCGTTTGATCCAGCTACTAATGCTTATGTCTCTTAAATTCTCCTTGAGAACCTCATCTGCTTCCTGTCTGATTCCAGGTTGTACCAGCATGGATGGAAGTGATCAGGGTTTCAGGGAGGAGAAGCCACTGAATTGAGGTCTTGCTGCCAGGAAGCAGGGATGCTAGGGCTGGAGTCTCGATTCTTAGTTCTGTGACCTTTTCTCTGAACCTCTGATTTAGAGTTGGGTCAGTGTACCTAGCAATCAGGATGGTTTCTCGATCAGTGTTTTCAAACTATGGTGTCACGAAATTGATTAAGAAGGTCTTGAGCCATGGTAAAAAGAAAACAGGACAGAAACTATTTGCAGTCGTCCCACACAATAATGATAAGTATTGTTTCATTATACATTGGCTTTAGTGGTGTGATTTGCGTAGGACTGAATATGAAATGCCACAGTCAAATAAATTTGAAAGCAATTTAAAAAATCATTTTATTGGGGGCTCATACAACTCTTATCACTGTCCATACATACCTCAATTGTGTCAAGCACATTTGTACATTCGTTGCCCTCATCATTCTCAAAATATTTGCTCTCCACTTAAACCCTTGGTATCAGCTCCTCATTTTCCCCATTCCCTCACCGCTCCCCCCTCATAAACCCTTGATAATTTATAAAATAATTATTATTTTGTCATGTCTTACACTCTCCAACGTCTCCCTTCACCCACTTTTCTGTTGTCTATCCCTCAGGGAGGAGGTTATATGTAGATCTGTGTTATCGGTTCCCCCTTTCCACACTAGCCTCCCAGTATCGCCACTCTCAGCACTGGTCCTGAAGGGATCATCTGTCCTGGGAAGTAATTGTTTTAAAGAGAGCAGTGAACCCTCTCAGGATGCAAGTTGGAAATGAGCTTGAGACTTCACAGGGGCCGGCCCAAGGGTAGTCGAAAACATCTCAACCTGTGGGTCATGAAAAATTTGGCAACAATATAAAGTTTCTGAATGCACCATGACCAAAACTTAATCCAAAATCAAATATGCAATGGATCTGAGCTGTTTTAGGCAGTGTTTATCCATATTGCATTGCTGTAGCCTTGGTTCTGAACACACAGCACGTTCACTTTGCATGTTTTGTGCCCTCACGCCAGGCAATGCCACCGAGTGCTGCTATAAGCACCTCGACTCAGAGTTGAGACAGTTTTGTGTTGTGGATTGCACGGTTTCTTGCAGAGACATAATAGTTTAATAAGAGAAAGTAAAGACTTTTAATATTTTTCTACTGTCATTCCTCAGCATATAAATATCAAATTAGTAGAGTATATCCCTGGATTGTATCGTGCTGAAATGCAGCATCCTCTTTATATTCAGTTCTCAAAAATCACTTTGACAGAGGAGGCCTCACTTCAGCTGGGGTCAGATTTTCAAGATTGGGCGAGTGGGAGATGACCTTTAATTGCTGACAAACAAAATTATGCTAAGGTCACCCAAAACGAACAGACACTCCTACCAGAAAGATAAGTGATGCTGAAGGGAAAGTCAAGTCAAGATAGGGGAAAAGGGTATGCACATTTTGGAGTAGGCAAGTGCATGTCTGTTGGTAAGAAAGTATTATCAATATTTATCTATATTTTAAGATAAAAATATTTTTATTATGGATAAGTGACTAAATTTAGACGGATGATGTAAAAATAGTGATGATACGGCAGCTAAGTCTTCACTAGTAGGTTGAGTGCAGCTACATTAACAAGAGAAAGGAAACAGGTGGCAGCCTTTTTGCAATATGAATTTACTTCTAATGATGGTGATGGTGTGGAGAAGCCTCTTTGTTTAATTTGTAGTGAAATTTTATCTGTGGAGAGCATGAAACCAGCAAAATGAAAATGACCTTTTAATAGCAATTATGCAGGATACTACAATAAACCAAAGGAATATTTTAAATGCCTTCAAAATTAAAGAAAAATAATTTATTGAAAATTTTGTTAATGTTAATGGAAACTCTTTACTTTCATCTAATGGAACTTCTTATTTAATTGCTATTTAAAAAAACTATGTGATAGAAGAAAATATTGTGTTACCTGCTGTAATTAAAATGTCAGAAATAGTTCATGGGATAAAGTATGGGAAGAAACTCATGAAATTCCTTTATTGAATGATACTATTTCCAAAAGGATTTCTGAAATTAGTAATGACCAATTGCATCAGCTTCTTATCAGGCTTAAGGGAAGCCAAAAGTTTGCAATTCAGTTAGATGAAACAACTAATATAGCACAGCTATTACTTTATGTAAGATATGTCTCTGAAGGAAGCATACATGAAGAATTACTGTCTGGCTGCCCTTTGAAAGGGCACACAAGGAAAGAATATATATAAATATATCTTAAAGTCAAGGAATTCTTCACAAATAAAGGGTTTACATTGGAAAAATTACATGGGTGTCTGTACAGTGCTGAAGCACGATGCATGAGAATGTTGGACGTGTAGCAACAGTTAAAGGTCGTGGCATTGAGCATACCACTTTTACTCACCACATGATCCAACAGGAGGCTTTTGAAATAAAAATTAATCACCAGACTTAGATGTTGTACTTCAAGCTACTATCAAAATTATTAACTTCATTAAGTATCCTTAATGGTTGTTTGTTTTTAAACTTATGCAAAGCCGTGGACTCCAATTACAAGTCTTCTTACTGCATGCAGAAGTAAGGTGGCTCTCAAGAGGGCAAAGGTTAAACAGATTAGAGAAACTATATTTTTGACGGAGCATAAATAAGAAATTTGTTAAATTTTTCATAATGAATTATGACTTTCAAAACTATGTTATCTGTCCATTATTTTTGAAGAACTCAATGACATGTTTCCTTCTTTTCTTTTCTTTTTTTTGCTTGCTGAAACTTTTATCAACTCAGTGAGGTCACGTTATCACTCGCTGGTCAGAAGTTCTGATTGGCTGTTGATGACATCATAGGAAGCGTTGGGACAGTGACTTTATTTACACTCAGATATGGATGTCAGTTGTTAATTTGGAAAGGGGGATATGAACGGTTACTTTTGTCGGTACAGTCTGGCAGACAAAATGACGGTGGCAACAGGACGTGTCTGCAGCACAGGGGCCATGGAGACGGAAAGCTCTGGAATCACCTAGGGGAGAAAGGCCATGAGCGCCTCGGTTTCTGGGGAGGGAATCCTGGTGCCTTGGAGGCTGAGCCCATGGGTTTCAAGGCTGAACGAGGGCACCCCCCTCTCTGTCTCTCTCACCCTCTGGGGTCTGCAATGCTAGCTTGAGAGGGTTTTCTTCTCTCACCGAATGGACCCCAGTTCCGGGGTCCCAGAGGCAGAAGGGAGGCCTGCGGGAAGGCTCAGCACAGGTGACTGGGCTGGTCAGCAGAGGGCTGGACAGGGGCCCCGTGGACTCCTTGTGTCAGCAGCTGCCCAGAGCGGACTCCAGGGGACGCTACTACACGTTCTGCTCCACCGCCTGTTTTGCCGCCTCCGCCTCGCCCTCCCCAGTGCCGCTGCCGCCATTTTGTGTCCCGGCCCGGGACTCCGCGCTGCGCATGCGCTGGTCCTGCCTCTGAGAGGCCTCGCCTCGGCAGCGGCGCCATCTTGAGGGTTGATATGTTTCTTTGAGGAAAAAAGTATAACATGTTTATGTTAAAGGATAAAAATTGAAAATTTGACAAGGAGAGTTTGCATTTAGAAGAATAAGGTGGAAAACAGTTCTTCAGAAATGTTTACAGCTACAGATTATTTTAAAATTGAAAATAACCTTCCCAAATATTTAATTGTAAGTTACAATTGATCATCAGAAGTCCCTGGAGATACAGTTTCAGAAATACTTCACTTCAAATTTTGATTAAAAAAAATTGGGTTCGTTACCCATACTCAGTTGAAATAATAGTAAAAAATGCCAATCATCGGTCATTAAAAGTTCATGAAGAATTTTCCAAATTATTAAGTGACACAGGTTTGAAACTTGAGTTCCCAAAAAGAATTGTTAAATAAATTCTGACTTGTGACTAGAACAGAATTTCTAACAATTTTTGAAATAGCCCTAAACAAACTTCTCCAATTTTGTACTACATATATTCTTCTCAGCATTGATGATTATAAAATCAAAATATTGCTAAACTCTGAAAAGCGTTAGAGTTGCTCTGCGTCCTGCAATATCAAATAATCCACCAAGGTTAAATTCCTTATGTAAAAATAAATAAACACATACATCTCATTACTATGCAAATTTTAGTCTTAATAAATGGTAAGATATGTATACCAAAGAATGCTTTAAAATAAATTTCTTTCTGACTTATTATTAACTAAGTGTATTGCTGTGATGCTGAAAGCTATGTGACTGATTGATTTCAAAGACCTGCAGGGTCACCCAAAGTGAACAGGTTTCAGCAGAATTTCCAGACCAAGAACAAACAACATAGAAGGGCTCGTTTCCCCACGTCAGAGGAAGGAGCCACTGAAAATCTAGTACACAGCTTAGAAACATTGTCAGAGAGTGAAGGCCTAATGAATGGAAGCAGAGCATTATGGGAGATTGTTGGGGGATGTGTCCCGCAGGTCAGAGGCACTAGAAAGGTCACTGAGGAAGAGCTGCTTTCGCAGAGTCATTTTCCAGGACGACCTCGGTTGAGTAAAGGCTGTGCGAGTGTAGTCTTCAGGATCTTCATTTCCTGTTAAGGCATGACTCAGGTTAAGGAGAAACAGGTGTAAACATTTGCAAATGATCAGAACTTGAAATGTGTGAAGTTAAGGGAAATTGGAGGTGGTCAAAAATTGAATGTAAGGATAATGGCCGATATGCTGGGCAGTAGTTAGCTGAAGTGGATGGGTGGGTATTCTCCATTTTAAATCAGAAAAGTGTGTGGTTTACTATGTCAGGAATAATACAATCAAGAGGAATAGTGTGACATTCATCGTCAAAAAGGACATGCAAAATCCATCATGAAGTACAATGGTATCTGTGATAGAATTTTATCTATCCACCTTCAGAAAATCCAATAAATACAACTATTATTCAAATTTATGCACCAACCACAAAAGTAAGTGATGAAGAAACTAAAGAATTCTACCAATGGCTTCAGTCAGAAAATGATCAAACATACAATCTAGATGCATTGATAATTATTGGTGATTGGAATGCAAAATATAGAAACAAAATGGAAGGAACATTACATTAGTTGGAAAAGATGGACTTGGAAATCACATGATAGAATTTTGCAAAAGCAACAACTTGCTCATAGCAAATACCTCTATTCAACAACACAAAAGGTGACTATACACATGTACTTCCACAGATGGAGTACATAGAAATCAAATTAACTACATCTGTGAGAAGAGATGATGGAGAGTTCAATATCAGCAGCTAAAACCAGGCTAGGGGCTGACTTTGGAACATACCATCAATTGATCGTATGTAAGTTCAGGATAAAGCTGAAGAAAATTAAAACAAAACCATGGATCCAACATACAACCTTTAGTCTATCCCGCCTGAATTTTGAGAACATCTCAAGAACAGATTTACTACATTGAACAATAATGACAGAGACCTGGATGAACTGTGGGAGGACAACAAGACGGTCATCCATGAAGAAAGCAAAGGGTCATTAAAAAGACAAGAATTAAAGCAAAGATCAGAGTGGATGTCAGAAGACTCTGAAACTTGTTTTTAATCATAGAATATCTGAAGCAAATGGAAGAAAGAATGAAGTCAAGGAACTGAACATAAAATTTCAAAGGGTAGCTTGGGCAGACAGATATAAATAGTATAATAAAGGGTACAAGACCTAGGATTAGAAAACCAAAAGGGAAGAATATTCTTAGCATATCTTAAACTGAAAGGATTCAAGAAAAAAATTTAAACCTCAAATTGCAATGTTGAAAGATTCTATGGATAAAATATTGAACAATGTGGAATGGATGTGGGTATTAAAAGAGGATGGAAAAATGCACCAGAGACACTGTACCCCAAAGAACTAGTCAACCTTCTATCATTTTCAGGAGGTAGCATACGAGTAAGAACCAATGGTGCTAAAGGAAGAAGTTCAAGCTGCACTGAAAGTATTAGTCAAAAACAGGCTCCAGGAATTGATGGAATACCAATCCAAATGTTTCATTAAGTTGATTAAAAACTTGAATCCCTCATTCATCTATGCCAGAAAATTGGGAAGATAGATACTTGGCCAACTGAATGGAAGAGATCCATATCTGTGCCCATTTCAAAGAAAGGAGACCCAGTAGAATGCTCAAATTATAAAACAATATCACTGATATCACATGGCGGTAAAATGTTGCTGAAGATCAGCCAACAATGGTTACAGTAGTACATTACAGGGAGCTACCAGAGATTCAGTCTGGATTCATAAAAGGACATGGAACAAGGGATATCACTGCTGGTATCATTTGGACCTTGGCCCAAAGCAGATAATACCCACAAAATGTCTACTTAGGTTTCGTTGATTATGCCAAGGCATTTCACTGAGTGTTGACGAGTTCTTTTTGTTACAGTGAATCTGTGTATTCTTTCCCGCTTATTTGGATGCTTCCTCATCATTCAATATTTGGTTCATAGAACTGTGAAAGAAAAGGGAGGATTACTTGAAGTACTTGCTGATGAAGACCAAGGATTACAGTCTTTGGTATGGATTATAACTCAATGTAAAAACAACCAAAAGCCTTACAGCTGGATCAATAGGTAACAGCATCCTAAATGGAGAAAAGGTTGAAGCTGTCAAGGATTTTGGCTTGCTTGGATCTACAATCAATGTTCCTGGGAGCAGCAGTCAAAAATATATCAAAAGAAGACTTGCATTAGGTAAATCTACTGCACAAGACTTATTTAGAGTACTGAAAAGCAAGAATGTTACTTTGAAGAACAAGGTGCAGGTGACCCAAGCCATGGTATTTTCAATCGCCTCATATACATATGAAAGTTGGAAAAGAAAACAGGAGAACCAATGCATTTGA
The DNA here is from genome assembly GCF_050624435.1 of Tenrec ecaudatus. Classification (NCBI taxonomy): domain Eukaryota; kingdom Metazoa; phylum Chordata; class Mammalia; order Afrosoricida; family Tenrecidae; genus Tenrec; species Tenrec ecaudatus. The sequence goes on along the minus strand of NC_134544.1, from coordinate 75,280,702 downwards.
ATTTTGATGCTGAAGAAGACTATGGAAAATACTACCGACTACTAAATTGGCAAACAGGTCTGTGTTGGAAGAAGTAAGGCCAGAGTGTTCCTTAGAGGCAAGATTGAGAGACTTCCTTCTACATACTTTGGCCATGTTGTCAGGAGAAACCAGATCCTGGAGGAGGCCATCATGTTTGGTCAAGCAGCAGGCCAATGAAGAAGAAGTCCCTCAAGGAGATGGATTGACAGCATAGTTGCAACAATGGGCTCAAGCACAGGAACACTTGTGAGGATGATGCAGGACTGGGCAATGGTTCACTCCGTTGTGCTTGGGGTCACTATGAGTTGGAACCAATTTCATGGCACACAATAACAACTACTACTACAAGCGTTTGATTTGTCTACCTGTTTTATGTACCTATATACCTGAGATTGAAGAAAATTTGCTCAGGCAAGAAGGGGTGGAGAGTGGAAAATGTTTAAGAAGTTCTGCTAGGGACCAGCACTTATTGATACCTTCCAGTGGCAAGAGCAACCTGCAGGCAAGCTCACCACTTGGACCCATCATCTTAGTCTAAGCAACAGACTATGGCTCTGTGTTCTGGAGACTTGCTTTGGGAAATGCTGCTTCTAGGTGAATGAATTGGAAAAAAATGGGACAATCACCTTTGGGTAACCCTGTTTAGACACAAGGAACCTTGGCTGTACAGTGGATTAAATATATGGCTGTCCATCACAAGATCAATGTTCCAGGAGAGAATGATGAGGTTATTTGCTCCTATGTAGATTTATGGTCTCAGAAACCTTATAGAGCAGTTCTACTATGCCATACAGGATTGCTATGAATCATAATTGATGATGGCAGTGGTTTTTTTTTTATTGTGGAGGGGAGCACATTTTTTGTATGCTTTTGTCAGTAGGCTGGTCAAAAGGAACATTAGTACTTGATACTCACCCTCATGATGAGTGCTTTAGCAATGTGTGGTGAAGAAATTAGATGATGCCAGCTATCAGATAAAATAATGCATGGGATCTTAAAGGCTTGTTTGTAAACAAGCAGCCATTTAAGTAAGATGTCATCTAAGGGCACATGGAAGAAGCACAGCAACATCCATGATTCAAGGATTGCAAATCCAAATCTGAAAGAGGGAATAGATGTATCAGAGCTTAAATTGTGAGATTCTGATGTGCAGAGTTTATGGATGACAGTGGAATTCCAAAATACATTTTCAGGATCTACACGGGGAATAAACCTCCTCCAGTAATTTCTCTAATCATAACTGAGGATGAGAATAACTTGGTTATCAGACAGAGAGACTAGGAGACAAAAGGACTATAGTAGATTAGAATGATAAATCTGACTTTAATGGTTAGAACCTTTCCTCTTGATTTTCTCTCTGATACACTGTAGACTTGATCTGAAAGTTAATATTTTCTCCTCTTTCTTTTTTTCATATTGGGCTTTATCTCTGTTGCCTTTTGACATTGTGGGTAACCTTGACTCATTTTTTGTTTTTCTATGTTTTTTGGTATATGAAATTGAGGATTGATGAACCTACAGAGAAAACTAGAATAAATATCTCTGGGAGGTGCAGTAGGGGAGGTGGTGGGTAGGGATAAAGGGGAACTGATATCAAGGAGTTCAAGAAGGAAGAAAATGTTTTAAAACTGTGGTAGCAATTTTACAGTACTGCTTGATATTATTGAACTATAGAATGGCATGATATCTAGATTCGTTCTTAATAAAATGTTTTTTTTTTAAATCTCATTTTACTGGGGGCTTATACAGCTCTAATCACGATCTATACATACATAGGAGAAGGTGTGTTGGCCCAGCAAGTCCTTCTTGTGGTGAGCTCAGCAGCTGCTGGAACTGCCTTCCATTATACTGGTGTCACAGGCATTTTCTCCTGTGTCCCCAGGTCCACTCCAATCTGTGGAAACTCCCAGATGTTTGCATATATGAACAAATCAATCTTGTACATTGTCCCTGGTCCCTGCTAAGGAGGCAGTATGTTCCAATAGAAAAAGGATGAGCTTTGGCATCAGGCCAACTCACCAGTTATAGCATTTTAATGTTGTCTCCCTTCTTCCAGCTATAGTTGCTTCGTGGGCACAGTGCAAATGACAATATCTTCCTCAGCACTATGGTGGGTATTAAATGATGTAACAGATTCAAAGTTCAAACAGAGTGCCTGACACCTAATTGACGCAGGAGCAAAGTTCTTCGTCTTCCTTCATCTCCTTTTATATATATTTTTCACCCATTTATGATCTATTAGCTGTTTGCATGTCCCCCGCGCCAAGGAGATCACCACCTTCCATGCCAATTCATTCTGTGCCTGAGCGCTCTGTTTCAAATAGGCTACAGTCTGTCTCCTTGTGATCAGTGTTCACTGCTCTCGATTTTGTCCATCTAGGTCTCTTTCATTTCACCTTAAGGAGACTAGACGTTGGGAAAAGGTGAGCAGAGAGTACTTTCCGCCAGACACTTCTCCCCACTCGGATAAGTCTGGCTACTGGATCTGCCTGAGTCTGAGCCCAATTGTTTTCCAGCTTTCTCCTCTTTTAGTGGAACACACAGCAGAGACCTGGTACCATTTTAGGTGAGAGACTTTGCATCATAACATTGCATGTTACTGAGAAATTTAGAACTTATTTGAGAATAATATGAACGGTGACAATTTTTATGTTCAATCTTTTTACCCCCTGAGAGAATGGAAAAATATCCCTAAACATTTACTGAGCACGGGCCTCGGGACTGTAGAGGAATTTGGGGTCTACAAGAACCAGGTAGTGAATATTTCGGTGGGAATGGATGACTAAGGACCTGGAGCAGGGAAGAAGCATTAGGCTAGACCTGGGATTGGCAAGCCTTTGAGATGGAAGAGCTAATCCTGTCCCTGACAAGCACTTAAGAAGAATTCTGGAGACATAAATATATTTTTCTAGACAAATGAAATCCCCATTATCTGAATAATTTTAGATATTTTAGAAATTTTCATTTTACTTCAGAGCTACCTGTATATACTCAAAGCACTGCATATGTCTTTGAGCTGTATTTGCTGATCCTTGGTAGTCCAACAAGCGCATGTTATTAAGTTCTGACGCTTCGTGAACCTATGCACAACAGAGCCAAACACTGTCCAGTACTGTGCCGTCCTCAGAATTGGGTTGGATTTAGTCCATTGAAACAGTCACTTTGTTCATCCATCTCCTCTTTTTCAAGCCCCTCCACTTTAACAAGCTCGATGTCCTTTTCCAAGGAGTGCGCTCGCCTGATAGCATGCCCAAAGTATGTGTGATGAAGTTTTTCCATTCTTGGCTTCTAAGAAGCATGCTAAATATGTCTTCCAAGATAGATGTATTTGTTTTGCTGGCAGTCCCCCGTACTTTTCAATATTTTTTATCAACACCAGAGCTCAAATACATAAATTCTTCCTCAATCTCCCTGATTCTTTACCCAACTTTGACATATACACGAGGTGATTGAAAATACCATGGTTTGGGTCAGGTCCACTTTAGTCTTCAAAGTGATGTTCTTGGCCCTCAACACTTTGATGAGGTCTTGCGCAGCAGATTTACCCAATGCAATATTTTGTATAACATGTGCATGATCATCATTGTGGATGTGAGAAAAATGGACTCCTTGACAATTTTAATCTTTCTCCATCTGTCATGATGTTCCCTATTTTATGTGGATCGTGCTATTCTTGTGAGCATATTGGTGTTCTTTACAGTGAGTTACAACCAATACTGAAGATTTCAATCTTTGGGTGTCATTAGAAATTATTTCAAGTCATCCTTGCTTTTAGCAAGCAAGGTTGTGTCATATGAATATCACAAGTTATTAAATAAGCCTTCCTCTAATCCTGATACCATGTTCCTTTTCACATAGACCAGCTTCTTGTGTTAATTGCTCAGCATATGGATGGAATAAGAACAGTGAAAGGATACAACTCTGATGCACACCTTTTCTGATTTTAAACCATGCAGTATCACCTTGTCCTGTTCAAAGTCTCACTTTGTCCTATCTCTTGGTCTGTGTATAAGTTCCATATGAGTACAATGAAGTGTTCTGTAATTCCCATTCTTTTTAATGATGTTCCCAAGGTCCACCTCCTTCCACTTGTGGTTTCCAGGAAGTGGTGTTGGGACAAAACCTGGATAGTCTCATGGCAAGACCAGATCAGGAATGGAACTGAGTCGGGAGCAGCTTTATTTGCTTGCTCCAGGGAAAGTCTGCCAATGTGACTAAACCTCAGGGGCTTCCTACAAAAGACAAAGGTGAATCCCTCTCTCGTTACCCACTGATCACCTCTGAGCCTCTTGCTCTTGTATCCCTTGTACACACCTCTACCATTAGATGGACAATTCGATAACGTTTGAACACTTTTCTGATGTTCAGGGATAAATTAATAGCTGAGTAAATATTGACTGAAAGATGGTGAGTGGAAGAAAATATCTTTGCCAATTCCAGGTTGTGATGGAAATGAGAGTGTCCCCATGGTGGGTTTGCTGTGTTGTGCCCAGTCCTGAAAGTCTGAGCCAGGGGTTTTAGCATGGCCCCCTTTCAGAACAGATAGGTGGAATTCTTGGACCATGAGTTGTCCATAAAGTATGGCTTTACCAAGGAGATGTCAGCCCTGGAATGAAACAACCCAAGAACCTAGATCTTTGTGAAGGTGTTGGTAAGGGATGCAGCAGAAATCATAAACTTGTCTCAAGGCAAAGGAAGCTTTTCCTTCATGTGTCTGCAGCTGGACGAAGTGTTGCTGGTGCACACCCTCCTTTGTGATTCTTCTTGTTCTTTTTACGAGCTGTTCTGGCCTGTGCTCTCCCGTAAATCTAGAAGCTCTTTGCTGGTGGGGCAATTGTTATATCTCCCCCCAGATCCACATATCTTGTCCATAGTCCGTGGGCAATCCTTGTTTGCCAGATGAGTGGGGCATCTAAAGGCAGGCAGGGTTCACATACTTTTCCTAGACTTTCTAGAAGGACCAGAGCTAAACATCTTGCAGCCTTTTTCATTTCCTCTTTCTTTTCTCTATTTATTTTCCAGGAAACAGGAGAAGAAACACGATAGCATCTACTGACAGCAAATCAAATGCCATCGTGTGTGTTTGGAGGGCAGGCTGTTTCTCATTTGCCTAAATCATAAGTCCCATTGTGCCATGTCCATGTTAGATTTTAGGGAAGCAGATGACATATGTTATGATGCTAAATAAGCTAAAACAGTGCCAGGATGGAGACAGAAGGTGTTTGTTAATTTTTAAATGAAGCACAGCATTCTAGTGACTTATTGTGGTTGGGAAGGAGGGCACCGAGGGCAACAAGGCATGGTTGTGGCAGTGGTCTAGGAATTAAGACAAATTGTTGCTTCTGCAGCAGAGATCAGCTGCCTCTGATCTGTCAGTTACGTGAAGGGAGACTCTGCATTTGGTCAGACAAGTCTTAGTTTCCAGATGGTACCAGTTCCTCCTGAGCCTCTGTGGTTCCCATTGGACTACATAGGCCCAAATCACTTTTAGCTGAGCAACAGCAAATGGTAATGCAGACTTGCCATATGCTCTTTTGCATACACTCTTTAAAAATTGTACTCAATATACATGCATCAAAACATTTGACACTTCCACGCTCTACAAGATTATAATTAAGTGACATTCTGCATGTTGTTCAAATATCATCCTTACCCATTCCAAAATTATGCCATCGCCCATATGGAAGCTCAGTATCATCTCAGGGCTGGCACTTCCCCTCCAGGTCCTACTGTGTTAGGCTGGGTTGTCTAGAGAAAGAAACCAAGGACACTCATATAGGTTTAAGAAAGACTCCACCCAACTTATTTATCTAATTGACATGAAATTATGTAACAACCATACTTACCTTCCTACCTATTCCCGGAAACAATTGATAGGTGTTTGGCTCTATTCATTTTCCTAGTCCAGATATTTCATGTGAGTGGAATTAAACAAAATCTGTCCTTGTTGAAGCTGATTTATTTCACTCAGCATAATGCTTATGAGGTTCATTCCTCTAGTAGCCTGGGTCAGGACTTCATTTCTCTTTATGGCTGAGTAGTATTCCATTGTATATACCGTAGGCAACATGGTTGACTTATCCATTCATCTACTGATGGATATTTAGACTGTTTACACATTTGCGAGATTGGGAATAATGTTGCAAGGGACATCTGTGTATTTGTATCTATTTATGCTCTTGCTTTTAATTGCTTATATCCTTCATTTTCTTTTCTTGTTAGACCCAGTATGATCCCCATTCTGCCCAACCTCTAGCCTCACACCCTCTACTTTGTGTCTGATGTACCAGGATCTCACCAGGAGCCTTAACACCAAGATTCTGAGCCCTGACTGAGCATTCTGATCATCCAGGGAACTGAATATTCTGGAGCACGTAGAGGATGAAGATATAAAAACTCCTTAGGCATAACCAAACAACTGGAGGGAGTGCTTTACTGGGCCTGGGGGCTGGGGATTATAGTTGTAAGGAACACCAAGGTCAATTGTCATAATCTAGACTGTAAAGACAATGTTCGACATCCAGGCTGGTAAGTAGCAGCTGGATCTTAGAAGCTCACAAGTGGCCATCTAGGGGGCAAGTATTGTCACCCTCACTCTGGAGGAAAGAAGAGTGGTGAATGGATCACATGAACATTAGACTTCATGACTTTAAGCTAGATGATCTCTAACTATCAATTCCAACTTCTTTGAAAGGGATCATATCAAAAGGTCCTAAATAGTGAAGCAAAATTCACAGTCATAAAAGAGACCAGGTTTATTGGCTGGATAGGGACTAATGGAACCTCTGAAACTATGGTCCATATTCACTAAGTTTGAAAATGAACCCATACCTGCGGCTCAATATTCAGCCAAAGAATAGATTGGTCTATAATGGGAGCAATAACACAAGTGAGGTACACAAACCTTAAAATAGCAAACCATTTGATCTCAAAAGGGCAGTATTAATCCAAGGACCAAGTCAGAAGGGTAGGAAGGGAGGAGGAATGAAAATAGAAGACACAAGTAGGAAGTGGAATAAGTGATATTATATTGTGGCGATTGCAATAAGTGTCATAAAACACAATGTGTATGAATTGTTGAATAGAAAACTGATGATCTTGGTAAACCTTCACCAATTCACAATAAAAACATTGGGGAGAAAAAAAATCCAAGTACCTAGGCTGCATTCCAGGCCAATAAAATCAGACTCAATGGAGATGAGACAAAATGTCTTTTGGAAAGCTCTCTGGCAATTAAAATGAGCACACAAGGCTGATACCCACCATCTGCAAACTGTGGGGTAGGTGCTTCAGTAATGCCTCGGGGGAGCGCTTGGGTCTGTCAAAGGATGTGAGATGCAGAAGGGGCAAAGGTCATCAAACCTCACGGACAGCTTTACATTGGGGGGCTGTTCCATGAGGAATCTGGGAAGGGTCCACTTGCATGCTGTCTCTGTGCAACAGATCCAAGAGACTCAACACCTTTCAAAAGCTGACAAGCAAGTCAGAGAGACTAGATGTGGGCACTAAGCTGTGAGTTTTCCAGAAGGCACGAGACAGAGCAAGAGCAGTCACAGGAACACAGATTCCTCCGGAAATGCTGTGATCAGCAGAATATGCACCTCTAATTTCATTTCAAACTCACTCGAGCATTCACTCCTTTTTACGGAAACCCAGCTTCTCATTAAAGTAGCCGGTTTAAAATGACAATCTTCTGTTGAGCAAGTCTAAGAAATAACCCTTCTTTATTTTACATGGTATAAAAATTCAGTTTCCTAGGCCGATGGGCTCCAGGGAGAGGTTTTTATGTACTAGATATGGCTTTCAAAGTTCTTCAATTGCCTAAATTAATAATGACTTTTCCTTTGGCTTTTCTGAGGGACAAATTAATTTTAACCTTTTTCTAAGGAAGTGAATCTCTAGCTATCTCATTTGGATAACTTTCTGCCTTCAGAGTAGAATTTGAAATAATCTGCAAGGTCACCCCTTCCACACCCTACCCTAGCAGCCCAGCCTCTCTCTTCCTTCCAGCCTCCAGCCACCGGGGTTTGGTTGGGAAAGGAGATGCAGAAGGGAATCTCTAGGCTTTTCTATCAAAAGGTTGGCCACAACCCCCATTAGACCAAATGTAATTCATTATGGGGGGTTTTGGTTTTATTACATTAACAGTTATCCTTAGGGAAATTACAAACAAACAGAAATAGGAAGATTTTATATTTTATTATGGAATGTACTGCTCATTATATTTTAAAAGACAAAGTGCAAAAAAAAATCTGGCTCCATTTAAAATGTCCTGACTAGCAGAACTTAAAATACACACATCTTAAAGTGAAAGTCTAAATGAATAGATAAAACAAACAACAAACCAGTTTTCTCAGGAAAAGGCATAATAAAGAGCGCGACTACTTTTTGAGCTATTTAAGATGCTCGTGTTACAGGGAAAAGAGTATCGTTGTTGACTTTGAAATGTAGAACCATTTGCTTAATTCAGTGATGGAATCTTTGCTAAAATGGGCAGTTCGGCTGAAGAAAGAAATTGACTTGTAGCATTTTATGAGCAATTTCATCTTTTGAATTCAGAAATGACCAGGGATGCGGACAAGCTTTTTATTCTTTTGAGAACCCTCTAACCAAGAAATCTTTTAAATGATCATTGCACAGTGAATGCCTGGAGGCTCTGAAAAATATTTATTTTGAAATTATTATAAGCTCAAAATGATTCAGCAATGCAAAAGAAGAAGAGAAAAAGCAATGAAATACTAAGCTGTAAACGCTGGAAACTTTTCTGTGCTGAAAATAATTGTACAGAGTTTTTTTAAGTAATAGTGTCCAAAGAGATTTAATGATCTGATTGCTTATGGATATGGAGCTTAAATATATTCCTGATTTTAAATTTGATATTAGAATAGCAAGATTATAGACAATGATACAATGTGACTGGGAGAAGTATTGTTTCATTAAATTATCAAGTTAAGGCTGAAGGAGCCTGGTGGAATGTGTGTGACCATGAGGCCAGCCAGTTGGAATTGCTAGTGGCTCACAGAGAAAGATGCGGTTCTCAGCTCCTGTAAAGATTTACAACCTTGGGAACCTACAGGCATAGTTCTACGTTGTCCTTTCAGGGATCCTCAGACTGTTTAAACGGGGCCAGTTCATTGTCCCTCAGACCCGTTGGAGGGCCAGACTATAGTGTAAAAATAAAACTGTGAACAAATTCCTATGCACACTGCACATACCTTATTTTGAAGTAAAAAACAAAACGGGGCAAAAACACCCAGCACGCTGGATAAATGTCCTCGGAGGGCCATGTGGTCCACGGGCCATAGTTTGAGGACCCCCTTAATTGATGTGTCAGAATCGACTTGACAGTGTTAGGTTTCTGGGGTGGTTGACCTCAGTTCTTGCTTAGCAATGCTGAAAGAATTCACATGGCAGAAGCACTTTTGTAAATCCAAGTGAATTTTATGAAGGAAAGTTTCAGGTATCGCAGTCTCAAAAAGGACCGCTATCTCCGGAAAGCACGCCGGGCTGCATGGCAGGGGTGGCGAAAGTTTGCAGCTGAATATGGTGGTTTCATGGGAGGAATACCTGAGCAGGAGTGCAGAACCAGCTGAGGAGCCACAGCAGGAACCCCCAAGGGCCTCACGCTCCACTTGCAGAGCACATGAAAAAGGGAGGGCAACAAGGAGCCCAGGCCTGCTTCTATCACCTCCCAGCACCACTGGAGGGCATTGGTCGATTTTACTGGCTGATTTAGGCACACTTGTGTGATGTCATATTCTGTGTGACCAGGTGGACCTTCCACCTGGGCCTAGATGACTTGGGTCAGAGCATACTCAGTTCTGAATTTTGCCATAGGTGTCTAATTAGTGTGCCTGATTTATTTCCAACCCCTTTTTTTGTGGCCTGGACAGCTCACTTTCGTTTAGTGTTGGCATTTGGGAAGACAATCCCTAATCTAGCAACCTATCAATAGCAGTAAGTGAATGGAATTAAAACACAACTCATAGCCATAAATTCAATTCTGACTCAGAGCCACCCGAGAGGACAGGGTAGAATTACCCCCTGCGGGTTTCTGAGGCTGGAATTCTTTACGGGAATAGAAAGTCTCATTGTTCTCCCTCCGAGGGCTCCAAAGGACTGACCTTTCAGGGAGATGTCCAGCGGGTGCCAGCAGAGCTCCTTCATTGAAAATCTCTGCTAGTTTCTGAAGGGGGAGGGAAATTTTGAGGAGGCCGTCCTTGGCAGAGATAACTCTCCATTAAAGCCAAAGAGCTTTTCCACATCTCTCTAAAAACAAACTAAAAAAACTAAAGTGACTAGTTCAGATTAATACGCTGTAGGTAGAACCACCTCCCACCCAACAAACCAAACCAAACCAACCAACCAACCAACCAACCAACCAACCAAACAAACAAACAAACAGCCTGTTGCCTTCAAGTCAGTTCTGACTCGTGCTCTCCCCTTGTGATACAGAGTACAATTGTTGCATGAGGTTGTCTAGGCTGTACCCTTTATGAAAGCAGATGACTCCTTCCTTTTGTGGTACAGCTAGGTGGGTTTGAACTGATAACCTTTATATAAGCAGCACTATCCAGTGAACTATGTCAACTAAAGTCTCAAAGCATGTAAAGACTGATCCACAACCCCCACTTCTCTCTTCCTCTGCTGTGATGACCTGGAATCCACCTTTTGATCTGGTGGCACCATATATGTGAAGCAGCCCGAATCACTGAGTGACTGTGCAGGATAAACACCCTGTAGAATTGCCCTTCCAGCGTCAGAATTTGCATGAACAAGAAATAAACTAGATTTTAAGCCACTGAGGTTTCAGGAGTAGCTTCTTTCTGCACAACAGACTAGGCTATCCTGACTGATCATCTCTTCACAGGGTTGTTGTGAAGAGCTACTGGAGCAGCTCAATCCAGGGGAGCTCCCAAAGCTATACCTACACTTTATCTGGGATTGTGAGTTGTAGTACCAAAGTTTTATTTGCCAGGGAGGCACTGAGTAATTTTTTTTTCTTCTGAAAACAGGACAACAGGCAAGTAAGTTTGGGGACATATGTAGCTGGAGCTTAAAGTCCTCTTACTTTGCAGTTTTCTTTGATAAAGATAGACTTGTTCTTAATGAAACCCATGACTGCAGCCAGTCAGTGTCACAAATGATTTCTGAGGAGAGGCCAAACAGCTAAGTCAAGGACCATCCTACCATTCTCTTCAACGCTGTCTCATGCTCTCATCTGCTCTGACGTGTCTGCTCAGGGTCATGTTGAAGCCACTGGGTGGGGCTTACCATTGGCACTGAAAATCATAGTAGGCGATATTAGTGGATTTACATCAAGAAACCTGAATTCTTGGCCATTGCTTGGGGGGTCACAGTTCCCAAGACAATCAGTGTCAAGGGCAAAACAAAATAAAACATGACGAGGCCTCTGGGGCTGGGTTGAGCTGGATGTATAACCAAAGTCCCTTTCTACCAGAACCTTCCCAAGAAGAGATTGCTCTTTTCCATATCTAAACAATTTTGTTTAACACACGTTCTGCTGCGGAACCTTCTGGGAAGCAGAAGAAAAATAATTTGTTTTCTTTTGAATTAAAATGAGTTGGGTCCAAGCCCTGTGTAGTGTGTATTCTTATCATAACATCGAAAGGAGTCTGATTTCACCATTCTTAGCTATTTAAAAAAAAGTTCCAGGCACAGTAATTCAATTTAAAATCAGACACCAGGAGTAGTTCATATTTAATACACTTTATACAGTTATTACAGGTACAAGCGAAGTACTTGTTAACTGCCAGGTTGCTGGCTTGCACCAAGAGCCACTCCACAGGAGGTATTCTGTTTCTGTGAAGATTTACAGCTTTGGAAGCCCACTGAGAGAGCTCTACTCTGTCTTGAGTCTGAAGGTGCTTGATAGCAGTAGTTTTTTGTTTTTATAAAGGTATAAAGCTTTCTAGAACAACAAAAAGTTCCTTTTGGAAGTAAGCCAGAGCTAAAACCACAAGTTACATGCTTTCGTTTTTTTTTTTTTTTCTGTCCTGCTGTTGGCAGCCACCCTTTCAATGGTTCCGCACACTAGCATGGTGAAGTGGTGAACTCTGGGCTCTCACTCCCCTGGCTTCACACTCGGTCTCCCCACTCATCGTGTGGTTTCACCCAACTCGCGGAGCCTCCTGCAGGCTCCTCTCCCTGCTTGTGTAAAAGTGCGAAGGAGACAGACTTCCTCAGAGCTGTGCTTTAGAGAGAATCCTCCTAACATACTCAGCACCGCCTTGAATAGGGCAGCACTACATACATGACAACTACTTTATTATCTTTGATGGTGGTGGTGGGGTTTTTTGTACGGAAAAAAAAGAGCCCTGAATGGTTTATGTAACAAGTAAGGGAATAAATAGATCTTCCTTCATCCACCTTCATCTTTCATTATTCTATCACTCTTGAATTGCAATATTAGAGGCAAAAATGGACAGAATTCCCACCTCTTAACAAAGTTTGTGCACATGTGTATGCATGCATGTGTGTACATGTGAGTGTGCCTGTACAATGGGTGCACACGTGTGTGTGCACATGTGCACTGGAGCCTGGCAGCACAGGGGAGGTGCCTGTCTCTTTTCAGCAGTATCTGAAGGCTGCTGCAGGTGTAATGAGAAGTGATTGATGATCTGTTCAGGGAGCTCCTGGGATGGAGTCAGGGAAGGAGCAGCAAAGAAGATATAGTCATCTCCCCCATATTTAGATGAGGTGACGGAGGTGGGCGGTAGAAGAGCAGCTCCTCAGTAATGAGATCACAGGGGAAAGACCTTGGATGAGGTGCCAGACAGCCCAGCTTTCCCAGAGAGGGTGGGGACTGGGAAGGAGGCTGCATCCTGCCTCAACAGTTACAACTGCTCTGTCACTCTGGGGAGGGAGGCAGATGAGGCAGGGAGCTTCTGAAATCTCTCATCTCCAGACCTTCTAGGTGGCTGTGGGAGGGTGTGAGGACGGCCACACTGGAGGGTCAGGGTGGATCACATTGCAGTGTGGAGCCCGGCCTGGACCCATGTTGTGTAGGGTGACCAAGGAGCTTTGGGGGCAGGGTTCCGGGTGGGGGCTTTGTCTAATAAGACCCACAGCGGCACCCTGTATTGCAATGTTGGCATAAAATGTGCAGAGACTTGAGACAACGTGAAATGAACCATCCACTTCACTTGGAAAGACAGGAGGGCTGAAAATCAGACTGGGAGATCTCGTTTGCTGTATAGTTGTGAGAAGGAGATATTCGTGGCTTCTCTTACACATTAAACTACATTACTCCTCAGGCATAAAGGCAGTGATATGAATGCTTTGATAGCCTAGCATCTGTCAGCTGGGAGGCATAACATAGTCAGAGCTCTTATTAATCACTTGGAGATTAGCTGAGGGGTGGGAGAAGCCAGGCATGACGTTTTCCAGGGCTGCTCAGCCTGCACAGGAGACCTTTACTGAGTTGGACAGAGGTGCTGCCATCTGAAACCTCAGATAGAGTAGTTAGAAAATTGACTGACCTAGTACAAGATCTATTTACATATATTAAAAGATCCTGGGTAATAAAATCTCATATTTGTGCAGCATGCCACATTTGTCAAAGGGCTTTCTCATTTACTGTCTTACTTGGTCCTCAAACGAAGAGGCCTTTGGGCAGGTATTGCTGTTTAATTTTGGACGTGGTAACAGAGCTTTGGCTGGAGTACTGGACTTGGAATCAGACTGTGCAACCCACAGCAGGTCACTTAGCTGCTCTGGATTGGCTTTCTTCCTCTCTGAAGGTCAGGGCTTGGACTAGACCATTTTCCCAGTGGCAGCACTGCTGACATTTTGGGCAACATCATTGCTGTGGGGTCGTCTTGTTCCCTGCACCAGGATTCTAAGCGAGCATCCCTGGTCTCAGTCCACTAGACGACAATGGGACTCTCTTCTGCAGAATGTCTCCAGGCATGGCCAAATGTCCCCTGCAGAGCACGCTGCTGGGCTGGAGCACGGCAGGATAATGCACTCGATGAGCTGTATTTTAAGTTTTCAGGTACTTTACATGTCTGCACAGCGAGACTACATCAACAATTACCCAGCAGTCAATGGGTCATCACTGACCCTCTCTATAATTCCAACTGATGTCATCAAGCACCAACTGAGTTTCTGAGCTTAACCCCCTTCATGGCACAAGTTGTTTAGCACTCAACTAAAAACCAAAAGTTTGGCAGTTCAACCTATCCTGAGGTCCCTAAAAAAAACCTGGTGGTCTGCTTCAGAAGAGTTGCAGCCATGAACACTCCATGGCGTGAAGAGATATAAACCTGCATGTGGATGTGACTCTAGGTATAGCTACAACCAGTAACCATGGAATCAACTACATCATGGAATCAACTTCAACTCCTGGCCCCCTTATGTGTCCGAGCAGAACTATGCTCCCCAGGATCTTGAAAGGCTGCTTTGTCTGAAGTAGATTGACAGGCCTTTCTTTCTAGGTGCCACTGGGTGGACTCAACCTTCCAAGCATGCTATTAAAAGCCAATTCGTTACCTGTGTGCATCACTGAAGACACACAGACATAGGGAGCAATGCTCAAAGTCACACTACAAGTTTGCAGCAGCTAGTCTCTTGCCCTCTCTGGGATTGATAACAAAAGCAGGGCAGGCCAGCCACAAATATTGTGTGGCTAGCAGGGCAAAGCAGTTGGTGACACAATTGCAGATGGAGTTCATCCTTTGGACTCATTCCCCCCCCACCCCCATTTTCAACTGCATGGAATGGGTTCTAACTTTCCAGCACCAGAAAAGCAGACTTTGAGTTTTTTGTTTTATGAAATGTAGGCTGTCCCTGCTTAAGTCTTATATTCAGTCTCTGTTCTTCTCCCTCCTCCTGCACCTCCTCCAGTCATCAACAGTAAGTGGCTGCAGGGCGGTTTCCCAGCAGGGCTGTGCTCTAAGATTCATAATGCTGGGTTTTCCTATAATTCTCCACATTCTTGGGCTTGGAACAATCCAGGCATTACCATATCAAATGCTCATTTTAGGTGGGAAGGGCGGGGACACTGAAAACACCTTATGGGGCTCAATCCTTCTCTGCATGCATGTGAGGGTTTCCAGGAGTTAGAATTTCAACTTAAGTGATTTAGTTTTTGTTTTTCAATCATGTGCCTGGCACCTGCTGGACATTTCTTCTATAGTGTTTTGTTGTTGCTAACCCCATTTCTAAGATCGGAGATATAAGGGTCAGGCACAATAGGCAGTTTAATTGACTAATTCTGGGGTGTGAATCTGCTTCTTTCTGGTTCCCCATTGCCCTGAGTCATTTTAAATGGAGGTGTTGTGAAGGGTGTGGGTTCAGCAGCCACACACTGCCTCATCTCGCCTCCTGGTCGATGGGTATGTAGCCTTACGTGAGTTGTTTAGTCTCCTACCAAGCTTGTGTGATCACTACTTTTATTAGCTTCATTTTACCGAGGCTATGAGAGGTCAGGCGAGTGAAGGCTTACAGATTGCCTGGCATATAATATACAAATGATAGTCAAGATATATAACTAAGTGTGTCTCTGTTCTTGGTTCTGTCAGTACCTGGTGTGGCCACAAAGAAGAAACCTGGTTTCCTGCTATTTTGAGCATCTAGTGTGAATGTCAGGAGATAAGTCACATGCTAATGAACCCTGGTGGTGTAGTGGTTAAACACCATGGTGCCTGGCTATCAAAAGATATAGTGTTTGGGGTCTTAAAGGCTGGAAGATAAACAAGGGGCCATCTAGCTAAGAAACAACAAAGCCCACATGGAAGAAGCACAGCAGCCTACCCTGCCATGAGCGCTGAAGACAAAGCGGTACATAAGCAAATGCAGGCATGTTTTCTTGATGTGCACCCTTATACATACGAGTTTCTATGGATTTGTTTCCCTAATGCACCCAGACTAACATAAGCAGTGTGGAAAGCATTTAAGAAGCCTAGACAAGGGCAGGGCAGGATATTTGGAGGGACTGGATCCAGAATTACAGAGGAAGGAGCCCTGGTGGCGAAACAGGCTGCTAGCTCCCTGTCCGAAGGGGAACAATGAGATTGCTGTCTCCCATGAAGATTTACAGTCTTGAAAACTCCATATAGGGTCACTGTGGTTGGAATCCGCTTGATGGAAGTGGCCTTTTGGGATTGAAGGTGGAAGCCACCAATGACTTCCTGCCATTGAGCCAAGGAGCCTCTGGGAAGTGTGTGAACTTCTGGAATGCAGGAAACAAACTCTACACATCTGCTTTTCCTGCTACCCAAGTCATGCCCTTGGCCTTTGCTTAAACACATTCATTCAGAAGTGAACCACCCCAGCTGCTCCCTCAGGAAGCTGGTGGATGAGCTCTCTGGTTCCACTCCATGAGCATTTCTGGTCTAGGTACCTGCCCTCTGCCCCAGCACAGACAATGTGCTTTTGGAAGCAGCGCTCCCTGGGTAGTGAGAGTGATTTGGCTCCTCGGGGCTAACATGATGAATGCTGAGAGGGGGTGCATATTAGGGGGTTAAGTTCCCTGACCTTTCCCTAGCCCAGGGGAAAACTTACTATTTAAAGTAAGTTTTAGACAGAATCTTTAGAAAGATAAATTTTTTACTTAATGTACACAATTACTCCCCAACACATCTGTTTTGTTTGACTCAACACTCAACCTCATAGGTTGTGGATGACCTTGAGCAGGCACTCAAAGTCACAATGGTTTCTATCAGGATTGAAAGTTCATCTTTCGCAACTCTCCAACTGGTTATTAGCACCATTGTCTCATCTCTATTTGTGTATTTACTTTGTTTTAGGGGAAAACGACTCCCAATTCAACTATATTTTATTAGGAACTCCTTTGCTAAGTTTTACATAAGAAAAAGGCTAAAACTGATGTTCTCGATGAAGGAGAGCATCCGCATGAGGCCACAATGGTGTCGGAAGGACCCACAGCCACAGTTACTTAAATAAAATGACACCCTTTCTGTCCTGCTGACTCTGACTCATAATGACTCTGTGTAGGGATCCTGAAGTTGCTACTTTTACAGGAAGTGATAACCACATCTTTCTCCTGTGGAATGACTAGTGGCTTCGAACCAGCGACCTTGCTGCTAATAGTCCAACACTATCCAGCATTACCACCTGGGCTCCTGAATGCTTAAATAAGACATGGAAAACAAACAGCTTTGTCACAAAACTGTGACTGAAGACAGATCAATTCATAGAGTTGGAGTTGCAGGAGGGCCTGTGAGAGCATGAGCGGGACCTTCATTGGGATGTGCACACTACTGTATGTCGCTGAGTCTGGCCAGGGGAGTGGATGCAAGCACCCTGCCTGAGGGCCAAGCTTTCCATTGCCAGTCAGCAATAGGAAAGAACTCAATGCTGGATGAATCTGTGGCCCCTCAAAATGGATATAGTGTCTCCACATAGACTCTCACTGTGAGCCACAGCCTACTGGTCAAAATTTAAGCTCAAATACGACTTAAACGCCTAACATTCTGTTTCCTTAAACTAAGGTACTGCCAGGATTCGCTAGAGGCCTGGATGACCTATCAGGTCTGAACACCGATCTCAAATCACTTCACATGATCCATTCCGCCAGTCATGTCAAGGACAACTAGAGTTCTTCATGAGCAAGCCCAAATCGCCTCCTCACTTACCCATTCCAGAGGCTGTGCCTGTATTACCTATCGACTAACACATTCCCATATGCCGTGATTATGAAACCAACCATCCTGCTGGAATAAGGACCAATCACGATGCAAAGGTCAGGGTCAATGGGAAAGCAAGATAGGGGCTGAGGGGAGCCAAGAGGGTCCCTTCACTCAATCCCTAAACCTGATATAATGTCACTAGACTGGGATCTTCCTGAAATCTCAAGGGGACCCGATTCATGATTGACGTGAATTGTGCTTATTCAAACTTTGTTCTGCTTACTGTCCTGCCGTGCTGCCTCCTCTTCTTGCTTTATGTGCGTGGCTCCCTCTGTTGTGGTGACAAAAGGCTTGAGATGGTCTTGACAAAGGGAGAAAGCCCACCCACATCAACTGTTAGCAGAAGCAGACACTAAGTTCATTTCTCTCTTTTTCTTTCACCTCACAGAACTATGCACACCAGACACTGGTAGAGCTGCCCGGAAGGAGAAACCTTAGTGCAGTGGTTCTCAACCTGTGGTTGCGACCCCTTTGGGAGTCATATGACCCTTTTACAGGGCTCACTCAGTTCATAACTGTGGCAAAATTACAGTGATGAAGTAGCAAGAAAATAATTTAATGGTCAGGGGGTCACCACAACAAGAGGCCCTGTGTTAGGAAGGTTGAGAACCACTGCCCGAGTGTGTTTAGGACTTTGCTGCCCTCAGGGTCATCAGATACTCGTGGAGGCAGAGCCACTGGAGGAAGCCTTTCTGGGAAATGCCCTGAAGCCAGGTCTCAACCAAGTCCATCCACCCTTACCCTCCGAGATCCTAATCATAGGCTGCAGGGAACTGCTCCCTGCCACTTTGAACACAGTAAGTCCATGGGAGCAGAAAGCCTCCTCTTTCTCCCTTGGAGTGGTGGCTGGTGAGTTCACACTGCTCACCTTCTGGCTAACATAACCCACAGACCAGCTCCCCCTGAGCTCAGTTTGCTTTGCCGCACAGCACACATCGTTTGGAACCTTCTGAAGTAGCTATGCACATGTGCAGGTTGGGGGATTTCACACAAGATGCAGATTTCCACCCTCTCTTGGCAAAAATAATTTTTGCAAAAGGCTTTTATTCTCTTCTGGATCTGAGTAGCAGCTACTCTCATAAAGTCCTAGCACATACATGCATGCTACAGTCCTCCCAACTCCCTAATGTCTTATGCCGAGTCTGTTCCATGCTTTTCTGTGTCCTATGTGGCAGCTGTAGGCACCCAGGGCACGGGCTCTGCAGCCTACGTTCAAATCTCTCCTTTCCACTTCCTCACTGTGTGGTCATAGGCTCATGACTTTGTTATCCTGTGCAACTGATTTTTCATCAGTAAAATGAGGCAGGAATAGACTCCACACATAGGCTTGTTAAGTGGAATTATTGCATTATTACATACAAAAAGCTTAGAACAGTGCTAGGCATCTTGCAAATACTGTTAGGTAGCTTAGCAAAGGGAACTGGGTCATCCATTACATATGCTCAGGTTCCAACTTCCGGCCAGAAAGGGGTGGTACACCTAGGTGGCCGTTACACCTGGATTGGCCCATCTGGGCCAGTTAAATTCAATCCATCCAATGGGGTTGACCAGGACCATCAACTATGCCTCCCTATGGAGGAATTGAAAAGGCAGGATCTTGACCTGTCCGATTTCTCCCTTCACCGACTTTTCTGTTGTCCATCCCCCAGGAAGGAGGTCACATGTAGATACTTGTAATCAGTTCCCTCTTTCCAACCCACCCTCCCTCTACCCTCCCAGTATCACCACTCACAAATTATCAAGGGTTCATGAGGGATGGGGGAGCGGGGAGGGAGGGGAAAAATGAGGACTTGATGCCAAGGGCTTAAGTGGAGAGCAAATGTTTTGAGAATAATGAGGGCAATGAATGTACAAACGTGCTTTACACAATTGATATATATATATATGTATATATATATATGTTTGTGATAAGAGTAATATGAGCCCCTAATAAAACGACTAAAAAAAAGTAGAAGAAAAGGCAGGATCGGAGACACAGTGTGGGAATTGCACCTGACCTGATCCCACCACACCGAGGCAAATCACTGGGGGAGTGCAGCGGAACAGTAAGGGAATGGAGTGGCAAGGTCCCCAGGGAATGCTGAAAGTGGACTTTGGGGCCAGGGCGTGGTGCCCCAACAGACTGGACTGGAAAACGCTCCTAAGGGCCCAGCAAACGATCCCTGAACTAACTACAAGCTTTTCTCTTGTGAACTGTTTTGTTCTGTTCTTTGTCAGTGGTTTGTTTTTGTTGTTTTGTTGTCTGGTTGCATACTGTTGCTTTGTTTTCCTCTGTCTTGTTTTCGTGCATGTTAGTGTCTCCACAGGTCTGTCTGAATAGGACAGGCTGGATGAACTATCTGGAGGAAAAACAACGGGACCGACAGTTCCGGGGCGACTTGGGGTGGGGGAGGTAATAGGGGTAAGGAAGTGGTGTTAACAAACCCAGGGACAAGGGAAAAACATGGGACCCCATATGGTAGAGAAGGGGGAGTGGCAGGCCTGGTGGGAAATGATCAAGGGTAAGGTTGCTTAGAGAAGAGGTATACTCTAGCCCAGGTGGTGACAAAGCATGGTAGTAGGGCAGGAGGAAAGTCAAGGAAGATGGAGGAAAGAGCTAGGAGTCAAAGGGCATTCATGGAGGTCTAGACAAAGACATGTACATGCAAATATATATAGGAGGATGGGGAAATAGATCTATGTGTCTATATGTATAGGTCAAGTATTAAGGTGGCGGAAGGACCTTGGGCCTCTACTCAAACACTCCCTCAATGCATGAATACCTTCTTTTATTAAATTGGAACTCTATGATGCTCACTCTCCCGACACAACGGCTGGAGCCAAAGTGTGTGAACAAGTAAATGTGGTGAAGAAAGCTGATGGTGCCCGGCTATCAAAAGAGATAGTGACTGGGGTCTTAAAGGCTTGAAGATAAACAAGCGGCCATCTAGCTCAGAAGCAACAAAGTCCACATGGAAGAACACATCAGCCTGTGTGATCGAGTGGTCCCGAAGGGATCAGTTACCAGGCATCAAAGAACAAAATATCATATCATTGGCTGCACACCTCCATGATAGGATCGCTGAAGACAAATGGGTGCATAAGCAAATGTGGTGAAGAAAGCTGATGGTGCCCGGCTATGAAAAGAGATAGTGTCTGGGGTCTTAAAGGCTTGAAGGTGAACAAGCGGCCATCTAGTTCAGAAGCAAAAAAGCCCACATGGAAGAAGCACACCGGCCAGTGCGATCACGAGGTGCCAAGGGAACAGTTATAAGGCATCATGCAACAAAAAAAAGATATAAGTGTGTGTATGTATGTGTATATGAGTGTATATGTATATATGTATATATATACCCTATTAAATGAAGGGGGAAGTGCAGAGTGGAGACCCAAGGCCCAAGTGTTGGCCAATGGAGATCCCCTCGTGGAGGGGTTTAGGAGAGGAGATGGTTTAATTAGGATGCGAGGTAGTACCTTTCAAGAACACAGCTTTCCCCCAGATCCTGGATGATTCCTCCCCCCAACTACCATGATCCGAATTCTACCTTGCAGGGCTGGATAGGACAGAGGCTGTACACTGGTGCATATGAGGGTTGGAGGTACAGGGAATCCAGGGTGGATGATACCTTCAGGACCCAGGGTGTGAGGGACGATACTGGGAGAGTGTAGGGTGAGTGGGTTGGAAAGGGGGAACTGATTACAAGGATCCACATGTGACCTCTTCCCTGGTAGAGGTACAGCAGAGAAGGGGGGAAGGGTGACTCCGGATAGGGCAAGATATAACAAAATAACGATGTATAAATTACCAAGGTCACATGAGGGAGGGGGTAATGGGGAGGGAGGGGAAAAAAAAAAGAGGACCTGATGCAAGGGGCTTAAGTGGAGAGCAAATGCCTTGAGAATGATTGGGGCAGGGAATGTATGGATGTGCTTTATACAATTGATGTATGTATATGTATGGATTGTGATAAGAGTTGTATGAGTCTCTAATAAAATATAAAAAAAGAAAAGAGGAGAAAAAAATGATTAGGGCAAAGACTGCACAGATGTGCTTTATACAATTGATGTATGTATATGTATGAACTGTGATAAGAATTGTATGAGCCCCAATAAATTGTTTTAAAAAAAGAAAAAGAAAAAGAAAAAGGCAGGATCCCAGAGCCCACTGTGTGACTTTCTCTCCAGCAGCTTCTAGGCAGGCTGGGGGTGGGTGGGGGTGGTGGTGGTGTGAGAGGCCCTGAGGTGCCTATATAAACCTGAAACTTCTCTCAAAAAACTCACTTGGATCACAATCCAGGCTTCAGAGTGAATTCTTTCTTGCGTGAAGCCAAGGACTGAGGTATATCTCTCCCACGAGAGATCTAACAATAGTGTCTCTTATTAGATCATTAGGAGCCTAGGTGGGGTAGTGGACTATGCATCAAGCTGCTAATCACAAGGTCAGGGGTTTGAACTGCCTAGCCCATCCATGGGAGAAATATGAGGCTGTCTATTTCTGTAAGGCACTGGTTCTCAACCTTCTGAATGCCCCCACCCTTTAATACAGTTCATGTTGTAGTCACCTGCAACCATAAAATCATTTTCATTGCTACTTCAGAACTGTAATTTTGCTATTGTTATGAATTGGGTGACCCCTGTGAAAGGGTTATTTGATCCCCAAAGGGGTCGCGACCCACAGGTTGAAAACCGCTGCTGTAAGGATTTAAAGTCTCAAAACCCCAAAGGGCCAGTTCTTGGTCCTATTGGTACAGTATGAGTTGGAGTCAATAAAACGGTAGTTAGTTTTTTTCTACATCAATATCAGATTCTGGTGGCAATCTCCGTCATTCTGCATTGTGGTCTGGTTTGGACTCCGGTAGATCTGTGGGAAATGACTGCTCTGGTTTGAGGTGAGGGCCACGGTGCATAAGTGGTAGATCTCTTATCATCTTTCACCGGGAAGACCCAGGTTCGATTTGCAGCCTAAGTGCCCCAGATTGTCAGTGAAGATTTGTGTGTTGCTATGACACTGAGCAGGCTTCAGCGATGTTTCCAGACTGAAATAGAATAAGGACGAAATACCTGATCATCTCCATCCACACATCGACCTATGGCCCACCACGGTTGGCTTACCCTTCCAGCCATGGTGGTAGCACAGACTGGCACAGTTTTCTCCGCTGCCCATGAGAAGCTGACTCGACAGCCATGGTCAAGATCAACAGCTTGAACTCCTTTCTGCGTCTATGGAAATAAGAACAACCTTCTGAAATGAGGTCACATTGCTCTTTGGGCCTGGGAGGATGCCTCTGTGACTCAGATTGCACTCTGGATCCCAAAAGAGACTTTTAAACACAGCCACATAGCAGCTCTGGAAATTGCCATAGTAGAAACCAGGTTTAAAAAAAAAACCAAAAAGCAACTTCTACTGACTTGC
The DNA here is from genome assembly GCF_050624435.1 of Tenrec ecaudatus. Taxonomy (NCBI): domain Eukaryota; kingdom Metazoa; phylum Chordata; class Mammalia; order Afrosoricida; family Tenrecidae; genus Tenrec; species Tenrec ecaudatus. The sequence continues at coordinate 75,257,614 of NC_134544.1, read as the reverse complement.
TCAAAGGAATCCGGGGGTGGATGGGGGTGGGTGGGTGGGAAACTCCTTTGCAAATGGACACATTTGTTTCCTTACATATCTGTCATGTCTTTTGGTACTGAAAGAAAGAGAAAAAAAAAGCAGATGAGAGAATAAACGGAGACTGACAGTCATCTTGTTGGTATTCCCACAGCATCCCCTTCTTAAGCACTTGCTGCCATCTCATCCAACTCCACTCAGTATATTTTCACCCAGCAATGATGCAGAAATGTCTGTGTACACCCATTTTATTGTAGTCGGGCAGTGTTTAAGGGTTTGTCTTTCAACTGACCATGGCAGGACGTGTAGAAGCAATTATAATCATCACCTGCCCTGTCTGTGCAGTGGGCAGGCAGTGACGTATCCCTAGCCTCTGGAACACTAATGCTCCCTCCAAGCTCAAGAAAATGATGGTGACACTTGGCTTCCTTGTTGTCTGGGGGAGCTCAAGGAGCTCTCCTCCACAACCTCAAATTATTGGCAATTCTTTGAGTGAAGACATCTAATTAGTGACTGGAAAGGAAGGCATCGGAGATGATTTTTGGTGACAAGACAAGCCTCAACCATCTCCAGAGAGCATGTCTCATAAGTGCAAAGTATGGAGAGGGAGGAAACAATTGATCACAAATGGAATAGACTCTGAGTCTCGCCACACAATGTGTGTGTGTGGTCACTGAGGCGCCAACATTATGGCTGGAGGACGGATACATTTTGTGCAGCCGTGATTGCCATCCAGAATGTGCCGTGCTATTGTGAAAAGTGATTTTTTTAAATTATTAGCAAATCTCTACTTCGACTTGCTTTAATGCTTCACCAGAGAGTAGGGGACTCTGGGAGGGAAGGGGCTGGGCTGACCTCAGGAACTCATGTGTAAAGGGCTTTTTCTCACTTGGAAGCAGGCTGGGTTCACAGCTGTTCTTTCTGGTAAAGCTTGTTTCTGAACCTTGCCACATCTGAGTCTGAAGAGAGGAATGACGGTGACAAATGCTGCGAGGAGCCCTGGGCACATCTTGGCTATGGTCCTGCTTCAGTCTGTTTCATTTGAACCCCAGTTTTACCTTTCCTTCTTTCTGGGTTCCGAAGTACCAGGTGGGTGCCAAGCGTTTCCACGGACAACTAAAGCTGAACAAGGTGGAGGCAGATGAAGAGCAACGGGAGGTTGGTGTTTGGGAGACTGAATACTTGGGCTTCCTAGGCCAGTCCAGCTGGTGGTTAGAGCCCTGTTTCAGATTCCACTGAAATCTCCTAGTGTCCAAGGATCAAGTGGCTCCTAAGTCCAGAATTTCTGTTACATGTCTCACCAAGGAGTTGGGCTAAAATGCAGTGAAGAATAAAGCAGGAGCTTCGCTTGTGAATCCACTCTCTGATTCAGAAATTTCAAAGGCTTCATGCACAGACATTTCAATACTGAAAGCACAGCAGGGAAAGCCAAAGACTCGGGCTTTCTCCTTGTCCCTCTTTTCGGGCTTTTATGGCTTTCCAAGGTGCCTCCCTGAGCCGAGTGTTGTATAGGTCATGTTTAAAGATGTCCTATATCCGAGGGACCTGCTGTTTTGCTTTCTTTTGCAGGGAGGCCTGGTTTCTTGTCTTGTGACCAAACACAGAGCACAGATATCTGCGCGCTTCCTCCCTTTCCCCTGACCTTTGCTCTCTTCTCTGGTTACACTACTGACCTGTTCTCCCTTACAAGATATGAACTGCTCACACACTTGGATGAATTCTCATCCTAGTGAGAAGCATCTGAGCATCTTATTAGAGCCTGTATGAGTTCTGTTCTGGATGCCTATTTGTGAAACTTCAGGTCTCTGGCATGGAAACGTCCCATGCCCACACACAAACACACACACACACACACGTAATATAAACTCCAACAGTAGTTTAAGGTTTAAGGTGGTAACAGGGAACGCTGGGGCCTGTGGCTCCTGGTGAACCACATAGGCTGTCTAAAGAGGCTAGTTCCATCTCAATGTAGCCATACAGTAATATAGACCTGTTAGGTAGCAAGACAACGGGTTGTTCCTCTCCATACTTACGGGGCCCCCTACAGGACGTTGGAAGCCAATGTGGGCTAAGGGGCATACACCAATTCAAGCCCAAGCCAGGAGAGCGTAATTGACACCACGCAGCTGAAAGCCCTTAAAAGGCTGGAACCTGGAGACCACCGCCCCTCCCCTTCAGCTGCTTCCCTGCCTTCCACTCAGCAGGGCTGGGTGTGCAGTGTCATGAGGGTGCCCGTGTTCAGTTTACTGTAATGCTGGAACCTTCTCTCCTGTTTCTAAATCCACTCAGATCACCAACCAGGCTTTGGTGTGACTTTCTTTCTAGTGTGTAGCCAAGGACCGAGACATGTCCCACCTGAGAAACCTAACAGACCCAGACTTACAATAAACCCATATTTTTATATATAAGGCAAGAGGTGAACAGGTCTAGCCAATAATGGTGAAGAGGGTCCTGGGTTTGAGAAAGATTCTGAAGTAGAATCCATAACCCTTAGAAATGTATTTGCTTGAGGGAGGGGGGAAAGGGGAGGGAGGGGGAAAAAAAGAGGACCTGATGCAAGGGGCTTAAGTGGAGAGCAAATGCTTTGAGAATGATTGGGGCAGGGAATGTATGGATGTGCTTTATACAATTGATGTATGTATATGTATGGATGGTGATAAGAGTTGTATGGGTCCCTAATAAAATGTAAAAAAAGAAAAGAGGAGAAAAAAATGATTAGGGCAGGGACTGTACACATGTGCTCTATACAATTGATGTATGTATATGTATGAACTGTGATAAGAATTGTATGAGCCCCTAATAAATTTTTAAAATTAAAAAAAAAAAAAAAAACAAAAAAAACCCAAAGGGCTCAAGCAGAAAGCAAATGTTTGAGAATGACGATGACAACAAATGTACAAATGTGCTTGACACAATGGATAGATGGATGGATTGTGATAAGAGTTGTATGAGCCCCCAATAAAATGTTTTTAAATAATTTTTAAAAAAAAGAAAAAAAAAGAGTTTAGGAATGTTCAAGTTCTTTGATGTTTGTTTTGTAACCAATTCCCTTGTGTAAGAAGAGTATAAGGAGTCCTCCCGATGCAAAAAAAAAAAATGTATTGGCTTTAGGGGAGGGGCAAAGAGGGCTGGATTGAGAAAGTCTCTGGCATCCAGTTATGACTTGACTTTTGGATCCTGAATCCTTCAGGAGTCATGACCTTACTCTCCAGCCAGACCTTCCAATAACCACCTTCTCAGAGCCTTGTTAAGTTCTCATAATATGTTACACCTGCCATCCTGTGAGCAGCTACCAAACCCAGGCACTTTTTTCAAAGAAAAGCTCGCTCTCTCTACCCCGAAGAGCAGGTAGTTTGGGGATGATGGATATGAGATACCAGAGAAGGTAAATCTGTTATCTTCCATGATGCACAAAACATGCTGTCACAACCAGGACTTGTGACAATCCCTCAGTTTCCTAAATTACTTTACTGCTGCTTTTTTAATTAAGCCTCATTAACTTGTCATATATTGATAACAGGGATGACGCTGAACTAGATGAATAAATTAAAGCTCTCCTCATCCTGTGCTTTTATATGAATGTGTTAATTATTTTTTTCATTAGGGAGAATGATGGAGGGATGGAGCAATACCAAACGGAGTTTGACAAAGTGTTGGTGTTTGCTGCCGTAAACATGGTGCATGTCAGATACAATCTGTCACTCAGTGAGTCTGCAATTAACACCAAGGGATCAAGGTAGGATTCCCTGAAATAAACAGCCTTCCTCCCAGATGCTAATGGGGACCCAGCAGGACCCATTGTTGTGTTGTAGCAGTTGTACACGGGCCCTTAGAGGACACAGAGCTGGTGTTTGAAATGAGTTTTGTTTGCCCCCAGTTGGCTCACACATTTGTCTTTTAAATAGCATAATCACTAACATTTAAACACAGGGTAATTTCACATAACAATCTTCACCTTCTGAGAAATGGAGAGGCCCAACTTTGCTGGTTGACAGTGCGCCTCTGGAAGACAAGGGGCGGGGGGGAGGCTCAGAGGGGCTGGGGGAACAGTCAAATGTGGTGATCAGAGTTTGGAATCCTTGCTTTCCATGTACACGTGGCAAGGAGGTCAAGGTTCAGAAATTTAGGAGAGACGTATCAGACACACGTTTGTATGGTCCATAATAAACCAAATAGGAGTTGCTATATCAATCTGTTGGTTATTTTTTTGTGCTTGGTAGCCAACCAGCTCAGAAATCCTGACCTCGCCGATCTTGTGAAACAAGCACCATTCCAGAATTACAAAGAAGCAAGCACGGAGACAAAGGCATCCATCACCCCGAATGCGTAGAGGTCCGGAACTAAGTGCTTTCTGTAGAAAAGCTCCAGAAGGCAGACCTTTGGCTGGGAAACCTGTTAGGGAGCTAGCATAGGGACTGGCACATCCACTACCCATGCTCAGATGTCCGAGCTACCGGCTCATGAAGTAGTGGCGCACTGCATGCTCAGAAGTTCAGGTTTCCAGCCAGGAGGGGGAGATATGCCTGGGTGGGTGCTGCACCTGCATTGGCTCACCAAGGCCAGGTGAATTCAATTAAACAATTCAGCCAATGGGGTTGACCAACTTCATCCATCACGCCTCCCTAACTCACAGGGATCCCAAACCAGGCCTCGGCATGAGCTGTTTCTCAGGTGGAGCCAAGTACCAAGGCATACCTGTCCCCGGAGAGGTCTAACAGAAGCGGTGCTGTCTGAATTGGAGCTATGATGTAAGCCGGCCCCAGGAGTGGGCCCTCCCATCCTGGTCTCACGGGTTGCGAGCCCCTCTGGCTCCTTTCACCTCACCACCCTCAGGAGAATTGTTGAGTTCAATTCGCCAGGCCTAGGTGTGCCAATCCAGGTGCCGTGCCCACCCAACACCGTGGAGGCCCCTGTGGACACTTCTAGAGTATTGCCACAGCCCTAGCATTTTGTGTCCGTCTTTGCACCGTTTCTTGCTGGTGTGCGGGACTTGAAGTGCCTTTCTGTGCCTACCTTCCCGGGAACTCGCCTGCCTCCCCAGGCTGCATTTGGGGAGGGGACTGGGACACTGCTGCCTGGAGGCTGGGAGGATTTTGACTCCCAAAGCCTTCTCGCAGCTCAGTGGTGTGCCGGGGCTCTGGCCAGCGGATGGCTGGGGGCGCCCGCGTCCACCCTGTTGGATTTGGCAGGACTCTGGCTGGGTGGCTGGCCCCAGGCTGGCTTGTGGCTAGGCCATAACCTGCGGCCTCCATTTTCCCAGCCACGTGACCCACTCCCAGGCAGAATGGCGCCAACCTGTGTCTGTTGTAGTTACTGTCCATTCCCAGAAAGAAAACCACCCAGACCGCCGGCAAGGTCAACAGAACAAGTTTCATTTCCTGCTCAGGGACTGTCAGCTCTCTTGAGAGGAGACTGAGTGGCCTCCAGTCTAATTTTGCAAAGGTTTTTATACTTTTGCAATGTGCAGGTGTGCAAGCAAGCAAGCAGAGCACAGAAGTGGGGTATTGTGGTTAGCCATCCTTAGTTGAACAAAAACTGCTCTGGTCGTTCTCGCAAGCCTTCTGAATATCCATTTCCTTCTGTACATTCCCTTGGGCTACGTCTGCACAGCCTACCTCCCCAATATCAGCTAGTTCATTGACAGTTCATAGCTAGTTTATTTACCATTCATAATGGCTCTGTCAGCTCAAACTGGCTTCTCTTGTCAGGCTGTTTAAGCTTTTCCCAGAGCTGCTACATTCCCTCCTGTTCTTAGCCAAGTTGAAATCATTGAATCTGCAGTAGTCAGCCCAGTGTATGGTGGGCTCAGCACTAAGCGTTTTATGGCTTGTACTTTCTGTGTAAGGAATGCCACTAGCTTATTGGTTATTATTGGTTCAAATGTGAAGCTTAGCAGGAGGAGGATTAGGGGTCCGGCTAGGGTCGTTATTAGGGTAGTTAGCCAGGTTGACCAATTAAATAGCTTTTCAAAGCAATTGGTTCCTTCATTTCTTTTCTTGTCTCCTTCCTCTAATCTTTTCCTAACCAGGGCTAACCTATCTTTAATGATTCCCGAATGGTTTGGATAAAACAAGTTTCTCCCAATGCCATGCACAGCACTCCTTGTTTCAAAAAGAGAAAGTCAAGCCCTGAGCGGTTTTGCAACACAACTTCTACAAGGGAGTCTAAGGATCTTTCTAAATGGGAAACAGGGTTTTTTAATCCCTGTAAATCTAAATCAATTTGCTGACTAAGAGTCTGATAGTTTAAATGTCCTCGTATTAAAGCACCTGACCCGACTGCAGCTAATCCCATAATCCCAAGCCCTGCTAACAGTGGGACCAAAATTGGGACTCTTTTAACTCATCCAGAAATTCCAAAGTGATCCCTACCTCCTTCACCAGAATACAGGTACACTTGAGGAACAACATGCACTGTACACAAATACCTGAGTCCGCTGCTAATACTGGGGAAAAGAGACAGGGTGTTAGTACTGTGGAACGAGTAAAGCAAGTACTCATTGGAGCAGATAACAAATAAGGATTAACATTTGGTTCAATGGGAACAGCTTGAAGGCAAAAATCTCGATATCTTGATATACTTAAGGGTTAATTAGATGAATAAAAACACAGCCCTTGCCCTTGCAAATCTTAAAGTGAGCTTAGAACTGAGTCCATTCTAACCTCACCTACAGACTGTTGCTTCGTGTAATCCTTCATACTAACATTTTTAATTTGATTACACTCTGCACCAATAGTGCTATTTGTACCTGTGCCTACATAGTAAGGGGGAGCAGGGTTCAGACAAGTCAACAATCAGCTGTGAGGTTAGGATTTGAGTTCATAATTTGGAATACAGCATCCAGAGTATCAAACATAAAACCTTGAAGTGGTTCCTGAATGGGAAGGGCCCTTTGAGTTGGGTTAGCGGTGAACGGGAAAGTTACTGAAGTCTGGAGGGTGTGGCAAAAGAATCTTAGTGACACCCAGCTGTAGCTCTTCAGGATTTATCACCAGGTTTGGGCCTTTTTACGGACGGGAGGTTGCCATATTTTACTTTGCTGGATAGTAAAAGTTGCCCTGGGATCTCTATCATTTACATAATGTTGAATTCCCCATGTTTTCCCAGTGAACCCAATAACGCTTGAATCCAATTCTTATTGGGTTACATTTGGAAACTATACACGTGGTGGAATCAAACCCCTCCGACTTTAGTCCCATTCTTATAAAAATAATAGGGTCCCCGTTAACAAGTTTCCACCCTGAAGATGATAGTTTCACAATCCTAAGCTGCACAATGGTAATGTCCCTCCCTTTGGCAGTTAGGGGTTCCATCAGCCAGGCATATATAGATATGGTTTGTTTGGAGCCTTCTTTCTATAGAGGGTATTCTGCACCCATAGGATGGGATTCCGGTTATGGGCCCCATTGTGCCCTTTATCTTTAAAGGATCCGGAATGCCAACTCTTTCCTAGCAAGTCAAACAAATCAAAGTGAAAACGGGGCCATACCCAGTATAAGAGGTTACATATTCACTGCTGGAGGTTCGAATAGCAGTCCACAGATGTGTTTCTGGTTGGGGGAAATGTCTGGTGCTGTCAGCAATACTCAGACAAAACAATTAAGTTCTGTAAAGCCTTAATTTTGAGGGTTTTTATGTCTTTCTGAGTGTCCATCTTTTCAGGATATGCTCAGGGAGGGCTTTTTTTTTTACTTGTGACTGATGAATCCATGCCCCCTTCCCCACTACTTTAACAGCAGTTGGTGTTGTAAGTATCACCTAGTATGGGCCAGTCCACCTAGGTTCTAAGGTGTCGGGTTGGTGCTTCTTTACCCACGTCCAGTCTCCAGGTTGCAAGTTGTGGGCTGCCTCTTCACCATTCCCTTGGTTGGACGCAAAATGAAGGTGTCAGAGCAGTTGATTTGTCTCTCACCTGCTGCACAACCTGCAGGCACTTGATGCGGGACCGGTTGGTGAATTCCATTATTTCTACTTCCTTCAACCTTGGGAGGATTGGGGAAGGTCTGCCAAACATAAATCCAAATGGGGTCATGCTTTTCACATAGGGAGTGCAGCGGACTCAAAGTAGGGCAAAAGGTAAAGAAAGGATCAACCCACTTCTCGCCAGTTTCTGAATGCAACTTAACTAACAATTCCTTTAGGGTTCTGTTTATTCTTTCTGCTTGCCCTGAACTTTGGGGCCTATAAGCCCAGGAGAGCTTCCAGTTAATATTTGGAAGCATTGCTAATACTTTAGTAATTTGAGCAATGAATGCTGGGTCATTGTCAGACCCCAAGATGGTGGGAAGGCCAAATCTAGGGGCAATTTTTGTTACTAATAATTTACACACAGTGGCAGCGGTTTCCTTCTTCGTTGGGAAGGCTTCCACCCATCCAGAATAGGTGTCCACGAACACCAGCAAATACTGGTAGCCATACTTTCTAAGTTTGATATCCATAAAGTCCACCTCCAGAATTCTCCAGTACTACTACCTCGAGCTTGTGGTTGGGGTTGCTACTTTTCTTTTCTAGAGTTGTTTCCCTGAGCACAGTGCAATCAACGGTGGGTGACACCTGCCACCGTGTCCAAGGCTGGGTATGTAAAAGTACCTGAGGAGCAACTGAGACAATTTAGAGGATCCCGAGTGCATACCTTCATGTAGTCCTTGAATCAGATCTCTCCCCAGAGCTTCTGGCATGAATCTTCTTCCTTAAGGATGGAGCAGCACCACTGGATGCTCCGAGTGTCTTTGGCAACCCAGCTCTTGGCTTACCTTTGGATTTGTTCCGAGTATGTAGGTTGTGGCAGTAACACTGGGGACGGCATGAGGACGATCACTACCTCAGGGGGATTGGTTGCATAATCCTGGCGTTCAAGATCCACCGGTCCGGGGGTCTGGTTAGGAGGGGCTCAACCATATGTCCCCCTACCACAGCAATATCCTGTCCCAGTGTAAGCTTCCTAGCTTCTATAACTAGGATGGCGGTGGCAGCCTCAGCTCGCATGCAGCTTGGCCATCCTGCAGCTACAGAGTCCAATTTCTTTGAAAGATCGGCCAGAGGTCTCTTCCATGTCTGCAGGTTCTGAGTTAGCACTCCTTTTGCTGTGCCCTCTGGACTCATACATAGACAATTGGAAGGGCTTTTCTATGTCTGGAAGGGGAAGAGAGGATGCCCATATGAGTGACTTTTTTAAGAATTCAAAGGCTTGCTGTTCTACTTCAGTCCATTTAAGTTCTTTTTCCTTTCCCCAGTACTTGCATATAGGGGTTTGGTTACTTTTTTTTTTTTTAACGTTTTTATTAGGGGCTCATACAACTCTTATCACAGTCCATAAATATACATACATCAATTGTATAAAGCACATCTGTACATTCTTTTTCCTAATCATTTTCTTTTCTTTCTTTTTTTTCCTTTTCTTTTTTTACATTTTATTAGGGACTCATACAACTCTTATCACAATCCATACATATACATACATCAATTGTATAAAGCACATCCATACATTCCCCGCCCCAATCATTCTCAAAGCATTTACTCTGCACTTAAGCCCTTTGCATCAGGTCCTCTTTTTTTTCCCTCCCTCCCCGCTCCCCCCTCCCTCATGTGCCCTTTGTAATTTATACATCGCTATTTTGTCATATCTTGCTCTATCCGGAGTCTCCCTTCCCCCCCTTCTCTGCCGTCCCTCTCCCAGGGAGGAGGTCACATATGCATCCTTGTAATCAGTTACCCCTTTCCAACCCACTCACCCTACACTCTCCCAGCATCGCCCCTCGCACCCTTGGTCCTGAAGGTATCATCCACCATGGATTCCCTGTGCCTCCAGCCCTCATATGTACCAGTGTACAACCTCTGTCCTATCCAGCCCTGCAAGGTAGAATTCGGATCATGGTAGTTGGGGGGAGGAAGCATCCAGGATCTGGGGGAAAGCTGTGCTCTTCGTCGGTACTACCTTGCACCCTGACTGACCCATCTCCTCTCCTATACCCCTCTATGAGGGGATCTCCACTGGCCGACATTTGGGCCTTGGGTCTCCACTCTGCACTTCCCCCTTCATTCAATATGGTATATATATATATATATATATATATATACACACATACACATATTCTTTTTTTTTTTTAGTTGCATGATGCCTTATACCTGGTCATTTTGGCACCTCGTGATCGCACTGGCTGGTGTGCTTCTTCCATGTGGGCTTTTTTGCTTCTGAGCTAGATGGCTGCTTGTTTATCTTCAAGCCTTTAAGACCGCAGACACTATCTCTTTTGATAGCCGGGCACCATCCGCTTTCTTCGCCACATTTGCTTATGCATCCATTTGTCTTCAGCGATCCTATCATGGAGGTGTGCAGCCAATGATATGATGATTTTTTGTTCTTTGATGCCTGATAACTGATCCCTTTGGGATCACTCGCTCACTCAGGCTGGTGTGTTCTTCCATGTGGGCTTTGTTGCTTCTGAGCTAGATGGCCGCTTGTTTATCTTCAAGCCTTTAAGACCCCAGTCAATATCTCTTTTGATAGCCGGGCACCATCAGCTTTCTTCACCACATTTACTTGTTCACCCACTTTGGCTTCAGCGGTTGTGTCGGGAGAGTGAGCATCATAGAGTACCAATTTAATAAACGAAAGTATTCATGCATTGAGGGAGTGCTTGAGTAGAGGCCCAAGGTCCTTCTGCCACCTTAGTATTAAACCTATAAATGGAAAAAATTAGATCTATTTCCCCATCCTCATACATATGTTTGCATGTACACGTCTTTGTCTAGACCTCCATAAATGCCCCTTGACTTCCAGCTCCTTCCTCCCTCTCCCTTGACTTTCCTCCTACCCCACCACCATGCTCCGTCCCCACCTGGGCTACAGCTATACCTCTACTCTACGCAACCTTACCCTTGATCGTTCCCCATCAGACCTGTCACTCCCCCCTCACTACCATTTTGGGTCCCATGTTGTTCCCTTGTCGCTGTGTTTATTAACACCACATCCTTACCCTCATCCCCCTCCCCTACCCGGAATTGTCTGTCCCCCCGGAACTGTCTGTCCTATTGTTTTTCCTCCAGATAGTTCATCCAGCCTGTCCTATTCAGACAGACCTGTGGAGACACTAACATGCACGAAAACAAGGCAGAGGAAAACAAAGCAACAGTATACAACCAGACAATAAAACAACAAAAACAAACCACTGACAAAGAACAAAACAAAACACTTCACAAAAGAAAGGCTTGTAGTTCGTTCAAGGATCGTTTGCTGGCCCTTAGGAGCGTTTTCCAGTCCAGTCTGTTGGGGCACCACGCCCTGGCCCCAAAGTCCACTTTCAGCATTCCCTGGGGACCTTGCCACTCCATTCCCTTGCTGTTCCACTGCACTCCCCAAGTGCTTTGCCTCGGTGTGGTGGGATCAGGTCAGGTGCAATTCCCACACTGTGTCTCCGGTGCTGTCCCTTGTATCGCCCTTAGTCACTGAGTGGCATCATGTCTCATAGTAGGGCCAGCCATGTTGTTCTCTCTGTGGACTGGGTGTTCTACTCTGGAACATCATCTTCACGGCCTCGTGGGCCAGGCTGTGTTCCACTGTCTCCTCCTGCCCCTTCATCTGCTCCCGTGTGCTCTGATCAGATATGTTCATCTCCCGGAGCTGCAGAATCAATGTCATCCTTTGAAACAAATTCTTTTCGGGGAAGGGGCAAGAATCCACTTAATTTTTGGTGCTGGGCCCTACTCCACGCCGGGATATTGCATTCACACCTTGCGGCACTGGGTTGAACTCTGGTCCCACTTTCCTTGTGGAGATATAAACAATACCCTCCCCTTGGGTGGATTAGTGCCCCATGCCCCCACTTCCATTTTCTTTTTTATATTCATCCTTTTATTTTCCTTTCCCCACCTCCTCCACTGTTGTCTACCTTGTGCATCCCTGGTTTTGATCTGGTCTCTGCCATACTACACAGTCTTCACCTCAGAAATGTTTGGTTTGGTTACATTTGCAAATCCAAAATTTCACAATGGACAGTACCTCACAGCTCCTAGAAACGCTTGCACCTGCCTCGAAGTCTCAGGTACTGGGATTTTGAGGATCTCCTCTGTGCGGCTGGGGGACAAGGTCCGTTTTCCCTCCTCCAGTTGGTAGCCTAGGTATACAGCTGTATTGACACGCAGTTGAGCCTTTCTTGCAGATACCCTGGACCCAAATTGGCCAAGGACTATTAATAGGTCCTCGGTAGCCCTTTGGCATTCCTCCAGGATTTCAGAGGCCAGGAGGAGGTCACCTGCATACAGGAATAAGGGGTTTTTGGGGCGTTCCTCCTTATATTCCTGTAAGTCTTCACTGGGTTGACTTACAGGGACAAGGGTGTGGAGAACAAAGCATCCTTTAAGTCCAAAACAGTATAACAAATTCAGTTTGACAGAATAGTACTCAGGAGGGTCTCGGGGTTTGGTACCGTGGGGTGGACAGTTTCTACCCTTGATTTACCTCTCCGAGACCCTGCACCGGTTGAAAGTCCTCAGTTCCTGGCTTCTACACCAGCAGCAGGGGAGCATTCCATGTGGACTTGCAGGGCACCAAAATGCCTGTCCTTTTTAGTCTGCATATGTGAACATAATACCCACCTTTGCTTTCCATGGAGTAGGGTTTTGCTTGACACTCACCAGTGTGACCGAGCTCAGAAATTGTATGTCCCCAGACACCTGATGTTCAGCAAGGTCTGTCAGGTTGTTCTATGCACAAACAAAAGGAATATCTTTTACCCATTTATCACGAAGTTCCTTTGAGGAGGTCTCTTCTGCTCCTTGATAAAACACAGATCCCTCTGAAATTGGAGCGGTGAGCAAAACCTTTGCCTTTTCAAATTCAAGGGTTAAGGTGGTTGCAGATGTGAGAAAGTAATTATGGCCGCCATTTATCGTAATAAGTCCCGACCCATTAGGGGATAGGGGCATTGAGGCATTACCAGGAAGGAGTGTGTAACTGTCTCTTGTGCTAAATCTGTTATTCTGGCCATTGTCCATGGGTGTGCTTGGGTCTGGCCTGTGGCCCCTGTAATTAAAATATTTCCTTTTGACAATGAACCTGTAGTCTTTTCCAAAACCAAGAAGGTGGACCCTGTGTCCACCAAGAAATTTACTGGCTGGCCCCCTTTTTAGAGAGTTAGTCTGGGATCCTGGGGGCCAAGTGACACAGAGCCCTGACACCTTCATTCCGATTATTCAAGCATTATTGTTGCTTGCTTGGGTTTTTATAGGTGAAGATGAGGCGTATCCTCTATAGTGGTTGGTCATCCAACTCTCCTGGTTTTTCCAATGTCCTTCTTTTCTGCAGTAGGCACATTGATCCTTCCCCAGGCCTTGGCGGTGCTCACAGGTCAGTCTCTCTGTGAGTGGGCCCTGATCTCCTTTTCCTGAGCCTCTGGGGTCTCTCATGGCAATTACTAGTATTTTAGCTAGTTTCTTTGCCTCTGTCGAGATAAGGTCATCTCTGTTGTTATTCACCCGCTGGGCCACTTCTACCAAATCACTAAGATTTTCCCCTTCAAACCCTTCCCACTTCTTTTTCATGTCTGAGGCAGACTGAGTAATAAAGACAATAATTATTGCCCGCCTGTTCTCGGGGGCCTCCAGGTCAATAGGGTTATAAAGCCCGTAGGCTTCCATCAGCCACTCTAAAAAGGCAGGCGGACATTCTCTTGTAAGAGCCTGAAAATTCTTACTGACCTTAGATAAATTCATAGGTTTCCTAGCTCTCCCGCGAAGGCCCTGTAAGAGCAACTGGTGATACCTGGTTAAGCCCTCCTGGCCTTGCTAGGAGTTTGGATCCCACATTGTTCATGCAGTGGCAAAAAGAGTTTCTCTCAAGAGTGGGGAGTGCGTGCTGGCTGACCATCAGGTCCACTGACTGTCTTCTGGGCCTCTCTCTGGAAGGGCTCCCGTTCCTATGTTGTGAACAGCACCTAGAGAAGTTGCTGGCAATCCGTCCCAGGTGGGCTGATGAGTATGGAACCCTATTTCTAGCAAAGAAACCCGACCTTGTGGTTTGTCAGAAAAAGGGATTTTGTTGTTTTCAATTATACAAATCCCTGGAATAAAAGGGGTCAACCTAAACTAAAAAAAGGGACTTGGGACTTCCGGGAAGATGGCGACAGAGTGACACACACCAGAGGGACTCCGCAGAATCCAGCCCAGGAGAGTTGCTCAGAGTGAAATTCAACGCCACTGGATCGCAGGAGGTGCATCATAAAGATAAGTAGGCACAGATCCACGGGGTTTTGAGGGGCTGGGGGCTTTTGGCTTACCTCAGTGGAAGCCGGCTGGGGCTCGACCCTAGTCCAGTTGCCGGATCTGCCCAAGCCGGGACCATTTGGAGCCTGTAGCAGTGTTTGGTCTCAGCACAGCCACAGTTTTTCCCTATCTGCCTCAGGGCAGGAACAGGACTCTTGCGGCTCCACCGGCAGGGATCGGGGTTCATCTACATTGTTGCTTCTGTTTGTGTCTCTGCTTTATATTCCCACACAGCCTTGGAGGGCTGCGCAGGGGCTTTTTCAAGGCACAGCCGCAGCCGCAGCCGCGCCGCGTGGTCTGAGCAGGGAATAAACCCAAACCCCCACAGCTTCATAGGCAGGGATCAAGCTTCAGCTACACGGCGGCGTCTGTTAACATCTCTGCTCTCTGTCCCCCCTCTCTGCTCTCTGGGGGCGGCTCAGCAGTTTTCTTGTGACCCTTCTTGGGGATCAGCTGCGAACTACCGCTGGGGATTGGGGCAGGGAGTAAGCCCTTGTAGATCCACAGGCAGGGAGTGGGACTCAGCTACATAGTTTCTTTTGCTTCCCTCGCTTCCCTGTACCCCTGCACAGTCTAGTCTCACTTTTTGATTTTTCTCACCCCCCTTGTTCCTGCCCTGCTCTCTCACACTCCATTTCGGACTTACGGGGCACTCCCATTGCCCTAGGGCATTTGCGCCTGGGTCACACCCAGCTAGGTGAGCTCCACCCTGCATAGATAGCCCAAGGCTAGGGTAAGGCCTGCTTGCTCTCCAGGGGATACTCCTCAGACTTCTCACCAGGGAGTTCCTGCCTGTGTACCTGGGGACATAAGGCAGCTCAGCCAACACTTATCAATATTCAAACCAATAGCGGGAACTTCAGCCCAGCCTCTGCAACACTGGTGCAGGCAGTTGCTCTGCCATCTGGGGCACTCCCCTAATAGGGAAGCCACAGGAAGATAAAGTGGTAGGTTAATCCCATAGCAAAATCAGCTGTAGGCAGATCGAAGAAGAATTCCTATAAGTCTTCCAGAGAGAGACTAGAAAATGGCACCTGGTCCCTCAAAAACAACTCAACGCAAACAGCCATCACCCCCAATGACCTCAACGAAAAAACAGGAGAAACAAAAGGCAAAGGAAGAAGATGTCCTGAACATAACAACATACATAGAAGAAGCAGACATTGAGATGCCATACAAAGAAGCTCTCAGAATGGTGCTTGGAGCGATGCAGAATATGACGGAAACACTACAGAAAAAGGATGAAATGATAGAGGATATAAAAGACACATACCAAAGGAAAATACAGGAGCTTGAGGAGCAGGTAACGAAACACAATAGCAGAATCATGTTCCTTGAGAATCGATTGGAGGAATCAGAGAACCGCATCACTGGCGTGGAGGACAGCCAAGCAGACTTTAATAAACGTGAAGAAAAATCTAATAAGAGCATCAGAGAAGCCGAAGAAAACCTAAGAGCTATGTCTGATGTTATGAAGCGGAACAACATTAGAATTATTGGCCTACCAGAGGAAGACACAACAAAGAAATCATCTGCAACAATAGCGAGAGAATTCTTGGGGGAAAACTTCCCCAGCCTAATGAATGAAAACCAAGCAACCATCCAGGAGGCTGAAAGAACACAAGCACGACGGGACCCCAAGAAGAAATCACCAAGGCACATAATAGTTAAACTTTCAAACTTTGAGGAAAAGGAGAAAATCATGAGAGCAGCTAGGGAAAAGCAAGCAATCACATATAAAGGTTCCCACATAAGGATATGCTCAGACCTATCAGCAGAAACTATGAAAAAAAGGAGAGAGTGGAGTAACATATTCCAAAAATTGAAAGAAAACAACGCAAATCCAAGAATACTCTACCCAGCCAAATTATCGATCAAGATCGATGGAGAAGTAAAAGTCTTCCCAGACAAGGAAAAACTCAAAAAATACGTTACAACAAACCCAGCATTACAAAAGATCCTCGCCGACTCAGTATGGGCAGAAGAACAACACTCACCAAGCACAAATAAGAGACCAGCACATAGAACAACCTCACCCAGAGGGCAACAAAGAGAAAACAGACCCCAAGATAGCAATGACTTAAGGATGGAAAGAAGTCAAGAATGATACACACACAAAACACACACTAATGAGAAAGGAAAGTAGGAAAACTCCCAACACAAAAAGTATAAAATGGCATCACAGAGTCCGCACATGGAGATAATAACCCTGAATATCAATGGCCTGAACTCAGGCATTAAAAGACTGAGACTTGCAGAATGGCTTAGAAAACACAACCTATCAATTTGCTGCCTACAGGAGACACACCTCAAGGCTACAGACAAAAATAGGCTGAGAATCAAAGGCTGGGGAAGGACCTACCAAGCAAACAGCAACACAAAAAAAGCAGGGGTTGCAATCCTTATCTCGGATAAAATTGACCTCAAAGTGCAAACCATAAAAAGAGATAAGGAGCGACACTATATAATGCTCAAGGGAATGATAGACAATGAACCACTAAGCATTGTAAACATATATTCCCCGAATGAGAGACCAGCTTAATACGTGAACCAAGCACTCCAAAAGATTAAGAAAGAAATCACAGACTCGACAATTATAGTGGGTGACTTCAACACACCACTCACTGAGAAAGATAGATCACAGGGAAAGAAACTCAACAAGGAGACTAGAGAGCTAAACTCCACAATTAGACAATTTGGCCTAATAGATATTTACAGAGCTTTTCATCCAAATACAAAATATTTCACATTCTTTTCAAGTCCTCATGGCACATATTCGAAGATAGACCACATGCTGGGGCATAAGGCAAATCTACATAAATTTAAGCACATTGAAATAATACACACCTCTCTCTCTGACCACTGTGCCATAAGACTGGAAATCAACAAAAGGAAGACAAAGAAAATAAGAGCAAATAATTGGAGGATGAATAACTCTCTACTGCAAAAGGAGTGCATACTGGTGCAGATCCGAGACGAAATCAGGAAATTTCTCGAAACCAACGAAAATGAGCACACGACGTACCAAAACTTATGGGACACAGCAAAGGCAGTCATCAGAGGAAGGTTCATAGCAATACAAGCACATCTGAGAAAGGAAGAGAGACTCATGACGGATACGCTGACACAAAATTTACAAAAACTAGAGCTGAGTCAGCAGGACAACCCTACTAATAGCAAAAGAAAAGAAATTATAAAAATCAGGGCTGAGATTCAGGAGAGGGAAAATAAAAAAACTATGGAAAAAATTAATATCGCTAAAAGTTGGTTCTTTGAAAAGATAAACAGGATCGATAGACCATTGGCAAACCTAACCAAAGAAAGGAGGGAACAAATCTCAATAGCAAGAATAAGGGATGAAAGAGGGGTCATTACAACAGACCCTAATGAAATAAAAAGGATAGTTACACAATACTATGAAGGATTGTACTCCAATGAATTCAACAATTTGGAAGACATGGACAAATTCCTGGAAAAACAATCCCTCCCTAGACTGTCCTCGGTGGACATCAAAAATCTCAACAGACCCATCGCAATAGAAGAAATAGAAAAGGTTATCAAGGGATTACCAACAAAAAAATCCCCTGGACCAGATGGATACACTGGAGAATTCTACCAAGCATTCAGGGAAGAACTAATACCAATCCTACACAAACTTTTCCAGAACATAGAAAAAGATGGCAAACTCCCAAACTCCTTCTATGAAGCTAGTATAACTCTGATACCCAAACCGGGCAAGGATCCCACAAGAATCGAGAACTACAGACCGATATCCCTAATGAACATTGATGCAAAAATCCTTAACAAAATACTAGCCAACAGAATACAAAAGTATATAAAACAAATAATTCACCATGACCAAGTGGGATTCATACCAGGGATGCAGGGATGGTTCAACTTACGAAAGACCATTAGTATTATTCGTCACATTGACATGAAAAAGTATAAGAATCACATGATAATATCAATAGACGCAGAAAAAGCATTCGACAACATCCAACACCAATTCCTGTTTAAGACACTAGCGAAGATAGGAATGGAAGGAAAGTTCCTCAAGACAATACAAGGTATATATGAAAAACCAACAGCCAAAGTGGTAGTCAATGGAGAAAAGACTAACACAATCCCACTGAAAAAGGGAACCAGACAAGGATGCCCCTTGTCTCCACTCCTATTTAATATCGTGCTGGAGGTTTTAGCTAACAGCATAAGGCAAAGAAGTGACATCAAAGGTATTCGTCTGGGGAAGGAAGAGGTGAAACTATCGTTATTTGCAGATGATATGATTTTATATATGGAAAATCCCAAAAGTTCCACAAGGGGAGTACTGGAAGCAATAGAGGAGTTTGGCAGAGTGGCAGGATACAAGATCAACAAACAGAAGTCCATCGGACTGTTATACACATCAGATAAGACCACAGAAGAAGAGATCAAAAAGGTGGTACCCTTCACAATAGCCAAACACAAACTGAAATATCTAGGGATACACTTGACTGAAAAAACAAAAGATCTATATAGGGAAAACTATAGAACACTACTGCAAGAAACCAAGAGCGACCTCAACAAATGGAAGAATATTCCGTGCTCTTGCATTGGGAGACTTAATATAGTTAAGATGTTAGTTCTGCCAAAGGTACTATATAAGTTTAATGCTATCCCGATACAATTACCATCATCTTTCTTCAAAGAAATGGAAAAACTGATTACCAACTTCATATGGAGAGGGAAGAAGCCCAGAATTAGCAGAGAACTCCTCAAGAAGAAGGACACCGTGGGAGGGCTTGCTTTACCTGACTTTGGCACATACTATACAGCCACAGTTCTCAAAACTGCAGATACTCAGACCAATGGAAAAGAACTGAAAACCCAGAAATAAAAGCATCAGCATACACACAGCTGATCTTTGACAAGGGCCCCAAAAAGATCAAATGGGAAGCAGATGCCCTCTTTAACAAGTGGTGCTGGAAAAAATGGATATCAACATGCAGAAAAATGAAGCAAGACCCTTATCTCACTACATGCACAAGAATAAACTCAAGGTGGATCACAGACCTTGAAGTTAAACCCCAAACTATTAGGGCCATCAATGAGGGAATTGGGACCAACTTGAGAACTTTGGCGCAGGGAATACACAGGCTATCAGAAATAGGGAAGGACACAAACACATTGGAGGCACAAATCGACAAATGGGATATACTTAAGATAAAACACTTGTGTACATCTAAAGAATTCACCAAGAGAGTAATAAGAGAGTCCACAGACTGGGAAAAAATCTTTAGCAATGACACATCAGACAAAGGCCTTATTACTAAAATCTACAGTACTCTGCTAGCTTCCAAAAAGAAAAAAACCAATAGCCCACTTGAAAGGTGGGCAAAGGACTTAAACAGAAGTTTCACAGGGGCAGAAATCCGAATGGCCAACAAACATATGAGAAAATGTTCCCGATCTTTAGCCATAAGAGAAATGCAAATTAAAACAACAATGAGGTACCACCTGACACCCTCAAAGGTAGCCCAATTCAAAAAATCAGAAAGCAATAAGTGTTGGAGGGGCTGTGGGGAGACAGGAACTCTCATCCACTGCTGGTGGGACTGTAAGTATGTACAGCCACTATGGAAATCAATCTGGCGATTCCTAAAACAGATGGAAATAGAGTTACCATATGACCCAGCAATCCCCCTACTGGGCATATACCCAGAAGAGGCAAGAAACAAACCAAGACCAGACATCTGTGCTCCAATGTTCATTGCGGCACAGTTCACAATTGCAAGGAGTTGGAAGCAACCCAAATTTCCATCAACTGACGATTGGATTAAAAAACTGTGGTATATACATACAATGGAATACTACGCATCACTAAAGAGCAGTGATGAACGTATGAGGCACATAGCGGCATGGGAAGAACTGGAGGAAATCATGCTAAGCGAAGTAAGTCAGGCACAAAAGGACAAGTACAACATGAGTCCGCTGAGGTAAGAATTAAAAAAAAATTTTTTTTTTAAAAAGCAAAAGTGGCACAGGGAAAAAAGCTACTGTATACAAACATTTTAGGGGTGAAGACGGGGTAGTATGGAAGAGACCAGACCAAAACCAGGGATGTACATGGTAGACAATGGTGGAGGAGGTGGGGAAAGGAAAACAAAAGGATGAATACAAGGAAGAAAAGGGTAGTGGGATCATAGGGCATTAATCCACCCAAGGGGAGGGTATTGTTTATATCTCCACAGGGAAAGTGGGACCAGACTTCAACCCAGTGTCGCAAGGTGTGAACGCAATATCCCGGGGTGGAGGAGGGAACCGGTGGAGAGGTCTGGGAGGCTGGCCCCAGCACCATAAATTAAGTGGATTCCTGCCCCTCCCCCGAAAAGAATTTTTTCCAAAGGACGACATTGACTCTGCAGCTCTGGGAGATGGACATATTTGATCAGAGCACACGGGAGCAGATGAAGGGGCAGGAGGAGAGAGTGGAGCACAGCCTGGCCAACCAGGCCGTGATGATGATGTTCCTGAGTAGAGCAGCCAGTCCACAGAGAGAACAACATGGCTGGCCCCACTATGAGACATGATGCCCCTCAGTGACTAAGGGCGATACAGGGGACAGCACCGGAGACACAGTGTGGGAATTGCACCTGACCTGATCCCACCACACCGAGGCAAATCACTGGGGGAGTGCAGCGGAACAGCAAGGGAATGGAGTGGCAAGGTCCCCAGGGAATGCTGAAAGTGGACTTCGGGGCCAGGGCGTGGTGCCCCAACAGACTGGACTGGAAAACGCTCCTAAGGGCCAGCAAACGATCCCTGAAATAACTATAAGCTGTTCTCTTGTGAACTGTTTTATTCTGTTCTTTGTCAGTGGTTTGTTTTTGTTGTTTTGTTGTCTGGTTGTATACTGCTGCTTTGTTTTCCTCTGTCTAGTTTTCGTGCATGTTAGTGACTCCACAGGTCTGTCTGAATAGGACAGGCTGGATGAACTATCTGGAGGAAAAACAACGGGACCGACAGTTTTGGGGGGACTTGGAGTGGGGGGGTAGGGGAGGTAAGGAAGTGGTGTTAACAAACCCAGGGACAAGGGAAAAACATGGGACCCCAAATGGTAGAGAAGTGGGAGTGGCAGGCCTCGTGGGAAATGATCAAGGGTAAGGTTGCTTAGAGAAGAGGTATACTCTAGCCCAGGTGGCGATGAAGCATGGTAGTAGGGCAGGAGGAAAGTCAAGGGAGATGGAGGAAAGAGCTAGGAGTCAAAGGGCATTCATGGAGTTCTAGACAAAGACATGTACATGCAAATATATATAGGAGGATGGGGAAATAGATCTATGTGTCTATATTTATAGGTCAAGTATTAAGGTGGCGGAAGGACCTTGGGCCTCTACTCAAACACTCCCTCAATGCATGAATACCTTCTTTTATTAAATTGGAACTCTATGATGCTCACTCTCCCGACACAACGGCTGGAGCCAAAGTGTGTGAACAAGTAAATGTGGTGAAGAAAGCTGATGGTGCCCGGCTATCAAAAGAGATAGTGACTGGGCTCTTAAAGGCTTGAAGATAAACAAGCGGCCATCTAGCTCAGAAGCAACAAAGTCCACATGGAAGAACACACCAGCCTGGGTGATCGAGTGGTCCCAAAGGGATCAGTTACCAGGCATCAAAGAACAAAAAATCATCATATCATTGGCTGCACACCTCCATGATAGGATCGCTGAAGACAAATGGATGCATAAGCAAATGTGGCGAAGAAAGCGGATGGTGCCCGGCTATCAAAAGAGATAGTGTCTGGGGTCTTAAAGGCTTGAAGGTGAACAAGCGGCCATCTAGCTCAGAAGCAAATAAGCCCACATGGAAGAAGCACACCGGCCAGTGCGATCACGAGGTGCCCAAGGGACCAGGTATAAGGCATCATGCAAAAAAAAAAGATATAAGTGTGTGTATGTATGTGTATATATGTGTATATGTATATATGTATGTATATATATGTATATATATCATATTAAATGAAGGGGGAAGTGCAGAGTGGAGACCCAAGGCCCAAGTGTCGACCAATGGAGATCCCCTCATAGAGGGGTTTAGGAGAGGAGATGGGTTAATTAGGGTGTGAGGTAGTATCGATGAAGAACGCAGCTTTCCCCCGGATCCTGGATGCTTCCTCCCCCCAACTACCATGATCTGAATTCTACCTTGCAGGGCTGGATAGGACAGAGGCTGTACACTGGTGCATATGAGGGTTGGAGGTACAGGGAATCCAGGGTGGATGATACCTTCAGGACCAAGGGTGGGAGGGACGATGCTGGGAGAGTGGAGGGTGAGTGGGTTGGAAAGGGGGAACTGATTACAAGGATCCACATGTGACCTCTTCCCTGGGAGAGGGACAGCAGAGAAGGGGGGAAGGGAGACTTCGGATAGGGCAAGATATGACAAAACAACGATGTATAAATTACCAAGGGCATATGAGGGAGGGGGGAATGCGGAGGGAGGAGGGGAAAAAAAAAGAGGACCTGATGCAAGGGGCTTAAGTGGAGAGCAAATGCCTTGAGAATGATTGGGGCAGGGAATGTATGGATGTGCTTTATACAATTGATGTATGTATATGTATGGATTGTGGTAAGAGTTGTATGAGTCCCTAATAAAATGTAAAAGAAGAAAAGAGAAAAAAATGATTAGGGCAAAGACTGTACAGATGTGCTTTATACAATTGATGTATGTATATATATGAACTGTGAAAAGAATTGTATGAGCCCCAATAAATTGTTAAAATTAAAAAAAATAAAATAAAATGCAATTCAAAAAAAAAAAAAAGGGACTTGGGGGTATTCCCCAGGTGTAGGGGCTGCTTGCCTTAAGGTGAGAATGGCTATTGCCGAGTCATCCTTTTCGGGGGTTGATAAGACATGCCAGCCCTAGTGTGTGTTGTGGGGTGGGGGGACTCAAAAATGGGTTGTGAGTCTTTCTCTCTCTCTGGCACCCGGGAACCTGATAGGTGGCAGCGGTACCAAAGGGTCAGAAGTCAGCTCTCCCACTCCCAGAGTCCTCATGCAAAATGGGATATAGCTGATGGGGAGGGGGGTGTGAAGGGCAGGGGGAGGGATGGCCTCCATCTTGGTGGTTTTAGGAACTTGGAGCGGTTGTTTTTCCGGGCCTGCCATGTTTCCTGAAATCTTGGAAACAGGAAACCTTTCAGTTGGGGGAGGGAGTAAGTCTTCTATATATGCTAGCTGATATGTGGCAATGTCAATCGACACGCGAATTTAAAGGGTCGGATCGGGATGTCCTGGTTCCCCCTAAACATAACTATGAACTCTGAGTAATAGGGGAAGGGAAAAGGAGTCTTGCGTGGGTCAATCAGGGACTCCTTCTGCCCAATCACCTTTAAATAAATTGTGGAGTCTCCAAGCTTTGGGGTTGAAACCACATCCTCTTCCTGAGTGCCTAGAGCAGGCAGGGGTCCTCACACTACAGCCTGTGAGCCACATGCAGACAGCCAAGGACATTGATCCTGTCTGCCGGGTGTTTGTGCCCCATTTATATATATTTTTTTAACTTCAAAATAAGATGTGCACTGTGCATAGGAATGTGTTCATAGGTTTTAAAATACTATAGTCTGGCCTTCCAACGGTCTGAGGGACAGTGAACTGCCCCCTGTGTAAACAGTTTAAGGACCCCTGCCCTAAGGGATCCTTGACTTAGGGGTTACTAAGCTCCCTGCCCTGAAACACCCCTGAACATTCCACCCATAGTAGGTGGCACCAGGGGAATTTGGTGCCCGGTTAATTTACAAGCCTTTTACTCCAATTGAGCCCAAGAAAATTAAAAATGACTTAGGCAGTTACTCTACTTTTGATCCCTGTTGACTCCACCTGTAGTACCCCATCATTACCATTTAACTCTATAACGCCGAGCATGACATTTTCATAACATTAAAAGAAATGTATATGTTAATATAGATATATTGATACTATGAAATAAAGAACCCAAACAAAAAAATTTCCCCTAAATTAAAATTGAAGCGTTATAGGGTTAGAGGAAGGATGGGTCTTATGAGCGGGTCCAAGGCCTTAGGATCGTAAATGCAGCAGTGATCCCACTGCACCTAGTAGTGCCAAAGCCCTCCTAGGGGAAATTGTGAATGCTTTTATCCCTGTTCCTGTACTTACAGTGAACAAACACACATGCATGATAATCCTAAGATTTTTTTTTATTTCCTGTGACACTCGCCTAATTTCAAGGGCAGTGCCACCTCACAAACTTAGCCTTGTGTTTGTCAAACTGTTCAACTTTTTGACCCTTTGTTTTTCCAGAAGTTCTCAGGGTACCAAGGCCTCTAAACCAAGTTTGCCAACTCCACGACTACCATCTCCTGGATCACCTCAAACTTATGCACCCAGCAATGTAGGAAGGGTATGGACCCGAAGCCCCAGGTCACTCCTTTTGCCAGCAGGAAGTAGCTAGAGATGTCGTCGCCCAGTACCCCAAAGATTTGGGTCCATATCTCTTCACGGGGTAAATGTTAGGTAGCTAGCCTAGGGACTGGGGCATCCATTATGCATGCCCAGCGGGCCAGGCTAAGACCCCAGGTAGGAGTGGTGCCCTGTGCACGCTCAGAGGGTCAGTTTTCCGGACAGGAAGGGGTGGTACACCTGGGTGGGCGCTGTACATGGATTGACCCACCTAGGCCAAGTAAATCCAATTCAGCCACTGGGGTCGACCAGGGTTGCCCACCATGCCTCTCTAACTCTCCTAAAGCTCACTTGGATCACAGACCAGGCTTCCACGTGAATTCTTTCTCACGCAGAGCCAAAGACCAAGGTCTATCTGTCCCCAGAGAGATCTGTCAAACTCAGGAAGGCTCTTTGGAGGCAGCAGGACTGGACGTGAGTGGCTGGTGGATACTGTTCAGATGCATGGCTTTCAGCTTGGAAGGGTTTTTGTCTCAGAGGACTGGAACGGAGGCGGTAGTACGTCTGTAACACATAGTATCCATGTCCACAAATGAGCTGCTCATTCCACAGTCCTGGCAGTGCCTTTTGAAATTCCTCTGCTTTGAAATGTCACACCTTGAAGATTACAGTGGGAGGGGCTGGGCCCAAGGTATGCTGCCTCTTACTCCCAGTTGCTGGTTTCTGGATGCTGATTGTATTTCTTACAGGATCAGTTAGTGGGCTTGTTTTCTGCCTCAGGCTTTGTTCACCGAGGTCCTCTAGCTAGTTGGTGGTGTGTGTGCTTGAGCAGAGCTTTCCTGCCAACCCCTCATGCATAGTAGCGCTCCCATGGTGTGGACTCCATGAAAGCCATGTCCCACACAGCTGGATTACAAGGAGGGTGGGCCCTGCAGCACAGGATGGCCATTCCCCCTGTGGAATGGCCTCAGAACCCCGCCTCCCTCACTGTCCAGCGCTTGGGACTGTGGGCCCTAAGATTGATGCCTGACTCAGGAAACACACAGGGTGAGGCGACTCCAGTAGCCATTTTTACTGGTCCGATCCAGCCCGAGATCATCCTTGCATGAGCCCTCTGCCCAGATCTTTTTTTGTTGTTGTTAGTTTGTTTTATGATCTTTTTATCAGGGGCTCATACAACACTAACCACATTCCATGCATACATCAGTTGTATAAAGCACATTTGTATATTCATTGCCCTCATTGTTCTCAAAATATCCACTCTCCACCCAATTCCCTGGCCTCAGCTCCTCATTTTTTCCCCTCAATGCTTGCTACCCCTTCCTCATCAATCCTTGGTAATTTACTAATTCTTTTGTCATATCTTTCACTGTCTGATGTCCCCCTTCACCCACTTTTCTATTGAGGTCAATGTAGATCCTTGTCATCGGTTCTCCCTTTCCATCCCACCCTCCCTCCACCCTCCCAGTATCTCCACTCATAGTACTGGTCTTAAATGACTCATCCACCCTGGATTCCCCGTGTTTACAGTTCCTATCGGTACCAGTGTACAATCTCTGGTCTAGCCAGATTTGTCAGGTAGAATTTGGATCATGATAGTTGGGGAAGAGGAAGCTTAAGAACTAGAGGAAAGTTGTGTTTCATCGTTCCTATCTCATACCCTGTCTTGGCTCATCTCCTCTCTGAACCCCTTCTGTAAGGGGATGTCCATTGGATTGCAAATGGGTTTTGGTCTCTACCAGGCAGTCCCCGCTCATTCGCCATGATAAGATAGTTTGTTCTCATGATGCCTGATGCCTTAACCTTTTGAATCCTTGTGATCGTACAGGCTGGTATGATTCCTCCATATGGGCTTTGTTGCTTTGAGCTAGATGGCCGCTTGTTTACCTTCAAGCCTTTAAGACCCCAGACGCCATGTTTTTGATAGCTGGGCACTATCAGATTTCTTCACCACATTTGCTTACACAGCCACTTTGTCTTCAGTGATCATGTAGGGAAGGTGAGCATCATAGAATGCCAATTTAGTACAACAGTATTTTTGCAATGAGGGAGTACTTGAGTGGAGGCCCCATGTCCATCTGCTACCTTAATACTAAATCTATACATATATGGACATAGATCGATTTGCCCATGCTCATTTATAAATATATGTACCTGCCTTTATTTAGACGTCTTTTACTGGCCCTTGCTTCCCAGCTCACTCTTCTGTGATTTTCCTCTTGTGCCCACTGCCATACTCAGTCTTCATTTGGGTTTCAGTAATTCCTCTTGGTTCCATTACCCTTGATCATGCCCTACCAGGCCTCCTACATCCCTCTCACCACCGATTTGCATCACTTGTTGTTCCCTTGTCTCTGGGTTTCTTTACACCACTTCCTTTCCCCCCACCTTCCTCTCTCCCTTGCCCCCCTCGAAGTGTTGGTCCCGTGTTTACTCCTCCAGATTGTTCATCCAGCCTATCTTATTTAGACAGACTCGTAGAGGTAATAACACGCACAAAATCAGACTGAGCTAAGCCAAGCAGGAAAAGAAACAAAACAACAAAAATCCAATGACAATAAAAGAAAACAAAACACAACAAGAAAGAAAGGCTCATAGTTAGTTCAAGGACTGTGTGTTGGCATTTAGGAGTGTTTTCCAGTCCAGTCTGTTGGGGCACCAAGTCCTGGCCCCAAAGTCCACCTTTGGCATTCCCTGGGGACCTTGCTGCTCTGATTCCTTGCTCTTCTGCTGCACCCACTTAGTGTTATGCTCGGTGTGGTGGGATCAGTTTGGCCACAATACCCACACTGTGTCTCCATTGTTGTCCCCTCTAGGGCCATGGGTCTTTGAGCGATGTCGTGTCTCATCAAGGGGCTGGCCATGTGGTCTTCTATGTGGACTGGCTTCTCTGAGTGGGAACATCATCCTCAAGGTCTAGTGGGCCAGGATGTGCTCCAGTCTCCTCTTCTCCCTCTTCTTCTGCTCCGTGTGCTAACCAGAGACTGTTTCAAATAGTGTGTACCTGCCAGCTGCATTCTAGACCTGGGGTAGCGATTCTGAGTCCAGGATAGAGATAGTGTCCAGCAGGTGACATAAGTGGATCCATATTGAAACAGGAAGCCCACTGTGGAGATTTTGTCCTTCTGTTGATGGCCACCGGCCACCTACCCTCTCCTGCTATAACTGCTTCACTGGCTCAGCAGCTGAGCCAGGAGCCAGTGCCATCAAAACCATGTTGCTAACTGGCACAGAGGGCAGATAGATATTTTTTATCTTGATATCTTGGGAAGCCCACCCAAACTCCATGCAAACATTGTGGTGTGAGTAATTTTTGGAAGCAATCATATGCTGACAGTAATTCAAATCTTCCCTTTTGTCAATGTGCCCGTACTGTTTTCTGAACCTGAGGAGGTGGCCACTGTGTCCACCAAGAAATTTACTGGCTGGCCTTCTACTTGGACAGTTAGCCTGGGGTCCTGGGGACCAAGTGGCACAGAGCCCTGACACCTTCATTCAGATTCTTCAAGCATTAGTGTTGCTTACTTGGGTTTTTCTAGGTGAGGATGAGGCCTGTCCTCTCTAGTGGAGGGTCGTCCACCTCTCCTCGGGTTTTCAAGCCACTGATTTTTCCAATGTCCTTCTTTTCTGCAGTAGGCACATTGATCCTTCCCTAGGCCTTGGCGGTGCCCACAGGTCAGTCTCTCCGTGAGTGGGCCCTGATCTCCTTTTCCCGAGCCTCTGGGGTCTCTCATGGCAATTACTAGTATTTTCGCTAGTTTCTATGTCTCTCGTGTTTGGGTCATCTCTGTTGTTATACAGCCACTGAGACACTTCTACCAATCACTAAGATTTTCCCCTTCAAACCCTTCCCACTTCTTTTCCGTGTCTGAGGCAGACTGGGTAATAAAGGGAATGCTTATTGCCCACCTGTTCTCGGGGGCCTCCAGGCCAATAGGGGTATAAAGCCTGAAGCCTTCCATAAGCCACTCTAAAAAGGCAGGTGGACATTCTCTTGTAAGAGCCTGAAAATTCTCACTGACCTTAGATAAATTCATAGGTTTCCTAGCTCTCCTGTGGAGGCCTTGTAAGAGCAACTGGTAATACCTGGTCAAGCCTTCCGTTCCTTGCTAGGAGTTTGTATTCCACATTGTTCGTGCAGTGGCAAAAAGAGTTTCTCTCAAGTGGGGAATTGGTGCTGGCTGATCATCAGGTCCATTGACTATCTTCTGGGCCTCTCTCTGGAAGGGCTCCTGTTCCTGTGTTGTGAACAGTACCTAGAGAAGTTGCTGGCAATCCGTCCCAGGTGGGCTGATGAGTATGGAAACCTGTTTCTAGCAAAGAAACCCGACCTTGTGGTTTGTCAGAAAAGGGGAGTTTGTTGTTTCCAATTATACAAATCCCTGGAATAAAAGGGGATGAACTAAACCCAAAAAGGGACTTGGGGGTCTTCCCCAGGTGTTGGGGTTGCTTTCCTTAGGGGGAGAATCGAACACTGTTGAGTCATCCATTTTGGGCGGTTGATAAGACGTGCAAGCCCTAGTGTGTGTTGTGGGGTGGGGGGACTCAAAAATGGCTTGTGAGTCTTTTTCTCTCTCCGACTCCCGGGAAACTGATAGGTGGTAGTCGTACCAAAGGGTCGGAAGTCAGCTCTCCCACTCCCAGAGTCCTCCTGCAAAATGGGATAAAGCCGATGGGGAGGGGTATGGAGAGGGCAGGGGGAGGGTTGGCCTCCATCTTGGTGGTTTTAGGAACTTGGAGCGGTTGTTTTTCCGGGTCTCCCATGTTTCCTGAAATCTTGGAAACAAGAAACCTTTCTGTTGCGGGAGGGAGTAAGGCTTTTATACGTGCTGGCTTATTAGTGGCAATGTCAACCCACACATGAATTTAAGGGATCAGATCGTGATGTCCTGGTTCCCAGGAGTCATGCATGGGTGAATCAGGGACTCCATCTGCCCAATCACCTTTAAACAAATTGCGGAGTTTCCAAGCTTTTGGGTTGAAACCACATCCTCTTCATGAGCACCGAGAGCAGGCAGGGGTCCTCAAACCACAGCCTGTGTGCCACATGCAGACAGCCGAGGACATTAGTCATGTCTGCCTGGTGTTTGTGCTCCATTTATTTATTTTGTTTAACTTCAAAATAAGATGTGCACTGTGCATATGTATTTGTTCATAGGTTTTTAAAAAACTATAGTCTGGCCCTCCAACGGTCTGAGGGACAGTGAACTGACTCCCTATGTAAACAGTTTGAGGACGCCTGCCATAAGGAATCCTGGACTTAGGGGTTACTAATCTCGCAGCCCTAAAACACCAGGGGAATTTGGTGCCCGGGTAATTTATAAGCCTTTTACTCCAATTGAACCCAAGAAAATTAAAAATGACTTAGGCAGTTACTCTACTTTTGATCTGTGTTAACTCCCCCGTAGTACCCCATTATTGCCATTTAACTCTATAACGCCAAGCATGACGTTTTCATAACATTAAAAGAAATGTGTATATTAATATAGATATATTGATAACTATGAAATTAAAGAACCAAAACGAAAAATAATTTTTCCCAAGTTAAAATTGAATTGTTATAGGTTTAAAAAGAAGGATGGGTCTTATCAGCGGATCCAAGACCTTAGGATCATAAATGAAGCAGTGATCCCACTGCACCTAGTAGTGCCAAAACCCTGTGCCCTCCTAGGGGAAATTGTGAATGCTTTTACCCCTGTTCCTGTACTTACAGTGAACAAACACACATGCCTGTTAATCCTAAGATTTTTTTAAATTTCTTGTGACAATCACCTAATTTCAAGGGCAGTGCCACCTCACAAGCTTAGCCTTGTGTCAGTCAAACTGTTCAACTCTTTGACCCTTTGTTTTTCCAGAAGTTCTCAGGTTCCCAAGGCCTCTGAACCAAGTGTGCCAACTCCACGACTACCATGTCCTGGACCACCTAAATCTTATCCATCTTTGATAACGTTGCCCTGAATGGACAACCACTTCCAGCAGTGTAGGAAGGGTATGGACCCAAAGCCCCACTTCGCCCCTTTTGCCAGCAGGAAGTAGCTAGAGATGTCGTCGCCCAGTACCCCAAAGATTTGGGTCCATATCTCTTCACGGGGTAAATGTTAGGTAGCTAACCTAGGGACTGGGGCATCCATTATGCATGCCCAGAGGGCCAGGCTAAGACCCCAGGTAGGAGTGGTGCCCTGTGCACGCTCAGAGGGTCAGTTTTCCGGACAGGAAGGGGTGGTACACCTGGGTGGGCGCTGTATGTGGATTGACCCACCTAGGCCAAGTAAATCCAATTCAGCCACTGGGGTCGACCAGGGTTGCCCACCATGCCTCTCTAACTCTCCTAAAGCTCACTTGGATCACAGACCAGGCTTCCACGTGAATTCTTTCTCACGCAGAGCCAAAGACCAAGGTCTATCTGTCCCCAGAGAGATCTGTCAAACTCAGGAAGGCTCTTTGGAGGCAGCAGGACTGGACGTGAGTGGCTGGTGGATACTGTTCAGATGCATGGCTTCCTGCTTGGAAGGTTTTTTTTCTCAGCTGACTGGAACAGAGGAGGTAGTACGTCTGGATCACATAATATCCATGTCCACAAATGGGCTGCTCATTCCACAGTCCTGGCAGTGCCTTTTGAAATTCCTCTGCTTTGGAATGTCACGCCTTGAAGATCACAGTGGGAGGGCCTGGGCCCAAGGTATGCTGCCTCTTACTCCCAGTTGCTGGTTTCTGGATGCTGATTGTATCTCTTACAGGATCAGTTAGTGGGCTTGTTGTCTACCTCAGGCTTTGTTCACCGTGGTCCTCCAGCTAGGTGGTGGTGTGTGTGCATGAGCCGAGGCTTCCTGCCAATCCCCCATGAATAGTAGCACTCCCATGGTGTGGACTCCATGAAAGCCATGCCCCACACAGGAGGATTACAGAGCAGTGTGGGCCCTGCAGGACAGCAGGGCCATTCCCCCTGTTGAATGGCCTCAAATCCCCCCCTCTCTCAGTGTCCAGCTCTGCGGCTGTGGCGCGAAACTTCATGCCTGACTCAGGAATAGATACAGGGTGAGGCGACTCCATTACCCGTTTATACTGGTCTAATCCAGCCTGAGATCATCTTTACATGAGCCCTTTGCCCAGATAGATTTTTTTTTGGTGTTATGATCTTTTTATCAGGGGCTCATACAACACTAACCACATTCCATGCATACATCAGTTGTGTAAAGCACGTTTGTACATTCATTGCCCTCATTATTCTCAAAATATACACTCTCCACCCAACCCCCTGACCTCAGCTCCTCATTCCCCCGCACCCCATGTGCGCTGCCCCTCACTCATAAATCCTTTGTAACTAACTAATTCTTTTGTCATATCTTTCAATGTCTGATGTCCCCCTTCACACACTTTTCCGTTGAAGTAAAATGAAGATCCTTGTAATCTGTTCACCGTTTCCAACCTACCCTGCCTCCCTCCTCCCAATGTCTCCACTCATAATACTGGTCCTAATGGACTCATCCACCCTGGATTCCCTGTGTTTCCAGTTCCTATCTGTACCAGTGTACATTCTCTGGTCCAATCTGATTTTTAAGGTAAAATTGGGATCATGATAGTGGGGGAGACGACACATTTAGGAACTAGAGGAAAGTTGTGTTTCATATTTACTATCTTGTACCGTGTCTTGGCTCATCTCCTCTCTGAGAACCTTCTGTAAGTTGTTGTGCAGTGGACTGCAAATGTTCCAGCTGGAAATTCCAATTTCCTTGAAGCTTCCCTGAGCTTCCATATGTCCCTTCACTTTAGAGATTTGAGAGTCTACTCCCACCAGCAGGCATCTTGGAGACCCGTGGGGCCATCCCAAGCAGTGGTCCTCCTAGCTTGCTGTCTAGAAAAATAGGTCGACCAAAAGTTGCCCTAAGCGACTGGTCTTTGACCCCTTACCTCGGGCTAGGATATCTGCGTGAGGCATCAGTTTCAGGGCAACACAAGGATGTACTTTCAAGTGGGGGTTTTTTACCTTGAGGCAGCAAGCTCTGAATGGCCTCATTGTTTTGTGCTTTCTAGATGGGACTTAGCAGCTTGATACTCAGGAATTGCCCCCTTGCATGAATCCTGTCCAATTGAGTAGATTTGATATAGAGAGGCTGGACAAACAATAGCTGATACACTTTGCTATTATATTTGGCCACAGTAGCTTTTTGAGATAGGAGAATGGTGGCCAGAGAAAGGTACACTTTCCCTTCCAACCCTGATTCAGCTGGAACAGTTCTGTAGAGTGATGGGAAAGTCGGTGGAGATGTCATAAGTTAGAGCATTTCTCCTTTTGATGAGCAGTAGAGACCTTCATCCCCCTGTGTACCCAGGACCCCTAAGGCAGGCGTCCTCAAACTGGCCCTTGGGGCACATGTGGCCTGACGCCAATTATCCCGCCCTCAGGGTGTTCTTGCTGCCACTGCCTGTCCTGCTTAGCAGCCAACTCATGCATTGTGCATAGGAATTTGTTTATAGTTTAAAAAAAAACAAAACTATAGTCTGGTTTTCCAGTGGTCTGACGACGGACAGTGAACTGACCCCTGTGTGAACAGTTTGAAGACCCCTACCGTAAGTGATCCTGGACTTAGAAGTTACTATTCTCCCATCTCTGAAACCTCCCTGAACATTCTACCCATAATAGAGGCACAGGGGAATTTGGTCCCCGGGTAATTTACAAGCCTTTTACTCAAATTGAACGCAAGAAAATTAAAAATGACTTAGGGAATTACTCTTCATTTGATCCCTGTTGACTCCCCCTGTAGTACCCCAATATTACCATTTAACCCATAACGCCGAGCATGATGTTTTCATAACATTTAATGGAATGTATATAGATAGATAGAGAGATAGATAGATAGCTATGAAAGTGAAAAATAAAAACAAAAATTTCCCCCCAAATTAAAAATTGAGGCGTTATAGGGTTAAAAAGGATGGTTCTTATCAGCGGGCCCAAAACCTTAGGATCATAAATGAAGCAGTGATCCCACTGCACCCAGTAGTGCCCAAATCCTGTACTCTTCTAGGGGAAATTGTGAATGTTTTAACCCCCATTCCTGTACTTAGAGTAAACAAACACACATGCCTCATAATCCTATGTTTTTTTTTACTTATTTCATGTGACACTCGCCTAATTTCAATGGCACTGCCACGTCACAATCTTAGCCTTGTCTCAGTTAAACTGTTCAACCTTTTGTCCATTTGTTTGGTTTTTCAGAAGTTCTCAGTTTACCAAGGCCTCTGAACCAACTGTGCCAGCTCCAGGACCACAATCTCCTGGAACACCTGAACCTTTTACATCCTAGCCCTGAATGGAGAACCCCTTCCAATAGAGTAGGAAGGGCATGGACCCAAAACCCCATTTGCCCCTTTTGCCAGCAGGAAGTAGCTAGAGATGTCATTGCCCAGTACCACAAAGATTTGGGTCCATATCTCTTCAGGGTGTAAATGTTAGTTAGCTAGCATAGGGACTGGAGTGTCCATTACACACACTCAGAGGGCCAAGCTAGTGGCCCAGGATGGAGAGGCACACTGAGCGTGCTCAAATGACCAGATTTCCGGCCAGGAAGGGTAGGTACACCTGGGTGGGTGCTGCATCTGCATTGACCCATATAGGCCAATTACATTCAATTCGGCCACTGGGATCGACCAGATTTGCCCACCACGCCTCCCTAACTGTCCTAAAATTCATTTGGATCACAAGCCAGGCTATGGCGTGAATTCTTTCTCATGCAGAGCCAAAGACCGAGGTCTATCTGTCCCCAGAGAGATCCGACAAACCCAGGAAGGATCTTTGAAGGCAGCAGGACTAGACATGAGTGGCTGGTGGATACTGTTCAGATGCATGGCTTTCTGCTTGGAAGGATTTTTGTCTCAGCTGACTGGAACGGAGGAGGTAGTACGTCTGGATCACATAATATCCATGTCCACAAATGAGCTGCTCATTTCACAGTCCTGGCAGTGCCTTTTGAAAATCCTCTGCTTTGGAGTGTCTCTCCTTGAAGATTACAGTGGGAGGGGCTGGGACCAAAGTATGCTGCCTCTTACTCCCAGGTGCCGGTTTATGGATGCTGATTGTATCTCTTACAGTATCATTTAGTGGGCTTGTTTTCTGCCTCAGGCTTTGTTCAGCAAGTTCCTCCAGCTAGGTGGTAGTGTGTGTGCATGAACAGAGGCTCCCTGACAATCCCCCAGGAATTGTACACCTGCCATGGTGTGGAATCCATGAAAGTCATGCCCCACACAGCAGGATTACAGAGGAGGGTGTGCCTGCAGGACAGGAGGTCCATTCCCCCTGTGGAATGGCCTCCGAGCCCCGCCTCCCTCACTGTCTAGTTCCTGGGGCTGTGGACTGTAAGCTTCATGCGTGACTCAGGAATAAACCCAGGGTGAGGCGACTCCAGTAGCTGTTTTAATAGGTCTAATCCAGCCTGAGAACATCCTTGCATGAGTCCTCTGCCTAGATCTTTTTTTAAAAATCGTTTTATTAGGTGTTCATACAGCACTATCCACACTCCATGCATACATCAATTGTGTAGAGCACATTTGTACATTCTTTTCCCTCTTTATTCTCAAAATATCTGCTCTCCACCCAAGCCCCTGGCCCCAGGTCCTCATTTTCCCCTCCCTTCCCACTACTCTTCCCTCAGAAGTCCTTGTTAATTTACTACTTATTATTTTGTCATACCTTGCACTATCCGATCTTCCCCTTCACCCACTTTTCTGTTGAGGTTAAATGTAGATCCTTGTAATCGGTTGCCCCTTTCCAACCTACCTTCCCTCCACCCTCCCAGTGTCTCCATCGATAAAACTGGTCCTAAAGGGCTCATCCACCTTCGATTTCCTGTGTTTCCAGTTCCTATCTGTCCAAGTGTACATTCTCTGGTCTAGCCAGATTTGTAAGGTATAATTGGGATCATGATAGTGGAGGGGAGAGGAAGCATTTATGAACTAGAGGAAAGTTATGTTTCATCGTTGCTGTCTCATATCATGTGTTGGCTCATCTCCTCCCCGAAAGCTTTCTTAAGGGGATGTCCAGTGGCTTTGGGTCTCTACCCAGCACTCCCTGCTCATTCGCAATTATACGATATTTTGTGCTGATTATGCCTGATACCTGATCCCTTTCAAACCTCGTTATCACACAGGATAGTTTTCTTATTCCATGTGAGCTTTGTTGCTTCTGAACTAGATGGCCGCTTGTTTGCCTTCAGCTGTTAAGACCTTAGATGCTATATCTTTTGATAGCTGGACACCATCAGCTTTCTTGAACACATTTGCTTATGGAACCACTTTGTCTTTAGTGGTCGTGTAGGGAAGTCTGCATCCTAGAATGCAAATGTAGTAGAACCAATCAATGGAGACTACTGTAGGGAGAAATCAGATGTGATTTGTTTGGTACAATGTGATCATCAAGGGTTACGCAGTACCACTCTTTGTGCGCATATATTTCTGTAAAACTTGCCCTTTACAATTTCTGTCTCATTTCTGCCTCCCTGTGTCTATGCTCCACTGAGAGAACTACACTGTAAAGGGGAGTAGTTAACCTCCCTGGCTGTCCAACCATGTCCATAAGTTTGTACCCAAATTTTTCTTTAGTTTTGAATTGAAAAAAATTCATAATCAATGAATATCAGTACTCTAACATGAAGGTTCCCAAAATGAGGTTGGAAGTAATTTATTCGTGGTCCAATGCCATTTCTGCATGCGTTGTGCCACCAGTCCCTGGAGTAGGAACAGGCCCAGAAATTTCCAAATATCATATTTCTTCACAGGATAGTTCTTTCTGCCTTTTGCAAACTTGTGAAGCAGAGTAGTGGATTGTTGCTCTTCAACCGGTTTGTCTCCGTAATAATTTTTTTGAATGACCTCATCAATCAGAAAAAATTGTAGTTACACCAAAAGCTTTAGTGACCACCTCTACTTGCATACCAGGTGCTCCAGTAAATGGGAATTTTGGTGAAGCTGGCTCATCTATACCCGAAGACAATAGAGCACCATGTTGCACATTGCAGAGCTCAGGTGCGGAATCAACCTCACTGTCTTCATGAATCTTAGCAGTGTCAGTGTCAGATTATGAATTTCCCGACGAATCACTATCGCACAATTCTGTGCATAATTCTGAGTCACTGTCGCTGTTATTTTTCTGGTCTAAAACCACTTTTGGGTTGAAATGACTCTGCTTTTGGAAACTTGTGAAGGAGAGTAGCAGATTGTTGCTCTTCAACAGGTTTGTCTCAATAATAATTTTTTCAATGACCTCATCAATCAGAAATAATTGTAGTTATGCCAAAAGTTTGTAGTGGTCATCCTCTACTTGCATACCAGGTGCTCCAGTGCATGGGTATCTTGGTGGAGCTGGCTCATCCATACCCGAAGACAATAGAGCACCACGTTTGCACATCGTAGAGGTCAGGTGAGGAATCTTCATCACTGTCATCCTTTCTCTGAGCAGTGTAAATTTTGGATTATGAATTTCCCGACTAACCACTATCGCGCAATTCTGTGCATAATTCTGAGTGATAGTCGCTCTTATTTTTCTGGTCTAAAACCCCTTTTGGGTTAAAATGACACTTTTTTATGCCATGGACTAAAATTTCTAGTCAGAAAATTTCTCCAAAAACCTTAAAATGGCAAGCAGGCACAGGGGACAGCTCTACGGATAAATATGAGGTGCATTGCTTGAATACAATATAATCCTCAAAGATTACCCGTACCACTCTATGTGTGTATGTCTCTTTTAAGACTTGCCCGGTTGAATTTCCTGCCTAGTCTTGCACCCCTGTGGCTGTCCTCCAGTGGGAGAACAACACTGGAAAGGGGAGCAGTTAACCTTCCTAGCAGTCTAAAACATCAGTAATTTTGTACCCAAATTCTTCATTATTTGTGAAATGAAAACATTTCATAATCAACGAATATCAGTATTCTGACATGATGGCTGCTGAAAAGAGAGTTGCAAGGAATTTATTCCTGGTCCAATACCATTTCTGCAGGCATTGTGCCCTCACTCCCTGAAGAAATTATGTGGCCCAGAAATGTCCAAAGGTCACTTTGTTCCCTGTATCCCTCTTTCTGTTTCTAGAAATCTTATGAAACAGGGTAGCAGATTTTCGCTATTCAATCGGTTCCTCCCAGTAATCATTTTTGATGACCTCATCGGTCAGAAATAATTGTAGTTACGCCAAAGCGTTCTTATGTTCCACATCAATGTACATAACAGGTGCTCCCTTAATGGGAATCTTGGTGGAGCTGGCTCCTCCATACGGGAAGACAATAGAGCACCACGTTTGGTCATCAAAGAGCTCAGGTGTAGAACCTTCTTCACTGTCATCCTTTCTTTGAGCAGTGTCAGTGTAGGATTATGAATATCCTGAGGCACCAATATCACGCAATTCTTTGAATAATGCTGAGTCACTCTCGCTGTTATTTCTCTGGTCTAAAATTACATTTGGATTAAATTGACACATTTTTGATGCCATGAACCAAAATTTCTAGCGAGTAAAAATTTCCCAATGACATTACATGGGCACGCAGGCACTGGAAACTGCTGTAGGGATAAATCTGAGGTGCTTTCTTGGATACAATATAATCCTCAAAGATGACACATACCACTCTATGTGTATATGTCTCTTTAAAACTTACCCTTTTGAATTTCCAACCCTGTCTCGCCCCCTGTGGCTATCCTCCACTGGGAGAACAACACTTGAAAGGGGAGAAGTTAGCCACCATGGCTGTATAATAATATCAATAATTTTGTACCCAAATTCTTCATTATTTGTGAAGTGAAAAAATTTCCTAATCAACGAATATCATTATTCTAACATGACGGCTCTGGAAAACCGAGTGGCAAGTAATTTATTTCTGGTCCCATACCATTTCTGCAGGCATTGCGCCCCCACTCCCTGAATTAATGGTCAGGCCCAGAAATGTTCAAAGGTCAAATTGTTAACTAGATCCCTCTTTCTGCTTGTAGAAATCTTATCAAACAGAGTTGCGGATTGTTGCTCTTCAATAGGTTCCTCCCAGTAATCATTTTTTCGACGTCCTCATCAGTCAGAAATAATTGGATGTACACAAAGCGTTCTTGTTGTCAATGTCTACATACTTATCAGGTGCTCCAATAAATGGGAATTTTGGTGGAGCTGGCTCATCCATACCCAAAGACAACAAAGCACCACGTTTGGCCATCACAGAGCTCAGGTAATGAATCTTCTTCACTGTCATCCTTTCTCTGAGCAGTGTCTGGGTCGGATTATGAATGTCCCGAGGAACCAATATAGCTCAGTTCTGTGCATAATGCTGGGTCACTCTCGCTGTTATTTCTCTGGTCTAAAACACCATTTAGGTTAAAATGATACTTTTTTGACGCCATGGACTAAAATTTCCAGTCAGAAGGTTTTCCCAATGACATTAAAAGAGCAAGTATGCACTGAAGACTGCTTATGCATAAATCTGAGCTGCTTTGCTTGGATACAATATAATCCTCAAAGATGACACAGTACCACTCCATGTGTGTATGTCTCTTTAAAACTTGCCCTACTGAATTTCCCTCCCAGTCTGGTCCCCCTGTGGCTATCCTCCACTGGGAGAACACCACTGGAAAGGGGCTCAGTTAACTTCCTTGGCTGTCTAATAATATCAGTAATTTTCCCCAAAATTTTTCAATAATGGGGAAGTGAAAAAATTTCATCATCAATGAATATCAGTATTCTAACATGACAGCTCCTGAAAACTGAGTTGCAAGTAATATGTTCCTGGTCTAATACCATTTGCAGGCATTGCGCCCCGACTTCCTGAAGGAATGATCAGGCCCAGAAATTTCCAAAGGTCATTTTGTTCACTGGATCCCTCTTTCTGCTTCTAGAAATCTTATGAAACAGAGTAGAGGTTTGTTGCTCTTCAATAGGTTCCTCCTTGTAATCATGTTTTTCGATAACATCATCGGTCAGTAATAATTGTAGGTATGCCAACGCGTTCTTGTGTTCAACGTGTACATACATACCAGGTGCTCCAGTAAATGGGAATCTTGGTGGAGCTGGCTCATCCATACCCAAAGACAATAGAGCACCACGTTTGCTCATCACAGAGTTAAGGTGTAGAATCTTCTTCACTGTCATCCTTTATCTGAGCAGTGTCAGTGTCAGATTAGGAATTTCCCGAGGAACCACTATTGCACAATTCTGTGCATAATACTGAGCCACTCTCACTGCTATTTCTCTTGTTTAAAACCCCGTTTGGATTAAAATGACACTTTTCTGATGCCATGAACTAAAATTTCAGGTCAGAAGGGTTTCTCAATGGCATTACATGGGCACACAGACACTGGAGACTGCTGTACAGACATATCTGATGTGCTTTGCTTGGATACAATGTAATCACCAAGGGTTTCACAGTACCATTCTATGTGTGTGTGTATTTCCTTAAAATTTTCCCTGTTCAATTTCTGTCCCATTTCTGCCTCCCTGTTGCTATGCTCCACTGAGAGAACAACACTGGAAAGGGGAGCAGTTAACCTCACTGGCTGTCTAATTTTGTCCATATTTTATGGCCAAATTCTTCTTTATTTTTGAAGTTAAAAATCCCATAATCAATGAGTATCAGTATTGTAACATGAATCTTTCAAAAAATGGACTTGCAAGTAATTTATTGGTGGTGCAATACCATTTCATTAGGCATTGTGCCACCAGTCCCTGGTGTAGGATCAGGCCCCAAAATTTCCAAATGTCCTATTTTTTCACTGGATAGTTCTTTCTGCTCCTTTTAAACTTGTGAAGCAGAGTAGCGGAGTGTTGCTTTTTAACCAGTTTGACTCTGTAATAATTTTTTCAATGATTGCATTAATCAGAAATAATTGTAGTTATTCCAAAAGTTTGTAGTGGTCATGCTTTATTTGCATACCAGTTCCTTCAGTGAATGGGAATCTTGGTGGAGCTGGCTCATCCATACCCGAAGACTGAAGACAATAGTGCACCACGTTTGCCCATAACCGAGTTCAGGTGTAGAATCTTCCTCACTGTCATCCTTTATCTGAACAGTATCAATGTTGGATTATGAATTTCCAGAGGAACCACTAACGTGCAATTGTGTGCATATTGCTGAGTCACTGACATTGTTTTCTTTTGGATCTAAAACCCCTTTCGGGTTAAAATGACACTTTTTTGATGCCATGAACCAAAATTTCCAGCGAGAAAATTTTCCCAATGACATTACATGGGCACACAGGCACTGGAGACTGCTGTAGGGATAAATCTGAGGTGCTTTCTTGGATACAATATAATCCTCAAAGATGACACAGTACCACTCTATGTGTGTATGTCTCTTTAAAGTTTGCCCTATTGAATTTCCCTCTCTGTGTAGTCCCCCTGTGGCTATCCTCCTCTTGAGAACAACACTGGAAAGGGTAGCAGTTAACTTCCCTGGCTGTCTAAAATAATAGTAATTTTGTACCCTAATTCTTCATTTTTTTCTGAAGTGAACACATTTCTTCATCAACGAATATCAGTATTCTAGCATGTGGGCTCCCAAAAACCGAGTAGCAAGTAATTTATTCCTGGTCTAAAACCTCTTTTGTTTAAAATAATACTTTTTTTGATGCTTTAAGATCTCTATGGTGATAGAGTTACACCTCGTTCCTTGGCTCTGCACGAGAAAGAATTCACGCCGAAGCCTGGCTCCTGATCCAAGTGAGTTTAATGGTAGTTAGAAGTTCCAGGTGTATGTGGCACCCATCGGATTCTTCCCCACCATGCAGGCTGGCAGAGACTGCTCGGTGAAAGATCTGTTTCCCAAGTTCTCCTCCAAAAGTCCTGCTTCAAGTTTTTTCTCATGTTCTCTCCCCAGTTCCTCCTCTCCCCCACTGGTTCCTGCCTTTTCAAGGATTCCAGGGAGAGACCTGGTGGACGACCCCAGATCGACCCCATTGACTGAATTGCAATCACCTGGCCCAGGTGAGCCAATAAGCCCACCCATGCCCACTGTGGGAAACCTAGACTTTTGAGCATGTGCAGTGCGCCGCCCTTTGTTCTCATGCTTGGCTCTCTTGGGCTTGCGTCAATGGGCATCCAATCCCTGCCTCTCTGCCTAATATTTCCCCCTGAAGAGATATGGACCCAAATCTTTAGAGTACTGGACAACGACATCTCTAGCTACTTCCTGCTGGCAAAGTGGGTGAAGTGGGGTTTTGGGTCCATAATCTTCCTACTCTGTTATAAGGGGTTTTCCATTTAGAGCCCAGGATAGATAAGATCGAGGTGGGCTTAGAAGGTGCTGGCCCTGTAGCTGGCACATTTGGTTAGAGGACTTAGTAAGCTGAAAACTGAAAAACAAAGAAACAAGCAGGTGAACAGCTTAAGTGAGACATGGGTAAGATTGTGAGGTGGCAGTGCCCTTCAAGTTACGTTAGTGTCACAGAGTTTGGTCATTGTAAACACAGGAACGGAGGAAAGGTATTCACTGGCCTAAAGGCTGTGAGGGGTCTGAGGTAGAATCATCTGTGCAGCCCTCCTCTGACTTGGAGTGGCGATAAAATATCATCCCAAGACCATCCTGTGGCTCACAGGAGTATTCATCTGCTCCCATGGTTCCTGTGGGGGAATCTGAGGCTCCTCCACTGTGAGGAACAACTGGAAGCTATAGAGGGACCTTGATGAGGCACGATGACTATGCAGGTGTGCAGCTTGGACAGCAAGTCTCGGCCTATGAGAGGAGCTGGACATTCAGGTAATAATAGGAAGCTATGAGAAAAATAGAAATTATCGCAAAGACATCTGAGGGGCTCAGTAAAATGTTTACAGGCTTTCCGGACACTTTCAGGATGGAGCCGGTGCGGGGTGCCAGAGGTCCAGAGAAGGAAATAAGGGCAGAGGCGGCTCCAGTATTAAAAGGAAGTTTACTGACCTTCCTGCCATGCTGATGCCCACACTAGGTTTCAGACCAGTAATAGTTACCATTTGCTGCTGGGCCGTCAGACTGGGTGCCTTCAGTCCTCCTCCACTGTTGCCAGCTGCCAGCTGGCCTGTGGGTGCCTCCCCTCCAGATTTTGGACCTTAGGGCAGAGGTCAACCCAGTGGCCAATCTGCTCGCAATAGACACATGGTGCCTGAGGAGGCTCGTTCCGGTCAGCGCAGTTCCTAGCCCAATGACCTGGTCGCCGGCAAATGTAGCACTTGGTACCTGGTTCAAAGGTCTGGGTAACCTGGGAGGCATTCAACGAGAGTCTGCTATTGAGTGCAGCCAATATCTGGGCATGCTTAATGTCCTTTCTTTCGTCCTTTTCCCGGGCTCGAGCCTCACTTTCTTGCTCCCTGTTGTAAAAAGCTGTATTGGCATAAGCCACCACCTCCTCTAGGGTAGCTCCTTCAGGCTTTTGCACTATTTTTTGGACTTTCTTGCGAATATCCTGTGTGGCCTCTAGTCTAAAACTCTTATGGGTTATAATGACACTTTTTTTGATGCCATGGACTAAAATGTCCAGTCAGAATATTTTCCCAATGACATTAAAAGGCCAAGCAGGCACTGGAGACTGCTCAATGGATAAGTCTTAGGTGCATTGCTTGGATACAATATACTCCTCAAAGATTACACAGTACCAATCTAGGTGTGTATGTCTCCTGAAAACTTGCCCAATTGAATTCCCTGCCCAGTCTCACCCCGCCCCCTACCTGTGGCTATCCCCCCACTGTGAGTACAACACTGGAAAATGGAGCAGCTAACCTCTCTGATCGTCTAATAATATCATTAATTTTGTACATGAATCTTCGTTTCTTGTGAAGTGAAAAATTTTCATAATGCACGGATATCAGAATTCTAAAATGACGGCTCCTAAACCGAGTTGCAAGTAATTTAATCCTGGTTCAA
This sequence comes from Tenrec ecaudatus, assembly GCF_050624435.1. Taxonomy (NCBI): domain Eukaryota; kingdom Metazoa; phylum Chordata; class Mammalia; order Afrosoricida; family Tenrecidae; genus Tenrec; species Tenrec ecaudatus. The sequence goes on along the minus strand of NC_134544.1, from coordinate 75,214,094 downwards.
TAACATTTCTACAGGTGTTGCGCCCCCTCTTCCTGAAGTAATGATCAGGCCCAGAAATATCCTATGGTCATTTTATTCACTGGATCCCTCTTTCTGCTTCTAGAAATCTTATGGAACAGAGTATCGGATTGTTGCTCTTCGACAGGTTGGCCCCATAATCATTTTTCGATAACCTCCTCAGTCAGAAATAATTGTAGGTACGCCAAAGCGTTCCTGTGTTCAACGTCTACCTACATAAAAGGTGCTCCGGTCTATGGGAATCTTGGTGGAGCTGGCCCATCCATAACCAAAGACAAGAGAGCACCACATTTGCCCATCGCAGAGCTAAAGTGCGGAATCTTCCTCACTGTCCTCCTTTCTCTGAGCAATGTCAGTGTTGGATTAGAAATTTCCCCTAGGAACCTCTATCGCACAATTCTGTGCATAATGCTGAGTCACTGTCGCTGTTATTTCTCTGGTCTAAAATCCCTTTTGGGTTAAAATGACACATTTTTTGATGCCATGGACTAAAATTTCCAGTCAGGAGAGTTTCCCAATGACATAAAATGGCAAGCAGGCACTGGAACTGCTCTGTGGATAAATCTGAGGTGCTTTGCTTGGATGCAATATAATCCTCAAAGATTACACATTACTACTCTATTTGTGTATGTCTTTTTAAAACTTGCCCTATTGAATTCCCTGCCCAGTCTCACCCGCCCCCAGTGCTATCCTCCACTGGGAGAACAACACTGGATAGGGGAGCAGTTACGCTCTCTGGTTGTCTAATAATATCACTAATTTTGTCCCTGAATTCTTCATTATTTATGAAGTAAAAATTTTCATAATCAATGGATATCAGAATGCTAAAATGGCAGCTCCTGAAAACCGTGTTCCAAGTAATTTATTCCTAGTCCAATACCATTTTTACAGGCATTGCATCCCCACTCCCTTAAGTAATGATCAGGTTCAGAAATTTCGAAGGTCATTTTGTTCACTGGATACCTCTTTCTACTTTTAGAAATCTTATGAAACAGAGTATCGGATTGTTGCTCTTAGACCAGTTCCTTTCCGTAATAATTTTTTTGAATGACCTCATCGGTGAGAAATAATTGTAGGTACACCCAAGCTTTCTTGTGTTCAACGTCTACATACATAACACGAGCTCCAGTAAATGGGAATCTTGGTTGAGCAGGCCAATCCATACCCAAAGACAATAGAGCACCACGGTTGCCCATCGCAGAGCTCAGGTTCGGAACCTTCCTCACTGTCATCCTTTTTCTGACCAGTGTCAGTGTCGGATTAAGAATTTCCCGAGGAACTATAACACAATTCTGTGCATAATGCTGAGTCACTCTCGCTGTTTTTTCTCTAGTCTAAAACTCCTTGTATGTTAAATCTACACTTTTTGGATGCCATGGACTAAAATTTCCAGTAAGATTTCCCCAGTGTCATTAAAAGGGCAATCAGGCACTGGAGACTGCTCCATGGATAAATCTGAGGTGTTTTGCTTGGATACAATATAATCCTCAAAGATTACACAGTATAACTCTATGCCTGTATGTCTCTTTAAAACATGCCCTATTGACTATCCCGCCCACTCTTGCCCCCCTGTGGCTATCCTCCAATGGGAGAACAACACTGGAAAGTGGAGCATTTAACCTCATTGGCTGTCTAATGATATCAGCAATTTTGTACCCAAATTCTTCATTATATGTGAAGTGAAAAAATTTCATAATCAATGAATATCAGGATTCTAATATGACAGCTCTCGAAAACCGAGTTGGAAGTAATTTATTCCTGGTCCAATACCATTTCTGCAGGCGTTGCGCCCCCACTCCCTGAAGTAATGATCAGGCCCAGAAATTTCAAAGGTCATTTTGTTCACTGGATCCCTCTTTCTACTTTTAGAAATCTTATGAAACAGAGTATCGGATTGTTGCTCTTCGACTGGTTCCTCTCTGTAATCATATTTTTCGATGACTTCATCGGTCAGAAATAATTGTAAGTACGCCAAAGCTTTCTTGTGTTCAACATCTACATACATAACAGGTGCTCCAGTAAATGAGAATCTTGGTTGAGCAGGCCCATCCATACCGGAAGACAATAGAGCATCTCGATTGCCCATTGCAGAGCTCAGGTTCGGAACCTTCCTCACTGTCATCCTTTCTCTGAGCAGTGACAGTGTTGGATTAGGAATTTCCCGAGGAAACACTATAGTGCAATTCTGTGCATAATGCTGTGTCACTGTCGCTGCTTTCTCTCTGGTCTAAAATATCTTTTGGGTTACATCTAAACTTTTTTGTTGCCATGGATTAAAATTTCCAGTCAGAAGATTTTCCCAATGTCATTAAAAGGGCAAGCAGGCACTGGAGACTACTCTATGGATAAATCTGAGGTGCTTTGCTTAGAAACAATATAATCCTCAAGGATTACACAGTACCACTCTTCCGCCCAGTCTCGCCCTTCTCTGGCTATCCTCCACTGGGAGAACAACACTTGAAAGGGGAGCAGTTAACTTCCTTGGCCGTCTAATAATATCAGTACTTTTGTACCCAAAGTCTTCATTATTTGTGAAGTAAAATAATTTCATAATCAACAAATATCTCTATTCTAATATGATGACTCTGGAAAACCGAGTGGCAAGTAATTTATTCCTGGTCCAGTACCATTTCTGCAAGCGTTGGGCCACGACTTCCTGAAGTAGTGATCAGGCCCAGAAATTTCCAAAGGTCATTTTGTTCACTGGATCCCCCTTTCTGCTTCTAGAAATCTTACAAAACAGAGTATCGGATTGTTGCTCTTCGACCGGTTTCTCCCAATAATCATTTTTTGATGACCTTATCGGTCAGAAATAAGCGTGGGTATGCCAAAGTGTTCTTGTGTTCAACGTCTAACAATATGCTGAACTAGAACTTAAGGCAACTCCACTTAGTTGAAAGCAGTGGTTTTCAACCTGGGCGTCCTGACCAGTTTGGTTTGTCAAAAGACCCTTACACAGGGGTGGCAGGATTCATAGCAGTAGCAAAATTATAGTTCTGAAATAGCAAGGGAAAACATTTATGATTGGGGTATCACTACTACACATTGGGAAGTGTATGAAAGGGTTGTGGAATTAGGATGGTTGAGAATCACTGTCCTAGAGGAAGACGAAAGTGCAGTAGAAGGAGAGCAATGGAGAGGAAGCCGCTACAAGATTGATTGGCTGGAACTATGAGCACAAGTAAAATAACCACTGTCTGGTTGGCTCAGTATGGGACAGTGTTTAATTATGTTGTGCATAGAGTTGTTAGGAGTCACAAACCAGTTGACGGCACCTAAAAAAATAAAGGATTTGTGCTTAGCAAAATGTGTGGAACTACATCTTGAAAGAAACATATCTTACTTTAGAACATCGAATCTGAATCTCTGGGTCACAAACCCTTTTGAGGGAGAACGACATTTTCACAGGGTATGGGCCTTCATAACAGTAGCAAAGTTAGATTTATGAAGTAGCAACAAAAATAATTTTATGACTCGGCGGTCACCACTACATTCAGATTGGCGTTAAAGGGTTGTGGCATTAGGAAGGTTGAGAACCACTGCCCTAGAGAAAGACATAAACTTGGTACAGTAGAAGGGCAGCAAAAGAGAGGCAGCTCCCTGAAATATAGTTTAGCACAGTGGCTGCAACAATGAGCCCAAGCAAAGAACCATTATGACGATGGCACAGGACGGGCCAGGGGTTCATAATATTCTGCCTAGAGTTGCTAAGAGCCAAAAACCACTTGATAGCCACTAACAACATTAATAAGAGGACTCATGCATGTAACAATATACTGAACTAGACCTTAAGAGAAATTTTTCTTAATTTATTTTTTTATTCTTTTCACCTTTAAAAAAATCATTTTATTGGAGCTCAAACAACTCTTATCACAATCCATACATACAACAATTTTTTTTCTTTTTTTAAATTTTATTTTAACAATTTATTGGGGCTCATACAATTCTTTTCACAGTTCATACATACACATACATCAATTGTATAAAGCACATCTGTACAGTCTTTGCCCTAATCATTTTTTTCTCTTTTCTTCTTTTACATTTTATTAGGGACTCATACAACTCTTACCACAATCCATACATATACATACATCAATTGTATAAAGCACATCCATACATTCCCTGCCCCAATCATTCTCAAGGCATTTGCTCTCCACTTAAGCCCCTTGCATCAGGTCCTCTTTTTTTCCCCCCTCCCTTCCCATTCCCCCCTCCCTCATGTGCCCTTGGTAATTTATACATCGTTATTTTGTCATATCTTGCCCTATCCGGAGTCTCCCTTCCCCCCTTCTCTGCTGTCCCTCTCCCAGGGAAGAGGTCACATGTGGATCCTTGTAATCAGTTCCCCCTTTCCAACCCACTCACCCTCCACTCTCCCAGCATCGTCCCTCCCACCCTTGGTCCTGAAGGTATCATCCACCCTGGATTCCCTGTACCTCCAGTCCTCATGTGTACCAGTGTACAGCCTCTGTCCTATCCAGCCCTGCAAGGTAGAATTCGGATCATGGTAGTTGGGGGGAGGAAGCATCCAGGATCTGGAGGAAAGCTGTGTTCTTCATCGATACTACCTCACACCCTAATTAACCCATCTCCTCTCCTAAACCCCTCTATGAGGGGATCTCCAATGGCCGACACTTGGGCCTTGGGTCTCCACTCTGTACTTCCCCCTTCATTTAATATGATATATATATACATATATACATATACACATATATATACATACATACACACACTTATATCTTTTTTTTTTGCATGATGCCTTATACCTGGTCCCTTGGGCACCTCGTGATCGCACTGGCTGGTGTGCTTCTTCCATGTGGGCTTATTTGCTTCTGAGCTAGATGGCCGCTTGTTCACCTTCAAGCCTTTAAGACCCCAGAAACTATCTCTTTTGATAGCCGGGCATCATCAGCTTTCTTCACCACATTTGCTTATGCACCCATATGTCTTCAGCGATCCTATCATGGAGGTGTGCAGTCAATGATATGATTTTTTGTTCTTTGATGCCTGGTAACTGATCCCTTTGGGACCACTCGATCACCCAGGCTGGTGTGTTCTTCCATGTGGACTTTGTTGCTTCTGAGCTAGATGGCCGCTTGTTTATCTTCAAGCCTTTAAGACCCCAGTCAATATCTCTTTTGATAGCCGGGCACCATCAGCTTTCTTCACCACATTTACTTGTTCACCCACTTTGGCTCCAGCCTTTCTGTCGGGAGAGTGAGCATCATAGAGTTCCAATTTAATAAAAGAAGGTATTCATGCGTTGAGGGAGTGTTCATACAACAATTTTTAAAGCACACCTATACATTCACTGACCTCATCATTCTTGACATTTGGTTTCCGCTTGGGTTCCTGGAATCAGTTCCTCATTTCCCTATTCCTCCTGCCCCTCCTTCCCCGCTTCTTCCTCACACATGAACACTTAATGATATATAAATTATTATTTTATCATATCTTACACTGCCCAGAGTCTCCCTACACCCACAATTCTGTTGCCCACCCCCCAGAGAGGAGATTATATATAGAACCTTGTGATTGGTTCTCCCTGCCATGGTACAGCAGCAGCAGGTTTGGGTCCCCTGCTAGGTGGGTAAGGCATCAACAAGCGGAAGACAGAAACCACACGGCTCAAAGTTTACGGGTGACGGTTCCAATTTTATTCATGCAAAGCTTCAACGTATATATTCTTTTTCTTGGCTTAAAGCTTATGGCCTAAGATCATACATTAGGAAATTCTCAGGCCACAAGACCGTAACAAGTTACATCAATCACATCATGATTCTTGGTTAAATATTAGTACATCTAGAAAATAAAACTTTCTCATACAAGGGTGATAAACCTTCTAACAGTAACTGAGCATACTTCATTTATTTAGGGCGCATTGTTCTAACTATGAAATCAATAAAGCATTAATATATTTCATTATCAAAAATTTCTTGACAAGCTTTGGCTGTTCTTTCTGTTCCTTCTTGGGCTGTTCCTCTTGGGTTTTCATTTCTTGTTCTTACTTTTCCACTAAGTTCCCATAAATTAAACTCCCCAAAGTCTTTCTGTACCACGGTATGAGTTGCCTCACAATAGGTAGCTTTGCTTCAGTGGACTTCAAGTTGCCTCACAATAGGTAGCTTTGCTTCAGTGGACTTCAAACATCACGAAGGCCCTCTTCTTGCTAACTGTTCCATAAAAATAAACTACTAAAAAGAACTTTTACACCTTTCTTTGTTAACTATTCTTATGCCATTTTCATTGTAAATCCCTGTATAAGGTAAATCAGGGCCAGAAACTCTTTTTCTCTTTGGGTTATTTCCTGGATGGGGATGCCGTATTCTTCCCCCTATGCGGTAACCAAGATAAGGAAAGGGAAAAACCATGGGAAGAGGATGATAAACTTTTTTAGAATCTTGCACAAAAGCACTCCAAATAATTATGGCAAGGCCAATCAAACAAGTCCAAATACATGTCAAGAGCGGGTTTGGGCAGCCAACTCCCACTGTCCAGCTCCTTTGAAGCAGGGCCAGGCATCGTTCGACTCTGTCTTCGACGTCATGAGGCAGGACTAGTCACCTCATCTCCCTTTCTGTCCCCACTTTCCTCCGGGTATTGCCACTCTCCCTGGTGCTCCGGAGGGGTTCATCTGTCCTGGATTCCCTGTGTTTCCAGTTCCCATCTGTACCTCTGTGCATCCTCTGGTATAACCAGGTTTGCAAGGTAGAATTGGGATGATGATAGGATGGTGGGGGCAGCGTTTAAAAGCTACAGGATGGTTGTCAATTTCTTCTCTAAGTTTAGAACAGCTGTTCTCAACCTGTGAGTTGGTACATCTTTGGGGGGGTCAAATGAACCTGTCATGGGGGTAGAACTGTTCATAACAGTAGCAAAATTACAGTTACAAAGTAGCAATGAAAATAATTTTATGGGTGTAGGGTCACGACTACATGAGGGACTGTATGAAGGGGACGTGGCATTAGGAAGGTTGGGAACCATTGTTGTAGAGGAAGACAGATTTTTTAGTACAGTAGGGCAGCAAAAGATAGGCAGCCCCATTAAGATGGATTAGCACAGTGCCTACAATGAACGCCAACAAATGCCACTATCAGTATGGCAGAGGAGGGGCATCATTTCATTATACTGGGCATACAGTTGCTATGAGTCAAAACCGACTCGACAGCACCTAAAAAAAACAAAACAAATTATTTTGCTTCTAACAATATGCTGAGGAAGACATTAAGAGAAACTCCTGCTATTTTAGAGCAGCGGTTCTGAAAATGTGGGTCGTGACTTCTTTGGGGGCATTGTATGACACGTTCACAGGGGTGGCCTGATTCATAACAGTAGCAAAATTAGAGCTATGAAACAGTAATGAAAACAATTTTATGATTGGGGTATCACCACTACATGGGGAATGGTATCAAAATGATGTGGCATTAGGAAGGTTGAGAACCACCGCCCTAAAGGAAGCCAGAAATGTTGGTACAGTAAAAGGGCAGCAAAATAGAGGCAGCCCCTACAAGATGGATTAGCAAAGTAGCTGCAACAATGAGCACAAGCAAAGAACCACTGTGAGGATGGGACAGACCTGGGCAGCATTACAATACGGTTTACAGAGAGTTGCTCTGATCACAAACCCTCTCAAAGACTCCTAAAAAGAGTAACAACGGGACTTGTGTATCTAAAAATGTGCCTGATGATATCTTAAGAAAATTGCCTATTAATTTAGAGCAGCAATTCTCAACCTGTGGGTCGTAAGTCCTTCGGTGGGACAAACGACCTTTCCATAGCGGGGCCCATTCACAACAGTAGCAAAGTTACAGTTATGAAGTAGCAATGAAAATAATTTTATGACTGGGGGACATCAATACATGAAGAATGGTATGACAAGCTCATGGCATCAAGAAGGTTTAGAACCACTGCCTGAGAGGAAGACATAAATCTTTATAGAGTTGAAGGGCACTAAATGAGAGGTAGGCCCCCAAAAGATGGATTAGCACAGTGGTTGCAACAATGAGTCATAGCAAAGGAACCACTGTGAGGTTGGCAGAGGATGGGACAGCTTTTCATGATATTGTGCATAGAGTTGCTATGAGCCAAACCCACTTGACAGCCCCTAACAACAAGAAGAACAGGTCTCGTGCGTCTAACAATATGCTGAACTAGACCTTAAGAGAAACTCTACTTAGTTGAGAATAGCGCTTCTCAGCCTGTGAATCGTGACCACTTTGGTTGGTAGAATGATGCGTTCAAAAGAGTGGCCATATTCATAGCAGTCTCAAAATTACTGTTCTGAAACAGCAAGGGAAAAAATTTATGATTGGGGTACCATAGCTACACATTGGGAAGTGTATGAAAGTATTGTGGAATTAGGAAGGTTGAGAATCACTGTCCTAGAAGAGGACGAAGGTACAGTAGAAGGAGAGCAAAATAGAGGAAGCCACTACAAGATTGATTAGCTCAGTGGCTAGAACAATGAGTGCAAGCACAGAACCACTGTCAGGATGGCACAGGATGGGGCAGCATTTCATTATATTTTGCATAGTGTTCCTATGAGTCAAAAACCACTCGACGGCTCCTAACAACAACAAAAACAAGACTTCTGCTTCTCAAATGGGCAGAACTACATCTTGAAAGAAAAAAGTCTTCATTTAGAACAATGGTTCTCAATGTCTGGGTCATGAACCCTTTTGAAGGTTGAATGACACTTTCACAGGGGCGACCCATTCATTACTGTAGCAAAATCAGATTCATGAAGGAGCAACGAAAATAACTTTATGATTGGGTGCTCACCACTACTTGAAGAATGGTATTAAAGAATTGTGGCATTAGGAAGGTTGAGAATCACTGCCCTAGAGAAAGACACAAATCAGGGTACAGGAGAAGGGCAGCAAAAGAGAGGGAGCCCCCAAAAAGATGGATTATCACAGTGGCTGCAACAATGAGCACAACAAAGAACCACTGTGAGGATGGTACAGGACGAGGGAGCATTTCGTTATATAGTGCATAGAGTTACTATGAGCCAAAACCCATGACAGTACCTAAAAACAATAACAACAGGATTTGTGTTTCTCCAATAAGCTGAAGAAGACATTAAGAGAAACTCCGCTTGGCTTAGAGTAGCGTTTCTCAACAAGTGGTTCGCGACTCATTTGGAGGGGGCCAAATGACCCTTTCACAGGGGTGGCCCAATTCATAGCAGTAGCAAAATTACTGTTATGAAATAGCAATGAAAATAATTTTATAGTTGAACATTTAAGACTACATAAGGAATTGTGTGAAGGGGCGTGGCATTAGTAAGGTTTAGAACCACTGCCCTAGAGGAAGACACAAGCCTTGGTAGAATAAAAAGTCAGCAAATGAGAGTCAGCTATGAATGAGATGGAATAGCTCAGTGGCTGCAACAGTGAGGATAAGCCGACGTCCACTGTCCGGCTGGCACAGGAAGGGGCAGCGTTTCATTATATTGTGCATAGAGAACCAGGACTTATGCTTTTGAAAAAGGTGCTGAAGTAGACCTTAAGAGAAACTCCTCTTAGTTTAGAGCAGCGGATCTCAATCTGTGGGTCGCGACCCCTTTTCAGAGACAAAAGACCTTTTCACAGTTGTGGGTTGTACATTATAGTAGAAAAATTAGAGTTATGAAGTAACAATCAAAATAATTTTATGACTTGGCAGTCACCAGTACCATGAGGAATGGTATGAAACGGTCGTGTCATTAGCAAGGTTGAGAATCACTGCCCTACAGGAAGACAGAAATCTTGGTAGAGTAGAAGGGCAGCAATGGGAGATAATAGGTGGATTAGCACAGTGGCTGCAACAATGAGCACTAACCAAAAAACCACTGTGAGGATGGCAGAGGATGAAACAGCATTTCATTATATTGTGCAAAGAATTGCTTTGACTCAAACCCACTCGACGGCCCCTAAAAACAATAAAAACAGGACTCGTGCATCTAACAATATAATTAACTAGACCTTAAGAGAAATTCCTCTTAGTTTAGAGCAGCGGCTCTCAACTTGTTAGTCGTGACCCCTTGGGTGTGTGTGTGTGTGTGTGTGTGTGTGTGTGTGTGTGTGTGTGTGTGTGTGTGAAATGACCATTTCATAGAGGTAGTCCAATTCATAAGAGTAGAAAAATTATAGTTATGAAGGAGTAATGAAAATAATTTTACGATTGTAGGGTCACCACTACATAAGGAACTGTGTGAAGGGGTCATGGCATTAGGAAGGTAGAGAACCACAGCCCTAGAGGAAGTCTTGGTACAGTAGAGAGTAGCAAAAGAGAGGCAGCCCAGTAAGACAGATTAGCATAGTGGCTATAACAATAAGCACCAGCAAATACCATTGTGATGATGGCAGAGGAGGGGGCAAACTTTCATTATATTGCGCATACAGTTGCTATAAGTCAAAAATCGACCCGACAGCATCTAACAAAAACAACAGGATTATGCTTCTAACAATATTCTGAGGAAGACATTAAGAGAAATTCCTATTATTTTAGGGCAGCGGTTCCCAAACTGTGGGTTGTGACCTCTTTGGGGGGGTCTAATGACCCTTTCAAAAGTGTGACCTGATTCATAATAGTAGCAAAATTACAGTTATGCAATAGCAATTAAAATAATTTTATAATTGCGGGATCACCACTACATGGGGGAGGGTATAAAAGGAACGTGGCATTAGGATGGTTGAGAACCCCTTCCCCAGAGGAACGCAGAAATGTTGGTACAGTATAAGGGCAGCAAAAGAGAGGCAGCCCCTACAAGATGGATTAGCAAAGTAGCTGCAACAATGAGCACAAGCAAAGAACCACTGCGAGGATGGCACAGGCCTGGGCAGCATTACATTACATTTTGCAGAGAGTTGCTATGAGCCAACCCCACTCATCAGCCCCTGACAACAATAAAATCAGGGCTCGTGTGCCTAACAATATGCTGAACTAAACTGTAAAAGAATCTACTCTTATTTTAGAGCAGCGGTTCTCAACCTGTGAGTCTTGACCCTTTGGTTGGTCAAATGACACTTTCACAGGGGTGGCCAGATTCATAACAGTAGCAAAATTACAGTTCTGAAATAGCAAGGGAAAATTTATGATTGGGGTACCACCACTGCACAATGGGAAATATATGAAAGGATTGTGGAAATATGAAGGCTGAGGACTACTGCCCTAAAGGAACACATAGTACAGTAGAAGGGCAGCAAAACAGAGGCAGCCTAGAAGACTGATTATCACAATGGCTGCAACAATGAGTGCAAGCAAAGTACCACTGTGAGGATGGCACAGGATGGGACAGTGTTTCATTATATTGTGTATAGAGTTCCTATGAGTCAAAAATCACTCAACAGCACTTAAAAACAACCAAAACCGAACTTGTGCTTCTCAAAATGTGTTGAACTACATCTTAAAAGAAACAAATTTTCGTTTAGAACAGCACTTCTCAACCTGTGGGTTGTGACCCCTTTCAGGAGACAAATGATCCTTTCACAGCGGTGGACCATTCATTACAGTAGAAAAATTAGATTTATGAAGTAGCAAGGAAAATAATTTTATGATTGGGCTGCGACTACTACATAAGCAACGGTATGAAATGATCATGGTACAGCAAGTTTGAGAACCACTGCCTTGGAGGAAGACAGAGCTCTTGGTAGAATAGAAGAGCAGCAAATGAGAGGCAGTCCTCAAAAAAGGTGGATTAGCACAGTGTCTGAAACAATGAGCGCAAGCAGAGAACCACTGTGAGGATGGCACATGATGTGGCAGGGTTTCATTATATTGTGCCTAGAGTTGCTAGGAGCCAAAGGCCACTCGATGGCCAGTAAAAACAGTAACAAGAGGACTCATGCATGTAACAATACACTGAACTAGAACTTAAGAGAAACTCCTCTTAGTTTAATTTCTTTTTTTTCACCTTTTTTTTAAACGTTTTATTAGGGGCTCATACAACTCTTATCACAATCCATACATATACATACATCAATTGTATAAAGCACATCTCTACATTCTTTGCCCTAATCATTTTCTTTTCTTTTTTTTCCCTTTTCTTTTTTTACATTTTTTAGGGACTCATACAACTCTTATCTCAATCCATACATATACATACATCAATTGTATAAAGCACATCCATACATTCCCTGCCCCAATCATTCTCAAAGCATTTACTCTCCACTTAAGCCCTTTGCATCAGGTTCTCTTTATTTCCTCCCTCCCTCCCCGCTCCCCCCTCCCTCAGGTGCCCTTGGTAATTTATACATACTTATTTTGTTATATCTTGCCCTATCCGGAGTCTCCCTTCCACCCCTTCTCTGCCGTCCCTCTCCCAGGGAGGAGGTCACATGTGGATCCTTGTAATCAGTTCCCCCTTTCCAACCCACTCACCCTCCACTCTCCCAGCATTGGCCCTCACACCCTTGGTCCTGAAGGTATCATCCACCCTGGATTCCCTGTGTCTCTAGCCCTCATATGTACCAGCGTACAACCTCTGCCCTATCCAGCCCTGCAAGGTAGAATTCGGATCATGGTAGTTGGGGGGAGGAAGCATCCAGGATCTGGGGGAGAGCTGTGTTCTTCATTGGTACTACCTCGCACCCTGACGGACCCAACTCCTCTCCCAAACCCCTCTATGAGGGGATCTCCAGTGGCCGACACTTGGGCCTTGGGTCTCCACTCTACACTTCCCCCTTCATTCAATATGGCATATACACATACATATATTCTTTTTTTTTTTTTGCATGATGCATTATACCTGGTCCCTTGGGCACCTTGTGATCTCACTGGCTGGTGTGCTTCTTCCATGTGGGCTTTTTTGCTTCTGCGCTAGATGGCTGCTTGTTCACCTTCAAGCCTTTAGGACCCCAGACACTATCTCTTTTGATAGCCGGGCACCATCCGCTTTCTTCGCCACATTTGCTTATGCATCCATTTGTCTTCAGCGATCCTATCATGGAGGTGTGCAGCCAATGATATGATGATTTTTTGTTCTTTGATGCCTGATAACTGATCCCTTTGGGATCACTCGCTCACTCAGGCTGGTGTGTTCTTCCATGTGGGCTTTGTTGCTTCTGAGCTAGATGGCCGCTTGTTTATCTTCAAGCCTTTAAGACCCCAGTCACTATCTCTTTTGATAGCCGGGCACCATCAGCTTTCTTCACCACATTTACTTGTTCACCCACTTTGGCTTCAGCAGTTGTGTCGGGAGAGTGAGCATCATAGAGTACCAATTTAATAAATGAACGTATTCATGCATTGAGGGAGTGCTTGAGTAGAGGCCCAAGATCCTTCAGCCACCTTAATGTTAAACCTATAAATGTAGACACTTAGATCTATTTCCCCATATTCATATATATGTTTGCATATACATGTCTTTGTCTAGACCTCCATAAATGCCCCTTGACTCCCAGCTTCTTACTCCATCTCCCTTGACTTTCCTCCTGCCCCACTACCATGCTCCGTCCCCACCTGGGCTACAGCTATACCTCTTCTCTACGCAACCTTACCCTGGATCGTTCCCCATCAGGCCTGCCACTCCCCCCTCACTACCATTTTGTGTCCCATGTTGTTCCCTGTCCCTGTGTTTGTTAACACCACTTCCTTACCCTCCTCCCCCTCCCCCACCCGGAACTGTCTGTCCCATTGTTTTTCCTCCAGATAGTTCATCCAGCCTGTCCTATTCAGACAGACCTGTGGAGACACTAACATGCACGAAAACAAGGCAGAGGAAAACAAAGCAACAGTATACAACCAGACAACAAAAACAAACCACTGACAAAGAACAAAACACTTCACAAAAGAAAGGCTTGTAGTTCGTCAAGGATCGTTTGCTTGCCCTTAGGAGCGTTTTCCAGTCCAGTCTGTTGGGGCACCACGCCCTGGCCCCAAAGTCCACTTTCAGCATTCCCTGGGGACCTTGCCACTCCATTCCCTTGCTGTTCCACTGCACTCCCCAAGTGCTTTGCCTCGGTGTGGTGGGATCAGGTCAGGTGCAATTCCCACACTGTGTCTCCGGTGCTGTCCCTTGTACCGCCCTTAGTCACTGAGGGGCATCATGTCTCATAGTAGGGCCAGCCATGTTGTTCTCTCTGTGGACTGGCTGCTCTACTCAGGAACATCATCCTCACGCCCTGGTGGGCCAGACTGTGTTCCACTGTCTCCTCCTGCCCCTTCATCTGCTCCCATGTGCTCTGATCAGATATGTCCATCTCCCAGAGCTGCAGAATCAATGTCATCATTTGAAACAAATTCTTTTCGGGGTAGGGGCATGAATCCACTTAATTTTTGGTGGTGGGGCCAGCCTCCCAGACCTCTCCACTGGTTCCCTACTCCACACCGGGATCACCTTGTGGCAGTGGGTTGAAGTCTGGTCCCACTTTCCCTGTGGAGATATAAACAATACCCTCCACTTGGGTGGATTAGTGCCCCATGCCCCCACTTCCCTTTTCTTCCTTATATTCATCCTTTTATTTTCCTTTCCCCACCTCCTCCACTGTTGTCTACCATGTGCATCCCTGGTTTTGGTCTGGTCTCTGCCATACTACACAGTCTTCACCCCAGGAATGTTTGTATACAGTAGCTTTTTCCCCTGTGTCACTTTTGCATTAAAAAAATTTTTTTTAATACTTACCTCAGCGGGCTCATGTTGTACTTGTCCTTTTGTGCCTGACTTACTTCGCTTAGCATGATTTCCTCCAGTTCTTCCCATGCCGCTATGTGCCTCATACGTTCATCACTGCTTTTTAGTGATGCATAGTACTCCATTGTATGTATATACCACAGTTTTTTAATCCAATCGTCAGTTGATGGAAATTTGGGTTGCTTCCAACTCCTTGCAATTGTGAACTGTGCCGAAATGAACATTGGAGCACAGATGTCTGGTCTTGGTTTGTTCCTTGCCTCTTCTGGGTATATGCCCAGTAGGGGGATTGCTGGGTCATATGGTAACTCTATTTCCATCTGTTTTAGGTATCGCCAGATTGATTTCCATAGTGGCTGTACATACTTACAGGCCCACCAGCAGTGGATGAGAGTTCCTGTCTCCCCACAGCCCCTCCAACAATTGTTGTTTCTGATTTTTTGAATTGGGCTACCTTTGAGGGTGTCAGGTGGTACCTCATTGTTGTTTTAATTTGCATTTCTCTTATGGCTAAAGATCGGGAACATTTTCTCATATGTTTGTTGGCCATTCGGATTTCTGTCCCTGTAAAATTTCTGTTCAAGTCCTTTGCCCACCTTTCAAGTGGGCTATTGGTTTTTTTTCTTTTGGGAAGCTATCAGAGTATTGTAGATTTTAGTAATAAGACCTTTGTCTGATATGTCATTGCTAAAGATGTTTTCCCAGTCTGTGGAATCTCTTATTACTCTCTTGGTGAATTCTTTAGATGTACACAAGTGTTTTATCTTCAGTATATCCCATTTGTCAATTTGTGCCTCGTATTCCCTGCGCCAAAGTTCTCAAGTTGGTCCCAATTCCTTCATTGATGGCCCTAATAGTCTGGGGTTTAACTTTAAGGTCTGTGATCCACCTTGAGTTTATTCTTGTGCATGGAGTGAGATAGGGGTCTTGCTTCTTTTTTCTGCATGTGGATATCCATTTTTTCCAGCACCACTTGTTAAAGAGGGCATTGGCTTCCCATTTGATATATTTGGGGCCCTTATCAAAAATCAGCTGTGTGTATGCTGATGCTTTTATTTCTGGGTTTTCAGTTCTCTTCCACTGGTCTGAGTATCTGTCATTGTACCAATACCATGCAGTTTTGAGAACTGTGGCTGCATAGTGTGTGCCAAAGTCAGGTAAAGCAAGCCCTCCCACGGTGTCCTTCTTCTTGAGGAATTCTCTGCTAATTCTGGGTTTCTTCCCTCTCCATATGAAGTTGGTAATCAGTTTTTCCATTTCTTTGAAGAAAGATGATGGTAATTGTATCGGGATGTCATTAAACTTATATTGTGCTTTTGGCAGAACTGACATCTTAACTATATTAAGTCTCCCCATCCAAGAGCATGGAATATTCTTCCATTTGTTGAGGTCGCTCTTGGTTTCTTGTAATAGTGTTCTACAGTTTTTCCTATACAGATCTTTTGTTTTTTCAGTCAGGTGTATCCCTAGATATTTCAATTTGTGTTTGGCTATTGTGAAGGGTACCACCTTTTTGATCTCTTCTTCTGTGGTCTTATCTGATGTGTATAACAGTCCGATGGACTTCTGTTTGTTGATCTTGTATCCTGCCACTCTGCCAAACTCCTCTATTGCTTCCAGTACTCCCCTTGTGGAACTTTTGGGATTTTCCATATATAGAATCATATCATTTGCAAATAACGATAGTTTCACCTCCTCCTTCCCCAGTCAAATACTTTGATGTCACTTCTTTGCCTTATGCTGTTAGCTAAAACCTCCAGCACGATATTAAACAGGAGTGGGGACAAGGGGAATCCATGTCTGGTCCCCTTTTTCAGTGGGATTGTGTTAGTCTTTTCTCCATTGACTACCACTTTGGCTGTTGGTTTTTCATGTATACCTTGTATTGTCTTGAGGAACTTTCCTTCCATTCCTATCTTCGCTAGTGTCTTAAACAGGAATTGGTGTTGAATGTTGTCGAATGCTTTTTCTGCGTCTATTGATATAATCATGTGATTCTTATACTTGTTCATGTCAATGTGACGAATAATACTAATGGTCTTTTGTATGTTGAACCATCCCTGCATCCCTGGTATGAATCCCACTTGGTCATGGTGAATTATTTGTTTTATATACTTTTGTATTCTGTTGGCTAGTATTTTGTTAAGAATTTTTGCATCGATGTTCATTAGGGATATTGGTCTGTAGTTCTCGATTCTTGTGGTATCCTTGCCTGGTTTGGGTATCAGAGTTATACTAGCTTCATAGAAGGAGTTTGGGAGTTTGCCATCTTTTTCTATGTTCTGGAAAAATTTGTGTAGGATTGGTATTAGTTCTTCCCTGAATGCTTTGTAGAATTCTCCAGTGTAGCCATCTGGTCCAGGGGATTTTTTTGTTGGTAATCCCTTGATAACCTTTTCTATTTCTTCCATTTCTATGGGTCTGTTGAGATTCTTGATGTCCACCGAGGATAGTCTAGGGAGGGATTGTTTTACCAGGAATTTGTCCATGTCTTCCAAATTGTTGAATTCATTGGAGTACAATCCTTCATAGTACTGTGTAACTATCCTTTTGATTTCATTAGGGTCTGTTGTAATGACCCCTCTTTCATCCCTTATTCTTGCTATTGAGATTTGTTCCCTCCTTTCTTTGGTTAGGTTTGGCAATGGTCTATCGATCCTGTTTATCCTTTCAAAGAACCAACTTTTAGCGATATTAATATTTTCCATAGTTTTTTTATTTTCCCTGTCCTGAATCTCAGCCCTGATTTTTATAATTTCTTTTCTTTTGCTATTAGTAGGGTTGTCCTGCTGACTCTGCTCTAGTTTTTGTAAATTTTGTGTCAGCGTATGTATCATGATTCTCTCTTCCTTTCTTAGGTGTGCTTGTATTGCTATGTACCTTCCTCTGATGACTGCCTTTGCTGTGTCCCATAAGTTTTGGTACATCCTGTGCTCATTTTCGTTGGTTTCTAGAAATTTCCTGATTTCGTCTCTGATCTGCACCAGTATGCACTCCTTTTGCAGTAGAGAGTTATTCATCCTCCTATTATTTGCTCTTATTTTCTTCGTCTTCTTTTTGTTGATTTCCAGTCTTATGGCACAGTGGTTAGAGAGAGAGGTGTGTATTATTTCAATGTGCTTAAATTTATGTAGATTTGCCTTATGCCCCAGCATGTGGTCTATCTTTGAATATGTGCCATGGGGACTTGAAAAGAATGTGAATTTTTTTTATTTGGATGAAAAGCTCTGTAAATATCTATTAGGTCAAATTGTCTAATTGTGGAGATTAGCTCTCTAGTCTCCTTGTTGAGTTTCTTTCCCTGTGATCTACCTTTCTCAGTGAGTGGTGTGTTGAAGTCGCCCACTATATTGTCGAGTCTGTAATTTCTTCTTAATCTTTTGGAGTGTTTGGTTGACGTATTGAGCTGGCCTCTCATTCCGGGAATATATGTTTACAATGCTTAGAGGTTCATTGTCTATGATTCCCTTGAGCATTATAGTGTCCCTCCTTATCTCTTTTTATGGTTTGCACTTTGATGTCAATTTTATCCGAGATAAGAATTGCAACACCTGCTTTTTTTGTATTGCTGTTTGCTTGGTAGTTCCTTCTCCAGCCTTTGGTTCTCAGCCTATTTTTGTCTGTAGCCTTGAGATGTGTCTCCTGTAGGCAGCAAATTGATGGGTTGTGTTTTCTAAGCCATTCTGCTAGTCTCAGTCTTTTAATGCCTGAGTTCAGGCCATTGATATTCAGGGTTTTTATCTCAATGTGCGGACTCTGTGATGCCATTTTATACCTTTTGTGTTGGGAGTTTTCCTACTTTCCTTTATCATTAGTATGTGTTTTGTGTGTGTTTCATTCTTGACTTCTTTCCATCCTTAAGCCATTGCTATCTCGGGGCCTGTTTTGTGAAGTTTTTCTATGTGTTGGTCTCTTATTTGTGCTTGGTGAGTGTTGTTCTTCTGCCCATACTGAGTCGGCGAGGATCTTTTGTAAGGCTGGGTTTGTTGTAACGTATTTTTTGAGTTTTCCCTTGTCTGCGAAGACTTTTACTTCTCCATCGATCTTGATCGATAATTTGGCTGGGTAGAGTATTCTTGGATTTGCGTTGTTTTCCTTCAACTTTTGGAATATGTTACTCCACTCTCTCCTTTTTTTCATAGTTTCTGCTGATAGGTCTGAACATATCCTTATGTGGTGACCTTTATATGTGATTGCTTTTTTTGCCCTAGCTGCTCTCATGATTTTCTCCTTTTCCTCAAAGTTGGATAGTTTAACTATTATGTGCCTTGGTGATTTCTTCTTGGGGTCCCGTCGTGCTGGTGTTCTTTCAGCCTCCTGGATGGTTGCTTGGTTTTCATTCATTAGGCTTGGGAAGTTTTCCTCCAAGAATTCTCTCGCTACTGTTGCAGATGACTTCATTCTTGTGTCTTCCTCCGGTAAGCCAATAATTCTAATGTTGTTCCTCTTCATAGCATCAGACATAGCTCTTAGGTTTTCTTCGGCTTCTCTGATGCTCTTATTAGATTTTTCTTCACGTTTATTAAAGTCTGCTTGGTTGTCCTCCAAGACACTGATGCGGTTCTCTGATTTCTCCAGTCGATTCTCAAGGAACATGATTTTGCTATTGTTTTTCGTTATTTCCTCCCTAAGCTCCTGTATTTCCCTTTGGTGTATGGCTTTTATCTCCTCTATCGTTTCATCCTTTTTCTGTATTGTTTCCCTCATATCCTGCATGGCTCCAAGCAGCATTCTAAGAGTTTTTTGTATGGCATCTCAATGTCTGCTTCTTCTATGTATGTTGCTATGTTCAGCACATCTTCTGCCTTTGTCTTTTGTTTCTCCTGTTTTTTCATTGAGGTCATTTTGGCTGATGGCTGTTTGCGTTGAGTTGTTTTTGAGGGACCAGGTGTCATTTTCTAGTCTCTCTCTGGAAGACTTTTAGGAATACTTCTTCGAACTGCCTACAGCTGATTTTGCTAAGTTATTAGCCAACCAGTTTATCTTCCTGTGGCTTCCCTATCAGGGGAGTGCCCCAGATGGCGGGTCAGCTGCCTGCCCCAGTGTTGCAGAGGCTGGGCTGAAGTTCCTGCTATTGGTTTGAATATTGATAAGTGTTGGCTGAGCTGCCTTATGTCCCCAGGTTCACAGGCAGGAACTCCCTGGTGAGGAGTCTGAGGAGTATCCCCTGGAGAGCAAGCAGGCCTTTCCCTAGCCTTGGGCTATCTATGCAGGGTGGAGCTCACCTATCTGGGTGTGGCCCAGGTGCAAATGCCCTAGGGCAATGGGAGTGTCCAGTAAGTCTGCAATGGAGTGTGAGAGAGCAGTTCAGGAACAAGAGGGGGAGAAAAATTAAAAAGTGAGACTGGACTGTGCAGGGGTACAGGGAAGTGAGGGAAGGAAAAGCAACTATGCAGCTGAGTCCCACTCCCTGCCTGTGGACCTGCAAGGGCCCACTCCCTGCCCCAAGCCCCAGCAGCAATCCATAGCTGAGCCCCAAGAAGAGTCGCAAGAAAGCTGCTGAGCAGCCCCCAGAGAAGTGGGGGGATAGAGAGCAGAGATGTTAGCAGATGCCGCAATATAGTTGAAGCTTGATCCCTGCCTATGGAGCTGTGGGGGTTTGGGTTCAGTCCCTGCTCAGCCCACGCGGTGCGACAAGCTGTGGCTGTGCCCCGAAAAAGCCCCTGCAAAGCCCTCCAAGGCTGCATGGGAATATAGAGCAGAGATACAAACAGAAGCAACAATGCAGCTAAACACCAATCCCTGCCAGTGGAGCCTCAAGGGCCCTGTCCCTGCCCTGAGGCAGGCAGGGGGAAACTGTGGCTGCGCCAAGGCCAAGCCCTGCTACAGGCTCCAAATGGTCCAGGCTTGGGCAGACACAGCAGCTAGGCTAGGGTCGAGCCCCAGCCGGCTTCCACTGAGGTAAGCCAAAAGCCCCCAGCCCCTCAAAACCCCGTGGATCTGTGCCTACTTATCTTTATGATGCGCTTCCTGCGATCCAGTGGCGTTCAATTTCCCTCTGAGCAACTCTCCTGGGCTGGATTCTGCGGAGTCCCTCTGGTATGTGTCACTCCATTGCCATCTTCCCGGAATCTCCCTTTTTTTCACCTTAAAAAAAAGTCATTTTATTGGAGCTCATACAACTCTTATCACAATCCATACACACATCAATTGTTTAAAGCACACTTATATATTCATTGCCCTCATCATTCTAATCAATCGCTTTCTGCTTGGGATCCTGAAATCAGCTCCTATTTTCCTTTTTCTCCTGTCTCCCCTTTCCCCCTCCCCCCTCCCACATGAACACTTAATAATTTATAAATTATTATTTTATCTTATCTTACACTACCCAGAGTCTCCCTTCACCCACTTTTCTGTTACCCAGCCCCCAGAGAGGAGATTATATGTGGATCCTTGTGATCGGTTTGCCCTTTTAATCCCTGCTTCCCTCCCGATATCACCACTCTCCCCGCTGGTCCTGAGGGGTTAATTTTGACTAGATTACCTGTGTTTCCAGTTCCCATGTGTACCGCTGTGCATTCTCTGGTCTAACCAAGTTTGCAAGGTAGAATTGGGATGATTATAGGTTGGGGGGGAGGCAGCATTTAAGTGCTAGAGGAAGTTTGTCAGTTTCTTCTCTTAGTTTAGAGCAGCGGTTCTCAACTTGTGATTTGTTACATCTTTGGGGGGGGGGTCGAATGAACCTTTCATAAGGGTGGACCAGTTTATAACAGTAGCAAAATTACACTTATGAAGTAGCAGCAAAAATAATTTTATGGGTGTGGGGCCACCACTACATGAGGAACTGTATGAAGGGGTCATGGCATTCGGAAGGTTGAGAACCATTGTCCTAGAGGAAGACAGAAATCTTGGTACTGTAGAAGGGCAGCAAAAGAGAGGCATCCCCAATAAGATGGATTTTTAAGACAGTACCTGCAGCAATGAGTGCCAGCAAACATGACTGTGAGGATGTCAGAGGAGGGGAAGCCTTTTATTATATTGGGCATACGGTTGCTATGAGTCAAAACTGACTAAACAGTACCTAACAAAAACAGCAGGATTGTGCTTCTAACCATAGGCTGAGGAAGACATTAAGATAAACTTCTATTATTTTAGAGCAGCGGTTCTCAAGCTTTGGTTCGCGAACACTTTTGGGGTCAAACGACCCTTTCACAGGGGTGGCCCAATTTATAACAGCAGCAAAATTATAGTTATGAAACAGCAATAAAAATAATTTTATGATTGGGATGTCACCACTACATGGGGAATGGTATTAAAGGGACATGGGATTAGGAAGTTTGAGAAGCGCTGCCTTAGAGGAAAGCAGAAATGTGGTACAATAGAAGGGCAGCAAAGGAAAGGCAGCCCCTGCAAGACTGGTTAGCACAGTGCCTGCAACAATGAGCACAAGCAAAGAACCACTGTCAGGATGGCAGAGGATGGGACAGCGTTTCATTATTTGTGCACAGAGTTTCAATGAGTCAAAAGCCACTCAACAGCAGCAAACAACAACCAAAACTGGACTTGTGCATCCCCAAATGTGCTGAACTACATCTTAATAGAAACAAATCTTCATTTAGAACAGCGGTTTTCAATTTCTGGGTCACAAACCCTTTTGGTAGGCAAACGACACTTAAACAAGGGCAGCCCGTTCATAACACTAGCAAGATTAGATTTATGAAGTAGCAACAAAAATATTTTTATTACTGGGCAGTCACCACTACATGAGAATCAGTATTAAAGTGTTGTGGCATTGGTAAGGTTGAGAGCCACTGCCTTAGAGGAAGACACAAATCTTGGTAAAGGTGAAGGATAGCAAAAGAGAGGCAGCCCCCAGAAAGACGTATTAGCACATTGGCTGCATCAATGAGCGCAAGCAAAGAAACACTGTGACGATGGCACTGAATGGGGCAGCATTTCATTTTAGTGAGCACAGAGTTGCTATGAGCCAAAACCCACTCGATGGCACCTAACAGCAATAACAACAAGATTTGTGCTTCTAACAATATGCTGAAGAAGACCTTAGGAGAAACTCCTCTTAGTTTAGAGCAGCGGATCTCAACTAGTAGGTCGAGAACCCTTTCATGTAGCTGAATGACCCTTTCACAGGGGTGGCCCGATTTATAACAGTAGCAAAATTACTGTTATGAAATAGCAATGAAAATAAATTTATAGTTGGATATTCACCACTACATTAGGAAGTGTATGAAAGGGACGTGGCATTAGGAAGATTGAGAACCACTGCCTTAGAGAAGACACAAATCTTGGTAGAGTAGAAGGGCAGCAAATGAGAGCCAGCTCCCAAAAAAACCGAATAACAAAGTGGATGAATGAATTGAGGGAAAGCCAAAGATCCACTATAAGGATGGCACAGAAAGGGGCACATTTCATTATATTGAGCATAGAGTTGCTATGAGTCAAATCCACTCGACAGCACACAACAAAAAAACTTCAGGACTTGTGCTTTTGACAATGTGCTGAAGTAGACCTTAAGATAAACTCCTCTTAGTTTAGAGCAGCGGTTCATAACGTGTGGGTCACAAGCCATTTTGGAAGACAAATGACCCTTTCACAGTGGTTGCCTGATTATTACAGTGCCAAAATTGGAGTTATGAAGTAGCAATGAAAATAATTTTGATTTGGCAGTCACCCCTACATGAGGAACGGTATGAAAGGATCGTGGGATTAGCAAGGTTGTGAACCACTGCCCTTGAGGAATACAGACATCTTGGAAGAGAAGAGGGATAGCAACAGAGAGGCAGCCCCTACAAGTTTGATTAGCACAATGGCTGCAACAATGAATGCCAGCAAATACCATTGTGAGTATGGCACAGGACAGTGCAGCGTTTCATTATATTGCGCATAGAGTTGCTATGAGAAAACCCAACTCAACAGCAATTAACAATAAAACAGGATTTTTCTCTAACAATATCCTGAAGAAGACCTTAAGAGAAACTCCTTAGTTTAGAGCAGCGTTACTCAACCTGTGAATTGTGAACCCTTGTGGGCTTTGAACAACCCTTTCCCAGGAGATGCCCTATTCATAACAGTAGCAAAATAACAGTTATGAAATATCAATGAGTACAGTTATATAATTGGGTGAACACCACTCCATGAGGAACTAGATGGAAGGGTCTTTGCATGAGGAAGGTTGAGGACTACTGCCCTAAAGGAAGACAAAAAACTTTGTAAATAGGAGGGCATCAAAAGTGAACAGCCCCCAAAAGGTGGATAAGCACAGTGACTGCAACAATGAGCGCAAGGAAAAGAACCACTGTGAGGATCACAAAGGACGGGACATTGGTTCATTATATTGTGCACAGAGTTGCTATCAGCCAAACCCACTCTAGGGAACCTAACAAAAAAGGACAAGACTTGTGCTTCTTACAATATGCTGAAGAAGACCGAAGAGTAATTCCTCTTTTTTTTAGAGCAGCAGTTCTCAAACTGTGGGTCGTGACAACAGAGGGGGATCGAACAACCCTTTCATAGGGGTGCCCTGATTCATAAGAGTAGCAAAATTACAGTTATAATTATCAATGAAAAGAAATTTATTGTTGGGGGTTCACTGCTACATGAGGAATGGTATGAAAGGGTCATGGAATTAGGAAGGGTGAAAACTACTGCCCTAGAAGAAGATACAAATCTTGATACAGTTGAAGGGCAGCAAAATAGAGTCAGCCCCCCCCCCCCCTCCACCCAAAGAGGAACAGCACAGTGGCGGCAACAATCAGCACAACCCAAAGAAATACTGTGAGGATGGCGCAGGACGGGGCAGTATTTCATTATATTTTGCATAGAGTTGCTATGAGCCAAAACCCACGCGATGGCCCCTAACAACAATAACAAGAGTATTTGTTCTTATAACAATATGCTGAAGAAGAACTAAAGAGAAAGGCCTCTTTAATTTAGAGCAGTGATTCTCAATGTTTGGGTCATGACCCCTTTGTGGGGCACAAACGACCTTTTCACAGGGGTGGTCCAGTTCAAAACATTAACCTTAAGAAGTAGCATTGAAAATAATTTTATGATTGTGGGGGGAGTCACCAATACATGAGGAACATTAGGAAAAGGTCCTAGCATTAGGAAGGTTGAGAACCACTGGCCTAGGCAAATACAGAAATCTTGGAAGAGTAGACGGGCAGCAAATGAGAGTCAGTCCCTAAAAAGGTGTATTAGCACAGTGGCTGCAACAATAAGCGCAAGCAAAAGAACCACTATGATGATGGCAGAGGATAGGACAGCATTTCATGATATTGTGCATAGAGTTGCTATGAGCCAGACCCACTCGACAGCCCCTAACAATAATAAGAACCGGACTCATGCATCAAATATATGCTGAACTAGACTGTAAGAGAAACTACTCTTAATTGAGAACAGCGGTTCTCAACCTGTGAGTCATGACCACTTTTGTTGGCCGAATGACCCTTTCACAGGGGTGGCCAGATTAATAGCAGTAGCAAAATTACAGTCATGAAATAGCAGCGAAAATAATTTTATATATGTACATTCACGAGTACATTAGGAATTTTATGAAAGGGGTGTGGCATTTGGAAAGTTGAGAAGTACTGCCCTCGTGGAAGATACAAGTCCTGGTAGAGTAGAAGGACAGAAAATGGGAGCAGCTCCCAATAGGATGGAATAGCACAGTGGCTGAAACAGTGAGGGAAAGCAAAAGATCCACATTCAGGATGGCCCAGGAAGGGGCAGCCTTTCATTGTATTGAGCATAGAGTTGCTTTGAGTAACACCCACTCAAGATCACCTAAACAAACAAACAAACAAACAAACAAAAAAACCACCAAAAAAACAGGACTTATACTTCTGGCCATGTACTGAAGTAGACCTTAAGAGAAACTCCTCTTAGTTTAGAGCAGTGGTTCTGAACTTGTGAGTCGTGACCTCTTGGTGGTATTGAACGACCCTTTCATAGGGGTGACCTGATTCATAACAGTACACAAATTACAGTCATGAAGTAGCAACGAAAACTATTTTATGGTGTGGGGTCACCATTACATGAGGAACTGTATGAAGGGGTCATGGCATTAGGAAGGTTGAGAACCACTAACCTAGAGGAAGACAGAAATTTTGATACAGTAGAAGGACATCCAAAGAGAGGCTGCCCCAATAAGATGGATTAGCACTGTGGCTCCACAATGAGCGCAAGCAAACACCAGTGTGAGGATGGAAGAAGAGGGGTCAGCCTTTGATTTTATTGGGCATAAAGTTGCTATGTGTCAAAACCGACTCCACAGCACCTAAGAAAACAATAGTATTGTGCTTCTAACAATATACTCAGGAAGACAATAAGAGAAATTCTTATTACTTTAGAGCTGCGGTTCTCAACTTGTGGGTCTTGACCTCTTTGGGTGGGTTGGGGGTGGGGTGGGTCAAAGGAACCTTTCACGAGGGTGCCAATTCATAACAGTAGCAAAATTACATTTATGAAATACTAATGAAAATAAATTTATAATTGGGCGATGACCACTACATGGTGAATGGCATTAAAGGGACGTGGAATTAGGAAGGTTGAGAACGACTTCCCTAGAGGAAGGCAGATATGTTGCTACAGTACAAGGGCATCAAAAGAGAGGCAGCACCTCCAACATGGATTAGGATAGTAGGTGCAACAATGAGCACCAGCAAAGAACTACTGTGAGGATGACACAAGATGGGCCACCGTTTCATTAGATTGTGCATAGAGATCCTATGAGTCAAAAACCACTGGATGGCACTGAACAACAATAAAAATAGTACTTGTGCTTCTCAAAATGTGCTGCACTACATCTTAAAAGAAACAAATCTTCGTTTAGAACAATTCTCAACCTCTGTGTCACGAACCATTTTGTGGGTCAAATGACACTTTCACAGGGTGGCCCATTCATAACAGTAGCAAAATTAGTTTTGTGAAGTAGTAACGAAAATAATTTTATGATTGGGTGGTCACCACAATATGAGAAATGGTATCAAAGGGTTGTGG
Organism: Tenrec ecaudatus; assembly: GCF_050624435.1. Lineage (NCBI taxonomy): Eukaryota > Metazoa > Chordata > Mammalia > Afrosoricida > Tenrecidae > Tenrec > Tenrec ecaudatus. The sequence continues at coordinate 75,187,504 of NC_134544.1, read as the reverse complement.
CATTAGGAAGATTGAGAACCACTGCGATAGAGGAAGACAGAAATATTGGTACAGTAGATGGGAAGCAAAAGAGAGGCTGTCCCTATAAGATTGTGGCTCATGTGCCACAATGAGCACAAGCAAATACGAATGTTAGGATGGAAGAGGAGGGAGCAGCCTTTGACTACATTGGGCATACAGTTGCTATGAGTCAAAACCGACTTAACAGCACCTAAGAAAATCAACAGTATTGTGCTTCTAACAATATACTGAGGAAGACATTAAGAGAAACTCCTAATATTTTAGAGCTGCGGTTCTCAACCTGTGGGTCGCGACCTCTTTGAGGAGTCAAACGAAACTTTCACAGGGGGACAAATTCTTAACAGTAGAAAAATTACAGTTATGAAACAGCAATGAAGATAATTTTATGAATGGGGGATGACTACTACTTTGGGAACAGTATTAAAGGGGCATAGCATTAGGAAAGTTGAGAACCACTGCCCTAGATAAAGACAAAATCTTGGTACAAGAGAAGGGGTCAAAAGAGAGGGAGCCCCCAGAAAGATGGATTAGCACAGTGGCTGCAACAATGAGCGTAATCCAATAATCACTGTGAGGATGGCATTTGACGGGGCAGGATTTCATTATATTGTGCATAGTGTTGCTGTGAGCCAAAACCCACTAGACGGCCCCTAACAACAATAACAAGAGGACTCGTGCATGTCATGATATACTGAACTAGAGCTTAAGAGAAACTCCTCTTAGTTTACAACAACGGTTCTCAACCTGTGAGTTGTGACCAGTTTGGGGGCATAGAACCACCCTTTCATATGGTTGGCCAAATTCATAACAATAGCAAAATTACGGATATGAAATAGCAACAAAAATTTTTTAATGATTGGGGGTTCAGCACTACTGGTGGAATGGTATTAAAGTGTCTTGACATTAAGAAGGATGAGAAACACTGCCCTAGAGGAAGGTAGAAATGTTGGTACAGTACAAGGGCAGCAAAAGAGAGGCAGCCCATCCAAGAAGGGTTAGCAAAGTATCTGCAACAATGAGTACAATCAAAGAATGATTGCAAGGATGGCACAGGCCTGGGAAGCATTTAATTTTATTGTGCACAGAGTTGCTATGAAACGAAACCCATTCGAAGGCACCTAGGTATAACAACAGAAATTGTGTGTCTAACAATGTGCCTAGCAATAACGGAAGAAAAAATCCTCTTAGTGTAGAGCAGCAGTTTTCAACCTGTGGGTCGCAAGCCCATTGGGGGGACAACCAACCTTTTCATAGGGGTTGCCCAGTTCAAAACAGAAGAAAAATTAAAGTTATGAGGTAGCAATGAAAATAATTTTATGATATCGCAATCAGCACTATATGAGGCATGGTATGAAAAGGTTGTTGCATTAGGAAGTTTGGGACCCACTGCCCTAGAGGAATTCAGAAATCTTGGTAGAGTAGAAGGGCAGCAAATGAGAGGTAGTCCTCAAAATGATTGATTAGCACAGTGGCTGCAACAAGGAGCCCTAGCAAAAGAACCACTGTTAGGATGGCAGAGGACAGGACAGCGTTTCATGATATTGTGCATAGAGTTGCTATGGGACAAACCCACTCGACAGCCCCTATCAACAATAAGAACAGGACTGGGGTGTCTAACAATGTGCTGAACTAGACCATAAGAGAAACTACTCTTAGTTTAGAGCAGCAGTTCTCAATCTTTGAGTCGTGAACACTTTGGTTGGTCGAATGAACCTTTCACTAGGGTGGCCAGATTGAGAACAGTAGCAAAATTACAGTTATGCAACAGCAAGGGAAAAATGTTATGATTGGGGGACCACCACTACACATTGGGAATTGTATGAAAGGGTCATAGAAATAGGAAGGTAGAGAACTACTGTCCTAGAGGAAGAAACAAGTAAAGTAGAAGGGCAGCAAAAGAGAGGCAGTCCCTGCAAGATTGATTAGCACAGTGGATGCAACAATGAGCGCAAGCAAAGAATAACTGTGAGGATGGCACAAGATGGGGCAGCACTTCATCATATTGGGTATACAGTTGCTATGAATCAAAAACCACTCGATTGCACTTAACAACAAAAACAGGACTTGTGCTTCTGAAAATGTGCTGAACTGCATCTTACAAGAAGCAAATCTTCCTTTAGAACAGTGGTTTTCAAACTCCGGGTCACGAACCCATTTTGGGGTCTAACGACACTTTAACAGGTATGGCCTGTTCATAACAGTAGAAAATTAGATTTATGAAGTAGCAATGAAAATAAGGTTATGATTGGGCAGTCACCACTACATGAGGAACGGTATTAAAGGTTTGTGGCATTGGGAAGTTTGAGAACCACTGCCCTAGAGGAAGACACATATATTAGTAAAGGAGACGGGCAGCAAAAGAGAGGCAGCCCTCAGAAAGATGGATTAGCACAGTAGCTGCAACAAGGAGGGCAACAAAGAACCACTGTGAGGATGGCACAAGGTGGGGGCAGTCTTTCATTATATTGTACGCAGAGTTGCTATGAGTCAACACCCACTCGACGGCACCTAGCAACAATAACAACAGGTTTTCTGCTTTTAATAATATGCTGAAGAAGAGCTTATAAGAAACTCCTCTTAGTTTAGAGCAGCGCTTCTCAACCAGTGGATCGCCACCCGCCCTTTTTTTTCGGGAGGGGGGGGGCGGTGACGCCTTCACAAGGATGGTCCGATTCATACTAGTAGCAAAAATAATTATGAAATAGTAACAAAAATAATTTTATACTTGGATATTAACGACTACATTAGGATTTGCATGAAAGAGGCATGGCGTTAGGAAGGTTGAGAACCACTGCCCTAGAAGAAGACACAAGTTTTGGTGGAGTAGAAGGGCACCAAATGAGAGGCAGCTCCCCAAAAGAAGGAATTGCACAGTGGCTGAAACAGTGAGGGCAAGCCAAAGATCCACTCTCAAGATGGCACATGAACGGGCAGCCTTTCATTATATTGTGCATAGTGTTGCTATGAGTCAAACCCACGTGACACAATCCAACATAAAAACAACAGGACTTGTGCTTCTAACAATGTGCTGAAGTAGACCTTAAGAGAAACTCCTCTTAGTTTATAGCAGCTTTTCTCAGCCTGTCACGACCACTTTCGGGAGACAAACGACCCTTTCACAGCGGTGGCCCATTCATTACAGTAGAAAAATTAGAGTTATGAAGTAGCAATGAAAATTATTTTATGATTTGGCAGTCAGCACTGTATGAGGAATGCTAGGAAATGGTCATGGCATTATCAAGGTTGAGAACCACTGCCTTAGAAGAAGATAGAAATCTTGGTAGAGTAGAAGGGCAGCTAACAAAGGCAGTCACCAAAAAAGGTGGTTTAGCACAGTGGCTGCAACAATGAGCACTAGCCAAAGAACAACTCTGAGGATGGCAGAGGATGGGACAGTGTTTCATGATATTGTGAATAGAATTACTATGAGCCAAACCCACTCGACAGCCCCTAACAACAATAGCAAGAGGACTCATGCATCTAACAATATACTGAACAAAACCTTAGGAGAAACTCATCTTAGTTCAGAGCAGTAGTTCTCAACCTGTGAGTCGTGACCTCTTTTGGGATTTGAATGACCCTTTCATAAGGGTGGCCTGATTCATAACAGTAGCAAACTTACAGTTATGAAGTAGAGCGAAAATAATTTTATGGTTGTGTGGTTACCACTACATGAGGTACTGTATGAAGGGGTTGTGGCATTAGGAAGGTTGACAACCACTACCCTAGAGGAAGGCAGAAATCTTGGTACAGTAGAAGGGCAGCAAAAGAGAGGCAGCCCTATACGATGGATTAGCACAGTGGCTGGAAAAATTTGCATTACCCAAAGAACAACTGTGAGGTTGCAGAGGATAGGACATCGTTTCAGTATATTATGGTGCATAGAATTGCTATGAGCCAAACCCACTTGATGGCCCCTAACAACAGTAAAACAATACTCATGTATCTGAGAATATTCTGAACTAGACCTTAAAAGAAATTTCTCTTAGTTTAAGGCAGCGGTTCACAACCTGTGAGTCATGACCACTTTGGGTGGTTAAACAACCTTTTCTCAGGGCTGGCCCAATTCAAAACAGTAGCAAAATTACATTTATAATTATGAACCAAAATAATTTTAGGGTTGTGGATTCGCCACTACATGACAAACTGTATGAAATGGTCCTGGCATTAGGAAGGTTAAAAACCACTTCCCCAGAAGAACAAACAAATATTGATGCGTTGAAGGGCAGCAAAATAGAGTCAGCCCCCCAAAAGATGTGAGGATGGCAGAGGAGGGGGCAGCCTTAATTTATCTTAGACATAGAATTGCTATGAGTCAAAATTGTCTCAATACCACCTAAGAAAAACAACAACAGGATTGTGCTTCTATACCCAATTCTACCTTGCGGACCTGGTTATACCAGAGGATGTACAGCGGTGCAGTAGGGATCTGGAAACACAGGGAATCTTGGACAGACGAACCCCTCAACACCCTCAGTAGGAGTGGCGACACCAGGAGGGAAGGGGGTGTAGAAAGGGAGAACCGATCTTGGAGATCTATGTGTAACCTCCACTCTGGGAGATGGGCAATCTGGAGGTGGGTGAGGGGAGACACCGGGCAGTGTAAGATAAGATGTAATAATTATTTGTAAACTATTAAGGGACCAGGGGGAAGTGGGGAGTGGGGAGGGAGAGTGAGGGGAAAAAAGGGAAACGAGCTGATTCCAGGAACCCAAGTGGAAAGTGAATTTTGAGAATGACGAGTGCAACGAATGTGTAAAGGTGCTTTGCTCAATTGATGTATGTATGGATTGTGATAAGAGGTGTGTGAGCCCCAATAAAAAGATTTAATAAAAAAGGGGGAAAAAAGAAAAGAAAATGAATAACAAATAAAGTTAACTCAATGTTACCAATGGCCAAGAAAAAAAAAAAAGATCTGCTGATCTGCTACATGAGTGTCCATCTGAGCTGCCACCATTGGTCTCTCCCTATAAGAAACAAAGAATCATAAAAATATCAAAAACCTATTCAACTGCTAGTCTAAAGACTATTGGACAACATAAACCCCAGTCTCCATGATCCTGAGACAACCACTACTGACCACTCTGAAAAGGATCATACTACGCGATTCTGCATAGAATTGGACCAAAATGTGGAGCCAAACTCAAATCCTCAGACTAGCCTTATAGGTCTGATAGAGAGCACAACTCCTGAAACTATGATCTTTTGACACCCATCAACCCTGGCACTGAACTTTCCTCTATGGCTCAACTTCCATCAAAATAATAGCCCAGATGGTAAGGTAAAAAATAACAACAGGGCAGTACACATCCCATAAAAAATTGACTCTAGGGGATCAAAGGAGCAGCATTTCCCAAGTAACAAACTTCAGAAGCCAGGAAGGGATAACAAAGAAGGACAAATGGAAAGTCAAGCACAGGGAAGAAGTGGAAAGCGTGCTGTGACACTGTGGCTATTGTGATTAATGTCAAGAAACAAAAATATATACAAATTCGTATGAAAAACCAACCTGCCTTATAAACTTTCACCCAAATCACACACGCAAAAAAAAGTTAAAATAAAAAAAGAAGAAGAAGAAGATCCTGACCCTCTTAGATCCCCGAAGGAAATTGGGCTAAACTGAACGACCGAATAGGTGATTTTCAGGGAAATTAAAGAGTGCTGTAAAATGCAATTATTCATTTATGTGGAGGATACACATCAAAGTAAACTTCTAGAATAAAAATAATAATAAGAGAAATCCTATTAGTTTAGAGCAGCGGTTCTCAAACCGTGGGTCGCAACCTCTTTGGGCGGTGAACTACCTTTCACAGAGGTGACCTGATTCATAACAGCAGCAAAATTACAGTTATGAAACAGCAATGAAAATACTTTTATGATTGGGGGATCACCACTACATGGGGAATTGTATTAAAGGGTCGTGGCATTAAGAAATTTGAGAAGCACTGCACTAGCGAAAGGCAGAAATGTTGGTACAGTAGCAGGTCAGCAAAAGAGAGGAAGCCTCCAGAAAGATGGATTAGCACAGTGGAAGCAACAATGAGTGCAAGCAAAGAGCCACTGTGAGGATGGCACATGAAGGTGCAGTGTTTCAGTATATCGTACAGAGTTTCTATGAGCCAAAACCCACTCGATGACACCTAAAAACAATAACAACAGGATTTGTTTTTCTAATAATATGCTGAAGAAGACCTTAAGAGAAACTCCTCTTAGTTTAGAGCAGCGGTTCTCAGCCAGTGGTCGAGACCCTTTCTGGGATAGGGGGCAAGGGGGGAGCAAATAACCCTTTCACAGGGGTGGCCCGATTTATACCAGTAACAAAATTACAGTTTTGAAATAGCAACAAAAATAATTTTATAGTTGGACATTCACAACTACATTCGGAATTGTATGAAAGAGGCATGGTGATAGGAAAGTTGAGAACCACTGCACTAGAGGAAAATACAAACTTGGTAGAGTAGAAGTGCAGCAAATGAGAGGCAGCTGCCAAGACTGATAGCACAATTGTGGCAAAAGTGAGGGCAAACTAAAGATCCACTGTCAAGATGGCACAGTATGGGTCATGGTTTCACTATATTGTGCATAGACTTGCTACTAGCCAAAACCCACTCGACGGCGCCTAACAACAATAACAGCAGGACTCGTGCATCTAAGAATGTGCTGAACAGAACCTTAAGAGAAGCTCCTCTTAGTTTAGAGCAGAGGTTCTCAACCTGTGTGTTGCAACCTCTTTTGGTAGACAAACAACCCTTTCACAGTGGTGGCCTGTTCATTAAAGTAGAAAAAATTAGAGTTATGATGTAGCAATGAAAATAATTTTTTGATTTGGCAGTCAACACTACATGAGGAATGGTATGAAAGGGTCGTGGAATTACCAAGGCTGAGAACCACTGTCCTAGAGGAAGACAGAAATCTTGGTAGAGTAGAAGGGCAGCAAACAAGAGGTGGTCCCAAAAAAAGATAGATTAGCACAGTAGCTGCAACAATGAGAACTAGCAAAAGAACCACTGTGAGGATGGCAGAGGACAGGACAGCATTTCATGATATTGTGCATAGAACTTCTATGAGCAAAAACGCACTTGAAAGCTCCTAACAATAACAAGAGGACTCATGCATTTACCAATATACTGAACTAGAACTTAAGAGAAAACTTCTTATTTTAGAGCAGGGGTTCCCAACCTGTGAGTCATGACCTCTTTGAGGGGGTTGAACGACCCTTTCATGGGGGTGGCCTGATTCATAACAGTAGCAAAATTAGAGTTATTAAGTAGCACTTAATAACTACATGAGGAACTGTTTGAAGGGGTCGTGGCATTAGGAAGGTTGACAAACACTACCCTAGAGGAAGGCAGAAACCTTTGTAAAGTAGAAGGGCAGAAAAAGAGAAGCGGCCCCTATAAGATGGATTAGCAAAGTGGCTGAAACAATGAGCACTAACTGAAGAACTACTGTGAGGTTGGCAGGGGATGGGACATCATTTCAGTATATCATTGTGCATGGCATTGCTTTGAGTCAAACCCACTTGATGGCCCCTAAAAACAATAACAACAGGACTCATGCATCTAAGAATATGCTGAACTAGACCTTAGGTGAAACTCCTCTTTGTTTAGGGCAGCGGTTCTCAACCTGTGAGTCGTGACCACTTTGGGGGTTTGAACGGCCCTTTCACAGGAATGGCCCAATTCATAACAGTAGCAAAATAACACTTATGAACTAGCAATGGAAATCATTTTGTGATTGTTGGACCATCACTACATTTGCAACTGTATGAAATGGACGTGGCAATTGGAAGGTTGAGAACCATGCACCTAGATGAAGACACAGGTACAGTATAAGGATAACATAAGAGAGGCAGCCCCAACAAGAATGATTAGCACAGTGGTTGCAAAATAAGGGCAAGCAAAGAACCCCTATGAGGATGACACAGGATGGGGCAGCGTTTCATTGTATTGTGCTTAGGTTTGCTATGAATAAAAAAAAAGCACTTGACGGCCCCTAAAAACAACAACAGGACTTGTGCTTTAAAAATGTGCTGAACTACATCTTAATAGAAACATCTCTTTGTTTAGAGCACATCTCTGGGTCATGAATCCATTTGGGGGTTGAATGGCACTTTCACAGAGGCAACACATTCATAAGAGTAGCAACATTAGACTTATGTAGTAGCAACGACAATAATTTTATGACTGGGCACTCACCACAGTGGAGGGCAGGGACAGCGAATGCCCCTTTCACAGGGTTGGCCAAATTCATAAGAGTAGCAAAATTAAAGTTACGAAATAGCAATTAAAACAAATTTATAGTTGGTCATTCACGAGTACATTAGGAATTGTATGAAAGTGTCGTGGTATTAGGAAGGTTGAGAACCACTGCCCTAGAGGAACAGAAATCTTGGTCGAGTAGGAAGGCAGCAAACGCGAGGCAGTCCCCAAAAGTTGGATTAGTACAGTGGCTGTAACAATAAGCACAAGGAAAAGAACCACTGTGGGGATGGCAGAAGACAGGACAGCATTTCTTGATAATGTGTATAGAGTACTTTTGAGCCAAATCCACTCTACAGCCCCTAACAACCATAAGAACAGGACTTGTGCATCTAACAATATGCTGAACTACACCTTACACTTTAGAGCAGCGGTTCTCAACGCGTGAGTCGTGACCATTTTGGTTGGTGGAACAACCCTTTCACAGGGGTGTCCGGATTCATAAGAGTAGCAAAATTACTGTTATGCAATATCAAGGAAAAATTTTATGATTGGGGGACCATAACTACATATTGGGAAATGTGTGAAAGGGTCGTGGAAATAGGAAGGTTGAGAAACACTCTCCTAGAGTAAGACACAAGTACAGTAGAAGGGCAACATGAGAGAGGCAGCCGGACAAGAATGATTAGTACAGTGGTTGAAACAATGAGGACAAGCAAGAAAACACTGTGAGGATGGCACAGGATGGGGCAGCATTTCATTAAATTGTGCATAGGTTTACTATGAGTAAAAAACCACTCGAAGGCAACTAACACCAACAACAGGACTTGTGCTTTACAAAATATGCTGAATGACATCTTAATAGAAACACCTCTTCCTTTAGAGCAGCGGTTCTCAAACTCTGGGTCACGAACCCATTTGGGGGTTGAAAGACACTTTCACAGGGGTGGCCTGTTCATAACTGTAGCAAAATTAAATTAATGAAGTAGTAACAAAAATAATTTTATGACTGGATGCTCACCACAACCTGAGGAACGGTATTAGAAAGTTGCTGCATTAGGAAGGCTTAGAACCATTGCCCTAGAGAAAGACACAAACAATGGTACAGGAGAAGGGCAACAAAACAGAGACAGCCTCCAGAAAGATGGATTAGCACAGTGGCTGCAACAATGAGCACAAGCAAAATAGCACTGTGGGGATTGTACCGTGGGGGGGTAGGGGGAGGCAGTGTTTCCTTATAGTGAGCACAGAGTTGCTATGAGCCAAAACCCACTCGAGGGCACCTAACAACAATAACAAGGGATTTGTCATTCTAACAATATGTGGAAGAAGACCTTAAGAGAAACTCCTCTTAGATTAGAGCAGCGGTTCTCAACCAATGGGTTGCAACCCTTTCGGTTGGGGAAGCGGAATGGGGGTGGGGTGAGGGTGAATGCCCCTTTCACAGGGTTGGCCCGATTCATAACAGTAGCAAAATTACAGTTATGAAATAGCAATGAAAACAAGTTTATAGTTGAACATTCACGATTACATTAGGAATTGCATGAATGTGGTGTGATATTAGGAAGGTTGAGAACCACTGCCCTAGAGGAACAGAAATCTTGGTTTAGCATAGAAGAGCAGCAAACGAGAGGCGGTCCCCAAAAGGATGGATAAACACAGCCGCTGCAACAATGACCCCAAGTAAAAGAACAACTGTGAGGATGGCAGAGGACAGGACAGCGTCTCATGATAACATGCATAGAGATGCTATGAGCCAAACCTAATGAACAGCCCCTGACAACAATAAGAACAGGACTGGTACATCTAACAATATCCTGATCTAGATCTTAAGAGACACACCTCTTACTTTAGAGCAGCGGTTCTCAACCTGTGAATTGTGACCACTTTGCTTGGTCAAACGACCCTTTCACAGGAGTCTCTGGTTTCATAAGAGTAACAAAATAACTGTTATGAAGTAGCAAGGAAAAAATTTTAAGATTGAGGGACCACCACTACACATTAGGAAATATATGAAAGGGTCTTGGAAATAGGAAGGTTGAGGACCACTGTCCTGAAGGAAGACACAGTACAGTAGAAGGGCAGCAAAAGAGAGGCAGCCCTCACAACATTGATTAGCACAGTGGCTGCAACAATGAGCATCAGAAATAACCACTGTGAGGATGGCACAGGAGGGGTCAGCATTTCATTATCTTGTGCATAAAGTTGCTTTGAGTGAACAACCGCTCAACAGCACCTAACAACAACAAAAACAGGACTTGTGCTTCTGAAAGTGTGCTGAACTACACCTTAAGAAGAACAAATCTTCGTTTAGAACAGTGGTTCTCAAACTCTGGGTCATGAACCCATTTGTGGGTCGAACAGCACTATCACAGGGGCGGCTCATTCCTAAGAGTAGCAAAATTAGATTTCTGAAGTAGCAATGAAAATAAATTTATGATTTGGCGGTCACCACTACATAAGGAACGGTATTAAAGGCTTGTGGCATGAGGAAGTTTGAGAACCACTGCCCTAGAGGAAGACGCAAGTATTTGTACAGGAGAAGGCCAGCAAAAAGAGGCAGCCCCCAGAAAGATGGATTAGCACCATGGCTACAACAATGAGTGCAAGCCAATAACCACTGTGAGGACGGCACGGGACATGGCAGCATTTCATTATAATCTGCATATAGTTGCTATGAACTAAAACCCACTTGACGGCACATAACAAAAATAACAACGGGATTTGTTTCTCTAAAAATGTGCTAGAGAAGACATTTAGAGAAACTCCTCTTAGTTTAGGGCAGCAGTTCTCAGCATTTGGGTTGCCGGCCTTTTCGGGTGTGGGGGGGCAAATGACCCTTTTAAAGGGTAGGTCTGATTCATACCAGTAGCAAAATTACAGTTATGAAATAGCAACAAAAATAATTTTATATTTGGACATTCACTACTACATTCCAAATTGTATAAAAGAGGCATGGCATTAGGAAGGTTGAGAACTACGGCACCAGAGGAAGACACAATTCTTGGTAGAGTAGAAGGGCAGCAAATGAGAGGCAGCTCCCAACAAGATGGAACAGCACTGTGCCTGCAACAGTGAGGGGAAACCAAAGATCCACTTTCATGATGGCACCAATGGGGCAGAGTTTCATTATATTGTGCATAGAGTTGCTATGAACCAAAACCCACTTGACGGCCCCTAACAACAGTAACAACATGACTCGTGCATCTAACAATATGCTGAACGAGACCTTAAGAGAAACTCCTCTTAGTTTAGAGCAGCAGTTCTCAATCTGTGTGTTGCGACCACTTTTGGGAGACAAACAACCATTGACAGCAGTAGCCTGTTTATTAGAGTAGAAAAATTAGAGTTATGATGTAGCAATGAAAATAATGTTATGATTTGGCTGTCAGCACTACATAAGGAACGGTATGAAAGGGTCATGGCATTAGCAAGGGTGAGAACCACTGCCCTAGAGGAATACAGAAATCTTGGTAGAGTAAAGGGTAACAAACGAGAGGCAGTCCCCAAAAAGGTGGATTACCACAGTGGCTGCAACAACAAGTGCGAGAAAAAAACCATTGTGAGGATGGCAGAGGACATGACAGGGTTTCATGACATTGTGCATAGAATTGCTATGACGCAAACCCACTCAGCGGTCCCTAACAATAATAAAAAGAGGACTCGTGCATCTAACAATATATTGAACTAGATCTTAAGAGAAACTCCTCTTACTTTAGACCAGCGTGTCCTAACCTGAGAGTCGTGACCTCTTTGGGGGTTCAAACAACCCTTTCATTGGGGTTGTCTGATTCATAACGGTAGCAAAATTACCATTATGAAGTAGCAACAAAAATAATTTTATGAGGAACTGTATGAAGGGGTCGTGGCATTAGGAAGGTTGAGAACCACTGCCCTAGTGGAAGGCAGAAATGTTGGTACGGTAGAAGGTCAGCAAAAAAGAGGCAGCCCCCAGAAAGATGGACTAGCCCAGTGGCAGCAACAATGAGCGCAAGCAAGAACCACTGAGTGGTTGTTATAGGACGGAGCAGCATTACATTATATTGTACACAGTATTAATATGAACAGAAACTCATTCAAAGGCACCTAAAAATAGCATCAACAATGTGCTGAACTATATCTTTAATAAAAACTCCTCTTAGTTTAGGGCAGCAGGTATAAAACTGTGGGTCACAACCACTTGGGGGAATGAATGACCATTTCACAATGGTGGCCCAGTTCAAAACAGTAACAATATTACAATTGTTAAATAGCAATGAAGGTAATTTTATGATTGGGGCATCACCACTACATGAGGAATGGTATGAAAGGGTCGTGGCATTAGCAAGGTTGAGAACCACTGCCCTAGAGGAAGACAGAAATCTTGGTAGAGTAGAAGGGCAGCAAACGAGAGGCAGTCCCCAAAAAGGTGGATTATCATAGTGCCTGCAACAATGAGCGCTAGCAAAAGAACCACTGCCAGGATGGCACATGAAGGGGCAGCATTTCATTCTATTGTGCGTACAGTTGCTGAGTAAAACCTACCCGACAGCACCTAACAAAAAACAACAGGACTTGTGCTTCTGTCAATGTGCTGAAGTAGATTTTAAGAGAGACTCCTATTAATTTAGAGCCGTGGTTCTCAACCTGTGGACCACAAGTCCTTTGGGGGGGACAAAAGACCCTTTCACAGTGGTGGCTCACTGTAACAATAGCAAAATTAGAGGTATTATGTAGAAATGAAAATAATTTTATGATTTGGTAGTCACCACTACATGAGGAATGGTCATGGCCTAAGGACTGTTGCGGACCACTGCCCTAGAGGCAGACACAAATCTTGGTAAAGTAGAAGGGCAGCAAATGAGAGGCAGCTCCCCAAAAGATGGTTATCACAGTGGCTCCAACAATAAGAAGTAGAAAGAACCACTGTGATAATGGCACAGGACCAGGCAGAGTTTCATTTTTTTGTGCATAGAGTTGCTTTGATCCAAAACCCACTGGATGGCACCTAAAAACAATAATTACAGGACTTGTGCTTCTAAAAATATGGTGAAGTAGATCTTAAGAGAAAATCCTCAGTTTAGATACAGGTTCTCAACCTGTGGGTCTCGACCCCTTTAGAAGGTTGAATGACCCCTTCACAGGGGTGGCCTGATTAATATAGAATAATTACAGTTATGTATTAGCATCAAAAATAACTTTGTGGTTGGGGATTCACCACTACATTAGGAACTGTATGAAAGGGTCATGGCATTAGGAAGGGTGTGAACCACTGCACAATAAGAAGACACAAATCTTGGTACAGTAGAAGGGCAGCAAAGGAGGACACCTCTTAAAAGATGGATTAACACAGTGGCTGCAACTGTGAGCTCAAGCAAAAGAACCACTGTGATTATGGCAGAGGACGGGTCAGTGTTTCATTATATTATGCATACAATTCCTGTGAGCCAAACCCACGCGACTGCCCCTAACAAAAATGAGAATAGGACTCGTGAGTCTAACAATATAGTGATCTATACCTTAAGTGAAACTCCTCTTAGTTTAGAGCATCGGTTCTCAACCTGTCAGTTGTAACCACTTTGGGGATCGGATAACCATTTCATAAGGGTGGCCTGATTCATAACAGTAGCAAAAATAGAGTCATGAATTAGCAAGGATAATAATTTTATGGCTGGGGGTAACCAGTACATGAGGAGTTGTATGGAAGGGTCAGGGCATTAGAAAAGTTGAGAACCCCTGTATTAGAGGGAGTCACAAATCTTCGTACACTAGGAGGACAGCAAAAAGAGGCAGACCCAACAAGATGGATTAGCACAGTGGCTGCAATAATGAGCACTATCAAATGAAACACTTTGAGGATGGCAGAGGTGGGGGCAGCCTTAAATTACATTGGACACAGAGTTGCAATGAGTCAAAATCGACACAACACCACCTAAAAAAACAACAACAGAATTGTGCTTCTGACAATATTCTGAAGAAGACAATAAGATAAAACCCTATTAGTTTAGAGCAGCGGTTATCAACCCATGGGTCACGACCTCTTTGGGGGGGGGGGTCGAACTACCTTTCACAGAGGTGACCTGATTCATAACAGCAGCAAAATTATAGTTATGAAACAGCATTGAACATTATTTTATGATTGGGCAATCACCAGTACAAGAGAAATGGTATTAAAGGGCTGTGGCATTAGGAAGTTTGAGAACCACTTCACTGGAGGAAGGCAGAAATGTTGGTACAGGAGAGGGGCAGCCCCCAGAAAGATGAATTAGCACAGTGGCTGCAACAATGAGCGTAAGACAAGAACCACTATGCTGTTGGCACAGGATGGGGCAGTGCTTCATTATATTGTGCATAGAGTTGCTGTGAGCCAGAACCCACTTGATGGCATGTATCAACACTAACAACAGGATTTGTGTTTCTCACCATATGCTGGAGAAGACCTTAAGTGAAAACACTCTTAGTGTAGAGCAGCGGTTCTCAACCAGTGGGTCGCAAACCCCTTTTGGTGGGAGGTGGGCGGGGATGTAGGTGGGTGTGGGTAAATGACTCTTTCACAGGGTTGAACAGATTCATAACAGTAGCAAAATTACAGTTATGAAATAGCAATGAAAAAATTATATTTCGACATCATGACTACATTAGGAATTGTATGAAAGTGGCATGGTAATAGGAAAATTGAGAACCACTGACCTAGACGAACAGAAATCTTGGTAGAGTAGAAGGGCAGCAAACAAGAGGCAGTCCCCAAAAAGATGTATTAGCACCGTGGCTGCAACAATGAGCGCAAGCAAAAGAACCACTGTGAGAATGGCAGAGGAGAGGATAGCATGCATAGGATGCACATGATAATGTGCATAGAGTTGTTATGAGCCAAACCCAATCAACAACCCCTAACAAAAATAAGAACAGGACTCGTGCATCTAACAATATGCTGAACTAGACCTTAAGAGTCACTCCTCTTACTTTAGAGGAGTGGTTCTCAACGCGTGAGTCGTGACCATTTTGGTTGGTGGAACAACCCTTTCACAGTGGTGTCCAGATCCATAAGAGTAGCAAAATTACTATTATGAAATAGCAAGGGAAAAAAATTTTTGATTGAGGGACCACCACTACACAGTAGGAAATGTATGAAAGGTCATGGAAATATGAAGGTTGAGAAACACGGTCCTAGAAGAAGACACAAGTACAGTAGATGGGCAGCAAAAGAGAGACAGCCCCTAAAAGAATGATTAGCACAGTGGCTACAACAATGGGCAAAAGAAAGAACCACTGTGAGGATGGCACAGATTGGGTCAGCATTTCATTATATTGTGCATAAAGTTGCTTTGCGTCGAAAACCACTCGATGCCACCTAACAACAACAAAAAAACAGGACTTGTGCTTCCTAAAACGTGCTGAAGCACATCTTACAAGAAACAAATCTTCTCTGCAGAAGGGTAGCAGGGAGGAGATGAGTCACTCAGGGTTCAGTGTAGCACCAATGAAACTCAAAACCTTCCTCTAGTTCTTGAACGCTTCCTCCCCTCCCAATTATCATGACCTCAATTCTACCTTGCGGACCTGATTATACCAGAGGATGTACAGCGGTGCAGTAGGGATCTGGAAACACAGGGAATCTAGGACAGACCAACGGTGGGAGTGGCGACATCAGGAGGGAGGGACGTGCATAAAGGGAGAACCGATCTTGGAGATCTATGTGTAACCTTCTTTCTGGGAGATGGGCAATGGGGAGGTGGGTGATGGTAGACGCCGGACAATGTAAGATAGGATAAAATAATTATTTATAAACTATTAAGGGAGCAGGGGGAAGGGGGGAGCGGGATAAAAAGGAAACTGAGCTGATTCCAGGAACACAAGTGGAAGGCAAACTTTAAGCATGACCAGGGCAACAAATGTATAAGGGTGCTTTGCTCAATTGGCGTATGTATGGATTGTGATGAAAGTTGTATGAGCCCCAATAAAAAGATTTATTAAAAAATAAAATTAAAAAAAAGAAACAAATCTTCATTTAGAACAGCGGTTCTCAAACTCTGGGTTATGAACCTTGTTGTGGGTCGAAAGGCACTTTCAAAGGGGTGGCGCATTCATAAAAGTAGCAAAATTAGATTTATGAAGTAGCAATGACAATAATTTTATGATTGGGTGGTCACCACTATATGAGGAATGGTATTAAAGGGTTGTGGAATTAGGAAGGTTGAGAACCACCGTCCTAAAGGAAGGCCAAAATGTTGGTAGAGTAGAAGGGGAGCAAAAGGGAGGCAGCCCCCAGAAATATGTATTATCACAGTGGGTGCAACCATTAGCGCAAGCCAAGAACCACTGAGAGGATGGTAGAGGACGGCACAGCGTTTCATTATATTGTGAATAGAGTTGCTATGAGCCAACACCCACATGATGGCACCTAAAAACAATAACAACAGGATTTGTGCTTCTAACAATATGCGGAAGAAGACCTTAAGAGAAAATACTCTTAGTTTAGAGTAGCGGTTCTCAACCAGTGGATCGTGACCGCTTTCGTGGTAGGGGTGAATGAACCTTTCACAGGTGTGACCCGATTCATACCAGTAGCAAAATTACAGCTATGAAATAACAACAAAAATAATTTCATTGTTCTATATTCACGACTACATTATGAATTGCATTATAGAGGCATGATATTAGGAAGTTTGAGAACCACTCCACTAGAGGAAGACAGAAATCTTGGTAGAGTAGAAGGACAGCAAATGAGACACAGCTCCCAACAAGATGGAATAGCACAGTGGCTGCAACAGTAAGGAGAAACCAAAGATCCACTGTCAGGATGGCAGAGGAAGGGACATATTTCATTATATTTTGCATAGAGTTGCTATGAGTCAAACTCACGCAATAGCACCTAAGAAAAAAACAACAGGACTTGTGCTTCTGACAATGTTCTTAAGTAGACCTTAAAGCAACTCCTCTTAGTTTAGAACAGCGCTTCTCAACCTGTGGATCGTGACCCCTTTCAGGAGACAAACGACCTTTTGACAGCGGTGGACCATTCATTACAGTAGAAAAATTAGAGTAATGAAGTAGTAATGAAATAATTTTATGATTTGGCAGTCAGCATTCCTGAGAAAAGGTATGAAAGGGTCGTGGCATTACCAAGGTTGAGAACCACTGTCCTAGAGGAAGACAGAAACCTGGGTAGAGTAGAAGGGCAGCAAACGAGAGGCAGCCCCCAAAAGTTGGATTAGCACAGCGCCTGCAAAACTGAACACTAGCAAAGGTACCACTATGAGGATGGCAGTGGACGGGGCATCGTTTCATTATATTGTGTATAGAATTGTTGTGAGCCAAACACACTCGATGACCCCTAGCAACAATAACAACCGGTCTCGTGAATCTAACAATATGTTGAACTAGACCTTAAGAGAACCTCCTTAGTTTAGAGCAGCGGTTCTCAACACGTGAGTTGTGACCACTTTGGGTGGTCGAATGACCTTTTCACAGGAATAGCCCATTTCATAACAGTAGCAACATCACAGTTATGAAATAGCAATGGAAATAATTTTATCATCAGGGGACCATGATTATATTGGGAACTCTACGAAAAGGACATGGAAATAAGAAGGTTGAGAACCACTCATCTAGAGGAAGACACACGTACAGTTGAAGGGCAGCATAAGGGAGGCAGCCCTGACAAGAATGATTAGCACAGTGGTTGCAACAATGAGAGCAAGCAAAAAACCACAGTAGGGTGGTAAGAATGAGGCAGCGTTCCAATATATTGTGCATAGGTTTGGTATGCGTAAAAACCACTCCACGGTATCTAACAACAACAGGTTGTACTTTACAAAATGTGCTGAACTACATCTTACTAGAAACACCTCTTTGTTTAGAGCAGCGGTTCTCAAACTCTGAGTCACAAACTTTTGGAGGTCGAACAACAATTTCACAGGGATGGCCCATTCATAACTGTAGCAAAATTAGGTTTATGAAGTAGCAATGAAAATAATTTTATGACTGGGCATTCACGACTACACGAGGAAAGGTATTAAAAGATCATAGCATTAGAAAATTTGAGAACCACTTCCCTAGAGAAAGACACAAATCTTGGTACAGGAGAAGGGCAACAAACGAGAGGCAGCCCCCAGAAAGATGGTTTAGCACAGTGGCTGCAACAATGAGCGCAAGCAAAGAACCACTGTGAAGATGACATAAGGGGGACAGCGTTTCCTTATATTGAGCATAGAGTTTCTATGAGCCTAAACCCACTCGAGGGCACCTAACAAAAATAACAAGGGATTTGTGATTTTAACAATATACTGACAGAGACCTTAAGAGAAACACCTCTTAGTTTAGAGCAGTGGTTCTTAAACAATGGGACGAAACCCTTTGGGTGGGAGGCGGTGTGTGGGGTGAATGACCCTTTCACAGTCTTGGCCCAATGCATAACAGTAGAAAAATTACAGTTATGAAATAGCAAAGAAAAAATTTATAGTTCGACATTCACGACTACATTAGGAATTGTATGAGACTGGTGTGATATTAGGAAGGTTGAGAACCACTGCCCTAGTGGAACAGAAATCTTGGTAGAGTAGAAGGGCAGCGAATGAGAAGCAATCGCCAATAAGATGGATTAGCACAGTAGAGGTAACAATGAGCGCAAGCAAAGAAGCACAGCGAGGAATGCACAAGCCTGGACAGCACTTCAGTATATTGTGCACAGGGTTGTGATCAACAGAAACCACTCCAGGACACCTAAAAATAATTTTAAAAATGACTTATGCATCTAAAAATGTGCCTAATTATATTTAAGACAACCGCCACTTAGTTTAGAACAGCAATTCTGAACCTATGGGCAGTAACCCCTTGGGGGGGTGTGTCAAACGACCTTTTCAAAGGGGTGACCTAGTTCAAAACTGTAGCAAAATTACAGTTGTGAAGTAGCAAAGAAAATAATTTTATGACTTGAGGGTCAGCAATACATGAGAAACAGTCAGAAAAGGTCGTGGCATTCAGAAGGTTGAAAACCACTGCTCTAGAGGAAGAAAGAAATCTCAGTAGGGCAGAAGGTCACCAAATGAGAGGCAGTCCCCTGAAGATGGATTATTAACACAGTGACTGCAATAATGAGTGAAAGCAAAAGAAAACTGAGGATGGCAGAGGACAGGACAGTGTTTCATGATCTTGTGCATAGAGTTTCTATGAGCCAACCCCACTTGACAGACCCTAACAAAAATAAGAACAGGACACATGCGTCTCACAATATGCTGAACTAGACCATAGGAGAAACTACTCTAAGTTTAGAGTAGCGGTTCTCAACCTGTGAGTCTAGATAACTTTGTTTGGTCGAATGACCCTTTCACAAGGGTGGCCGGATTCATAACAGTAGCAAACATACAGTTAGGAAATAGTAATGGAAAAAAGTTATATTTTGGGGACCACCACTACACATTGGGGAATGTAGGGAAGGGTTGTGGAAATAGGAAGGTTGGGTACCACTATCCTAGTGGAAACCACAAGTAAAGTACAAGGGCAGCAAAAGAGAGGAAGCCCCAACAAGATTGATTTGCACAGTGACTGCAACAATGAGCATGAGCAAACAACCACTGCGAGGATGGGACAAGCCTGAGCAGTGTTTCATTATATTTCCCACAGGGTTACTATGGACTGAAACCCACTCCAGGGCACCTAAAAATAATAACAACAGGACTTTTGCATCTAAAAATGTGCCTAACTATCTCTTAAGGAAAACTCCACATAGTTTAGAGCAGAAGTTCTAAACCTGTGGGTCACGGACCCTTTTGGGGGGATAAACGATCTTTCACAGTAGTGGCCCAATTCAAAACTGTAGCAAAATTGCACTTAGGAAGTAACAGTGAAAATAATTTTATTACTTAGGGGTCAAAAATACATGAGGAACTCTCTGAAAAGGTCATGGCATTCAGAAGATTGAGAACCACTGCTCTAGAGGAAGAAAGAAATCTCAGTAGAGGAGAAGGTCACCAAATGAGAGGCAGTCCCTGAAGATAGAATAGCACAGTGAGTGCAACAATGAGCGAAAGCAAAAGAAAAGTGTGAGAATGGAGAGGACTTGACAGCGTTCCATGATATGGTGAATAAAGTTGCTATGAGCCAACCCATTCGACAGCCCCTAACAACAATAAGAACAGGACTCGTGCATCTCACAATATGCTTAACTAGACCATAGGAGAAACCAATCTTAGTTTAGAGCAGCAGTTCTCAACCTGTGAATCTAGACCACTTTGTTTTTTCAAATGACCCTTTCACAGGGGTGGCCGGATTCATAACAGTAGCAAACTCACAGTTATGAAATAGCAATAGAAAAAATTTTATGTTTCGGGGACCACCACTATACATTGGGAAGTGTATGGAAGGGTCATGGAAATAGCAAAGTTGAGAACCAGTATCCTAGAGGACGACATAAGTATAGTAAAAGGGCAGCAAAAGAGAGCAAGCCCCTACAACATTGATTAGCACAGTGGCTGCAACAATGAGCGCAATCAAGGAACCACTGAAAGGATGACACAAGCCAGGGCAACGGTTCATTATATTGTTCACAGAGTTGCTATGGCCCAAAACCCACTCCAGGGCACCTAAAAATAATAACAACAGGACGTCTGCATCTAACAATGTGCCTAACTATATCTTAAGAAAAATTCCACTTAGTTTAGAGTAGTATTTCTGAAACAGTGGGTCGCGACCACTTTGTGGGGACAAAGGACATTTTCACAAGGGTGGCCGAGTTCAAAACTGTAGCAAAATTAGAGTTATGAAGTTGCAATGAAAATAATTTTAGGACTGGGGGGTCAGCAATACATGAAGAACAATCTGAAAAGGTCGTGGAATTCAGGAAGTTGAGAACCACTGCTCTAGAGGAAGAAAGAAATCTTGGTGCACCATAAGGTCAGCAAGTGACAGGTAGTCCCCCAAAACATGGATTAGCACAGTGAGTGCAACAGTGAGCAAAAGCAAAAGAAAATTGTGAGGATGGCAGAGGACGGGACAGCGTTTCATGATATTGTACATAGAGTTGCTCTCAGCCAAACCCACTCAACAGCCCCTAACAACAATAAGAACAGGACTGGTGTGTATAACAATATGCTGAACTAGACCATAGGTAAACTACTCTTAGTTTAGAGCAGCGGTTCTCAACCTGGGTGTCGTGACCACTTCATTGGCCAAACGACCCATTCACAGTGGTGTCCAGATTCATAAAAATTACAAATTTACAGTTATGAAGTAGCAATAGAAAAAAATTTAAAGATTTGGGGACGACCAGTACACATTAGGAAGTATATGGAATGGTGTTGGAAATCGGAAGGTTGAGAACCACTGTCCTAGTGGAAGAAACTAGTGCAGTAGAAAGGCAGCAAAAGAGGAATTCCCAAAAAGATTGATTTGCACAGTGGCTGCAACAATGAGCGCAAGCAAACAACCACTGAGAGGATGGCACAAGCCTGGGCAGCATTTCTTTATATTGTGTAAAGGGTTGCTATGGACAGAAACCCACTCCAAGGCACCTGAAAATAATAACAAAAGGACTTGTGCATCTAACAATGTGCCTAACTATATCTTAAGAAAATCTCAACTTAGTTTAGAGCAGCAGTTCTCAACCTGTGGGTCACGACCCCTTGGGGGGTAAAACAACCTTTTCACAGGGGTGACCCAGTTCAAAACTATAGCACAATTACTGTTACAAAGTTGCAATGAAAATAATTTTACGACTGGGGGGTCAGCAATACAGGAGGAATAGTCTGAAAAGATCATAGCATTCAGGAGGTTGAGAACTACTGCTCTAGAGAAAGAAAGAAGTCATGGTAGAGTAGAAGGTCAGCAAACATAAGGCTGTCTACAAAAGGATGGATTAGCACAGTGAATGAATTAATGAGCGAAAGCAGAAGAAAACTGTGAGGATGGCATAGGATGGAACAGCATTTCATGATATTGTGCATAGAGTTGCTATGTCCAAATCCAGTTGACAGCCTCTAACAACAATAGTACTCATATGTCTAACAATATGCTGAACTAGATCATTGGAGAAACTACACATAGTTTAGAGCAGCTGTTCTCAACATGAGAGTCATGACCAATTTGGTGGATCAAATGGTCCTTTGACAAGGGTGGCCTGATCCATAACAATAGCAAAATTACAGCTATGAAATAGCAATAGAAAATATTTTATGATTTGGGGACCGCCACTACACATTGGAAAGTAAATAGAAGGGTGCTGGAAATAGGAATGTTGAGAACCACTGTCCTAGTGGAAAACACAATACAGTAGAAGGGCAGCAAAAGAGAGGAAGCCTCTGCAAGAGTGATTAACACAGTGGTAGCAACAATGAGTGCAAACAAAGAACCACTGCGAGGATGGAACAAGCCTGGGCAGTTTTCAATATAATGTGCACGGAGCTGCTATAAACCGACATCCACTTCTGGGGACCTAAAAATGATAACAACAGGACTTGTGCATCTAACAATGTTCCTAAATATACCTTATGAAATACTCCACTTAGTTTAGAGCAGCAGTTCTAAACCTGTGGGTCACGACTGCTATGGGGGCAAATGACCTTTTCGCAGTGCTGGCCCAGTTCAAAACTGTAGCAAAATTACCCTTATGAAGTAGCAATGAAAAGAATTTTAAACTAGGACGTCACCAATACATGAGAGCAGTCGGAAAAAGTCGTGGCTTTCAGAAGTTTGAGAACCACTTCTCTAGAGGAAGAAAGAAAGCTTGGTAGATTAGAAGGTCAGCAAACGAGAGGCAATCCCCAAGAAGATGGATTAGCACAGTGACTGCAACAATGCGCGAAAGCAAATGAAAACTGTGAACATGACAGAGGACGGGACAGCATTTCATGATATCGCGCATAGAGTTGATATGAGTCAAACCCACTCGACAGCCCCTAACAACAATAAGAACAGGACTCTTGTGTCTCACAATATGCTGAACTAGACCATAGGAGAAACAACACTTAGTTTAGAATAGCGTTTCTCAACCTGTGAGTTGTAACCTCTTTGGTTGTTCAAATGACCCTTTCACAGGGGTGGCCGGATTCATAACAGTAGAACACTTACAGTTATGAAATAACAATAGAAAAAAATTGATGATTTGGGGACCACCACTATACATTTCGAAGTATATGGAAGTGTCATGGAATTAGGAAGGTTGAAAACCATTGTCCTAGAGGAAGACACAAGTGCAGTAGAAGGGCAGCAAAAGAGAGGAAGACCCTACAAGATTGATTAGCACAGTGGCTGCAACAATGAGCGCAAATAAAGAACCACTGTGAGGATGGCACAGGCCTGGGCAGACTTTCATTATATTGTGCACAGGGTTCCTATGAACCGAAACTCACTCCAGGGTACCTAAAATAATAACAACAGGACTTGTACATCTAACAATGTGCCTAAGTATATCTTAAGAAGAACTCCACTTAGTTTAGAGCAGCAGTTCTGAACGTGTGGGGTGTGACCATTTGGAGGGACAAACGATCTTTTCACAGGCATGGCTCAGTCCAAAACTGTAGCAAAATTACATTCTATAGAGCAGTGAAAATAATTTTCTGACTTGGGGTTCACCAATACATGCGGAACACTCTGAAAAAACCATTGCATTCAGAAGGTTGAGAACTGCTGCTCTAGGAGAAGAAAGAAATGTGGTAGAGTAGAAGGTTAACAAACAGGAGGCAGTGCCGGAAAAGGTGGATTAGCACAGTGACTGCAACAATGAATAAAAGCAAATGAAAACTGTGAGCATGGCAGAGGACGGGACAGCATTTCATGATATTGTGCATAGAGTTCCTATGAGCCAAACCCACTCGACAGCCCCTAACAACAATAAGAACAGGACTCCTGCATCTAATAATATGCTGAACTAGACCATAGGGAAACTACTCTTAGTTTAGAGCAGCAGTTCTCAACCTGTGAGTCCTCACCAATTTGGTTTGGTCGAATGACCCTTTCACAGGGGTGGACGGATTTATAACAGTAGCAAAGTTACAGGTATGAAATAGCAATAGAAAAACACTTATGATTTGGGAACCACCACTACCCATTGGGAAGTATATGCAAGGGTCGTAGAAATAGAAAGGTTAAGAACCACTGTCCTAGAGGAAGACACAAGTACAGTAGAATGGCATTAAAACAGAGGAAGCCCATACAAGATTGATTAGCACAGTGGCTTCAACTATGGCACAAGCAAGGAACCACTGTGAGGATGGCACAAGCCAGGGCAGCGTTTCATTATATTGTGCACAGTGGTCCTATTCACTCAAACCCACTCCAGGTCACCTAAAAAACAATAGCAACAGGACTTGTGCGTCTAACTATGTGCCTTACTATATCTTAAGAAAAACTCCACTTAGTTTAGAGCAGCAGTTCTTAACCTGTGAGTCATGACCACTTTGGTTAGTCGAACGACCCTTACAGAGGGGAGTATGAATTCATAACAGTGGCAAAAATGCAGTTATGAAATAGCAATAGAAAAATTGATTATTTGGTGATGACCACTACACATTCAGAAGTGTATGGAAGGGTTGTGAAAACGGAAGGTTGAGAACTGCTGTTCTAGAGGAAGACACAAGTACAGTAGATGGGCAGCAAAAGAGAGGAAGCCCCAACAGATTGATTAGCACAATGGCTGCAACAATGAGCACAAGCAAAGAACCACTGTGAGGATGGCACAAGCCAGGGCAGCATTTCATTATATTGTGCACAGGATTGCTATGAACTGAAACCCAGTCCAGGTCACCTAAAATAATATCAACAAGACTTGTGCATCTAGGAACGTGCCTCAGTATATCTTAAGAAAAACTCCACTTACTTTAGAGCAACAGTTCTGAACCTGTGCCTCGTGGCACTTTTTGGGGAAAAAAAACATTGTCACAGGGTTGGTCCAGTACAGAACTGTAGCAAATTCCAGTTATGAAATAGCAATGAAAATAATTTTATGACTGGGGGTTCACCAATACATGAGGAAGAGTCTGAAAAGGTCGTGACATTCAGAAGGTTGAGAAGCACTGCATTAGAGGAAGAATGATATCTCAGTAGAGTAGAAGATCAGCAAATGAGAGGCAGGACCCAAGACTATGGATTAGCACAGTGACTGCAACAATGAGAGAAAGCAAACGAAAACGGTGAGGATGGCAGAGGATGGGACAAAGTTTCATCATATTTTGTATAGAGTTGCTTAGAGCCAACCCCACTCGACAGCCCCTAACAACAATAAGAACAGCTCTTGCATTTCGCAATATGCTGAACTAGACCATAGGAGAAACTACTCTTATTTTAGAGCAGTGGTTGCCACCTGTGAGTCTAGATCACTTTGTTTGCTCGAACAACCCATTTACAGGGGTGGCCGGATTCATAGCAGTAACAAAATTACACTTATGAAATAGAAATTGAGAAATTTTTATGTTTGGGGGATCAACACTTCTCATTGGGAAGTGTATGGAAGGGTTGTGGAAATAGGAAGGTTAAGAACCACTATCCTAGAGGAAGACAGGTAAAGTAAAAGGGCAGCAAAAGAGAGCAAGTCCCCACAAGATTGATTACCACAGTGGGGGTAACAATGAACATAAGCAAAGAACCATTGCTAGGATGTCAGAAGCAGGGGAAACATTTCATTACATTGTGCACAGGGTTGTTATGAACCAAAACCCAATCCAGGTCACCTAAAAATAATAACAGGACTTGTGCATCTAACAACGTGCCTAAATATATCATAAGAAAAACTACACTTAGTTTAGTGTGGTAGTTCTGAACTTGTGGCTTGCGACAATTTTGGAGGTAAAAATGACCTTTTCACAGGGGTGGCCCAGTACATACCTGTAGCAAAATTACAGATATGAAGTAGCAATGAAAAAAAATTTATGACTGGGTGCTCACCAATACATGAGGAACAGTCTGAAAAGTTCATGTCATTCGGAAGGTTGAGAACCACTTCTCTAGAGAAAGAAAGAGACCTTGGTAGAGTAGAAGGTCCTAAAACAAGAGGCAGTCCCCAAGAAGATGGATTAGCACAGTGACTTCAACAATGAGCGGAAGCAAAAGAAAACTGTGAGGATGGCAGAGGAGAGGACAGTGTTTCATGATATTGCACATAGAGTTTCTATAAGCCAACCCTACTCGACAGCCCCTAACAGCAAAAGGAACAGGACTCTTGTGTGTCACAATATGCTGAACTAGACCATAGGAGAAACAACTCTTAGTTTAAAACAGCGGTTCTCAAGCTGTGTGTCATGACCACTTCGGTTGGTCGATTGACCCTTTCACAGGGGTGACCGGATTCATAACAGTAGCAAACTTACAGTTATGAAATAGCAATAGAAAAATATTTATGATTTGGGGACCGCCACTACATATTGGGAAGTTTATGGAAGCATCATGGAAATAGGAAGGTTGAAAATCACTGTCCTATAGGAAGTCACAAGTACAGTAGAAGGGCAGCAAAAGAGAGGAAGCCCAAACAAGATTGATTTGCACAGTGGCTGTACCAATGAGCACAAGCCAAAAACGACTGTGAGTATGGCACAAACCCAGGCAGTGTTTCATTATATCGTGCACAGAGTTATATGAACCAAAACCCATGCCAGGACACCTAAAAATTATAACAGGACTTGTGTATCTAAAAATGTGCTTAACTATAACTTAAGAAATACTGCACTTAATTTAGAGCAGCCGTTATAAAACTCTGTGTCGCGGCCCATTTGGGGGGGGGGGCAAATGATCTTTTCACAGGGGTGGCCAAATTCAAAACTATAGCAAAATTAGTTACGAAGTAGCAATGAAAATAATTTTATGACTGGGGGTTCACCAATACACGAGGAATAGTCTGAAAAGGTCGTGGCATTCAGAAGGTTGAGAAGCAATGCACTAGAGGAAGAATGAAATCTCAGTAGAGTAGAAAGTCAGCAAATGAGAGGCAGTTCCCAAAAAGATGGATCAGCACAGTGATTGCAAAAATGAGTGAAAGCAAAAGAAAATAGTGAGGACAGGACAGCTTTTCATGATATTGTGCATAGAGTTGCTTTGAGCCAATCCCACTTGACAGCCCCTAACAACAATAAGAACAGGTCTTGTGCGTTTCACAAAATGCTGGACTAGATCATAGGAGAAACTACACCTTTTTTGATCAACAGTTCTCAACCTGTGTGTCTAGACCACTTTGTTTGTTCGAACAACCCTTTCAAAGAGATGGCCTGATTCATAACAGTGGCAAATTTACAATTTTGAAATATCAATAGAAAAAATTATGTTTGGGGGACCAGCACTGCACATTTTGAAGGGTATGGAAGGGTTGTGGAAATAGGAAGGTTGAGAACCACTGTTCTAGAGTAAGACACGAGTACAGTAAAAGGGCAGCAAAAAAGAGCAAGCCCCTGCAAGATTTATTAGCACAGTGGCTGCAACATTGAGCATACGCAAAGAACCATTTCAAGGATGTCAGAAGCCGGGGCAACGTTTCATTATATTGTTCACAGGGTTGCTATGGACAGAAACCCAATCCAGGACACATAAAATAATAACAACAGTATTTGTGCATCTAACAATGTGTCTAATTCTATCTTAAGCAAAACTTCACTTAGTTTACAGCAGCAGTTCTGAACCTGTGGGTCGTGACCATTTTGGGGTGGACAAATGGCCTTTTCACAAGGGTGGCCAAGTTCAAAACTGTAACACAATTACTATTATGAAGTTGCAATGAAAATAAATTTATGACCGGGGTCGGCAGTACATGAGGAACCGTCTGAAAACGTCATGGCATTCAGGAGGTTGAGAACCACTGCTCTAATGGAAGAAAGAAATCTTGGTAGAATAGAAGGTCAGCAAACGACAGGGAGTCCACGAAAAGATGGGTCAGCACAGTGAGTGCAACAATGAGCAAAAGCAAAAGAAAAGTGTGAGGATGGGACAGCGTTTCATGATATTGTGCATACAGTTGCATTCAGCCAAACCTACTCGACAGTCACTAACAACAATCAGAACATGACTCGCGCATCTAACAATGTGCTGAACTACACCACATGATAAACTACTCTTCGTTTAGAGCAGCAGTTCTCAACCTGAGTCATGACCACTTTGTTGGTTGAATGACCCATTCTCAGCGGTGTCCAGATTCATACCAATTACAAAATCACAGTTATGAAGTAGCAATAGAAAATATTTTATGATTTGGGGACCACCATTACACATTGGGAAGTTTATGGAATGGTGGTGGAAAGAGGAAGGTTGAGAACCACTGTCCTAGAAGAAGAAACAAGTACAGTAGAAGGGCAGCAAGAGAGGAAGCCCCTACAAGATTGATTAGCAGAGTTACAGCAACAATGAGCAGAAGCAAAGAACTACTGTGACGATGGCACAAGCCAAAGCAACGTTTCATTATATTGTGCACAGGGTTGCGATGAACCGAAACCCACTCCTTGGCACCTAAAATTAACAACAGGACTTGTGCGTCGACCACTGTGGCTACCTATATCGTAAGAAAACTCCACTTAACTTAGAGCAGCAGTTCTAAACCTGTGGTTTGCAACCCCTTTGGGGGACAAACGACCTTGTCACAGGCGTGGCCCAGTTCAAAACTGTAGCAAAATTAAAGTAATGAAGTAGCAATGAAAATGATTTTATTACTGGGGGATCAACAATACCTGAAGTACAGTCTAAAAAGGTCGTGGCATTCGAAAGGTTGAGAACCACTGCTCTAAAGGAAGAAAGGAATCTTTGTAGAGTAGAAGGGCAGCAAACAAGAGGCAGTCCCCTAAAAGGTAGATTAGAACATTGACTGGAAAAATGAGCGACGGCAAATGAAAACTGCGAGGATGGCATAGGATGGGACAGTGTTTCATATTATTGTGCATAGAGTTGCTGTGAGCCAAACCCACTCGACAGCCCCTAACAACAATAAGAACAGGAGTTGTGCATCTAACAATATGCTGAACTAGACCATGAGATAAAGTACTCTTAGTTTAGAGCAGTGGTGCACAACCTCTGAGTCCTGACCACCAAGGTTGGTCGAAAGACGCTTTCATAACGGTGGCCGGATTCATAACAATAGAAAACTACAGTTATGAAATAGCAATAGAAAAAATTATGATTTGGGGACCACCACTACACATTGGGAAGTGTACGGAAGGATCGTGGAAATAGGAAGGTTTAGAACCACTGTTCTAGAGGAAGACACAAGTACAGTAGAAAGGCAGCAAAAGAGAGTAAGCCCAGAAAATTGATTAGCACAGTGGCTGCAACAATGAGCGCAAGCTAAGTTCCACTGCGAGGCTGTCCAAAGCCTGGACAGCATTTCATCATATTGTTCACAGGGTTGCTATGAACCAAAAACCACTCCAGGGCACCTAAAAATAATAACAACAGGCCTTGTGCATCTAACAATGTGCCTAACTAAAGCTTAAGAAAATTCCACTTAGTTTAGAGCAGTTGTTCTGAACCTGTGGGTCACGACCCCTTTGGGGACACAACCTTTTCACAGGGGTGGCCAAGTAAAAAACTGTAGCAAAATTAAAGTTATGAAGAAGCAATGAAAATAATTTTATCACTGGGGAGTCACAAATACATGAGGAACAGTCTGAAAAGGTCGTGGCATTTGGAAGGATGAGAACCACTGCTCTAGAGGAAGAAAGAAACCTTGGTAGAGTAGAAGGTCAGCAAATGAGAGTCAGTCCCCAAAAAATGGATTAGCACAGTGACTGCAACAATGAGTGAAAGCAAATGAAAACTGTGAGAATGGCAGAGGACAGGACAGTGTTTCATGATATTGTGCATAGAGTTGCTATGAGCCAAACCACTCGACAGCCCCTAACAACAATAAGAGCAGGACTCGTGCATCTAGCAATATGCTCAACTAGACCATAGGAGAAACTGCTCATAGTTTAGAGAAATAGTTATCAAGTTGTGGGTCGTGATCACTTCGGTTGGTCGATTGACCCTTTCACAGTGGTGGACGGACTCATAACAGTAGCAAAATTATAATTATGAAATAGCAGTAGAAAAAAATTATGATTTGTGGACCAACACTACACATTGGGAACTATATGGAAGGGTCATAGAAATAGGTTGAGAACCACTGTCCTAGGCGAAGACACAAGTACAGTAGACGGGCAGCCAAAGAGAGGAAGCCCCAACAAGATTGATTTGCACAATGGCTGTACCAATGATCGTAAGCAAAGAACCACTGTGAGGATGGCACAGGCCTGACCAGTGTTTCATTATATTGTGCACAGGTTTGCTGTGAAACAAAACCCACTCCAAGGCACCTAAAAATAATAACTGGATGTGTGCTTCTCAAAATGTGCTGAACTACATCTTAATAGAAACACTTCTTCTTTTAGAGCAGCAATTTTCAAACTCTGTCACAACCATTTTGGAGGTTGAACAACACTCACAGGTGTGGCCCATTCATGACAAGAGCAAAATAAGATTTATAAAGTAGCAATGAAATTACTTTTATGATTGGGGTCACCACTACATGAGGAATGGTATTAAAGGGCTCTGACATTAGGAAGGTTGATAACCTCTGCCCCAGAGAAAGACACAAAACGTGGTGCAGGAGAAGGGCAGCAAAAGAGAGGCAGTCCCCAGCAAGATGGATTAGCAATGTGGATGCAACAGTGAACACAAGCAAGGACCACTGTGAGAATGGCGCAAGACTAGCCAGGGTTTCATTATATTGTGCATGAGCTAAAACCCACTCAATTCCCCGAACAACAATAAGGGGACTCATGCATCTAACAATATACTGAACTAGACCTTGAGAGAAACTCCTCTTAGTTTAGATCAGCGGTTCTCACCTTGTTAGTTGTAAATTCTTTGGTGGGGTCAAGTGACCCTCACATAGGCATGACCCAATTCATAACAGTAGCAAAATTACAGTTATGAAGGAGCAATGAAAATAATTTTACATTTGTGGGTCACCACTACATGAGAAACTGTATGAAGGGTTCATGGTACAGTAAAAGGGCAGCAAACGAGAGCCAGCCCGAATAAGATGGATATGCACAGTGGCTGCAATAATGAGCACCAGCAAATAAAGCACTGTGAGTATTGCAGAGGAGGGGCAGCGTTTCATTGCATTGTGCATAGAGTGGCTATGAGCAAAACCCTCTCAACAGTACCCAACAACAATAACAACAGTACTTGTGTTTCTAACAATATGCTGAAGTAGACTTTAAGAGAAACTCCTCTTAGTTAGAGCAGTGGTCCTCAACCTGTGGGTCATGACCTCTTAGGGGGCCAAACAACCTTTTCATAGCTGTGGCCCAATTTATTACTGTAGCAAAGTTACGTTGTGAAGTAGCAACAAAATAATTTTTGGTTGGGGGTCAAGACTACATGAGCAACTGTATGAAAGGGTAATGGCATTAGTAATGTTGAAAACCACAGTTCTTCAGGAAGACACAAATCTTGATGCAGTTGAAGGGCCGCAAAATATAGTCAGCCCGAATTATTGGAATAGCAGTCGCTGTAATAGTGAGCACAGCTAAGGGAACACTGTGAAGATGGCACAAGATGGTCAGCATTACATTATATTGAGCACAGAGTTGCTATGAGTCAAAACCACTCGACAGCACCTAACAACAAAACAACAGGACTTGTGTTTCTTACAATATGCGGAAGTAGACCTTAAGAGAGACTCCTATTAGTTTAGCACAGCGGTTCTCAACTTGTGGGTGATGAGCCCTTTGGGGGATTAACGACCCTTTCATAGTGGTGCCCCAGTCATTACAGTAGAAAAATTAGAGTTATGAAGTAGCAATGGAAATAATTTTATGATTTAGCAGTCACCACTATATGAGGTACAGTATGAAAGGGTCGTGGCAAAAGGAAGGTTGAGGACCATTGCCCTAGAGGAAGATGCAAATCTTGGTAGAGTAGAAAGGCAACAAATAAGAGCCAGCACCCCAAAATATGGTTACAATAGTGGCTCCAACAATGAGGACTAGCAAAGAACCACTGTCAGGATGGCACAGGTCTGGGCAGCACTTCATTATATTGTGCATAGAGATGCAATGAGCCAAAACCCACTCGATGGATCTTAATAACAATTACATCAGGACTTGTGTGTTTAACAATATGCTGATGTCGATCTTAAGAGAAACGCTTCTCAGTTTACACCAGGGCTCTCAACCTTGCGCCGTGAACACTTTCGGGTGGGGGAGTGTGTAGAAACACCCTGTCACAGTGATGCCCTGATTCATAACAATAGCAAAATTACAGTTATGAAATAGTAAAGAATATAATTTTATGATTGGGGTCCACTATACACCAGGAACTGTATGAAATGGACACGGAATTAGGATGTTTGAGAAACATTGTCCCAGAGGAAGACACAAATGTTGGTACAGCAGAAGGGCATCAAAAGTTAGGCAGCCCCTACAAGATGGAATAGATGCAGCAGTGAGCGCAAGCAAAGGACCACTGTGAGAATGGCAAAGAATGGGGCAGCGTTTCATTGTATGGCACGCAGAGTTGCTATGAGCCTAAACCCACTCGACAGCATCTAAAAACCATAACAAAATGACTTATGCGCCTAACAAAGTGCTGAGCTATATCTTAAGAAAAACTCCTCTTAGTTTACAGCAGCTGTTCTCCACCTGTGGGCGGTGACCACTTTGGGGGGACTAATGATCCATTCACAAGTGCGGGCCAATTGATAACAGTAGAAAATTACAGTTAATGAGGTAGAAATGAACACAATTTTATTGTTGGGTGAGCACCACTCCATGAGGAACTGTATGAAAGGGCCGTGGAATTAGGAAGGTAGAGAACCCCTGCCCTGGAGGAAGACAGAAAGCTTGGTACAGTAGAAGGGCAGCAAAAAGGAGGCAGTCCCAATAAGATGGAATAGCACAGTGGCTGCAGCCATGAGTGCAAGCAAATGAACCACTGTGAGGATGGCAGAGGAGAGGGCAGCCTTTCATTATATTGGTTATAGAGCTGCGATGAGTAACCTCCCCCGCCCCCGACAGCACCTAACAACAACAACAAAAGAATTTGTTCTTCGAATAATATGCTGCAGAAGACCTTAAGTGAAACTCCTATTAGTTTAGAGCAGCAATTCTCAACCTGTTGGTCGCAACCTCTTTGGGGTATTGAATGATGCTTTAACAGGGGTGGCTCATTCCTAACAGTAGGAAAATTACCGTTTTGAAGTAGCAATGAAAATAATTTAATGTTTGGGTGATCATTACTACATGAGGGTCGGTATGAAATGGTTGTTGCTTTAGGAAGATGGAGAACCCCTGCCCTAGAGGAAGACACAAATCTTGGTACTGTAGAAGGGCAACAAAAAAGTGGCAGCCCCTAGAAGATGGAATAGATCAGTGGCTGCAGCAATGAGTGCAAGCAAAGAACCACTGTGAGGGTGGCACAGGATGGGGCAGCATTTCATTATATTTTTCACAGATTTGCTGTGAACTGAAACACACTGGACAGCACCTAACATAAATAACTACAGTACATGTGCTTCTAACTATAAGCTCAAGTAGATTTTAAGAGAATCTCATCTTAGTTTAGAACAGTGGTTCTCAACCTGTGGGCCGTGACACTTTTGAGGGTGCCGAATTACCTTTTCACAGTAGTGGCCAGAGTCATAACTGTGGCAGAATTACCGTTAAGAAGTAGTAATGAAAATGTTTTTATGATTGAGAATTCATCATTATATGAGGAACTGTATGAAAGCGTTTTGACATTAGGAAGGTTGAGAACCACTGCCCTAGAGGAAGACACAAAGCGTAGTACTGCAAACGGGCAGCAAATGAGAGGCAGACCCTACAAGATGGAATAGCACAGTGGCTGCAACAATGAGTGTCATCAAAGAGCAATTGTGATGATGGCACATGATGTGGCAGCATTTCATTCTATTGTGCATAGTGTTGCTAAAACTCCTCAACCTGTGGATCATGAACCCTTTTGGGGAGTGAGTGGGTGAACCTTTCACAAGTGTTGCTTGATTCATAAGAGTAGCAAAATTATAGCTATGAAATAGCAGCAAAGAAAGTTTTATGACTGGGGGCCCACCACCACATTGGGAACTGTATGAAAGGGTCATGGAATTAGGAAGGTTGAGAACCACTGCCCTAAAGGAAGACAGAAATATTGGTAGAGTAGAAGGGCAGCAAATGAGAGGAAGACCTGAAAATGATGGATTAGCACAGTGGCTGCAACAATGAGCGCAAGCAAAGAACCACTGCGAGGATGGCACAGGTGGGGGCAGAATTTCATTATATTGTGCATTGAGTTGCTGTGAGCCAAAACCCTCTGGACAACACCTAATAACAATAACTACAGGACTTGTGCTTCTCACAATATGATGAAGTAGATCCCAAAAGAAACTCCTCAATTTAGAGAAGTGGTTCTCAACCAGTGGCTCGCGACACCATGGGGGTTTGAATAACCCTTTCACAGTGGAGGCCCAATTCATAACTGTAGCAAAATTAAAGTTATGAAGTAGCAATGAAAATTTTATGATTGGGGGGTTCATCACTACATGAGGAGATGTGTGAAAGGGTCAAGGCATTAGTAAATTTGAGAACCACTGTCCTAGAGGAAGACACAAATCTTGGTACAGTAGAGGGGAAACAAAAGAGAGGCAGCCCCCCGAAAGTGGGATTAGCACATTGGCTGTAACACTGAGCACAAGCAAAATAACCACTGTGAGGATGGCACAAGATGGATCCTCGTTTCATTATATCTTGCATAGAGTTGCTATGAGCCAGCACACACTCAAAGGCACCAAACAATAAAAAAACAGGACTTGTGCTTCTAAGAATATTCTGAAGTAGACCTTAAGAGAAACTCCTGTTAGTTTAGACCAGTGATGCTCAAACTGTGGAGACTAACGAACCTTTCACATGGGTGGCCTGATTCATAACAGAGACAAAATTATAGTTGTGATGTAGCAATGACAATATTTTATGCTTGGTAGTATGTCACCACTACATAGGAATGGCATGAAATGGTTGTGGCATTAGGACATTTGACAACCACTGCCCTAGAGGAAGACACAAATCTTGGTACAGTAGAAGGGCCACAAAAAAGAGGCAGCTACCCACAGTTGGATTCGCACAGTGGCTGCCACAATGAGCACAAGCAAAGAACCCCTGTGAGGAGGGCACAGGACAAGGCGGTGTTTCATTATATTGTGCACAGAGTTGCTATGAGAAGTACCTACTCGACGGCACCACCACCACCAACAACAAATGGACTTGAGCTTCTAACAGTGTGGTGACATAGATCTTAAGAGAAACTCCTCTAAATTTAGAGCAGCGGTTCTCAACATGTGGGTTTTGACCCCCTCGGGGGTGAGCTGACCCATATACAGGGGTGGCATGATTCATAACAGTAGCAAAACTAGAGTTATGAAGTAGTAACGAATATAATTTTATGGTTATGTAGTCACAACTACATGAGGAAGTGTATGAAAGGGTCGTGGCATTAAGTAGGTTGAAAACCACTGTCCTAGAGGAAGACACAAATGTTGGTACAGTAAAAGGGCAGCAAAAAAGAGATAATCCGCAACAGGACAGAATAGTACAGTGGCTGGAGCAATCAGAGCAAGCAAAGGAACCACTGTGAGGATGGCACAGGATGGGGCAACATTGCATTGTATTCTGTATAGAGTTGTTAAGAGTTGTTAAGAGTTGAAACCCACTCAATGGCAACTAACAACAACCAAAACAAGAATTGAGCATCTAACAATATACTGAAATATATCTTAAAAGAAACACCTCTTAGTTTAGAGCAGCAGTTCTCAACCTGTGGATCAGGACCGCTTTTGGGGGTCGAACTACCCATTCACAGGGGTCGCCTTATTCTTAATAGTTGCAAAATTACAGCTATGAAGTAGTAATGAAAATAATTTTATGGATGGATGTTCACCACAACATCAGGAACTTCATTAGTGTGCCAAGGTATTAGCAAGGTTGAGAACCACTGGTTTAGAGCATAGTACATTCTGATGAAATACTACATATTTTTAACACATATGGAGAAGGTGAAAAATAAAGGAAATTGGGAGAGGACAGTAGTAGAAAATTCCTATGAGTCAGAATTGCTCTACATCATAGAGTAGCTAAGATAATTAGAAGAAATGATGAAGTCAAAAAGCTGAAGAGAAAATTCCATAGGACACGTGGCAACAGCTTTATGCTATTGTTAGCCCCTTGGGGCCTCCCTATCTTTTGTTGGTTTCCTTAACCCCATCCCCACCACCGTGAATAGACTTCATTAAACTCTCTTTAATTAAACCTCTGCATGGTTTGTTGTCTGCGGGACCCCTAAGATATATCATTTAATTTTCTTGATTGCAATTCATCTCTCTAGCATACAGAAATCATTCAAGAGTTTGTCTTTTGTTTGGTTTTCATCCACAATTGCATTTCCTTTCAGATTTGTTTTCCCTTGAAACATGATCAATAGTTCTTTCCTCTCCAATGAAACCCAAGCCCTACACTGCCTGTCTATGAAGTTCATGTGTGTCCTACATGGGGATCCCAACCATTCCCTAGACCAGTGGTTCTCAACCTTCCCAATGCCGTGACTTTTTCATATAGTTCCTCAGTTTGTGGTCACCCTTGATCATAAAATTATT
Organism: Tenrec ecaudatus; assembly: GCF_050624435.1. Classification (NCBI taxonomy): domain Eukaryota; kingdom Metazoa; phylum Chordata; class Mammalia; order Afrosoricida; family Tenrecidae; genus Tenrec; species Tenrec ecaudatus. Next base: position 75,150,715 of record NC_134544.1, on the reverse strand, counting down.
TCATTGCTAATTCATCACTGTAATTTTGCTACTGTGATGAATCAGGCAACCCCTGTGAAAGTGTCATTCGACCCCCAAAGAAGTCACAACCCACCGGTTGAGATCCATTACCCTAGACCAATGTATGGCCCAAGGGTTGTATATGACCCCACAAATCATCAATACCTGCCAGCATCACATATATCACCAAAGAAAAGCATTTGTAGCCATCACATTAGGGGTGAGTTCGATAAATATTTTACCTGTATGCCCCCCATGAATGATGTTATAAATCACCACATGCTCCTTGGCAGAAAAACAGGTTTCTAGCTCCCGCTCTAGACCCAACTTATTCTTCCTACTGCCCTCTTTTCAGAAAAAAAAATATTACTCAGGGCCCCCGGCAATGAAAGAATTTTGTACTATAGCCCACCATCCAGGATAAAATGTAGTTATCTGCTTTGTAGATCCCTGGATTTGTCAGTGCCCAGCAGGTGGGTGGTGTGGCCCGCTTTGGGAAACGAGACTCTAGGTAAATCAGGTGTGCTTTCACTCTCTCTGCAAGAATTTCAGTTGAGGATCAAGATCTGTCTTGAATGAAGTGCATCCAGAATGCTCCTTAGAGGCAACACTGACTAGACTTTGCCTCACATACTTAGACATCAGGAGTTATTAGAAGCAACATCATGGAGAAGGCCATCATGCTTGGTAAAGGGGCACCAAAAAGAGGAAGGTCCTCACCAAGATGGATGGACACAGTTTCTGCAACAATAGGCAAGACATAATGTGATAGTTTATTCTACCAGCCTGGCCGATAAACACAAGTAGGTTTAATTGAAGGGCGGAGAAATAAATGGCTCCGTGAGCCTCACCTTGCTAGCTCTGTGCCTCAAGTTAAAGGGTACACTACCTGTGGGACACCTAGTCTCTGGACTGTGTCACTGTAAGGTAAGGTCCCTTTAAGAACGCTCGATTGGAATGCTCATCTCTGGAGCTGGGTACTGACAGTTGGTGACAGTTGGTGACCTGCCTTGCTGTTTGCTGCCTGGGTATAAATAGCCCAACTCTCGTTACAGAAAAGAAACTGGCAGCTCTCAAGACTTAAAGGACTGCTAGTGTCTCACTGCTTTATAATTTAGAATTTAACTGTTAATTTCTTGTATTATCTATCTATCTAGCTACAATATAATGGTTCATTTTCTTGTTATATATCCATCTTTATAAATATATATATAATTTATAAATATATAATATATATATAATTACTAGCAGTCTGGTTTTGTCTCTCTAGAGAACCCTGTCTAACACACATAACAATTGTGAGGATGGCACAGGAGCAGGCAGTGTTTCTTTCAGTTGTACATAGAGTCGCTATGAGTTGAAACCAACTTGACAGCATCCAACAAAACTAGATTTGGAGAAAGCATGGCCTGGTCTGTTTACAGTGACCCCACAGAAGTTCCTCATCAGTCTTTGTGCTTTAATGGGCCAGGTGCTCTCACAAACCACCTCTTCAATGGAAAACTTAGATTTTTTTCTTTCTTCCCAGGAACCATCCTGAAATTTAAAATGACTATTTGTCACAGAGTTGATTGTGATTCATGGTGATTCATAGGATTTTCAATGGACATAACTTTTCAGAAACAGATGGCTAGGTTTTTCTTCCAAGGTATTTCTGGGTGCCCTTGAACCTCCTAAGTTTCTGTTAATGGACAAGGGATTTAACCATTTGTGCTATCCAGGGATGACTTACATCTCTATATCCTTAAAATTGGCATCTCTCCTCTCATGACAATTGTTCTGTTTCAGTAGATTTACCTTCTTTAAATATAAGAATGGCATGTAATTCGACCACCTCACAGAAAAAGCCAGAAACTTGTTGCTCTCATTTAATAGTGGTGTGGGCGATTACATATTGGGCTGCTAATCCCAAAGTCAACAATTCAAAACCACCAGCTACTCTTAGGGAAAAAAGTGAGGTTTTCCAATCCTATAAAGTTACAGTCTCAAATACCCACAGGAGCAGTTGGACCCTGTCCTATAGGGTAGAACTCAGGTCATGTTGAGTCAGAGTGGATATGATCGCAGTGAGTTTGGTTTGGTTTTTGGACTCCCCTCCTACCACAATATCTCACAATTACTAAGTGCATGTTATGTACTAGTGTTCTAAGAATTGCATGTATATTCACTCATTCCATCCCAATAGTGGTGGTGTGGGTGAAGCATTAGAACTGCTAACCAGAATGTTGGTAGTTCAAACCTACCAGCTGTTCTTCGGGATCAAGATGGGGCTGTCTGCTCTCATAAAGATTTTCAGGGTTGGACATCTGCAGGGACAGTTATTCGTTTATCCTGCTGAGCTGCTATGCATCTGGGTAAACTCAAGACCAGTGGAGTTTTGGTGGCTTTTGTGGGGCAATAGAGAAGCCCTTGACTATTTACCACAAGCTCAGAGAAACCCTCAGCAGCTTCCCATGAGAATGATGCATCAATTTGCTCCAGTACCAGGCACAGCCTATGGGAACGCCTATAGAATGGATCCACTCTGTTCTACAGGCTCACTATGATTTGGAATTGACTGACCCATTGGTAGTGCATCAGCTCCCGTCTATAGGTGAGAACATGAATGCACAGAGAAGTGAAGCCGTCCGGCCCAGGAGTGACAAGGTTATCAAAGGGGGAGCTGGAATTCAAATCCCAGCAGACCAGTCTCAGAGACTACGGGCTTAGTTCCCCCCTCTGCTGATGTCTTGATTACGAGTGGTTGAATTTTGCCTCCTTTCCCCTACACATAATCTCCACCATCCCCTATCAAGCAAAATTAGCTTAAGCATTGAACAGGCACAATCCAGCCCTGCCTGATTCCACACGCACAGGTGAGAAAAGGATGGCGAGACCATTGGGTTGCTTTAGCTGCCACCTCTACTCCCACTGCCCCAACACAACCACAACGAAGTCAGAGAAAGCATTCTTGGCCTTGCCACTGCTCCTCAGCCCTGACATGGTGGAGCCTGCCAAAGCCACTCTCTTGGAAACCCACTCGACTGCTCCCTGGGAACTTTCCCTGGAACACTTTGGGACAAAGGAGAGGGAACACACCTGCAATGTAATTAACACTGTAACAAACTTGTTTCCCCCTTGGATAATGACACCATTAGCTGCTTCAATTGTGTATGAAATATAAATTACACGACTCAGAGGTATCATGCCTGAGCAGCCATGATGCTAGGTGAAGAGGCTCTCTATAAATGGCCCCTCCACAACCAGCAGGTCCAAGAAACCCAAGCCCCAATGCTGACAGCTAAGACCAAGGCCCTGTGGTCTTTGAGTGTGCCTGCTTCACAGATCCCACAAGGGAGAATATTTCCGGTGGCCCAGGATGCCAGGCTGGAATGTTCCAGCTATCTGCTTTCATCACCCTGGATCTCCCATTTTCTTTCAATGGAGCCGAATGCTGGACAGCACTCTTTCCTCCCTATCTCTCAGAAAAGTAGAAAAAAGGGGTGGTGGCTGTGGTCGTGGTAATATCCTTCTTGCTAAGGAGCTTAGGTGATGCTGTGGGTTAAGCATCCCACTACTAATCACAAGGCAAGCAGTTCAAACCTACTAGCTGCTCTGAGAGGGAGAAAGATGAGGCCGTCTGACAATGGACAAATTTATAGTGTCAGAAACCCACAGGGTCAGTTCTACTCTTTCATCTAGGGTTGCTATGCATCTGAATTGGCTGGATTCACCAGAAGTAGGTTTTGCTTCTTGAGAGTGTATTTGTACATGTGTGTGTGCACGCCTGTGTGTGCGTGTGTCTGTATTGACGCTTGCGTGGTTTGGAAGCTCAGAGCAGGCAGCTTGAGGCTGCATTGGAAGCAGGTGGACAAGTCCAGTTGAAAAGAGAGAATGGTGAGATCCATCAAGAGGCAGATCCAAACTCGTTCCCCAGATTCCTTCCATATCCATCCTGCCTCCCATTCATTACTCTGTCTGGCTCAAATTACTCCGTATTCTCTCCCTGGCCAGCCCCCCACAGCTTCCTACCCCCTTTCACCACTAGATCTCTGGACACTACTCTAAATCTGCTTGAGATACTCACTGATTGATGAGCTACTGAAGGGTTGGATCACCCACCCTTCTTTTTGGCCCATGAAAGAACGTTCTAAAACCTCATGTCACAAGCAAGTACACTTGCTTTTAGAGAAGAGGCATAGGTGAATGTGTATGTTTCCACCTTGAGAGGGGCAAGCACCACCATGTACAATTAGTAGGTGACCACAAGTATGTAACTTTTGTGATCACTACTCATCTCCCTTGGGGGACCCATTTGCCCCTCTTCTAGCACCCCGATCCCCAGTGCCATGGCTACACTGGAATGGGACATCCATGTGCTCAACCAGAAACTTCCAGGTGGAATCAGAGTCATTTCCCCCTCTGCAGAGTCTCTGTGAGGACAGAGAGTTTGGAAACATAGCCTAAAGCTGCAGGAGGAGAAATTTAGGAAATTATCATGCATTTACCCTAATGACAACTGTACAAATCCCACAACCACCCTTCAAATGCCCTGCCACTGAGCAGAGCCAAAATGAGGAAGAGCCAAAACCCACATATGGGTACAGGAAGAACTCTGGAAGGTGTCCCTGTGGAGGCCGGGGAAGGGGGAACGTGGAGTTGAGGAGGCTCAGGGGCTCAGGCTCAGGCTGGGAAAGAGCCAGAGTTCCTGTCTACAAAACCCTTTAGACCAGACACAACCCTAGGAAGTTCGACTCTCTGTCTCTCTGCCTAACCACCCACCTCTTACCCAGTCCAGGGTAAGATTCTTTGAACAGAGTTCACAGGGTCAGAGGTGAGAGCTGTCAGCTCCTGTTACTACCCTGGCTTGGGAAACCTCCCCCACTCTGGAAATCCAAATATTTTCTTGGACATTGATCAAGACCCAGGTCAAGCCTAACCCCGCCCCGCCCTTTTCTCACAGAGGCACTTGGTCAGAATAGCAAATAGCCCTCAATTGTGCCATGCACTCCGCTTCTTCATTCCCTGTTCCCTTCGAACCATATGCTGCAAGAAATTACAAAACAACCAGATGGAGGGCAGGGCGGTGCTTCTTTTTCAGACTTCCCTCTCATTCTTTCTCTGGTTGCAGCAAACCCATTGCTGTCCAGTCAATTCCAACTCGTGGAGACCGTATGTAAATGTGTTGGACAGGGTTCTCTAGAGAGACAAACCAGATTGCTAATAATTATATATAAATATATTTATAAAGATAGATATATAATACAAGAAATGAACCGTTAAATTATATACAGATAGATAATACAAGAAATTAACAGTTAAATTACAAAAGCAGTGAGACACTAGCAGTCCCTTAAGGCTTGAGAGCCGCCAGTTGCCAGTCCCTTCCTGTAGAGAAAGCTGGGCTATATATACCAAGGCAGCAAACAGCAAGGCAGGTCACAAACTGTCGGTCCCCAGCTCCAGAGACGAACATTCCAATTGTGTGGGATTAAAGGGACCTCAACTTACAGTGACACAGTCCACAGGCTAGGCATCCCACAGGTAGTGTGCCCCTTTAAATTGAGGCACGGAGCAAGCAAGGCGAGGCTCACCGAGCCATTTATCCCTCCGCCCTTCAATTAATCCTACTTGTGTTTATCGGCCAGCCTGGCACAATAAACTATCACAGTAAGTTTTCCAAGGTTGTACAACATTATTGGAACATACAGCCTCATCATTTTCCCTTGAAACAGCTGGTGGGTTTGAACTGTCAACCTTTTAGCTAGCAGTTCAACATTTACATGACAGTGCCTTCAGAGTGGTGTGTCATAGTCTGCAGACACCGTGGGAAGGAATCATTGTTCTGGCTTATTTTCATAAGGTGGGGTTCTAGGTAGGCAGGTATGAGGCAGGTGTAAGTGGAAATCGACTTGATGGCAACAAACAACAACACTGATGTTTTAGGGCTGGGGGACTGAGGCCTATGAGGCATGGAGCTAAGTAACAGCTACTTCAGGTTTGTTAGGTACTTCGTTGCTGAGCTCTGTTCTAGATACTGGGAATACAGCTAGAAAGAAGGTGGCATCTCTGTTCCTGGGATTGAGAGATGAGAGGGGTTGGAAAACTTCCAGTCCTGTTAGTACTGGGTGGAAACATTGTTTCTGCTGTTAGATGCCATTGAGTCAGTTCCAACTCCTAGCTACCCTATGGACAATAGAACGAAACAACACCCAGTCCTGCACCATCCTCTCAATTGTTGTTATGTTTGAGCCCCTTGTTGCAGCCACTGTGTCGATCCATTTACTGAAGGTCTACCTCATTTTCACTGCCTCTCTCTTCACCAAGCAGGATGTCCTTCCTCCTCCAGGGACTGGTCTCTCGTTAACAGTCTGTCCAAGGTAAGTGAGGGGAAGTCTCACCATCCTTGCTTCTAAGGAATATTCTGGCTGTACTTCTAACCCAAATTTGTTTGTTCTTTTGGCAGTTCATAGTAATTTCAATATTCTTCACCAGCATTGCAATATAAATGCATTGGTTCTTCTTTGATCTTCCTTTTCAATGTCTAACTTTCACGTACATAGAAGGCCATTGAAAATATGACCAAGATGGCTTTAGTCAGGTGCACCTTAATCTTCAATATAACATCCTTGCTCTGAAATACTTTGAAGAACACTTTTTAAAGAGGTCTCTGGTGCCAGCGCGTGGCCCCATTAAGGGTGAGGAGGCGGGGCGCACAGGTGGAAGTCCATGGCCCCTTTAAGGCTTGGCCTACTTGGTAGCAGCTGGAGCCACTATTAAGGACAAGGCAGGAGGCCAGCCAGCATTTCCTATGGAGGCCAAGGCCTCAGAAGCTGAGCAGTCTAAGCGCTGAGTGAGCCAGCCTCTGAGCCGCACCATCTCTGTGGGCCAGAATGACCTGATGGGCAAGGGTTAGGACTTCACAGACCAGGTGTGACCTGTGTGGCCTCCCTGACCCCTCCCAGACTCCTGCCCACCCGGGCCTTGCCACCATGATCCATGATGTGAGTCTGCATCCAACCTGGCACCTGCCCAGCCACCAGTACTACCGCCCTGCCCGGCCCACCCACCTGGGAGCACACTCTAGGCCCTCTGCCCCCACCCTCCCAACACAGGGTCCAGTCCAGGCCAGGCACACGCCTAGGATCCCTGTTCCAGTCCCCTGCCCACCTGTGCCTGGGCCTGCCACAAAGACTTTGCCCCAGACCCTCTGCCTACCCAGGAAACACCCCCTGCCCAGCTTGCCCCTGGCTCATGTGGGCCCTGCCCCTGGCCCCCTGCCTGCCCAAGACCTTGTGTTAGCCTGGCTGGCTATGGGGGATGGAGAGGAGGATGGACCCTGCCCAGGCCCATGTACCCCATCCCACTTGGGATACCCTAGGTTGGTCCAGCTCCCAAGGCGGCTCCCCTCCCCCAAGCCAATATACCCAGAACCCTATTGGGCCCACTGGGTACCTGAGGCCTCCCCATCAAGTGCTTGCGATATGTACCCCCAGCCTGGAATGGGCTCCTAGATTGCTAGAGCCCTATTCCCCTCTTCTTAAGCCCCAACTACGTAAGATCCCTAGAAAGTGTCTGTTTGTGGGGGCCCTTGTGCGGTCACACTCTGGCTGTAAGGGGTTAGGCTGTGGCTCTTGGAACTTGTCTTCTCATTCTGAACCTTTAGGCCATTGTTCCTTCCACAGGGCAGTTCTACAGGAGTGGCAGGGAACTCTATTCTGGAGTGGAGTTCGCCAGAATTGAGTGGGGGGTGCCCTGGCAGGGATGCCAACTTGGGAGAAGAACCCGTCTCCCCTTTCTCTTTCCCAGCTACAAAAAAATTTTAAAAGGAAGAGGTCTCATAGAGCAGATTTACCCAATGCAATACGTCCCTTGAGTTCTTGACTGGGGCTCACATGATCATTTATTGTGGATCGGAGCAAGAAGATAGCCCGGAGCACTTCAGTCTTTTCTCCATTTATCATGATCATGTTGTAGATGACAGGGTCATAATTATGTACAATATGTCCCTGGGACCCAGCTCCTGGGGAGACCCAAACAACTTGATGAAAAGAAGACAGAGGGAAGACAAGCACTCTGAGCCCTTGTTTGGAAGGAAGTCCTTTGTGAATAGAGAGCTACAAGGATATTGGAGTTCCTGAAGTGGGGCAAACAGTTCCACATTCGACTATTTAACAAATCATTGGCAGATGGAACCCACCCAGGGACACCCTGGAGGAAAGGCCTGGCAAACTGCTTAAAGCCTATAGTCTTGAAAGTCCTATGGAATGCACACATGGCGTCACCATGAGTCAGAATCTACTCTCTCGTGCCTGTTTTGGTATGGGGAGAGGAGCGATGGGGTATAATGTTGAATCCAAGAAGAGGAAGGATTTGGTAACCATTAATGTGACTTCTGACCGAATTAATAACAATAGTATGCACTTTTGTGGGAGAAAGATGAGGATTTCTACTGCTCTAAATATTTAGTGTCAGAAACCCACAGACAGTTCTACCCTGTCCTATACTGTCGCTGATTTGGTGTCAACTGGATGGCACTAAGATAGCACCTATCTGCTGAAAGGTTGCCATGTGGCAGGGCTTGTGCCAAGTCCGTTATGGTTATGCCTATGATCTTTGCGGAAGACAAAGACCCTGCTTATGATTACTGTCTCTGTTGTCAGATCACTTCATTGTCCAGTCTTGGCTCTATATCCATGTAGCTCCATGACTTTTGACAAATCATTGAAACCCTTTTGTGCTGCTGTGTGTAGAAGGGAAGTGAAAAATAGTTCTTAGCTTGAGTGTTCGAGGTTGAGATTGAATGCTTGAAATACCTTCTTGTTAGTCGCTAGCAAATCAAATTTGACTCCTTGTGACCTTACGTCTGATAGGACATATTACTGCCAGATCCTATGCAATCTTCCTGCCCATTGGCAGGTTTGAGGTCATTGTTGCGGTTATTGTGCCAGTCCGTGTCATGAAGAATTTCCACAGATCCACTACTTTACCAAACATGATGTCCTCTTCTCGCAATTGGTCTTTCCTAATGACATGTCCAAAATCAGCATGACAAAATGTTGCCATCCTCTCTTCTAGGAACATTCTTTGAAGAATGTCCTGGCTCGATTTCCTCCAAGACTGATTCCCATTCTTTTGGCCACCCACAGTATGCTCAATACACAGTCTTTGCCATCACGGTCATTCAAATGCCTCAATCCTTCTTAGAATCCTGGTCCTCACTGTTGTCCTGGTTAGAAATTCCATTTCAGATCTGCTGAAGTGGAATCTGAGTTTCTGTTAAGCCCCAAGGGCATTGCATTTGTGTGCCTGCTAGAAGCACAGATGGGGAACAACATCTGGCCAATAGTAAGTGCTATATAATTATTGCTTGTGATCAGTGTTATTATTTATCATCCCATCTAATCTTTCCAGCACACTCACATGTCAGGAAACCAAGATTCTGAGCCTGACAGTGCCTTCGCTGAGGCTACCCCTCAGGAGAGGGCAGGGGCTTTATGCAAATCGAATATAAGATCAGAACAGTTGGCCTGAGTGGAGGGACTTTCAATGCTAAAATAGAGGAACAAGTTGTTGGGTATGTGGGAGGAAAGGCATCTAAAGAAAATCAGCAGAGTGCTCTGAGGCTCTGGAGTTCTGACTACAAAGACACATAACCTTGCTCCCAAACCTCCTCTTTTCTGGCAGTGACATAAACCAAGCATTTGCTCTTTTGCCCTGTACAATCCAGTGGCCTGAAGAACATTCTAAATGATGTACAACCATCACCCCCATCTTGTTTCAGAACATTTGGATCACTCTGAATGGAGACACAGCCAGTGCTCCTTAACCAGTCACTCCCCATTGCCTTCGTCACCCAGTCCTTTTCAACCGTGACTCTGCTTGCTGTCTCAATGAATTTGCCTATGGATTCTGCATATTTCATATCAAGCTCTCATTTTGGGCTGACTTGTTTCACTCAGGTTTTCAAGGGTCCTCCATGGTGTAGCATGTTCCAAAACATCATTCCTTTTTAGAGGATGAATAATATTCCATTGTATGACTTAGATATTGTTTGGTTTATCCATTCTTCGGGCCCCAGGCATTTTTGTAACCACCACCTTTCAGCTATTGTGTGTAGTGCTGCAGTGAACTTGTATACTACTATCTCTTTGAGTCTCTGTTTGTTATTCTTTGAGGTATATACTTAGATGTAGAATTGTGAGGTGGTCAAGGATTTCCTCTTCCTTGGATCCCTGATCAACGCTCATGCAAGCAGCAATCGAGAGTTTAAAAATGCATTGCATTGTGTTCGGTATATATTCACAAGACCTCTTTAGGGTATTGAAAAGCAGGGATGTTATTTTGAGAACAAAGGTTCAGACACAAGCCATAGTATGTTCAAACACTTCCTATGCATGTAAAATTTGGATATTGAATAAGGAAGGCCAAAGAGGAATCGATGCATTTGAATTTTGGTGCTAGGGGAAAAAAAGTACCATGGACTACCAGAAGTACCAAGAAACTTGTCTTGGATGAAGCACAGGCCAAATTCTCCTTAGAAGTAAGGATGGCCCGATTTTGTCACCCTTTGGCCATGTACTTTCAACATGTTGTCAGAAGAGACCAGGCCCAGAAAAAGGACATCATGCTTGGTAAAGTGGAGGGGCAATGGAAAAGAGGAAGGCTCTCATGAGATGGAAGGACATGGGGGCTGCAGTAATGGTCTCAAACATAAGAATAATTGTGATGATGGTACCGGGGGGCATTTTGTTCTGTTTTACATAGGGTTGTTATGAGTGGGAACCAACTGGACCGAACCTAAGAATAATAGTAAATCTCTGGCTGGTTAAGAAGGAACAAGCATTTTTCATTTTCTCTATGAGCCAGGCACTGAGAAGACCCTGAAGGTCCAGACAGAAACAGCGCTTGGCCCCTACCCATGATGGGTTCCCTGTCTAGGGGTGAGGCAGCAGACTCCCACTTTTGGTTGAGACCTATTGCAGCCTCCTTGGGGTGTCAGTGCATGCTGGAGAGACTCCAGTTAGAGACTTTTCATTTCTCTATACCCTCCTTTAAGGAACTGGAAGAACATTAGAAAAAAAAAACAATCCCCAGAGATTTCTGTTGCACAATTAGACAAAAGGAAAACAGTGGGGCCTAAAGAGAATGAATGGAGAATACAGAGCTGTGTCTGTGTCCTTGGCCATGCAGCTATCAATCAGCACAGTTGAGTTCCGGAATCAGGAAGGGAAGATCCTCAATATCTGGATCTACCAGGTGTAGAAGGAGTAGCTTCAAAGCTAAAGAAGGATAAGCCCTCTTTCACTTCTAGGAGGAACTCACCTGGGGAGAACTCACTCAGGTGGGACTGCACTGAAGCCTTAGAACTGGGAGGGTCCATAGGAGCATGTTCAATGCCAGAATGGTGGCTTCCCATTCAAGAGCTTCTAGCATATTCCAGCTCATGAATGGTCTTTGCGGAGTCGCTTGGTTCTTTTTCTGTGACTTCTGTGACATCACTCGAGCACATCATCCCCTCTAGCCAGGAGCAGTGGCAGGAAAAACCTGTTAGGGAGAATTGGGAGAGTGAACTAGGAGATATTCCCTACCCAGATTGCAGCACAGATCTGGGCTGTCTCCTTCAGCAAAGGCCCCGTGGGGTGGGGGCTTGAATTTTCTGATTCTCTCCAGTTAGAAGTCAGCAAGGAGCTAAAGAAGTGTGAATGGAAGAAAGCAGGATGATGAGCTGACAGCTTTGTCATGAGGAAATAATAGCCAGAACGGCTCCAAGTGGGGATGAGCAGATGGCGGGTAAGGGGACACACATTCTGCTACCAAGGGGAGAGTGAGGAGCAAGAGACCAGCAAAGACTAGTCTCAAAGCCATCTCCAATAATATTTCCCCAACAGACTGTTTTCCTCTCTCCATTCTAAACACGTCAGCCTTCACCTGCACCAAGCACCGAACCCCTCAATGCGGCCTTTATCTGCCCATTCCTCCCACCAATTGGTCCCGGCTGCTATGGAAACTATGGGGGTGAGTAACATGATCCCGCTATTAATATAAACCTCCCTGATTTCAGCACAGATCAATCAACCCCTCCCCCAACCCCATATCTAAGGGGAAGTTCCTAGGGGAAAGTAAGGAAAAAATAAATTCAACACAGGACAAGAACAACAGTGAAAAATGAACAAAGAGAGGGAGTGATGTAATTCCAGAGTGTTAATCAATTCCTTTTGTCCGTTCAGCAACCATCCTCTCCCCCAGCTTAACTCCCTGAAGGAGGAAGGAACTCTCAGTAGGTGTCTGCCAAGGTGAGGTTTCAGGCCACTTGGGGGCTTCTGAGGGATCCCTTCCAAATTTGCCTTCCCTCCCTTCAAAAGAAAGTCACTGCAACTCACCAGCCAGAGTGGGCAAGGCTATCACTGAGTTGCACGTTTAAGGTTTATGTCTTGGGGCAGATTGTAGCTCACAAAATGCCTTCAAGGGATTGTTTCTTCCCTACAAGCTCTTCCAGAATCTTGTCATTCTGCATCCAAAGTTGGAGTCTATGTTTCCTCCCTTGAACCCATGCAGGCCTTATGGCTCTCTAGGAATAAAGTATGGCAGGTGAGGTGCGATGCGACTTCTGAGGTAATATAGCTCCCACCTGGCTCTTTCTCTGCACAAGACCCCCAGAGTCCAAACCCCTTGCTGTGAGGAAGTGTGGTGAAGAGGCCACATGCAGATGCTGACAATAGTCCCTCTTAAAGTCCCAGCGAACACTAGTGGCCATTGTCAGGTACACCAGTCGGGAAGCTGTGTGAGGTGGCTTCATCATCAGCCATTGCCGGATGGAAACTCCATAGAAGAGTCTGCTAGCTTCGTACTGCCAATCCCCAGAACCATAGGAAATAATGACTGATAAGGAAGATAATAATTGACTGCAATTTTGTTTCACACCAGAAGAAATGCACTGGGGTTATAGCTCTGGAGCCACAGTCCTGACGCAGATGTATTAAATAATTTATTGATTATCTAGTGATTCTTCCTGGTCCTCACCCTTCCCAGCTTCCCTGTGCCCACCCAGTCCAAGCAGCTGCTTCATGACTTATTCTGTAAAACTATGTGCGGGTAAGTCAGAAAGCATTGCTCTAAAACCACAGACACTTTATTAAACAAAAACATCCAAATGTGAAGCGACTGTTTCTAGACATAGCCTCCTTCTTGGTCTACATCCTGGGAGGCAAACTTTTGAGACAGAAGAGCCAACTTTGTCCCTCACAACAATTGAAAGATTCTTTGAGAGAGATAAAAATATATTTTTTTACAAATTCAATCACCATTATCTGAATAATAACTGTCCTTGGAAAGGTTTCCATTTTACTTCAGAGCCACATGCGTGGACCGAGAGCCCCGCAGTGTATCCCTGATCCCTGCTCTATAGACTTATGTAATTATTCTCTGAGGTCTTCTCTGCTTATATACACTTCCAGTCACACGACATACCATGACCAACAGGGCCGTTTTGGCATCATTGAAGGACATGGATCACTTGCTTTGGCATGTTCTTTGATCGTACTGTGTCCCTTGAGAAATCTATCCAGATGATCCCTTTCAGATCCCCAAACCAAAACAGTCACCATCACCTTCTGAGCTGCTGTCTCTGTTTTGAATTTCACTGGCAGAGCAGATCCCTTCAGAAGCCACAGTTTTGATTAGAAGCTTTTTTTTGGGGGGGGGGAGGGGTCACACACCTAACAAGATTAAAACAAAACAAAGAAACAACAACAAAAACCCTCACTGCCATTGATGCCAATTCATAGCAAACCGATAGGACAGGGTTAGAACTGCCTGTCCTTTGAGATTCTGAGACTAACTTTACAGCAATAGACAGCCCTGTCTTTCTCCTGCGGACTGGTTGGTGGTTTTGAATGGTTGACCTTGCAGATCAAAACTGAATACGTAGCCACTACTCCACTGGGGATCCCTCTAAGACAAGTGTACTAGGGAGCGAACTTACCCGTAGCCATCACCTGATGGCAGAGACATGTTTCCATGTGTGTTATTGGAATAAACCTGTGCATGACCAGGATCCCAGGGAGCAATATTCCCTTACTCTTGCACATACACAGCCCTGGCTGCCCTCCATAACTCCCTATCCTCATTGTTCTGGGCTCCCTGTGTCTTCCCAAGATGCCCTCCACAGTGCTGCCATGTGGGCTAACCAGAGAAACCTTTGCACTTCCGCACCCACAGAATCTTTCCATTGCTCAAGTTGGGGGTCTCAGAAGCGGATTTACTCTTCACCACCCTCTGTGGCTGAGCTACCCACCTCAACTTCTTCGTGTCCAAGGGCCGTCTTCTCTTCACCAACCACATATCCACGATGTGCCACTTGCAGCACCTGGTCTAGTGGTTCTGGAACCAGACCTTGACTTGACTCTTGGTCCTGCTCAGGAAGCAGGCAAGCCAGGCACTCCTGGCTCACCAGGTGCTTGAGCTGCTCACAGGTCCCCTCCAGCCCAAAGAGTTACTACTTGCCATCCGTCTCCAGGATCACCTCCCACTCCCACCCTTATATTTTATGCGCTAGGTTGGGGTGGATGGTTTTACAACAAACATAATAATAACAAACTAGAGTGATGTTGGACATTAGGAATGAGAATTTGGGCTGTAATGCACCATTTGTGGCAACAAGCTCATTTTAGCTTTTCTGCCTGTGAAAACACAGAGATTCAATTGGTTTTTTTGTGTGACCTAGTTGATGGTTTATTTCATGCTGGGTACACACAGCAATCATCGGTCACCAATTTATTATAACATACTGTGATGGAGAGAGACAGTTGACAATTTTAGCCCATGTGTTGAGGCTGTGCACCCAAAAAAATGGATGTCACATATCCAGTGGGCACTCATCTCAGCCATTTGTGGGTGGATGTCAGTCTTATCTATGTCATCTGATAAATTTTGGTTGTCTGTTCTTTGCTGTTCATAACGTTTTCAGTGGATAAGTCCTCAAAAGTGGACAGCCTATTTCTTCTATGTAGCCTGCTCTTAGTCTGGATGTTCTGTTGAAAATGTTCACCTTGGGTGACCCTGCTGCTATTTGAAATACCAATAATACAGCTTCCAGCATCCCACCAATACACAAGCCACTTCAGTATGACAAACTGACAGGTTATGAGTACCGGCTTCTGTCATATTGCTTTGTGCTCACAAACTTCTTGAAGGTTTTAGACATCAGTGGGCCTCAAACTTGAGCAGGCATCAGAATCACCTAGAGGATTTCTTAAGACAGATTTCTAGACTTTACCTTCAGACTTCTAAATTCAGTCGTTCTGGAGTGAGGCCCTAAAATGCTCTGTTTGTGCTTAACAACTTCCCAGATGATGCTGCAGGTCCACAGATAACACTTTCACTTGCCACCTCTATTCTTTTTCCCCTTCCTTTTCAACCTCTTACAATATGGTTTCCACCTTCATAATTGTTTCTATGGGGGGGGGCAATGCTTTGGGAATATAGTCTAGCCTAATGACACCTGCTCATCCTTTGGCCTCCATTGACCTCTGTGTATCATTAAATGCCAAGGGACCATGCTTTCCTGTTTGCTGCTCCTTTTGCCTTGCTGCATGTCTTTTCTAGTGCTGTATGCTCCTTAGTACTCACTCACCTTGTTCCTGGCACCACGAGTGTCCAGAGGCTTTGGTAACAAATTGCCACCAGTTCACAAGAGACACTTAGTTCTCTCATAGTTCTGGAGGCTAGAAGTCTGAAGTAAAGGTGTTGGCAGGGCCATGCTTACTACCAAGGCTCTAGGGAATTTTTGGTTTCTTTTTGTAGCCTCAGGGAAATCTCAGCTGATGACAGCACAACTCCAATCTTTGCCTCTCTCTTCACTTGACAGTTTTCCATTTGAATCGATCTGTGGATCTTCTCTTCCCATGAGGGCATCAGTCATACAGGATTTGGGTTCAGTCTAATGACCTCCTTGTATAACTAATTACACATGCAAAAATCCCACTTCCATTTGAGGTCATGTTCACAATGCTTAGCTGAGCTGCAATCCTCGAGGTCATTAGTTTGACACCACCAGATGCACTTTGGGAGAAAAACGGGGCTTTTTTAATCTCGCAAAGAATTACAGTCTTGGAAACCCACCGGGGCAGTTCTACCCTATCTTATAGGGTCTTTATGAGGTGTCATCAACTTGATGACAATGAGTTTTAAGTGGACTGGTTCTTCAACATATTTTTTATGAGGGGAAGAATACAGTTCAATCCATAACATTTCCTCATCTCAAGAGCTGACACTCTTTGGTGTTCTCTTTTTTCTGGTTCCTACTGATGAAGAACCTCTGCATGAGGTGAAGAAAAAAAATTCAAGTCTCAAGTTGCAATCTTGAAAGATTCTATAAACAAAATAATGAATGATAAAAGAAACATCAAGAGAAGATGGAAAGACTACACAGAGTCACTGTACAAAAAAAGCACTAGTCAACATTTCACCATTTTAGGAAGTAGCATATGAACAAGAACCAATGGTGCTGACACAAGAATTTCAGACTTCACTGAAAGCATTAGCCAAGCACAAGGCTCCAGGAATTGATGGAATACCATAGAAATGTTTCAGCAAGCTGAAAAAGCACTGGAAGCACTCACTCATCAATCCTAGGGAATTTGGAAGAGAGTTACTCAGCCAACTGGCTGGAAGAGATCAATATTTGTCCCCATTCCAAAGCAAGGTGATCCAACAAAATGCTCCAACTATAGAACAATATCTTTGATATTGCACACAAGGAAAATTTTGCTAAAAATCATCCAACAATGGTTGCAGCAGTATATTGACAGGGAACTGCCAGGAGTTCAGGCTGGATTCACAAGAGGATGTGGAACAAGGGATATTATTGGTGATGTCAGATGGATCTTGGCTCAAAGCAGAGAATACCAGGAAGATGTTTACTTGTGATTCATTTACTATGCAAAGGCATTCAATTGTGTGACCCATAATAAACTTTGGATAACTTTAAGGAGAATGGACTTCCAGAACACAATAAAATGTTACAAATTTGTACATGGATCAAGAGGTAGATCTGTTAACAGAGTAAGGACACATTGAATGACTTAGAGTCAGGAAAGGTGCTAGGGTTGAATCCTCTCACCATACTTTTTCAATCTGTATGCTGAGCAAATCATCAGAGAAGCTAGATTACATGAAGAAGAATGTGGTATCAGGATTCAAGGGAAGGCTTATTAACAACCTGAGATATACAGATATTCAAAAACTTTGCTTGGTGAAAGGGAGGAGGACTTGAAGCACTTGCTGATGAAGAGCGAGGATTACAGCCTTCAGTATCGGTTACAAATCAATGTAAAGAAGACCCAAATCCTCACCACTGGACCGATAGGTAACACCATGATACATGGAGAAAATATTTTAGTCATCAAGGTCTGTGTCTTACTTGGATGCACAATCAATGTTCACGGAAGCAGCAGTTGAGAGACCAAAAGAAGTATTGCTTTAGGTAAAGCTGCTGCTCAAGACTGCTTTAGATTGAAGAGCAGACCGTGACTTGGGTCAGGCACACCTTAGTCCTCAAAGTCCCAGTCTTCTCCATTGCATCCTATACATGGGAACGTTGGACATGGAATAAGAAAGACCTTAGAAGAATAGAAGCATTTGAGTGTGGTGCTGGGGAGGAATATAGAACGTTAAATGGACTGCTAAAAAGACAAAACGATCTATCTTGGAAGAAGTAAGGTCAAGGTGCCTTACTTTGAGGCACTTACTTAGAGGGAAAGGATGGCAAGACTTCACTTTGGACATATAGTCAGGAGAGGCCAGTCCCTGGAAGAGGACATGTTTGGTAAAGTGGAAGGGCAGTGAAAAAGAGGAAGGCTCCCCTGAGATGGATTGACACTGTAGCTACAACCATGAACTCAGGCATAGGAACAATTGTGAAGGCAGCACAGGACAGTGCAGTGTTTTGTTCTGTTGTGCATTGGGTCGCTTTGGGTCAGAGCTGACATGACCTCAAAATAACAACTGATGAAGATCAAGGATGGCAACCTTCAGTGTGGATTGTAACTCAATATAATGCAAACCAAAATACTCACAACGGGACCAATAGGTAACATCATGATAAATGGGGAAAATATTTAATTTTTCAAGGTTTTCATTTTTCTTGGCTCCACAAATAGTACTCATGGAAGCTGCAATCAAGATATGAAATGAAGCATTAGGTTGGATATATTTGCTGCACAAAGTCTCTTTAAGGTTTTGAAAATAAAGATGTTACATTGAGAGCAAAGGTTCTCCTGGCCCAAGTCATGGCATTTTCAATCATCTCATATGCATGTGAAAGTTGGACATTAGATAAGGAAGATGGAAGAATAAGTGATATATTTGAATTATGGAAAAAATTTTGAAAGTACCATAGGCTGCCAGAAGAACAAACAGATCTATCTTGGGTAAAGTATACTCAGAATGCTCTTTAGAGGCAAGCATGGCAAGAGTTCGCTCATGAACTTTGGACATATTGTCAGGAGAGGCAAGTCCCTGGAGGACATCACGTTTGGTAAAATAGAGGTGCAGTGAAAAAGAGGAAGGCTCTCAACATGGATTGAGACAGCGGCTGCAATAATGGGCTTAGACATAAGAACAATTGTGAGCATTGTGCAGGACTGGGTTGGGTTTTGTTCTGTTGTACATAGGGTCACAATGTGTCAGAAGTGACTCAACTGCACCTAACAAGAACAACAACTGGCATCTGTCAATGCCTTCCAAATGTATGGCTCTAGCCATAGCCTCTCTCCTGATGTCCAGGCCCACATTTCCCCCAGTCTATTGGGTGTATCTAGCTGAGTGTCCTCCAGGTATCCATCATGGTCAGCATCATTCTCCCATCTTTCTTGGCTAATGTACTTTGTGTCCCTTAGTCCTTTATGGCTACACAAGTTAGCTACCTCGTCCTCAAATTCAAATGATTATCAGATCCTAACCATAAATGCTTCTCCAATTCCCTTCCTCCTTTCTAGTTCATCCTCACCTGGAACCTTTTGTTTGGACCCGCAGTAGCTCTTGCCTGGACCATGACCATGGCTGTCTGAGTGATTTTCTCATCCTTAGATGCATCTCCACTTTTGTGTGCCATTACCAGTAAGATTTCTGACATGGAGATAAGGCTGTATCATTCTTTGGTTTTAAAATGTCAATGACTCTTCATAACTCTGCAGATGCTCTTCTCAGACCCTCTGATGACACCAGGCTGCTTGAACAACTCCTGTGCCATAGAGTACCCAGGGGGGCCCAGAAACAGTGACTGAGGGGTGAGTAGCTACAAGTCTCTAATTCTCTTACTTCCATGGAGACCATGCTTTTATCCTGTCTCCAGAGTGACCCTGAAGGATTGAGCTAAATTGTCTCTCATAGAACTTGGTAGCACACTTTGACATATTTTGTTTGCCTTATACCCTTTTCTCCCTCCCATTCTAGCTTTTCCTGGTAACACCTAATAAATCATTTCCATAAGAATCATGCTCATAGTTGGCTTCCAGGGACCTTGGTCTAAGGCAAGATTTTATAGGGTAAAATTAAAACTTATTAACTTGGAATTCAAAGCCTTTCAAAATCGGTTCTGAGCAATGTTTTTGGATCTATTATTCCTGTGTCCCATCTGACATGACAGTCACATGTAGAACCTGAATCCCCACATTTCGTGTGCTTCCACATTCCCATGGCTCTGATGAGGCATTGTGCCTGTGGGGAGTGCCAATCCAGTCCCTGCTTGGAGAACCAGCACAAATACCACGTCTTCTGTGAAGCCTTCGGAAGTCTGTCTTCTGGCTCCACTGTCCATGTTCCCTTTGCCTTCATGTTTTATGCATTTCCGTGATTCAATATTTATTTGGATGAATGGCTCCTTAGCCTGCTTCCCACATTCCATTGTGAACTCCCTAAAGGGTGACCACGTTTCCATAATTATTGTATTCTCACTGCCTGGGCGAGTATTTGATCCATAATAAGCACTCAATAAATGTTGAGTAAATGAATTTTATGTAAGGAAGTAGAATTTAACACTTACCATTTGTCGGGCTTTGTTTTAAGTCCTACAGATTAAAAAAAAATTTTAGGGAGGAGAGCAACAGAGGATCATCAGGGGATAGGCCTTCCGCAGGTACCATGTAGGCTCTGCCCCAGGATCCCCTTACTCTGGGATCTCACCCCTTCCCACCTGAACACGGAGACCTCTTAGTGCTGCACTCTGGCCTCTGAACGTGGCCCTAGGAAGTGAGAGAGGTATCCCTGGGAGCAGTGGGGTGAAGGCTCTGGGCCTGGAAGAATGAAAGCTGCCTGGGTGTGGGAGTGGAGGTGGTCCTAGGGAGGGGTGCAATAACTGTGGTCACCCAACAAGAGGAGCATGACTCATCGGCTTTCCAGATAGCAGACAGGCTTGGAAATAGAATAATGAGGCTGAGTGGGGGAGGGGGGCGTATGTACCACTAGAATCCTAGGCTTGGGTTGGGAGGCTAGATGCTTGGACCGGTCCTGGCAGGAGCACAGCAGCACCAGTGGGCCCACCTTGAGCCACTCCCTCTATTTCCCAAGACTGCGCAGGCCCAGAGCGAGGCTGCCCCAAAGTGTGGGGCCTGCGGAGCTGCGTGGTGGCGCACTTCGGTCCCAGGGACCACAAAGCACCAGCCACTGCCTCTTGTGAGGGCTTAATGTTCACGCAGCAGGGCTCCGACTGCTGCATCTGGGTCTGGCAGCCCATGTGCCTCTGCCTCAAGCGATGCAGAAAGGAGTCCAGCTTCACCTGCCTCTCAGAAGGCCTCACTTAGTGAAACCTCTGCCACCTAGAAGCAGAGGCGTGTTTGTGCGGCCTGTGCATCGTGCCCTTCAAGGTAGTTCTGGGCTGGCCCCCCAGCAGCCCCAGGCCTCCAGATCCTACAGTGCACCCGACCCAGGGACCACGCAGGAGCCGCCTGAGACCACAGCATGCACCACACAAGGGAAGTCACCTGATGTGCCAGAGCCAAGCTGCAGTGCTTTTCAGCAACCCATCACAGCAGGCTGTGGCTGTTCTTGGCATGGCCAGCCTGCACTTTGAAGTCAGCGGGCGCCCCCTGCCCCCCATCACCTGGGAGCAGCAGAGTGAGCAGCCTGAGAACCTGATCCTGCGCCCGGACCAGATGTAAGGCAACATGGTGGTCACCAGCATCCGGCAGCTTGTACTGTACAATGCGCGGCCCTTGGACTCTGGGCTCTACACTTGCACTGCCCACAATGCAGCGGGCCTGCTGTGCGCAGACTTCCTGCGCTCAATGGTGCAGCAGGGCTTGCCAGACCAGGGCTCCCTGTGCAAGCTCTGGATCCCTTGCCTGCCCCATGCGCTCCGCGCCTGCTACACAGCCCTGCATGGGTCCTGCCACCCTGCGCCTGCTGTGGCATTTTGACCTGCAGCACAGCAAGTGTCACTTTTGGGCCCGGTGGCTGCGATGAGGGTAAGTCCTGCACAATTATTAACTCCTCCAATTTACCAAATGCTAGTATGAAGCAAGTACTATTGTTATTTGACAGAAGAGGAGGTCAGGGCATGGAGAGGTCAAATGACTAGCCCAAGGTTACAGAGTGAGTCAATAGAAGAGTTAGATTTAGAAGAGTAATCTGATGTCTGAGATCTTCACTCACCACTCTGCTATTCTGGACAAAGACGGTTCTAATAGCAACTGTTGCAAAGGAGGTTCACAGCCTCTTAGGTACTTCTAGGTAGGGGATAAAACTGAGACAAAGAGGGGAAATGGCCGAGTTTCACATTGGGTTATAAACAGCCAAGGTGGCAATCGAAACTTTTTTTTCTGACTCCTAATCTAATACCCTCCTACAAAACAGCAGAGATGGGCCTTGAGAGCATCTCATGATAAATCCTCTTGTTTGAGACTCAATGCCACTAGTTTGGGTACCAGCCTGTAAAAACAGGGCAGATAGTTGTTGTCAGGGAAACCTGGTTCCTTGGTAGAAGATGCTCCGTGGCTGGTTATGGGTTAATAGTGGTCATGTACATTTTCATGCTCTGTGAGTGTAACTTCCATGACTGATGGTCATAGGTAGAATTGCTTGGACTTTAGATTTGTGAACCTGATGCCCATAAACTACATTTTCATATAGAATACATGTCTGAGAAGCAGGCCTGTTTTAATCTCATGAGTTATCACCCTTCCTTTCTCTAAAACTTGAGCCAGCCTCCGATGAGTGAAGAGGTTGCTGTGGCAAGGGAAAAACCCACCCATTGCTTGGCAGCCTCCAGTTTTGGCTCCCTCGTCAGAGACCTGCATTTATTTACTCTGAAGGGGGAGGATGTTCTAAAGGGTATTTAAGGGTCCTTGCTGCCTCAGAGTGGCAAGAAGAGACGTGATGTTCACATGCAGTTTGGGTCTCTCAGTCATGATTCTCAATAACTGCTGACAGCTGAGTAGTTCAGTATTGGCTCTAGGTACAAAGGATGGTGGTGGTGGTGGCTGTGTGTGTGTATATTCCATTAAATTCATGTCAGTTTTGCAGATCAAGTCTTTGTAATACTGGATTACTTTGGGGTTGGCCAAGTGGGAGGAAAGAATGTATGCTCCCTGGAATGTTCCAGAAGACTTGAACTAGCCTGTTGGCTAACCCAGTACATAAATAACAAGCAAGCCGGTTGCCAGGAAGTGGTGCTATTTTATAATGGGTGGTAACAGAACATTAGAGGTTGGCCCAGGTATATTTGAGATATTGAATTTACAGTGGACTATCAAAAATATGAACAATCCATCTTCAAAGAAATACAACCAGAACCCTATTAGGAAACGAAGATGACAAGACTGTGGCTTGCATACTGTGGACACGTCATCACTAAGGGCCAATGGTAGAAAAAGACATCATGCTTTGCACATTGGGTAAACAAACCAGGGGAGCTCATCCATGAAACCAATGGACACAGTAGATCTCACAAAGGACTCAAGCACACCAGTGCTCTGAAGATGGTACAGGCATGGTCAATGTTTTGTTCTTTTGTACATAAGGTCACCATGAGATGGAGCCTACTTCACGACCATTAACAACAACCACCTAAGTCCAAAACCAACATCACTGCCAGGGAGTCCATTCTGACTCATAGCCACACTTTAGGGCAGAGCATAACTACTCCCTGGGATTGCTGCGACTGTGAATTTTTTCAGGAGTAGCCAGGCACATTGTTCTCCAGTGGATGAACTGATGAGTGTGAACCGCTGACCTTACAGTTGCCAGCCCAATGCTTACCCCACTGTCTCACCAGGACTCTGTGTAATAGCAGCAGCAGCCACAGGCACAAACCCTGGCCACTGCTGATTTGAAGGGGACAGATAATGGGTCTGGAACTAGGTGTGATCTAAATAGAGCTAGGACAGACACATGTAGTCTGGGGCTCAAAGTGCTTCGTGGATTTGGTTAGACGCTATGGGATGCGATACCACAAGGCAGAGGAGGCTCAGGCCAGGGTAGAAAGAAGTTGCTTCATCCTACTAAGATTGAGAGGTTGATTTTGGGCAAATCAAGCTGAGGCTCTAGACATCCGCCTTAATCTCTGTTCAGATGTAGCATTGTAACTCATCAGCTGTGGGAGAGAGTTTCCAGTACACTGACAGCTTTCCACCTCCATTGCCTGAGGCTCTCTGCTTCTCTGCCATGGGCAGGCTCAGTCAAGCACAGGGGCAACCTAGTGCAACCCAGAAATGCAGAGGCGTGAATGCCCCAAGGGCAATGCTCAGCCCCAGTTCCTCTCTCCTCCTGTGGCCTGATGCTAAGAAAAGTTCCTTGGTTGCTGGGAAGCCCCCTAGGGGATTGAGTCCTAGTGACTCCCTCTTATTGGTTTCTCTCCCTTCCCGGTCTCACCGTGCTGCTCTTGCACTGTGTTTTCCAGGCCCACTTCTCAATCAAACCACCTGTGCCCAAGTGCTTCCCCATTTTGGCATCAGGAGATGCCTATACTGCTAGAGAATGAGGACTGTTTTTTTTTCAATGATACTAAAAGAGCCCTCTGTGGTCCTGCCTGCCAGGTTCTTTACATGAAAATATAGAATTCCCAGTTAAATTAGAATTTCAGGTAAACAATAGAAAGACTTTTATTATATGTCATATTTGGTATAACTATGTGTGAATGTGTGTACTAAGAAAATTTCATTATTTATTTTGGATTCAGTTTTAACTGGGCAGCCTGAGTTTTACCTGACAGCCTTACACATGAACCATGGTTGCAAATAAGTCTGAATTAATTGGGAAACTGAGAATAGTGACAGAAGCAAAACCACACTTACTGCCTTAGAGTCAACTCTGATTCATAGTGACCCTGCAGGACAGAGAAGGAAACCCCAACGGGGTTTCCAAGTCTGTGGATCTTTATGGGAGCAGACAACTTCAACTTTGTCCTAGGGAGTGGGCTGGTGGGTTTCTAGCACCAAACTTGCAGTTAGCATCCAGATGCTTAAAATTCTGCACCACTATGGTTTCTGCTTGAGTTTTAAAGCCATTCACTGCTATTAAATCTGTTCTGATATATAGTGATCAAGTGGACAGAGTAGAACTGATCCCTGGGGTTCCTGAGGCTGTAAATCTTTACAGGAGTGGAAATCCTCATCTTGGTCCTGGTGGTTTCAAACTGCTGACCATGCAGTTAGCAGGCACAAAACACTATGCCCCCAGCGCTCCTCAGTGTGAGGGCTAAACTAAAAAATTACTGCTATCAATTCAGTTCTGATGTTAGTGTCCCTATGGGACAAAGTAGAGCTGCCCCTATGGGTTTCTGAGATTTCAGATCTTTATGGAAATAGGAAGCCTCCTCTTTCTCCCAAGAAGCAGCTGGTGGTTTCAAACTGTTCACCTTACAGTTAGCAGCCCAACGTGTTATCCACTTACACATGGCTGCCGTGTGAGGACTCAAAACCAAAGTCACTGTCATCGTGTCCATGTCGACTCCTAGTTACCTCTAGGATAGAGGAGAACTGCTCCTGTGGGGTGCTGAGACTAACTCCATGGGAGTAGACAGCCACAACCTTCTCCCAGGTGAGGACTGTTGGAGGAGAAATATTCCCTAAGGAGGTTAACGGAAGGGTGACTAGAATCTGTCTCCTGAGGAACAAGCCCTACTGGCCACATAGGCAATGCTCATAAAATTCTTTCCTAGGTGATAGCAACAGCAGGAACATAGTTGGTGGGACCATCTATGTAGACTAGAGCCTGCATAGGGTCACAGAACTAACAGCTGAAAAGAGAAAGCTTGAGTCACATTCCTTTCCATTGGCTTCCATCCACATGGGAACAGTGAATCATGCTGCAGGAGTGAGCAAAGACCTATGGGTGAGGTGAGGGTTAGCTACCTGGCACCTGGTCACATCTCCAGGCAGACAACAGCGGCCCTGTTGGTTCAAGCCTAGCAGTTGCCTCAATGTTGACCGAGACATCTGAGAAGGGTGAATCAAGGCTGCATGTAGACTTGCTGCCTAACCCAGCTGGAAGTGCATCTCCAAAACACTCACAGCCATCGAGTTGGGGTGACTCATAGTGACACCATGGGACAGGGAAGAACTGCCACTGTGCATGTTTTGGGGGCTAGAACTCTTTTCTGGGCATAGCAGACCTCTTCTTTCTCCCAAGAGGGGCTAATGGTTATGAATTTTTGACCATTTGGTTAGCAGCCCCATGTGAAACCCATTCCACCTCCAGGCTCCTGAAGAGTGTTACAAGTAGGGAAAAACAAAGTGGCAATCTAGCTGACACCCACTCATGGCGACTCTATGTCTGTCATAGAATTATGCTCCATAGGTTTCCCAGGGCTGAGAGTTTGGAAGTAGAACACCAGGCCTTTCTTCTAAGGCACCTCTGGGTGCATTCAAATAACCAGCCTTTGGTTAGCAGCCAAGCCCCATAACCTTTAATAATCTATAAGCGTGATTAGTTTATTGAATAACTAACCACAAAGTGGATGAGGTGAGAGAACTATCAACCCCATTTTACAGACAAGGAAACAGAGGTACACTAAGACACCGCTTGAGGTGGAAGAGCCATCATGCAGACCCAGGAAGTGTGATATCTAGGCAGTGAGCCCTCCTACTCAGGCATAATCAACGACTCCTCAGAACTGTTTCTGAAATCAGGATACAGTGTATGTAAAGACCCCACACAGGATCAATGTCTAGACCAGAGTCTGAAGGGATCTATATATTAAAGATATTTGCTTGTGTTTTCATCACTTTTATCCCTATCTTTCTTCTCCTACACCCAGAATTCTGTCCCAGGAGTGATGGCAACTACAGTGACCAGACTGTTCTATCTGACTTCTCCAGTAGGATACATGTACCATCTGAATAGACCCTTCAATCCGGATGTCCCTCTCACTCCCATAGACACAACTGCAGCCAGCCCGACTCCAAACCTGCAGACTAAGAGTTTTTCACAAGTCTAGAAGGAGCTGTCAATCCCTGTCCTGTCCCGTGGGAACTTCAACGTGGATCCTGGAGGAGAGAGTGGGAATTGGGGGGTGAGGGGGTATAAGAGGCATGGAGAATGAAGACAAGACAGTATCCTGATCAAGTCTTGTTTTAATGAACAAAGAGTTACAGCTTATATCAGCCAGCAAGAAGGGAAGCATCCGCTGCACATGCAAATTAGGCTACTTTGGCAACAGGCCAATCAGGGAGTTTAGAGGAGCGCACCCTGCCCGTGAGTCATTAAGGGCTTACAGTCTTCAATTAGGTATGCCACGGAGTGGCATGTTTATGCAAATCAGGCGTGGGCGAGGACAATCTTTTACCCAATCAAGGGGAGGCTGGGGTAGAAGAATACCCGGCGCTCAGGCTAATGAATTCCAAGTAATGGCCGGGCCTCATGGCTCCGGACAAATCCCCTGAAAAACTAGCCTTTAGAAGAGGAGACATAGAATCAAAAGCTCCAGGTGAGAGTAAATCAGACAACGGAGACAAAGAGAAAACACTAGAGCTTCTCAAAGTGGTTCACCCTGGTTTCCTCGTGGCCAGCATTAAGTCACATTGGCCCAAATCAGTGTCTCCACCCAAATCTGAAGTTCCCAGTACCCTGTGTCCTGCAGTCCCTGTCTTTTACCCAGCAACCCTGCTGATTCTACTTTATAGCCACCTTTTCCTTTGTTCAGTTTTTAAAATTTTCTTTCTTATTAAATGATGTGGTCTATGGAAATTTAAAAAAATTTAGGCCATTATAAACTTATTTCCCTTAAAAAAAAAAGTAAGGCCAGCATTCAAGTAAATGTCTGGATAGTCTGAGTAGAAAATTATAGTGCCCAGCTCAAAGATGGCAGCCAAGCACTTGCTGCATTGAATGTGTGTCGCTCTCCACAGTGTTTGAAGTAAATTGGTGTCATGAAACAGGTTCCTGAAAGGTTCCCAAATCTCTAATTCCAGGATTTAAACCATATCTGCCCCCATTCCATTTAGTCTTCCAGATCATCAAAGCTTTAAAAGAAAAAGTCTATTTCACATTCTTTTCATCAACCCACAACTGAACTGGCTCATATCAGTTCAAAGACCCAGAAAACACAATCCCTGATTTGTGCTGTATTCAAGTTATGATGAGCTGCTTTATGACCATCTGCTTTTCTTTCTTTTTTTTTTAATAAATCATTTTATTGGGGCTCGTACAACTCTTATCACAGTCAATACATACATCAATTGAGTAAAGCACCCCTATACATTCGCTGCCCTCATCATTCTCAAAATTCGCCTTCCACCTGGGTTCCTGAAATCAGCGCATCTTCCTTTTTTCCCTCCCCCTTGAACCCTTAATAGTTTATAAATTATTATTTTACACTGCCCAGCATCTCCCCTCACCCACCTTCTCATTGCCCATCCCCTGTAAGGAGGTTACACGCAGATCCCTGAGATCGGTTCTCCTCTTCTACACCCCCTTCCCTCCCGGTGTTGCCACTCTTACCACTGGTCCTAAGGGGATCAATCGTCCTAGATTCCCTGTGTTTCCAGATCCCTACTGCACTGCTGTACATCCTCTGGTCTAACCACGTCCGCAAGGCAGAATTGGGATTCTATAGCACATATCCCTGATGTTCTAGCTGTAAGTTTATATGCAATTTTTTCAACCCCCACAGGCTAATAAAGGTCAGATGTGTAAATAGGATAATAAAAAGCAAGAATAATGAGGTATTTCACTTCTGTCAGGACTGGTTCATGACAGAATCATCAGAATGGGACCGGTCATAACTCAGGAACTGAGTACCTGTCATCCAAACTGGTTGCTGTGGGGTTGATTCCAAGTCACGGATCTACCCTGTGTGCAGAGACAAACTGAACCATGTTAGGTAGGGGCTTCAAGGCTGTGTGAGCGTTCAGAAGCAGGCCACCAGGTCTGTTTTCTGAGGCACCACCATATGGGTTCAGAAGTACATTTTATTTAGGAATTGAGCTCTTAACTGTTTGTGCCACCCAGGGATGCCATGGGAGGAAATTGCTTTTGTGTATTTAGTATCCTTCCCAAACTGACAAGGGTGCTAACTTGTGTCCTGGCTTTTCTTATAGTAGTTGTGCATTCTAGGTACAATAGAGAAATAAATCCACAGAAACTCATATGTATAAAAGAGAGTTATAGATAGAGGGTAAGTGCACATCAAGAAAACATCCCAACCCAGTGCTGCCCAAGCCCACAAGTCCAACATTAGCCCGTATGTCCCACACCAATATACAAAGTCCTCCTCCATCTTACCAAACACACGCAGTGATGCTGGCTGCAGAAGAAAAGCTGAATCAGTGAGCACGTAAGCATATCAGCGCTGGGAGGTGTCTCCAGGAGGATTCTCCAGCACCCAGGGCTGCATCAGGTAGGCCCATGTGGCTTCTCTTCAGGAATGTCTCGCAGTAAGTGAGCCTTGCCAGTTGAGGTAAAGAACTGCTAAGGCACACTGGTCTGACTATCAGAGAACAAGAGACCAGAGAACAAGAAAGGCGAGACTTACTGAGGCATTTATCTCCCTGCCCTTCAATTAACCCCACATGTGTTTTTTGGCCAGAATAGTTAATAAATCTTAACTATCACAGCAGGTAAAGTAGGGCCCACCTCACATTGCCTCTGTATTTAAAACTAGTCAGAGTGAAGCCTTGACACTGGAACATTTTTCCGTACACGTCGTCTAGTCTTTGCATTTGCCTTAACTGCCCAGAATGTCACTAACTGGGAAGGGATGGGCAAAGACTAGGGTGGGCCTCTCAGGAGCATATGCTTGGGCACCCTACCCTTGGTCTCACAGTGGTTTCAGGTTGACTATCAACTGGAACTAACTGCAGTCCTTTTTCAATTACATTCTAAAAATAGGAAGTGGCCACTCTTCTAGTGTAATGTACACAAAGGAATTTAACCCTCCCCACTTGTGCCGCAGCCAAACCAAGAACCCTGGCCACCAATCTTCCACCACCGGATAACATGACAGCCAAAATCTCAGACTCCTGCCATTGAGTTGATTCCAGCTCATAATGACTCTATAGGACAAAGTAGAACTGCCCATGTGGGTTTCTGGGGTTGCTCTTTACTGGAATAGAAAGGCACCTTTTCTCCCCTGGAGCAGCTGGTGGCTTACAACCAGTGTGTAACCACTCAGCCACGAGGGCTCCATCTCCTTGTGCAGGAGAACTCAGGGATGTATGGTCTACACCAGTGCTGCTCTAAGGGTGGTACATGGACTGGTGAATAACTGTGAAATGTTTATTATCTGTCCATTTTCAGCTAGGTACACAAAGGAAGGCCAGAGGCCATGTCACTGGTATTTCCAATGTGTGAGTGTGTGAGATGGGTGTGTGCCCGCACAATTGCGTGCCCGAAAAGGATAGTTGCATTATGCACCTGCATAGCCTAACACAGGGACACACTGGCTGTGGTGGTTTACCAAAACACAGCCAAAACCTATGTCCAGATAGACGTGCTGATACTAGAAAATGAGAAGCAACAGTGGGATGAAACAACAAGTCAAGCTACTCAGCAGGACACCCACGCTGACAAAAGTTCCTATGGACCCTCCCCAAGTGAGAAATGATTGGAGTTGCTCACCAGATATCGGTTGCCCACCGGCCCTGCCCTTGCTTGCAAGATAACCTGATCTTCATTGCAAGGCGCTGAAGCCCCCATGGTGGTTGGAGTCCACTAAAGTAAAGCTACCTATTTTGAGGCAACTCATGCCTTGGTACAGAAAGACCACTAGGAGTTTGATTTATGGGAACTTAGTGGAAAACAGAACAATAAATGAAAGCCCTAGAGGAACACCTTAAGAAGGAACAGAAAGAAGAGCCAAAATCTGTCAAGTAATTTTGGTGTTTGATAATGAAATGAATTAATGCTTTATTGATTTCATAGTTCGAACAATATGCCCTAGTGTGATAAAGTGTGTTCAGTTATTGTTAGAATGTTTATGTTTATGAAACTTGTGTTTGAGACAGTTTTCCTTTCAAGATGTGCTAATTTTTAACCAGGAATCCTGATGTGCATCTGATGGAGAGTAAAGAAATGTGATTATGTAACTTGTCATGGTCTTGAGAATTTCCTGATGTATGACCTCAAGCCGTAAGATTTAAGCAAAGGAAAAGCATCTATAATTTGAAGCTTTGCATGAATAAAATTGGAAGTGTCACCCGCAACCTTTGAGTCGTGTGGTTTCTGTCTCTCACTCGCCGACGCCGTTACCCACCTTGAGGCATCCGTGGACATTGCTGCAGCTGGACTGCGGCATCAGTCCCATTCTGAGTGCCCTCCAACCCGAGGGGTCCATCTTCCCTCACTGTTTCCCACAATGTTTGCTCCAATGCACGAGGCTCTCAGTATTACACCATAATTTGGTCTAAGCTGAAGCAGATCAGGGCCCTGCACGTGCTTCCCTGAACGTTTCAAGTCAGCAGCAGAAGGTGACATACCTTAACCACAAAATCTAAAAAACGTTTTTCTAATCTTTAGTAGATTACTTTTGCTCCTCTCGCTCTTAACATATTTTGAAGCATATTTACATACGTACATTTACCAGAAGTCTATCCCATTATTTGTTACTCCCAACGTTTCACCACTTGCCCTTAATTTTCACTGTAAACTTTCACGGCCTGTCTGTCATCGGACCTCAGTTTTCAAAGCCGCTTGTTGGGCGCCAAATATGGGGGTGATTAGACCAGCTATCCCCCATCAAGCAGCGTTTGAAATTAGGCGTGCGGATGACAGAAAACAAGAAATAGCAATATACAAAGCATGGGATTGGGAGGACAACAGTCTGATGGACGGAAGTACGTTCAAAGCTTGGTTTTTACACTCTTCTTACAAGGGAATGGTTACAAAACAAACATCAGAGAACTTGCTTTAAAAAACATGCCTAACCTCTAATCTATGCAAATGTTACTTAGCGAGTCACACTTTCTAAACATTTGTATAATAAGAGCACTATATTCAAGGATAAGCGCAAGGACATGCAAGGTTCAAAAGGATCTTAAGAGGTCGTAAATAACTGAGTTATCTCACACTGCTTTTAGCTGCCAGGTCAGAAAGGAATTAGGTATCTCACAATGCTTTTAGTTACAAGGTAAACAGAGGCACAGGGGACTAGTCGCACACCAAGAAACACCTGGGCCAGCTTATGGCCTACTACAACCACATCCCCTCCATGCCCTCACTCTCACAAACACGTTGACCAATTATGAACTAAACAGTAGCTAGGAACACCTCAGCCTGAGGACTGCAAACATTGGGAATTCCCCCAAAACATTCTCACTTGGAGGTACTGGGTGTGTTAAGGATTGATCCTCCTTCCCTGCTGGTGGTTTGATGCCCAATAAGCTGAGTGTATTCTGCTGTGCTCTCGCGACCCACTGACTCCTCTGTGTTGCCCATTCACCCGCTGGCTTTCACTAAAAGCTCATTGGATTTATTGTGTTGTGGCTCATTGGACTGTCTTTGAAATCAACTGGGTAAACTCTTCCCAAGGATCTGTCCATCTGCCTCTCTGCCTGTGTTTTGGCCTGTCTGTTGAAGATTCTCAGTCACTAGCTAGGCCACTCAAATGGGAATCAATTAATTGGTGGAGTTGAGAACAAAGGGACAGAATTTCCAGGAACCTGATCATGATTGGCTGTGATGGTTTCCCCTCCAACAATCACAGTTTTCAGTGGGACCAGAGTAGCAGGCAGGGGTCAGATCACCGTGATTGGAACACATAGAGAGTTGGGGCACATATGCCAAAGAGCTTACAATGTGGCACCAAAAATCTGACTGACCCAAACAGTCAGCAGATAACCCAGGCACACCGTCTTTGTGTGTGCGTGTGTGTGTGTGTGTGTGTGAGTGATAGCTCTTGCTTGAGGAGTGATATCAATTTCCATTGAGGACAGGCACACCACCCAGCCATGCCACTGTGGATTATACCACATGAGTTCTCCGTGTCCTGCCTAACACCGACCCCCCACAAGCCATCTCTTGCGTCCCGCACAAACACTCAAATTCTTACACACATTTTTGGGTTTGTTTGTTTGTTGGGGATGGGGAAAAAGATCAGGTGTTTTGCTTGTTTGTACTTTTTAAAAACCGTTTAAATTCGCATTTTAGCCACATGTCATACCATCAATACCGCCATGCTATTGTCATCCTTAAATTGTAGAACATTTTTTCTTCCCTTTAACTGTGATTGATGATGAAGGTGATGGTGATTATGATGATTATTTTCCAATCGTGGCAATACTTGACTAGACACAGCAGAACATTCTGCAATCAAAACGTTCTCTTCTGTGTTTCTTTGACAAACTTTTGAGACGGAAGAGCCGATCTGCTAACTCCCTATTCCCTAAATACAGTTTTAAAAGAACTCAAGAGTCAGATGTGTGTCTATTTTTACAGACAGAAGAAATCACCATTCTCAGGGAATCTCCTTTCAGATAGATTTCCTGGAATCCAAGAGAGATAATTCCTTCAGGACCAGTGAGGATACCAGAAGGGTAGAGGAAGGGTGAGGTGGAAAACGGGAACCAATTTAAAAATATCTACATATAATCTCCTTTCTGGGGAGATAGAGAAGAAAAAGAGTGTGAAAGGAGACATTGGACAGTGTAAGTTATAACAAAATACTAATAAGTTTTAAATATCAAGGGTTCATGAGGTAGGGGGAGATGGGAGGAAGGGGGAAAGTGAAGATCTGATTGATAGGGCTCAAGCAGAAAGCAAATGTTTTGAGAATGATAATGGCAACACATATACATATGTGCTTGATACAATGGATGGATGGATGAGTTGATGGATGGATGGATGGATGGATGGAAGAATAGATGCGTGGATGGAATTTGATAAGAGTTGTGTGAGCCTCCAATAAAAGGATTTTAAAAAGAGATGGCTTTCCTTTGGACGTGTACATGCTCTTATCTGTAGGCATCTTCCAAGTCTCCTGTCATTTTTCTGTTCACTTCCCTGGGCTCAAGGGACTTTTGTGTGAGGCGTGACTTCCTGGGACCTTGCCTGCCCTGCCACCTTGCTGAAGTTTATCAGCATTTGTTTTTCATTCCCTTTTCTTTATTGAAACCCACATCCATTTTGTTTGTGATTGTGTTATGTTGTTAAGCTCCCTGGCGGTAACTCGAGGACGCATCAGGGTAAATGTTAACTGTCAGAAGAAGTAATCCGGATCCACACTCAGGATTACTTAACTGCTCCCTGGTCCAGCGGTTTTCTCTTCATGCACTGTTGCTGTACGGAAGCAGAATTGGGTGGGACATCCAAAACACACACACAGACACACACACACAAACACACACACACAGACATTGATGAGGGTAACATTTGAGGATTACATTATTTCAAATCAAATCACCACTGGCCTGAACTAGATCAGTCTCCAGGGCTCTTCCTTGCCTTTTACTGTCATTTGGCAAAGTTTCTGCTGGAAACTTTTGGCCCATGGCATCAAAAAAGCCTCACTTTAGCACAAATGATGTTTTAAACCAGATAAATGTGCACCACAACACCTGCTGCGTGCACAACCACCACCCCCTACACACACCCCAACCTGTTTTGAAATAAACATTGGCTTGAAACACTTCATTCTGAGGACTACACACAGTGGGAATTTCCCCAGTATGTTCCCACGTTGAGAAACTGCTTGTGTCAAGGATTTATGATCATTTCCTGCTAGCCGTTTGATGCCTAATAAGCTGAGCGTGTTCTGCTGTGCTCTTATGACCCACTGACTCTTCCAGTTCACCCATTCACCCAATGGCTTTCACTAAAATCTCACTTGATTGATTGCGGTGTGGGTCTTTGGACTGTCTGTGAAACCAACCACGTACAACTATTCCAAAGGAGGTGTCTGTCTGCCTGCATGTTGGAGAATTCTCACTCACTAGCTAGGCCAGTCAAATGGAAATCAATGGATCGGCAGAGAGACAGCAAAGTCAGAGAATTGCCACCAAACTGATCGTGACTGGCGGAGGCAGGTTTCCACTCAAGAGATGACAGTTGCGGATGAGATCAGAGAAGCGGGCACCGGTCTGACCAATGTGAGTGGAACACCAAGAGAGATGGGATCCATGCACAGAAGAGCTTCCAAGGTAGCTCCAGAAAACTCTGTCTGTCCCAAGCAGTCTAGAGATAATGCATGACCCCTCTGTGTGTGTGTATGTGTGTGTGTGTGTGTGTATGTGTGTGTGTGTGTGTGTGTGTGTGAGAGAGAGAGAGAGAGAGAGAGAGAGAGAGAGAGAGAGACTGCCATCTATCTAGGCAAAGCATTAGACCTTTGCCAATCTACCCCCTTATCCAGTCGTCAGAGCCAAAGAGGCAAATCCACTGAAAACTGCATGTTGGTTTTCCACCGTCCACACATTGCTCAGAATGGAAGCTCAAATGGAATCCATTCATTCACACGGAGACTCAAGCATAGATCTGGGGTTTTCTAGTCACCAGAGTGTGTGAAGCACAACCTTCAAGACCGTGTGTGTGATCCAACTGTCAATGTTCATCCGTTAAGTAGTCTGGGAGGCTGGGGCTCACCTGGAGGGGACTTTCACTTTCCTGGTTTGGAGGTGTATCCCAGTCACAGTCTACGAAGTCAATGTCGCTACCCACCGTGTCCCAACAAACAACACCACACCACCACCACGCACCATAACAAAGCCAGGCTTAAGGCACTTCACAGCACAAGGTTGCTACGCTACTACATGAACTCCCAGGGCAACTGCTTGATGGCTACATGCCTGAGTGTGGTCAGCTATCAAAAGCATTCAGACCAATTTCCTGCCCCACCCTAAGTAGGCTCCACACCCTTTCAATCAGGCACATAGATTAAGCCCTGTACAAGAATTCAAAGACAACTAAGGTCAAGCCAGCTCAGAGACCAAGCTTAGGTTGTCATCTGGACTCTAGGGGTGGGCTTTCCTGTCACACGTGTGCAGCAAGAGATACATGATGTTCTCTGAACTTGAGGCTCTTGAGAGTGAAGGGATGGCCTTTAGCCTGTTAATCAGCTTGCAGCTCGATGACCTCAATTGGTGGGGCCGGGGACATGAAGAAGCTCAGTGGACACCTGACCAAGTCTATGTAAGGTTTTACTCTCTTGGGGGGAGGAAATTACAAATGATCTCCAAGGGGTCCTAAAGGGCTTCTTTGGTCCCTTTGGGTCTTTGCAAATGTATTCCACGGTTTATGAATGGTTTTGGGGGGGTTTCAGATTTTGTATGTACTCTATGTATAAATGATCTATGATGTATAAATTATAAACGTATTATACATTAATCGTTTACATAGAATCACTTATATAATATATAAATATACATAGATATCTACTCCTTCAGGTGCCTTTTTTAGGGTATCATTGTGTTGCTGTTGTTTCTTACTGATTTCAGTGTGTTTATTATTTTCCTGGTTGTGGGGCATTAAAGGTGGTTTTAAATACGTTTCGTGTTTTCTTTAATTTTTTTAAGCGTATAAGGTATGATTGGTGCTTTTCAGAGGGTTTTAGTGAGTCTTCCGGGCCTTCGGGGCGTTTTACAAGTCTCTTAGGTACTCCTGATAGAGCTCCTCGCTGATGGGGAATTGCAGTGGTGGCTCCCATTGCAGGCCTGCTTCCTGCTGATTCACCAATGGCTGGGCATTCTGCTGAATTTCCAGGTCGTCGAGGAGTTGGTCCAAGAAGCTGGTGCCTTGTGGAGAGGCTTGGGCAAGCAGTGGAGAGTTTTCCTGCAGCAGTGTGGCCTGCTGGTTGTGCAGGTGTGTCTCCCCAGTCAGCTGCCGCTGGGCACTCACGCTCAGGGCCAGGCCAGGCCCCCATCCCACTGGGGCTGGTGTGTGTGCAGGAGCCGGGCTCTGCCAGAACAGGTTTGGATGCTCCCACAACGAAGTGTCTTTCCACTGCGCGGCGTCCGAAAGAATGTCGTGTTGTTTGGGACCTTGGTTTCCGCAGCTGGAAAGGTCCAAGTAGTGTGTCCTTGTCTCCGCAGGCCTTGCCGCCTGGGTGAACTCCTGTGGCATTTGCCCCTGATGGGGCACCGGGCCCACAGAGGCTTGGCCTCCCATGACGCAAGCTAACGGATTGCTGTCTCCATCACCTCGGCCGCCGCCCCCGAAGCCCAGGGAGGGCGGTCTCTGGGCATCTAGGGGTGTGCTTTGCTCCAGTGGCTGCAGAAGCGGACATGGGAAGACCGGGCTGGAGCTGCATCGCTGGAGCCCGCGGTGATCCAGCCGCACCCTGGTGTGCGGTGGGTGTCGGGCCCTTCTGTTCTGGAACCACGTGTCAATCCGCGCTTCCGGAAGGCCTGTGTGGCGTGCCAGCTCTTGCCTGTCTTTCACGCCAGGGAATGGCTGCTTCTGGAATGCTTGCACCAGGTGGGCTCTTTGATCTTTGCTGATGACAGTCCTCTTGCGTCTGTCTGCCTTCGGCGCTTTGGCTGCAGAAGTGGTGCGAGGCGGCACGGAGCTCAGTCGGCTCCTCCTGAGCTGTCGACTTCTGCGATTTTTGAACCACAGGAAGATTCTGTCCTCGGCCACGTCGAAGGCTCTGGCAAGTTCTTCTCTGGCCGTGAAGCCTGGATACGGGTCTCGAGCAAATGAGGCTTCTAAGATGTCAGATTGAGAAGCGGTCCAGACAGTCCTCTTTCTTCGGTCTTGGGTACGCTGAGAACGGGCAGGAGGGCCTTTTGACGCCATGCTGCGGATGGAGGAGCAGTTCTGGGGGAGAAGAGAGGGCTGTGGGCTCCGACAGGCCAGCGGAACTTGAGCTCTTCGAAGGAGAGTGCCAGCCGCCGCTCTTACATAGCTTTCCCTTCGAGCACCTGATTCGATATACAAGATGTGATTGGCGACAGGAATGAGCACAGCCAATAGGGATGAGGCACGTGTTTGCAACTGTCTGGCGAGCGCCATAGAGCATTCACCAACTCCTCCTTCTGCATAGTTCTGGTTTCTGGTTTCATTTCTCAAAGATATCCCTTTTATTTAAAAATGTATCCCTTTCATTTTTAAATTAAAACTGTTTATGTTTCGAAGTAATATTTAAAAACCCGGGGGACTGCGCCTTTCCGAAGCGCACAACGTGACCGTGTGAGTGTGCGTGCCTGTGTGTGGCGCTGGGTGTGTGCTTGCGCGCACATACGTGCCCGAAAAGGATAGTTGCATCATGCACCGGCAGGGCCTGACCCAGGGACACACTGGCTGAGGTGGTTTACCAAAACACAGCCAAAACCTATGTTCGGATGGACGTGCTGATACTACAAACTGAGAAGCAACAGCGGAATGAGACGACAAGTCCAGCTAGTCAGCAGGACACCCAGGCTGACGAAAGTTCCCAAGGACCCTCCCCAAGTGAGAAATGATTGGAATTGCTCACGAGATGTCAGTTGCCCACGGGCCCTACACTTGCTTGCAAGACGCCCTGATCTTCATTGCAAGGAGCTGAAGCCCCCGTGGTGGTTGGAGTCCACTGAAGGAATGCTACCTATTGTGAGGCAACTTGACGTCCACTGATGCAAAGCTACCTATTTTGAGGCAACTCGTGTCTTGGTTCAGAAAGACCATTGGGAGTTTGATTTATGGGAACTTAGTGGAAAAGAAAACAATAAATGAAAGCCCAGAGGAACAATTTAAGAAGGAACAGAAAGGACAGCCAAAGTCTGTCAAGTCATTTTGGTGTTTGATAATGAAATGCATGAATGCTTTATTGATTTCATAGTTCGAACAATATGCCCTAGTGTGATAAAGTGTGCTCACTTATGGTTAGAAGGTTTGTGTTTTTCACACTTGTGTTTGGGACAGTTTTCCTTTCAAGATGTGCTAATTTTTAACCAGGAATCCTGATGTGCATCTGATGGAGAGTAAAGAAATGTGATTATGTAACTTGTCATGGTCTTGAGAATTTCCTGATGTATGACCTCAAGCCGTAAGATTTAAGCAAAGGAAAAGCATCTATAATTTGAAGCTTTGCATGAATAAAATTGGAAGTGTCACCCGCAACCTTTGAGTCGTGTGGTTTCTGTCTCTCACTCGCCGACGCCGTGACCCACCTTGAGGCATCCGTGGACATTGCTGCAGCTGGACTGCGGCATCAGTCCCATTCTGAGTGCCCTCCAACCCGAGGGGTCCATCTTCCCTCACTGTTTCCCACAATGTTTGCTCCAATGCACGAGGCTCTCAGTATTACACCATAATTTGGTCTAAGCTGAAGCAGATCAGGGCCCTGCACGTGCTTCCCTGAACGTTTCAAGTCAGCAGCAGAAGGTGACATACCTTAACCACAAAATCTAAAAAACGTTTTTCTAATCTTTAGTAGATTACTTTTGCTCCTCTCGCTCTTAACATATTTTGAAGCATATTTACATACGTACATTTACCAGAAGTCTATCCCATTATTTGTTACTCCCAACGTTTCACCACTTGCCCTTAATTTTCACTGTAAACTTTCACGGCCTGTCTGTCATCGGACCTCAGTTTTCAAAGCCGCTTGTTGGGCGCCAAATATGGGGGTGATTAGACCAGCTATCCCCCATCAAGCAGCGTTTGAAATTAGGCGTGCGGATGACAGAAAACAAGAAATAGCAATATACAAAGCATGGGATTGGGAGGACAACAGTCTGATGGACGGAAGTACGTTCAAAGCTTGGTTTTTACACTCTTCTTACAAGGGAATGGTTACAAAACAAACATCAGAGAACTTGCTTTAAAAAACATGCCTAACCTCTAATCTATGCAAATGTTACTTAGCGAGTCACACTTTCTAAACATTTGTATAATAAGAGCACTATATTCAAGGATAAGCGCAAGGACATGCAAGGTTCAAAAGGATCTTAAGAGGTCGTAAATAACTGAGTTATCTCACACTGCTTTTAGCTGCCAGGTCAGAAAGGAATTAGGTATCTCACAATGCTTTTAGTTACAAGGTAAACAGAGGCACAGGGGACTAGTCGCACACCAAGAAACACCTGGGCCAGCTTATGGCCTACTACAACCACATCCCCTCCATGCCCTCACTCTCACAAACACGTTGACCAATTATGAACTAAACAGTAGCTAGGAACACCTCAGCCTGAGGACTGCAAACATTGGGAATTCCCCCAAAACATTCTCACTTGGAGGTACTGGGTGTGTTAAGGATTGATCCTCCTTCCCTGCTGGTGGTTTGATGCCCAATAAGCTGAGTGTATTCTGCTGTGCTCTCGCGACCCACTGACTCCTCTGTGTTGCCCATTCACCCGCTGGCTTTCACTAAAAGCTCATTGGATTTATTGTGTTGTGGCTCATTGGACTGTCTTTGAAATCAACTGGGTAAACTCTTCCCAAGGATCTGTCCATCTGCCTCTCTGCCTGTGTTTTGGCCTGTCTGTTGAAGATTCTCAGTCACTAGCTAGGCCACTCAAATGGGAATCAATTAATTGGTGGAGTTGAGAACAAAGGGACAGAATTTCCAGGAACCTGATCATGATTGGCTGTGATGGTTTCCCCTCCAACAATCACAGTTTTCAGTGGGACCAGAGTAGCAGGCAGGGGTCAGATCACCGTGATTGGAACACATAGAGAGTTGGGGCACATATGCCAAAGAGCTTACAATGTGGCACCAAAAATCTGACTGACCCAAACAGTCAGCAGATAACCCAGGCACACCGTCTTTGTGTGTGCGTGTGTGTGTGTGTGTGTGTGAGTGATAGCTCATGCTTGAGGAGTGATATCAATTTCCATTGAGGACAGGCACACCACCCAGCCATGCCACTGTGGATTATACCACATGAGTTCTCCGTGTCCTGCCTAACACCGACCCCCCACAAGCCATCTCTTGCGTCCCGCACAAACACTCAAATTCTTACACACATTTTTGGGTTTGTTTGTTTGTTGGGGATGGGGAAAAAGATCAGGTGTTTTGCTTGTTTGTACTTTTTAAAAACCGTTTAAATTCGCATTTTAGCCACATGTCATACCATCAATACCGCCATGCTATTGTCATCCTTAAATTGTAGAACATTTTTTCTTCCCTTTAACTGTGATTGATGATGAAGGTGATGGTGATTATGATGATTATTTTCCAATCGTGGCAATACTTGACTAGACACAGCAGAACATTCTGCAATCAAAACGTTCTCTTCTGTGTTTCTTTGACAAACTTTTGAGACGGAAGAGCCGATCTGCTAACTCCCTATTCCCTAAATACAGTTTTAAAAGAACTCAAGAGTCAGATGTGTGTCTATTTTTACAGACAGAAGAAATCACCATTCTCAGGGAATCTCCTTTCAGATAGATTTCCTGGAATCCAAGAGAGATAATTCCTTCAGGACCAGTGAGGATACCAGAAGGGTAGAGGAAGGGTGAGGTGGAAAACGGGAACCAATTTAAAAATATCTACATATAATCTCCTTTCTGGGGAGATAGAGAAGAAAAAGAGTGTGAAAGGAGACATTGGACAGTGTAAGTTATAACAAAATACTAATAAGTTTTAAATATCAAGGGTTCATGAGGTAGGGGGAGATGGGAGGAAGGGGGAAAGTGAAGATCTGATTGATAGGGCTCAAGCAGAAAGCAAATGTTTTGAGAATGATAATGGCAACACATATACATATGTGCTTGATACAATGGATGGATGGATGAGTTGATGGATGGATGGATGGATGGATGGAAGAATAGATGCGTGGATGGAATTTGATAAGAGTTGTGTGAGCCTCCAATAAAAGGATTTTAAAAAGAGATGGCTTTCCTTTGGACGTGTACATGCTCTTATCTGTAGGCATCTTCCAAGTCTCCTGTCATTTTTCTGTTCACTTCCCTGGGCTCAAGGGACTTTTGTGTGAGGCGTGACTTCCTGGGACCTTGCCTGCCCTGCCACCTTGCTGAAGTTTATCAGCATTTGT
Source organism: Tenrec ecaudatus (assembly GCF_050624435.1). Lineage (NCBI taxonomy): Eukaryota > Metazoa > Chordata > Mammalia > Afrosoricida > Tenrecidae > Tenrec > Tenrec ecaudatus. The sequence goes on along the minus strand of NC_134544.1, from coordinate 75,109,397 downwards.
TTTTCATTCCCTTTTCTTTATTGAAACCCACATCCATTTTGTTTGTGATTGTGTTATGTTGTTAAGCTCCCTGGCGGTAACTCGAGGACGCATCAGGGTAAATGTTAACTGTCAGAAGAAGTAATCCGGATCCACACTCAGGATTACTTAACTGCTCCCTGGTCCAGCGGTTTTCTCTTCATGCACTGTTGCTGTACGGAAGCAGAATTGGGTGGGACATCCAAAACACACACACAGACACACACACACAAACACACACACACAGACATTGATGAGGGTAACATTTGAGGATTACATTATTTCAAATCAAATCACCACTGGCCTGAACTAGATCAGTCTCCAGGGCTCTTCCTTGCCTTTTACTGTCATTTGGCAAAGTTTCTGCTGGAAACTTTTGGCCCATGGCATCAAAAAAGCCTCACTTTAGCACAAATGATGTTTTAAACCAGATAAATGTGCACCACAACACCTGCTGCGTGCACAACCACCACCCCCTACACACACCCCAACCTGTTTTGAAATAAACATTGGCTTGAAACACTTCATTCTGAGGACTACACACAGTGGGAATTTCCCCAGTATGTTCCCACGTTGAGAAACTGCTTGTGTCAAGGATTTATGATCATTTCCTGCTAGCCGTTTGATGCCTAATAAGCTGAGCGTGTTCTGCTGTGCTCTTATGACCCACTGACTCTTCCAGTTCACCCATTCACCCAATGGCTTTCACTAAAATCTCACTTGATTGATTGCGGTGTGGGTCTTTGGACTGTCTGTGAAACCAACCACGTACAACTATTCCAAAGGAGGTGTCTGTCTGCCTGCATGTTGGAGAATTCTCACTCACTAGCTAGGCCAGTCAAATGGAAATCAATGGATCGGCAGAGAGACAGCAAAGTCAGAGAATTGCCACCAAACTGATCGTGACTGGCGGAGGCAGGTTTCCACTCAAGAGATGACAGTTGCGGATGAGATCAGAGAAGCGGGCACCGGTCTGACCAATGTGAGTGGAACACCAAGAGAGATGGGATCCATGCACAGAAGAGCTTCCAAGGTAGCTCCAGAAAACTCTGTCTGTCCCAAGCAGTCTAGAGATAATGCATGACCCCTCTGTGTGTGTGTATGTGTGTGTGTGTGTGTGTATGTGTGTGTGTGTGTGTGTGTGTGTGTGTGTGTGAGAGAGAGAGAGAGAGAGAGAGAGAGAGAGAGAGAGAGAGAGAGAGAGAGAGACTGCCATCTATCTAGGCAAAGCATTAGACCTTTGCCAATCTACCCCCTTATCCAGTCGTCAGAGCCAAAGAGGCAAATCCACTGAAAACTGCATGTTGGTTTTCCACCGTCCACACATTGCTCAGAATGGAAGCTCAAATGGAATCCATTCATTCACACGGAGACTCAAGCATAGATCTGGGGTTTTCTAGTCACCAGAGTGTGTGAAGCACAACCTTCAAGACCGTGTGTGTGATCCAACTGTCAATGTTCATCCGTTAAGTAGTCTGGGAGGCTGGGGCTCACCTGGAGGGGACTTTCACTTTCCTGGTTTGGAGGTGTATCCCAGTCACAGTCTACGAAGTCAATGTCGCTACCCACCGTGTCCCAACAAACAACACCACACCACCACCACGCACCATAACAAAGCCAGGCTTAAGGCACTTCACAGCACAAGGTTGCTACGCTACTACATGAACTCCCAGGGCAACTGCTTGATGGCTACATGCCTGAGTGTGGTCAGCTATCAAAAGCATTCAGACCAATTTCCTGCCCCACCCTAAGTAGGCTCCACACCCTTTCAATCAGGCACATAGATTAAGCCCTGTACAAGAATTCAAAGACAACTAAGGTCAAGCCAGCTCAGAGACCAAGCTTAGGTTGTCATCTGGACTCTAGGGGTGGGCTTTCCTGTCACACGTGTGCAGCAAGAGATACATGATGTTCTCTGAACTTGAGGCTCTTGAGAGTGAAGGGATGGCCTTTAGCCTGTTAATCAGCTTGCAGCTCGATGACCTCAATTGGTGGGGCCGGGGACATGAAGAAGCTCAGTGGACACCTGACCAAGTCTATGTAAGGTTTTACTCTCTTGGGGGGAGGAAATTACAAATGATCTCCAAGGGGTCCTAAAGGGCTTCTTTGGTCCCTTTGGGTCTTTGCAAATGTATTCCACGGTTTATGAATGGTTTTGGGGGGGTTTCAGATTTTGTATGTACTCTATGTATAAATGATCTATGATGTATAAATTATAAACGTATTATACATTAATCGTTTACATAGAATCACTTATATAATATATAAATATACATAGATATCTACTCCTTCAGGTGCCTTTTTTAGGGTATCATTGTGTTGCTGTTGTTTCTTACTGATTTCAGTGTGTTTATTATTTTCCTGGTTGTGGGGCATTAAAGGTGGTTTTAAATACGTTTCGTGTTTTCTTTAATTTTTTTAAGCGTATAAGGTATGATTGGTGCTTTTCAGAGGGTTTTAGTGAGTCTTCCGGGCCTTCGGGGCGTTTTACAAGTCTCTTAGGTACTCCTGATAGAGCTCCTCGCTGATGGGGAATTGCAGTGGTGGCTCCCATTGCAGGCCTGCTTCCTGCTGATTCACCAATGGCTGGGCATTCTGCTGAATTTCCAGGTCGTCGAGGAGTTGGTCCAAGAAGCTGGTGCCTTGTGGAGAGGCTTGGGCAAGCAGTGGAGAGTTTTCCTGCAGCAGTGTGGCCTGCTGGTTGTGCAGGTGTGTCTCCCCAGTCAGCTGCCGCTGGGCACTCACGCTCAGGGCCAGGCCAGGCCCCCATCCCACTGGGGCTGGTGTGTGTGCAGGAGCCGGGCTCTGCCAGAACAGGTTTGGATGCTCCCACAACGAAGTGTCTTTCCACTGCGCGGCGTCCGAAAGAATGTCGTGTTGTTTGGGACCTTGGTTTCCGCAGCTGGAAAGGTCCAAGTAGTGTGTCCTTGTCTCCGCAGGCCTTGCCGCCTGGGTGAACTCCTGTGGCATTTGCCCCTGATGGGGCACCGGGCCCACAGAGGCTTGGCCTCCCATGACGCAAGCTAACGGATTGCTGTCTCCATCACCTCGGCCGCCGCCCCCGAAGCCCAGGGAGGGCGGTCTCTGGGCATCTAGGGGTGTGCTTTGCTCCAGTGGCTGCAGAAGCGGACATGGGAAGACCGGGCTGGAGCTGCATCGCTGGAGCCCGCGGTGATCCAGCCGCACCCTGGTGTGCGGTGGGTGTCGGGCCCTTCTGTTCTGGAACCACGTGTCAATCCGCGCTTCCGGAAGGCCTGTGTGGCGTGCCAGCTCTTGCCTGTCTTTCACGCCAGGGAATGGCTGCTTCTGGAATGCTTGCACCAGGTGGGCTCTTTGATCTTTGCTGATGACAGTCCTCTTGCGTCTGTCTGCCTTCGGCGCTTTGGCTGCAGAAGTGGTGCGAGGCGGCACGGAGCTCAGTCGGCTCCTCCTGAGCTGTCGACTTCTGCGATTTTTGAACCACAGGAAGATTCTGTCCTCGGCCACGTCGAAGGCTCTGGCAAGTTCTTCTCTGGCCGTGAAGCCTGGATACGGGTCTCGAGCAAATGAGGCTTCTAAGATGTCAGATTGAGAAGCGGTCCAGACAGTCCTCTTTCTTCGGTCTTGGGTACGCTGAGAACGGGCAGGAGGGCCTTTTGACGCCATGCTGCGGATGGAGGAGCAGTTCTGGGGGAGAAGAGAGGGCTGTGGGCTCCGACAGGCCAGCGGAACTTGAGCTCTTCGAAGGAGAGTGCCAGCCGCCGCTCTTACATAGCTTTCCCTTCGAGCACCTGATTCGATATACAAGATGTGATTGGCGACAGGAATGAGCACAGCCAATAGGGATGAGGCACGTGTTTGCAACTGTCTGGCGAGCGCCATAGAGCATTCACCAACTCCTCCTTCTGCATAGTTCTGGTTTCTGGTTTCATTTCTCAAAGATATCCCTTTTATTTAAAAATGTATCCCTTTCATTTTTAAATTAAAACTGTTTATGTTTCGAAGTAATATTTAAAAACCCGGGGGACTGCGCCTTTCCGAAGCGCACAACGTGACCGTGTGAGTGTGCGTGCCTGTGTGTGGCGCTGGGTGTGTGCTTGCGCGCACATACGTGCCCGAAAAGGATAGTTGCATCATGCACCGGCAGGGCCTGACCCAGGGACACACTGGCTGAGGTGGTTTACCAAAACACAGCCAAAACCTATGTTCGGATGGACGTGCTGATACTACAAACTGAGAAGCAACAGCGGAATGAGACGACAAGTCCAGCTAGTCAGCAGGACACCCAGGCTGACGAAAGTTCCCAAAGACCCTCCCCAAGTGAGAAATGATTGGAATTGCTCACGAGATGTCAGTTGCCCACGGGCCCTACACTTGCTTGCAAGACGCCCTGATCTTCATTGCAAGGAGCTGAAGCCCCCGTGGTGGTTGGAGTCCACTGAAGGAATGCTACCTATTGTGAGGCAACTTGACGTCCACTGATGCAAAGCTACCTATTTTGAGGCAACTCGTGTCTTGGTTCAGAAAGACCATTGGGAGTTTGATTTATGGGAACTTAGTGGAAAAGAAAACAATAAATGAAAGCCCAGAGGAACAATTTAAGAAGGAACAGAAAGGACAGCCAAAGTCTGTCAAGTCATTTTGGTGTTTGATAATGAAATGCATGAATGCTTTATTGATTTCATAGTTCGAACAATATGCCCTAGTGTGATAAAGTGTGCTCACTTATGGTTAGAAGGTTTGTGTTTTTCACACTTGTGTTTGGGACAGTTTTCCTTTCAAGATGTGCTAATTTTTAACCAGGAATCCTGATGTGCATCTGATGGAGAGTAAAGAAATGTGATTATGTAACTTGTCATGGTCTTGAGAATTTCCTGATGTATGACCTCAAGCCGTAAGATTTAAGCAAAGGAAAAGCATCTATAATTTGAAGCTTTGCATGAATAAAATTGGAAGTGTCACCCGCAACCTTTGAGTCGTGTGGTTTCTGTCTCTCACTCGCCGACGCCGTGACCCACCTTGAGGCATCCGTGGACATTGCTGCAGCTGGACTGCGGCATCAGTCCCATTCTGAGTGCCCTCCAACCCGAGGGGTCCATCTTCCCTCACTGTTTCCCACAATGTTTGCTCCAATGCACGAGGCTCTCAGTATTACACCATAATTTGGTCTAAGCTGAAGCAGATCAGGGCCCTGCACGTGCTTCCCTGAACGTTTCAAGTCAGCAGCAGAAGGTGACATACATTAACCACAAAATCTAAAAACTCTTCTAATCTTTAGTAGGTTCCTTTTGCTCCTCTCGCTCTTAACATATTTTGAAGCATATTTACATACATACATTTACTAGAAGTGTGTCCCATTATTTGTTACTCCCAACGTTTCACCACTTGCCCTTAATTTTCACTGTAAACTTTCACGGCCTGTCTGTCATCGGACCTCAGTTTTCAAAGCCGCTTGTTGGGCGCCAAATATGGGGGTGATTAGACCAGCTATCCCCCATCAAGCAGCGTTTGAAATTAGGCGTGCGGATGACAGAAAACAAGAAATAGCAATATACAAAGCATGGGATTGGGAGGACAACAGTCTGATGGACGGAAGTACGTTCAAAGCTTGGTTTTTACACTCTTCTTACAAGGGAATGGTTACAAAACAAACATCAGAGAACTTGCTTTAAAAAACATGCCTAACCTCTAATCTATGCAAATGTTACTTAGCGAGTCACACTTTCTAAACATTTGTATAATAAGAGCACTATATTCAAGGATAAGCGCAAGGACATGCAAGGTTCAAAAGGATCTTAAGAGGTCGTAAATAACTGAGTTATCTCACACTGCTTTTAGCTGCCAGGTCAGAAAGGAATTAGGTATCTCACAATGCTTTTAGTTACAAGGTAAACAGAGGCACAGGGGACTAGTCGCACACCAAGAAACACCTGGGCCAGCTTATGGCCTACTACAACCACATCCCCTCCATGCCCTCACTCTCACAAACACGTTGACCAATTATGAACTAAACAGTAGCTAGGAACACCTCAGCCTGAGGACTGCAAACATTGGGAATTCCCCCAAAACATTCTCACTTGGAGGTACTGGGTGTGTTAAGGATTGATCCTCCTTCCCTGCTGGTGGTTTGATGCCCAATAAGCTGAGTGTATTCTGCTGTGCTCTCGCGACCCACTGACTCCTCTGTGTTGCCCATTTACCCACTGGCTTTCACTAAAAGCTCATTGGATTTATTGTGTTGTGGCTCATTGGACTGTCTTTGAAATCAACTGGGTAAACTCTTCCCAAGGATCTGTCCATCTGCCTCTCTGCCTGTGTTTTGGCCTGTCTGTTGAAGATTCTCAGTCACTAGCTAGGCCACTCAAATGGGAATCAATTAATTGGTGGAGTTGAGAACAAAGGGACAGAATTGCCACAAAACCAATTGTGAGTTACTGCGATGGGTTTCCCCTCCAGAAACCACAGTTATGAATGGGACCAGAACAAGAGGCAGGAACACAGAGAGATGTGGCACGTATGCCAAAGACCTTACAATGTGGCTCTAGGAATCTGACTGACCCATGCATACCGTGTGTGTGTGTGTGTGTGTGTGTGTGTGTGTGTGTGTGTGTATGTGTGATAGCCCTTGCTTACGGAGTGATATCGATTTCCATTGAGGACTGGCACACCACCCAGCCATGCCACTGTGGATAACACCACCTGAGTTCTCCCTGTCCTGCCTAACACCAACCCCCACCCATCTCTTGCCTCCCCAACAAAAACTCATATTCTTACACACACTTTTGGGTTGGTTGGTTTGTTAGGGATGGGGAAAAAGATCAGGTGTTTTGCTTGTTTGTATATTTTTAAAACCGTTTAAAGTTGCACTTTAACCGCATGTTGTACCATCAATATCGCAATCCTATTGTTATCCTATTAAATTGTAGAATTTTTTTTTCTTCCCTTTCACTGTGATCGAGGATGAAGGTGGTGGTGATGATGATGATGATTTCCCAATCGTGGTAATACTCGACTAGACACAACAGAACATTCTGCAATCAAAACGTTCTCTTCTGTGTCTCTTTCACAAACTTTTGAGATGGCAGAGCCGATCTTATAACTCCCTACTCCCTAAATACAGTTTCAAAAGTACTCGAGAGCCTGTTGTGTGTCTATTTTTACACACAGAAGAAATCACCATTCTCAGGTGAATCTCCTTTCAGATGGATTTCCTGGAATGCAAGAGAGATAATTCCTTCAGGACCAGTGAGGATACCAGAAGGGTAGCCGAAGGGTGAGGTGGAAAACGGGTACCAATTTACAGGTATCTACATATGATCTCCTCTCTAGGGGGTTGGAGGAAAAAGAGAGCGTGAAAGCAGACATTGGACAGTGTAAGTTATAACAAAATACTAATAATTTTTAAATATTAAGGGTTCATGAGGTAGGGGGGAGCAGGGTGGGAGTGGGAAAATGAGAAGCTGATAGCAAGGGCTCAAGTAGAAAGCCAATATTTTGAGAATGATAATGGCAACACTGGTACAGATGTGCTTGAAACATTTGATGGATGGAAGGATTTTGATAAGAGTTGTACGAGCTTCCAATAATATATATATATATATATATATATATATATATATATATATATATATATATACATATATATATACATACATATATTTTAAAGATGGCTTTCCTTTAGACTTGGATGTTCTCTTATCTTCTGGAGGTCTTCCAAGTGTCCTGTCCTTTTCTGCTCACTTCCCAGGGCTGAAGGACCTTTTGTGTGAGGACTGACTTCCTTGGATTTTGCTTGCGCTGCCACCTTGCTGAATCTGATGAGAGTTTTTTTCCTTTTCCTTTCCTTTTGGAAACCCATTGCCATCATTTCCATGATTGAGTAATTTGGTTATTTTCCCTGGCGGTTATCCCGAAGCTCACTTGGGGTAAATGTTAACTGTTAGAAGCAATAATCCTGGGACACTTTTAGGGTTGCACTGCAGAGAAGTCTGTTCTTTGCTCCTAGGTCCAGCATAGTTCTCAGCCTGCAGTTTCACCAAATGGTGCCTGAACTGGGTTCGAAATTCAAAATTGCATGTCTAAAAGGGACATGCTCACACACAAAGAATGACCGAGTTTAACCTGTGAGGATTATATTGTATCAAAGCAAATTACCTCAGTTTTTTCCCTACATCAGTCTCCAGTGCCCTGCCTGCCCTTTTACTGTCATTTGGTAAAAAAAAAAAAAAATTTTTTTGCCTGGATATTTCTTGCCAATGGCTTCAAAAAAGTCTCTCTTTAGCACAGAGGGAGTTTTAGACCAGATAAATGCGCACCAATTCCCCCGCAGTGCTCAAACATTCACACATCCAAGGCCCAGTTTGGAAATAATCAGTGGCTAGGAACACCTCAGACTGAGGCCAGCAAACATTGGGAATTCCCCCCAAAAGATCCCACTTCGAGGAATTGCGTGGGTCCATGATTGGTCATCATTCCCTGCTGGTGGTTTGCAATCTAATAAGCTGAGTGTGTTCTGCTGTGCTCTCAGAGCCCATTGACTCTTACACTTCACCCATTCACCCACTGGATTTCACTAAAAGTTCTTTTGATTGATTGTGGTGTGGCTCTTTCGATGGATACAGCTCTTCCCAAGGTTCTGTTGTCCGTGTGTCAGTCTACCTTTCCCTTACTGTTTGTCTGCCTGTCTGTTGAAGAATTCTCAGTCAATAGGCCACTCACATGGGAATCAATCGATCAGTGGAGAGAGAGCAATGGGGCAGAATTGCCATCAACTGATAGCGACTGGCAGCAGCAGGTTTCCACTGGAGTGATCAGGTGCCGGTAGGAGCAGAGAAGCGTTAATGGGTGTGACCACTGTGATCAGAGCAAAAAGTGAGGCGGGGTGCATATGCAGAAGAGTTTACAAGGTGGCTACAGGAACCACTGACCCACCCAAGGAGTCATGAGTACACGCATGACCACCCTGTGTGTGTGTGTGTGTGTGTGTGTGATAGACTTTCCTTGAGGAGTAATGATTGATTTCCATTTAAGGCAGGCACACCAGCCAGGGAAGCCACTGAGGATTGTGTTACCTGGATTCTCCCTACCCTACCTAACACCCAGCCATCACCTATCCACCCCACAAAGCAATCCAATTCTTACACAAACTTTTTGGGTTTTTGTTTGTTGATGGTGGCAGAGAATCTCAGACCAGGGTTTGAGGGCCTTCTGCTTTTTTAAACGTTTAATGTAAAGCATCAGTTAAGCAGCTTAAAATTTGGCTGGATTTTCGTCAGGCTTTTCAGTGATTTTCAGATTATCAAAATTGACTCCTATATGGGAAATGGCCTGAAGCCAAGTCAGGGCACACTCAAGCATTTTATTTCAGCAGGCATGTCTGTCCCCACCTGCTTGATTGTTAATTTGATCATTTAAACCAGGTTTTTGTCTGGAAACAACCTAGATCAAGGTCGGTTAAGTGAACCTGATTTGGGTGCTGCTGATCAGCGAGAAAAATGCATTCCCTCTTATCTGCAGTTAGGGGGGAGGAAAGGATGACAAAAATATCATGCCACGACAAATCATAAGCTTGGGTTAAATACTGAAACTCCTTAATATAGGTGGTGGTATTATTATAGAGATAAAGGAGCCAAAACCCTTTTCAACCCAAGATAAATCAGTGAGAGAAAAGGGAACATGAACTGGACCACACTCTCAGTCCTGGCCACTTCCCAGAGTGGACAAATGACAAGGGGGTTCTTCGAGCGCATGTGCTTGCTAACCAGGCCAGGTGAGTGCAGACTCAGCTTCCTCCAGGAAGACAGATAGATCAGAAGAAGAAGACGTGGGGGGCTCTGGGTGGCCAGAATAGGGAGAAGGTACGTATGAGGGGAGAGAAGGTGTTCAGGCAGGTCCGAAAAGGCAGACACCAGAGGTGGGTCCAGAAGCAGGAGAGGAGGAATTTTATTTAGTCAAGAGGACTTGGGAAGGTGATCAGGAAATACAGAGAAAAGAACAGGAGCTCAGGGGAAAGGCGGCCTGGACGTACTGAATCTCGACTATTTTTTTTGCTGCTGACCTCCGCCCTAAATGCCTGGTATTTTTCTGTAACCAAGTTTGGCCTCAATGCCAATTGAAGAATAAGTTATACTAGCCAGAAAAAATAGTACTTTCAATTTTAAGGTTCCCCTCAACGTCAACAATTTTTGTCAACAAACTCACAAATAATCAAAAGTTTCATATGCTCAGGTCTTTTTCTTTCTTCCCTCCTGCCCCTCTCTACTACCTGTTACCCTGCTCAAGATCTCTTAGCCAAACACTCTCTTAATCAGGCCCAGGCAGTACTCCCCTTTCCTCTTTCTCCAACCCCCCTGACTTCTTATCTGCGCCCCCAGTAAGGCTTCCTCCATATTCTGGGTACCCCTCCCCATCATTCCTCCATTACCCCCTCAACTCCAAAAGGCTGAGACACTGTGCCCCCGACACCCACCCCCACCACAAGCCAGAATCCTCAGACTGCCTAGAGTCTCTCTCTCTCTCTCTCTCTCTCTCTCTCTCTCTCTCTCTCTCTCTCTCTCTCTCTCTCTCTATCTCTCTCTCTCTCTCTCTTTCTCCCCTTCCTGGCTCCTTCCCTGCTCAGCCTCCACTTAGCCAACACTTCAAGCCACTGACAGACCTCCCAGATAGGGAAGCAGAACACAAATCAATGGTCTCCACCCTGAAACTGGCAGGAGGGTGGGGTCAGAAAGCTCCAGGAAGTAACAACTTTAATCGCTGCATTTTTGATGTCAATGTCCTCTGAAATCTTGACAATTTCTGCCAGTAAACTCACAAATAGTCTGAGAAGCTATTTCTGATTCTGCTCTCCCTTGTCCTGTCAGTTATGTCTGTCTTCCTCCCTGTCCTGCTCCTCAGTTCCACTTTACAGTCACTATGAGGCAGAATTGACTCAACAGCAGTGAGTTTGGGTTCTGTACATTAATATATTTTAGTGACACATGTCCTCAAGGTCATTACATTTTGTTGTTTTATTTTATTTTCACAGTGACATAGAAATTTAATCAGTCATTTATCAGTTATCCTAGTACAGCAGCTCTCAACCTGTGGATTATGACCCTTTCAGGGGTCAAATGACCCTTTCAGAAGGTCACCTGAGACAATGGGAAACACATATTTTCGGTGGTCTTAGGAACCAAGACACTGCTCCTCTGTCCCCAGGCAGGCCCACCCATATGCAGATGCGTGCACATATGAGTACCCCAAGGTGAAGACTGTTACCATGATTCAAGACAAAATTTCATTTATTTGTAATCAGAAATAAATATTTCACAATATATAATTATATATTGCTTTGTGATTAATCACTATGCTTTAATTATGGTCAATTTGTAGCAAGGAAAATACATACTGCATATTAGATAATTACATTACAATTAACAGTATGATCATTATAATTATGACGTAGCAATGGAAATAATTTTATGGTTGGGGGTCACCACAACTTGAGGAAGTATATGAAAGTTCCTTATATATATATATATATAGCTGCTTCTTTTTCAATTTGTTTGATTTTACTGTGCAGAACTATGTCTCAATGTTAGACCCTCATTTTAAAATATTGTGTTTTAATTGTTCCTAGTACAAGCAACATCCAGATGTATAGTTCTCAAACATAGTAAGATATCACTTATTTAAAAGAGGTGACCATTTTCTCTGCCCCACTGCATGGTAGTACTTACATTTTCTAACCTTTTATCGAGTGTTTTTGATAGAAGGCTTGTTTTCTTCGCCGTTTTATTATTCTTGGGTGCACTCCAGTGCATTCTGTTAGTGATGCCATGGGGCCTTAACCTTTTCCTTATGGTTTTTAGACTATAATCTATATGTGAACAGATTGTCATGTTATGGGACTCAACTGCTTTCATCTTACAGAGCTGCCAATCATTTAACCACCGGAGCAGTAGGGCTTCTTCACTAACTAATTGAGATTTGCCAAGCTGACATGTTTTGCATTATAGACATGCTGATTCTTTTTTAAAAATCATAATTATTATTATTTAAATCAGTTTATTGGGGGCCCATACAACTCTTATTGTAATCCATAGATACATCCATTGCGTCAAGCACATTTTGTATATTTGGTGCCCCATCATTCTGACATGGTGATTCTTAATGAGAATTATTTTTCTGTTTTTGTGCACAGAAATTTTTTGTTTTAGTTCATTCATTCATCAGTATATGAGGAGCTTCAATGCTATAGAAAACTATGGGACTCTAAATCCATGAATGTCCCCACAAAATGGGTGGAAACAAATTCCGTATTTTGGGGTCTTAATCTGAATAATTTTGCACTTTTGATCATGCAGTGTTTTCTTTAATCATGTTTAACAGACCTGTTTTATTCATCAAGACAACTCTGTTGCCATTGTGTGCCCATCTCTTCAGTTTGGCTTTAGTGTGTTTTGGATTATTACATGTTCATTGTCTTCCAGTCAGCACACACACATCTTCACTGTTTGAAAGGTGTTAACACCTGTTAAGGAACCTCCATAAAGCTGAAGATTATTTCTTGTGACATTGCTGTAGGACAGTAACATTTCCCCTATTACAAATGGTATATTCACAGCTAGGAGAGATAGGAACAGAATTATAAGACAAGTTCAGCACTTCTCTAAGGCAGCTACTTTTCTAGGGTCTGTTTACAACCTAAGTGAGGTCACTCCCTTCAGACTTGCAGTAAGCACCGTCTTTTCTGGTCATCGATTTCTATACTTTCTCTTAAATGAAAACTGATTCTGACCAAAGTGAACATTTTTGAAGGCAAATAGTTTACACATAAATTATTTTAACATCTAAGTAGGCCTGATACTTGAATTCTTAGATCTCAGGGCTTTGGAACATAATAATACAAATAGAGATGTTTTCTTGGGGCAAACTATGAAACTGAGAATTCTGAGACTACAACAGGAAAGCCACCCAGACAACACATCTCTACCTGCCTCAGAGCCTGGTTCTTTTGCTAACTTGATCATAAGCACCCCCTGTGCTTGAAGGCAAACAAGCAGCCATCTAGCTCAGAAGCAACAAAGCCCACAGAGAAGAAGCACACAGCCTAAACGAATACAAGGTGTTGAATGGACCAGGTAGCAGACACCAAGGAACAAAAACAATCATGGTATGATCACATTCCTCACATAAACGCTGAAGACTAATGTGTGCATAAGCAAGTGTGGTGAAGAAGGCTGATGGTGCCCGGCTACTGAGAGCTATAGCGTCTGGGGACTTAAAGGCTTGAAAGCAAACAAGCGGCCATCTAGCCCAGATGCAACAAAGCCCACACGGAAGCAGCACATCAACATGGGTGATCGTGAAGGGCAGAGGAGACCAGGTCTCAAACAACAAAGGCGGCGGTGGTGGGGAGAGGGAATTCACATCACCGTGAATGAGGCGGAGTGCGTGACAGGGACCCAATGCCCATCTGTAGACAGCTGGACATCCCTTGCAGAGGGGTAGTGGGGAGGAGATGAGTCACAGAGGGTTCAGTGTAGCAAAAATGAAACTCAAAACCTTCCTCTAGTTGTTGAATGCTTCCTCCCCTCCCAATTATCATGATCCCAATTCTACCTTGCGGACCTGGTTAGACCAGAATATGTACAGCGGTGCAGTAGGGATCTGGAAACACAGGGAATCTAGGATGGATGAACCCCTCAGGACCAGCGGTGGGAGTGGGGACACCGGGAAGGAAGGGGGTGTAGAAAGGGAGAACCGATTTTGGAGATCTATATGTAACCTCCTTTCTGGTAGATGGGCAATGGGAAGGTGGGTGAGGGGAGATGCCTGGCAGTGTAAGATAAGATAAAATAATCATTTATAACCTATTAAGAGTGCAGGGGGAAGGGGGAGTGGTGAGGGAGGGGGAAGAAAAAAAAGGAAACCAAGCTGATTCCAGGAACCCAACTGGAAGGCAAATTTTGAGAATGACGAGGGCAATGAATATATAAGGGTGCTTTGCTCAATTGATGTATATATGGATTGTGTTAAGAGTTGTATGAGCCCCAATAAAAAGATTTATTAATTAAAAAAAGCACCCACTGTAGCCCATTCCTGAATGTGAGGTTTATTCACACTGACTTCCCTCACTGTGTCTCCCATAGTAATAGCTGGTCATGTCCCACATTCCAGCTATGGATTTACAGATATAGCTCATCCTTGTTACCTTCTCTGTAGATGACTAATCAGGTCTCCCATGAGGTCTGCATATTCTTAGCACAGCATCAGGTTATATTGGGCAATCCACTGCAAGCCCCAGGATGGCTGTACCAATAAGGATAAATTATATTGATGTATTGATCATGCTAAAGTACTTTTGGGTGATTACCACTTAATCTGTGTCTAGCCTCCCCTTTATTTCCCAGTTTGAGCTCAGACCAAGGATATCCTGGAGGCAGATTATTCAAGGTGGTGAAATTCGTTCAGATGTGGATCTCAGATTAGACTATGCTGTGGGGAACGATAGTGGATCATTCTTTGTTGGATGGTTCATGCTTCCTGGAAGGTAAGAGACCCTGGAACCTCACCCAGTAGGTATGTATGACAGGCTCAGGGAGGAACACTGCATTTTGCATCTGGAAGCCCCTGAGGTGGAGCCCAAAGGTATTCATCCCTGTGCTATCATCCTGATGATGAAGCATTCACTAATGACTTCTGTTAATTTGTCCACCCCAAGGCCTCACTTTGATTCCAGAGTTTATTGAGATGTCCATGTGCCACGGGTGTCCAGTCAGCATTTCACAGGTTAGGTCCGAGGAGTGTTGGCCCACAGTTGTTATCATGAGTGACTCTTTGAGGACTTTCTTCTTCATGAGTGGCGAACCCCAGTGTGCTCTGACATCGAGTTCCTGGCACTGGACACACAAGGTGTACATAGGATTGACATGTTTCCAGTTTTGAGGGAAGATACAGCCCCACCAAATATGTCTTGTGAGGTTAATTTGTTGGCTCACGCAGATCTAAAGGATGCCTGGAGCCAAATATTTTAGGGTTGTCAGCGCACACTTGTAGAGGGAGTATACAAAATCATTCTCTGAGCCCTTTCCCTAGGTCTGAGTAAAAGGCCAATGTTAGATTTGAAAAATGGATACAATGGTACAAAGATACAAAATGGTATGTACCTTTAATTTTCTGCCTCTTGCATCTTTTGTGATGTGTCTTCTGGGTTGAGGGTAGGGAAGGGGTTGTTGAAAGCCATTAAGATTCAGCCTTGAAATGGCTGAGAATCTCATGACCTATGTGTCAGTGTTTGCTGATTTCTTCTGCAGCTTTACGTTTTGAACAGACTATTAAGAACAAGAAAGTATGCAAGGTCGGGGAAAACAGGTTGTTTAATTTTCTCAAGGATATCTGGCTTGGAGGAAGACAGAGTTGCTATGTGTATCAAATGTGCTGGCTTGAATATGAGATAATTAACTCCTGGTTGTTTCTGCATGGATAAAAGGATTATGTAGAATAAACTTGGGGCTTCAGTATTGACTGTTGCCTTCCCACCTTCCCAATACTTTCTGTCTCTCTTTCTTCCCCCTTAATCCTAACTCCCTCTTTCAGGACTGTTCAACTCGTCGGCTGGCTCCGATGACAAAATAACCAGTAATTAATATGACTTATTTAACATGGGTTTCGCTACATCTTTGAGGAAGAAGCCAGATGAAATTGGGGTTTACAAATTAGTAAATCAGTACAATTGAGCCCTCAGGCACCTTGCTTATTGAATAACACATCACTGCATATGTCAAATAGCAGAAAAGATTCCTTGAGACCAGGACACAGGAGAGGGAGACCCACAAGAGACCTGTGATATGGACATGATGTTGTTTATCATATATAAACATTTATAAACCACTTTATTTTGCCACTGCCATGTATCAGATGCAAATGATTTAATAGTTTACTGGAAATGTGCCTGTGATTCCTGGTTTTGTCTGTCTACCTACCTTAGTTCCTTCATTTAGGTAAAGTCTGAGAGAAAAGACAGCACCACATACGTAATTAGCAATGGGAGTTTCTTGATGGGTTAGATTTGGGTTCACTTCAGGGTTGTAGGGTGTTAGAGTCAGAGTCTGTACCTTAGATTGGAATGTAGGTCTTGGGATTAATGTTCCCTGTTCAAGAAAAAGGGTTAATGAATAGAAACATAACCTAAGTGTCAGGACTTAAGAGTCAGATGTTAGTGGACAGATTAAAGGGCTTGATGTTTAGAATGTATCCTTCCTAACAGCTTATGTTTACAGTTGCTTAGGTCTTATGTATTATGGTATAAAGATGTACAGTTATGATTTAAACAGTACCATTTTGGAAGTTGGTTTCTGAATTTGAGACTTCTAAGTTGTGCTCATGATTTTAAAAATTGGGATAAATGAATTAGGCTAATTTTTAACAAATTGGTTATGGGTATCAGGCAATGCTCAGGGTGTTAATAGCCATTCTGGATGGTGAGGGGCTTTTCAGGTAGTTAGGGGTTCAGTGTTTGAGGAAATGATCAGTGTGTTGTAAGGATGCCCAGTATGTTAAGTTGTAAGGGTTAATAGTTTGGGAGATGTTGTTTAGCAATTAATGGTTTGTGAACTAAGTATCAAAAGTTATTTTTGCATGTTGAAATGTAGCCTACACCATTTTTATATTTGTTAGCTATTTATGTCATATCTTGAATCTAGTATAGATATGATTATTAATTTATGATTAGAAGAATTTTAATTTCTCTTTGGAAGCCGCTGTTCTTTCTTAACCAATCTTATTCTGATTGCTGCAGTTTTAATATACAGTCCGTTTTTAGTATCAGTTGTGAAAGTGGATATTCTCATACTTTTTCTGAGGTGGGGTGATGTTGTTTCTCATTCCTCTAATGACATTTCTCATTCCTCTAATGATATTTTGACTTTCACCCCCCCTTAGGAATGTTCATTAGCATACTAACATGTTGAACTATATCTGTTCTATTTTAGATTTTAGAGGGTTTTTTCCCTTAACATTAGAGACTTTGAATTTAGTATGTTTTCTGTGTCTATTTAGAGAATTATTTATTTTTTACATTAATTGCTATATTACAGTATTTCTTTTTCTTATATTAAAATTCAACTCGAGGACAGATTTCAATTAATCGTGGTATATAATTAATTTAATGTGTTGTCTGACTCAGTTCCCAATATTATAAACAACTTTTTCATGTAGATCCATTATCAATACTAGGGTACACTTTACTTGCAATATCATTATCTGACCTTGATATCAGGTTATTACTGGTCTCATAGAAAATGTTACTAAGTATACTCTCACAAACATTGTTATGTCTGCTCCCAATAACTTGAACTTGAAAACAAAACATAAGGTGTTTATTCAGACTGTGTGAATACACTGTTGTCATGCTGTCAGAATCTTCAACTTTAATCTGTCTTCCAGTTAGCCTTGAAGTTTTTCATGGAATGTATTTTGATTCAGTTGATTATAGACCTTCTGAGCATCCTGAAATCCACTCAACTCTCACAGATCTAGCTGTGCCTAGATCCTCTGGTCTTGCAGCTGACCCCTCAGTGTAGAGGACTTTGTGATTTATGCTCCCCTTGACAGAAAAATGGTCACTCACACCTTAGTGCCTGTGTGCTCACCTCACACTAGAGCCCAAGTTTGGGAAGTAATCGGCCAGAAGACATGCTGGGTGGATCTTAGAGAATTTCCTTCAGCTCACCTCAAGGAGAATTGTCTAAATCAATGAGGGGCAGGAATTCCTGTTATGTTGTCATTGCTTTGTTACACACACACACACACACACACACACACACACACACACACACACACAGGAAACTCATTCCTTCTTTTAAGTAAGAGAACTTATGTTCCACTAAATGTCACATGAAAGGTCCGGCATCTGTTACCACGGAAATAACTTTTGTAAACATAACTAACACACTGGTATTTTGTGCATGTCTGGGGTACTGATTAGTGGTTTCTGAGGTTGTTGTTGTTGTTGTTTTTGTTAGATGTCATTGAGTTGATTCCACATCATGGGGATCCAGTACACAACAGAAGGTAACAATGCTTTCTCCTCTGCTAGACTCAAAATTTAGGATGAACCCATTGTTGCCATCATTGTGTCAGTCCATTTAGTTGGGGATTCCTATTTGTCCCTGCCCTTCTACTTTGCCACATACACTAGGAACTGCTCCCTTCTGACAACATTGTCTGAAGTACATAATATGAATCTCACTATCTTTACCTCTAACTAGCACTCTGAGCTTAATTCTTCAAAGCCAGATTGGTTTGTGCTTTTGGAGACCAATATTATTTCAGTATCCTTCACCGGAATTACAATTCAAACAAATTGATTCTTCTTCAGTCTTCCTTATTCAGTGTTCAACTTCCACATACATATGAGACAATTGAAATTGCCATAGTTTGGGTGAGGTAAACCTAGTCATCACAGTAAGATCCCTGATCTCCAACACTCTAAACAAGCCTAATAAGGCATATCTATCCAATACAATGTGTCTATTGATCTCTTGGCTGTTACTATCACCATTCTGGGGGGTTTTTTTTTGCATATTTTTTCAAAAGCTAACAGTATTTCTGGAAGGAGTTAAAATTTAGTCAAGCTTGAATTAAGAATGTTGCTCTCGGCGGGGCCTGGAAACCAACTTTACTCCGGAACCAACCAATGTAAGAGCCCTGAGTTTAAGCCTGTTTTTAAGACAGTGAGCCTTATATTCAAGGTATGCTTGATGACTGGTATACACGAGAGAGTCTAAAACAAATTGTGCTTCTCTCTGTAGCCTGACTTTCTGATTAGTTTTAGAGGAGCACTAGTCTACACCCCTTATCCTATAACTGCAACCTCACACAGCCCTGCCTTCAGAGACACCATGGGGGTTGCAAAAGGGCAGTGACAATGATATCCAACTAGCCACTCAGGCTAATGCAGCCCTACTTTATCACAGCACAGCCTCTTCCCAGCACATGAATTTTGTTTTCCTGCCAAACTAGCTTCCTGGTGGAACATGTTTCACAAGCTCAAGCCTAGGCACTAGTTTTTGCCCTTTCCCTAGAAGACCAAGACTATGGATGGCACATCCCAAAACCCAAGCTAATAAGCCCTCTCCTATGGTGTGTGTTGTCTGACATCTGTCAGAATTACCTAGAGTTTGGAATCCAGAATCTAGGCCAAGATGACACAAGGCTTGATCAGTCGTCTCTTTCCTGGATCCATCTTGTATTTCTAAGCTTCTGCCCTCACTTTGGCTCTTGTCATGACCCATTTACCTACCCCTTGATATTCCTTGACTATACGCTGCAGTCTTTCACAAAGGCGTTAAAATTGGACGTCCATAAACATAAGAGCTTTAAAGAGTAGGAAATAAGTATTCCCCTGGCTTGTTTCCTTGTATAGAACATCTCTGTCTTGGCCAAGGTACCTCTAGGATGTCCTATTGGTGTCTCTCTGTCTCTTGTTGTCCACCTGCACAACTTTCTCTAGGTACCACACTGTTGTGAATACATGGACTACTCAACCATAGGCATTTCTTCATGCACAATACATATTGTAATGAATACCCAGGATGAAAAGGGATTGAGGCAGGTTAAATTTGATGAAAAGCTCAGCCTGTGTTGGAGTGGCATATTTGAGCATGATTCAGCTTGATCACTTTCCCCAGATATGTTAAGGATTATGGTCTGAGGTGCTTTAAGAGCTTGTAATGAACGTTCTTCATAAAATATTCATTTCTTCATTTAGATTGCTGGTGAAAAGATGATATTTACCTTCAGTGGAGCTTGAAAATTTTGAGGCATTAAATCTACTTTATTCTGAAATAAATATTATATAGATAGGATGTGGATCCAAAGTTGAAAATGATATGATAAATTAGTAAACTTGCTCTGTAAAGATAGAGTGGGTTCTTGTTTAATGCAAATACCCTCATATTGGAGCATGGTTTCGATCCGGGGGGGGGGGGTTACTATTTAGCACAAGAAGTGCAGGCCAAGAACCTGACATGCCTTTCTCAACAATGACTCCTCTTCTGGTTCAGAACAAAGAAATATGGTCTAGTCTATGGAGTTAGAAAACTCTTACTACTCTCTTGCACAGTGAGGCATCACAAGGAAGGATTTCATCTTCAGACTGGTATATGACCCAAATCCATTCACCTAACTCCAAACAGGGTGATCCCCTCTGGAGTTCCTGGGGACAGCCCCGGCTGAGGAGCTAGAGGGGAAACAGGAGGGATCTGTGTTTCCTGAAGTCTGACCCTAGGAGAGCTCCAGTGTACAAGGGCCCAGGCTGTCCTGATGGCCAGGTTCCGAGGTCTCTACTCATGTCCCTGAATGATAGAATTCACTGGGTAAGTAACTGATATAATTGTATTTGAAGTTAAGTTCTGAATACTCCAACTTACAAAAGGCTCATGGAGTAGTGGTTACACATTGGGCTGTTAACTGCAAGGTCAGCGGAGCAGAAGTATGTCACACCTGGGGTGAAAGACAGGGTGTCTACTCTTGTAAAGAGTTAGTCTTTGAAAACCACGAAGGGCAGTTCCATCCTCTCCTAAAGGATCACTATAATCGGAAGCCATTCGATGGCATTGAGTGGGGCTTTAGGTTTTGGTTGCTTATAACAGTGACAAACTCAGTGTCTATTTGCTGTGTCACAACTTTGATTAAGCCGCCATTAAATACTCTCTGATCATTAACCAAGCACGTAGATCATCTTCCCCCTGGAGGAGAATGCCTTTGAAGTAGATTGCCTGCACTCCTTTCCAGCCAGCCCCTTTCCACTTGACTGCCTAGGTGTTATCCTTGATGGAGGTCAACTTTCTGAGGACAGGACAGGGGCCATTGCCATGAGTCTTGCCTCAACTGGCTTTGTGTGAACGCTCTGAACCTATCTTGTAAGTGCCTCTATCTAATAATGTGCATGTCCTAATCATGGTCCAATTCCTGCTGCTGCAGTCCCATTTGTACCTGTCATGTATTAATCTGCCACCAATCCTGATCTGTGACATGCCTTTTGTTCTATGCCATTTACTCAGGGTCCCAACTGAATTCTCAGTTGTTCTTTTGACCTCGTGCTAATGGCCTCCCTAAAATATATGATGTGTATGTGTGTGTGCCTGTTTCTTTTGCTATCTCTTAAGTTTAATAGATGTTCCCCTTAAATAATAATGGCATAAGGGTCACTTTTCTACCTTAATACACAATTTAGGATCATAAATGAATCAAGCTACTGTTCTTTCAGACAGAATCTTGACAGACATAAATGCAGGTAAAGTCAAGCCCTGCAGCCTCCTGGTTTCTATCTTGAATGGGCAAATGTTACAAAGGTTTTTTACTCTGCAGATAAATGCTCATTCTACCCCCTAGCCTCAGACAAAATACACTCAACTCTGTATAGGTTGCCAAATCTAGTTCCCCAGATAAGTTCTCATATTTACACCACTTCTCCTACTAACCTTCTGCACAAAGGCACTGAGTTTTCTTGTTCTGTGGCCTGGCAATTCCACTGCTCTGTCTCAGTGTCGTGATACCACTGCCACCATGTCTGCTTCTGCTTCTTCCCAACGCTTTCTCTCTTGTGTCACAGTTCTCTGTCTTCTGAGTTGAAGAGTATCAATACAAGAATCTACTTTACAAAGGCCCCTATTTTTAGCTATTCTTTCTAGATGGTAGTGAGATCCTAATTTGTTTCTGAAATGGCTCAATTAAGCCTAACGTGATGTCCAATGTGACTAATTGCCAGGTTGGGTTTTTAGACATCGTATTTGCATAGCTACAAGGGTACCAATCTATTGTTGGGCAAGCTGCCCACTCCTCTTAAACCAGAAAATCCAACCTCAATACTATCAAGTTAACACTGACTTATAGAGAACTTATAGGACAGGGTAGAACTGCCTCTGTAGGTTTCAAAGACTGTATCTCTTTAGCAGGGTAGAGAGCCGTGTCACTCTAGGGAGGAGAAAGTGCCATCTTTCTTTTTAGGAGAAATATGTGGGTTCCAACTGTTGACCTTGGGGTTAGCAGCCCAACAGTAACCACTGTGCCACCAGAACTCATTTCTTTCATACACTTTGGTGGATGCCAAACCCACGTAAATATTTGGAAGGATTTAAGGGGCCATAGCTAGAAATACTGTATACTTGCATAGGCCAAATAACAAATTACATTAAGTACTACAAATAATGCTACATTAAAAACATTGTTTACCTTGGGATTGAAAAATGCACTCATTATGGGCGAATGTATACTTCATTTAAAAAACAAACATATATATATATATATATATATATATATATATACACACACACACACACACATAGGCTTCAATCTAATATGATACATAAGTGCTTATTTTGGAGCCCTGGCTTTGACATGTAGTAAGAGTTGTACTTCTAACCTCATGATCAGAGGCAAAAATCCCATTAGCTGCCTGTTGTGGCTCTGAAGGTGCAGAAACTCTGCACAGCAGTTTTATTGTGTCCTAAAGGGTGCTGACATGTCTAACGCTACTTGATGGTGTGTTTTAAAGGGTTTCTAAAGTGATGTTGTAATTTATAGTTCCCCTAGAAAATAATTTTAAATCTATAACAGCTTTTTATATAGCTCATTTGAAATGTTTCCAGATGCTTTAATTAACAATCATCTTTAAAGTTCATTGACTTGTCATTCTCCTTGTGTCACACAGTAAGGAATTGATAATTCTGTATTCTGTGAGGTAGTGATCAAGCTCTTTTGTTTCTTCCTTTTGACATGTATATTTGATTGTCCAATCTCCATTTGTTATAAAGACATCCTATATTCACATGTCTGAAAATTGTGAATTTTAGATTTTATTGCTCAGGGTATAAGCATATTTTCTGTCACTCAGTAAAGAGACCATTACCAGTATTGGGGACTTTGTGTGTTAAGAAGTGCGAAGAATAGTAACAGCATCTGGACCTACGTGTTATGCATTACATTGTATTCTCCCATCAGTCTCCAGATTGTGCATCACCAGCATCTTAGAGGAAAGAGGAAGAAGTACTTTGTTTGACTATTATTATTTCTGGGGTGGCATCATGAGAGATTCAAATTTGTGAACATCAATAGAGCTGATCCAGATAAGACAAAAATAAGAGCATCTCATTTGCCGGCAGTTCTAAGGACCAAAGAAAATGACCAATGCTCAGGTGATTCTGACGTATTTTATCCTTTTCTGTATGTCCTACTGGAATTGTAGGAGCCTGTGTATTATTGATTCAGTTCATTGGAAAAGTGGAAATTTGAAATAGAAGTTAGAGATGAACTTTTATTCTGATTTCAACATTGGGCTGGAGAAGATTACGAATATATTGATCATAGGGATAACACTAAACTATTGACATTGAGCATAATATGTCGCTAAGGATTTTTGGATGATGGTATCTTTCAACTCATAATTCATTATTCTATGGCCAACCCATGAGAATCATTCAAATTAAATGCTATGCCTTGTTTTCAGTGAGAAATAAGATCATGTCTTTTGGAGAGTTCAGTATTCCATGGGATTTTTGTCTGGGTTTCTTTAATGTTTCTTTCTGAAGGTGATGTGTTATGTAATTTCCCAAATATCAACATTCTCTTTAATGCATCTAAAATGGGCCTTGTAGCAATAGTGGTTTAAAAATGGTTGACAGTTTCTAACATCCTCTAACTATAGATGTAGGAGAGGGAATCAACCATCAGCATCAGCTCTGATTCCTATATGAGAGAGCTTAAACATACCTGTCCCCTTCAATGGCTTTCCAGTTCTGACAGCAGTTATCTCTACCTTAGTTTTCTCCTTCTAAGTTTCAGAATTCTTTCCAGTGGCCATATACCAATTATAGTATGGAGTCATAGGTTCAAGTTTTTTAAACAACAGAATGTAACTTGGTATCAGAATCAATGTGCTACACATTGGGGTTCCTACTAAGGAAACATGGAGGCAAAATTTGCTCTTGTTCAGGGCAGGCCTGTTTTCTCTTTCTGCTATCAGACATTTTCCCTTTTAAAGATAGGCTCATTTCTTACTTCCATCTGTATAGGCTCCTCTCAGCTCCTTGAGGATATCTTCCTCTTGATCTTGCCTTCTATCTTGGCTGAAATGCGCCTGCCCCACTATCTTGGCTGAAATGCCCTTTATGGACCTGTCACCATTGGCTCTGTTGCTGTGTCTTTTCTGCCATGGTCATTATCTCCATTGGTACAGCTCTTGACACATGAATAGTACAGTTCATTTTGCAGGAACATCAGACCAGTCCCTATGAGGTAGAGGTTTAAGCTGTTCTGTGATTTGCTATGCAGTATCTCACAAAAGTAAATAGCTATCAAGTAAATAACTCTTCAGGTTTTGGAAACTGGTGAGTGCCAAATCCATAGTTCATGTATCAGTCTGGAGGGTTCTCCTCATTAATGTGTTTGTAAATGGTGATGAACCAGATCCTCAGATAGACAATAGTTCACTGTCTCACAAGTTGAAGTTGTTGAATCTGGTCATATAAGTTAGGGGATGGCGAGGAACCCAAATGGGAAAGTCACACATTGTTGGCTTATAGTGGTGGAAACTCTCAAATCAGGTCACACATGTGGCCCCTCAATTGCAGGGATGTGAAGGAAATGGTTAATGTATTTCTGGAATTTGGCAAATCCCCAAACCATGGGTTCATTCTGAACTATGTGCATAAAATTGCAGATGGCTTTGACAGCACCAAACAAAGTGGCACATAAGAACATGGCAATGACAGTAACAACACCAACAAGCTAACAAACAAGCCACTGACATACAAAATTTAAAAGGAGAAAAAGACAATAAATTAATAGATAGATAAATAAACAAATAAATAAATAAATAAAATCCAGGGGGGGGGAAAAGCGTGGTAATAGTTTAAGATCTGTTTGTTGACCTCCAAGGGTGTTTTCCAGATGAGTCTGATGGGGTGCAATGTCCTGGCCCCAAAGTCCATCCTTTATACTCCCTCGGGACCTCCTTGCTCTGCTTCCCCCACTGCTACATTGCACGCCCCCAGTGTTTTGCCTCAGTGTGGTGGGGTCAGCTCAGTCATATATCCCACACTATGTCTCCAGTGTTGTCCTGTGTAGGGCCATGTGTCAGTGCAGGATGTCGCATCTCACAATGGGGCCAGCTATATGATCCTCTCTGTACATTGGGCCCTCCGAGCCGGGCTATCTTCCTCTGAGCTTGGTGGGCCCAGGTCTGCTCCAATCCATTCTTCCTCCTTCCTTTGCTTCAGCTTCCTTATGGGTGTGGTCAGTTCCTTTCCCACACTAGATGATCTATTTTCATTTTCTGTGGCACTCCCTTCCATGATGGGGGTCAGGCTGATTCTGGTTAGGGCCGGCATAGGGGTGTTTTTGTGGATTCCTCTGTGCGTTACATTGCCCTCCTGGTTTGGCGTGTCATGGTGGGGTCTGTATGCATTTTCTAGTTCTGTGGGGACACAACCAATACTCTCCCCCTGGGTGAGTTAGTGCCCTGTTTCCCCTGTGCCATGAACTCAGTTTCTCCCCACTCCAATTCTCCCTTCCCTTATTTATGTTGGATTCTAATGTACCTCCCTAGGTGTGGCCTGCTCTCAATCCAACTATCAATGCTTCCACCTGTTTATTGCGAGATAAGCGTTTATTCTTCTATTCCTGGCATTCTAATTGTACTTACCTCAGGGAACTCATGTTATACCTGGCCTTTTGAATTTGGCTTAACTCGCTTAATATGATTCCTTGAAGCTCTTCCCATGAATCGACATGTTTCACGTGATCTTCCGTGCTTTTCAGTGCTGCACAGTACTCCATTGTGTGTATGTGCCAGAGTTTACTAATCCATTCATCTATCGATGGAAACTCAGGCTGTTTCCAAGAGTTTGAGATTGTGAATTGTGCCATAATAAACACGGAAGCACAGATGACTGGTCGTGTTTTATTTGTTGTTTCCACTGGGTATATGTCCAGTAGAGGGATGACTGGGTCATAAGGTAGATCAATTTCCATTTTCTTTAAGTATCTCCAGATCGCTTTCCACAGTGCCTGTACAAATCTACACAACCACCAGCAGTGGAGGAGGGTTCCTACTTCACCACAGCCCCTCCAACACTTGTTGCTCTCTGATTTGGGATAGCCTCAGGGATGTTAGGGGGTATCTCATGGTTGTTTTGATATGCATTTCTCTTATGGCTAATGACCTGGAACAATTTCTCATATTCTTATTGGCCATATGGGTCTTCTCCATAGTGAAAGTTCATTTCAGTTCTTTGGCCCATTTCCTTAGGGGGTTAACTGTTTTCCTCTTTTTGCAGGTCATGATGGTGTTGTAGATTTTATAAATGAGCCCTTTGTCTGGTGTGTCATTACTAAAAATCCTCGCCTAGTCTGTGGGTTGTCTTGTCACCCTCTTGGTGAAGTCTTTCGAAGTGCCCAGGTACTTTATTCTTATTAAATCCCATTTGTTGATTTCCAGTTCACCTGTGTGTGTACCCTTCTCTATTGCAGTGAGCCTATGAGTTCCCTGGGTCAGTGCTCTGAGTTTACTCCCAATTTCTTCCTTGATGGTCCTTATGGTTTGGAGTTTAACTTCTAGGTCTGTGATCCACCTTGAGTTTATTCTTGTGCATGAGGTGAGGTAAACATCTTGCTTCATCTTTCTACATGTAGAAATCCATTGTTCCCAGCACCACTTGTTAAAAAGGGCATTGCTTCCCACTTGATGGTTTGGAGATCCTTATCGAAGGTCAGTTGTCTATATGCTGATGGTTTTAGTTTTGGGGTATCTATTCTTTTCCACTGGTCTGAGTGTCTCTCATTGTGCCATTACCATGCTATTTTACCACTGTAGCTGTGTAATAGGCATTAAAATTGGGTAAGGCAAGTCCTCCAACTGTGTCCTTCTTGAGGAGTTCTCGGCTAATTCTGGGTTTCTTCCCTCTCCATATGAAAATGGTGGTCAATTTGTCCATTTCTTTGAAGAAGATTGATGATATTTGCAATTGTATAGCATTGAACTTGTAAAGTGATTTAGGTAGGACTGTCATCTTTATTATGTTATGCCTTCCAATCCAAGAGCAGGAGATGTTATTCCATTTGTGGAGGTCGATTTTGGTTTCCTGTAGTAGGGTCCTATAGTTTTCCTTAATTAGGTCTTTAGCATTTTTTGTTATATTGCTGCGTATTTCAGTTTGCTCTTAACTACTGTAAAGGGTACTCCGTTCTTAATCCCCTCTTCCAAGGTTCTGTCTGATGTGTATAGAAAACCTGCCGACTTCTGTTTATTGATCTTCCATATTCCTCTATCGCTGTAAGTACTCCAGCTGTCGAGCTTTTGGGGTTTTCAATGTACAGGATCATGTTGTCTGCAAATAGCAATAGTTTCACCTCCTCCTCCCACATTTGGATACCTTAAATGTCCTTCCGCTGTCTTATGGTTTTAGCCAGAACCTCCAGAACAATATTGAATAGAAGTGGGGACAGGAGGTATCCTTGTCTTGTGCCCTTTTTCAGTGGGATTGTTTTTGTCTTTTCTCCATTGACTATGATGTTGGCTGTTGGCCTTTCATAGATAGCTTGTAACAGCTAGAAGAATATACTTTCCAAACCTATCTCAATGAGTGTCTTAATTACGAATGGGTGTTTGATGTCAAATATTTGTCTATGTCTATGGCTATTACCATATGGTTTTTATCCTTGTTCTTCTCAATGTGGTGTATAATATTGATGGATGTTCAACCATCCCTGCATCCCTCGGATGAATCCTCCCTGGTCATAGTGGATGATATGTTTTATATACTTTTGTGTTCTATTGGCCAAAATTTTGTTAAGGATTTTTGCATCTATGTTCATTAGAGATAGATATTGGTCAGTAATTCTCTATACCTGTGGCATCTTTGGCCTGTTTGGGTATCAAAGTAATGCTTGCTTCGTAAAATGAGTTTGGGAGTTTGCCATCCTCTTCTATGATATGGAAAACTTTGTGGAGGACCGGTGTCAACTCTTCCCTGAATGCTTGGTAGAATTCTGCGGTGAAGCCATCTGGCCCTGAAGCTTTTTTTGTTGGTAGGTTCTTGATGACCCTATTCCTTCCTTCACTATGGTTTGTTGAGATTCTTGATCTCGGAAATAATCTAGGGACAGACTGTTTTTCCAAATATTTATCCATGTCTTCCATGTTTCTGAATACATTAGAGTACAAACCTTCATAGTACTTTGTGATTATCCTTTTAATCTCATTGGGATCTGTTGTTATTGCCCTTTCATCCCTCATCCTGGCTATTGATGTTTCCTCCTTTCTATCCTTGGTAAGCTTTGCCAGAGGACTGTCAATTTTGTTAATTATTTCATAGAACCAGCTCTTAGCTGCATTTATCTTTTGCATTGTTCTCTTGTCTTCCCACTGGTTTAACTCCTCCCCGATTTTCATTATTTCTTTTCTCTTGCTATTGGAGGGGTTGTTCTGCTGACTCTGTTCTAGTTGTTGGAGGTTTTGTGTTACCGTATCTGTCATGTGCATATCCTTTTTTCATATACGCATTTCATGATATCAAGCTACCTCTGCTAACTGCCTTCGGAGTGTCCTATATGTTTTGATATGTTGTGTTCTTGTTCTCGTAGTTTCTAGAAACTTCCTAATAGCCTCTCTAATCTGGACCTGTACCCATTCATGTCACAGGAGATCATGCTTCATTCTCCAATTGGTTGCCCTTGCTTTTCTGGACGTCCTCTTGTTAATCTCCAGTTTTATGGCAAGGTGATATGAGAAGGATGTCTGATAATATCTGTGTTTGAATTTACTCAGGCTGGACTTGTGTCCCAGCATGTGGTCTATTCTTGTAAAAGATCCATGTGAACGCTTTTGCATTTGCATGAAAAGCTTTATAAATGTCTATCAGGCCCTGTTGCCTAATTACATTGTTTAGCTCTATCGCCTCTTTACTGAGCTTTTTCCCAGTGATCTGTGTTTATCTGATAGTGGAGTGTTATGGTCACCTACTTTGATTGTTGAGTATGTGATTTCTTTTTTCATCTTTTTAATAGTTTGACAAAATTTGCCACACCATTATTAGGAGCATAAATATTCAATATGCTAAGTGCTTCTTGGTTTACTTAACCTTTGAGCATTAGGTAATGCCCCTCTTTGTTTCTTTTTATGGTTTGGATCTTGAAGTCCATTTTGTCAGAGATTAAAATAGCCACCCCTGCCTTTTTTTGAGTTACCATTGGATTGGTAAACTCTCTGCAAGCCCTCTATTCTTAGCATATTCATGGCTGTGCCTTAAGATGTGTCTCTTGCAGGCAGCAGACTGATGGATTATGTTTTGTGAATGAGTCCTCAAGTCTTTTTCTTTTAATGGACCGGTGGAGTCCATTGGAATGCAGAGTTATTATCACTATCTGTGGATTCATAGTTGTCATATCCTGTTTTGTGTTTTGGATAACTTCATATCAGTGTACTGTGTTTGAGTGGAGAGTTTCTATCTTGTCTTCTTTTCCATCTGCGACCCTGTTGTCCAGGTAATTGTTGCTGGTATGTTGGCTTCTAGATGGAGATGGGCTATATGGTGGTCTCCTGTTAGTTCTTGGTGGAGATTGATCCTCTGGTCATTGTGAATCAGCCAGTATCTTCTGCAGGGTCGGGTGTCTTGAAGCATATCCTTTGAGTCTTTCCTCGTCCTCGAAGACCCTTATCTCAGCATCTACCTTAATGGATAACTTGGTAGCGTACAGGATTCTGGGAGAGGTTTTTTTTCTTTCAGCTTTTGGGAGATGTTGCTCTATTCTCTCCTCCTCTTCATGATATCTGCTGATAGGTCTAAGCATATTCTTATCTGCGCTCCTTTGTATGTGACTGTCTTCCTTTCTCTTGCTACTCTTAAAATTTTCTTTTCCCTCTAAATTGGATACTTTTACTATTCTATGTCTTGGTGTGTTCTTCTTGGGGTCTAATCTAGCTGGCGTCCTTTCTGCTTCTAAGGAGTGCCTGCTTTTCCTTGTTAGGGTGGGAAAGTTTTCTTCCAGAAATTCCTTTACTATCTTGGCTGTTGACTTGTGTGTTGTATTGTTCTCTAGTAGACCAATTATTTGAATATTATTCCTCTTCATCTGTAATTGATTTCAGGTTATCTTCTGCTTGTTTAATTTTCCTGTCTTTCTCACTTGCTTAGGTCTGTTTGGGTGTCCTCAAGATCACTGATATCGTTCTCTGCCTCCTCAAGCCCAATCTTAATTCAGTGACTTTGTGTGTGGCTTCTCCTACCTCCTTTGTTAGCTCCTGTAGTTCCCTTTGGTGGGTTGATTTCATCCCCTCTATTATGGACTTCAACTTCTCTATTATTGTATCCTTATTCTGGGTTGCTTCCCTCAGTTCCTGTAGTATTGCCAGCAGACGGCTGAAGATTTCCTTCTGGGGAAGATCTGTATCTGTTTATTCTATGAGAGACGTTAGCTCTGCTACTATGTTTTCTCTTTTCTGTTGGGAGTGATGTAGTCTGTTGATTTTTCCTCGACCCTATCTTAGGCCCCCATATTTCTGGGAGGTCAGGGGGCCCTTATCTGTGTTATTGTTAAGAATTCTTTCAGGCGATGCCTATGACCTGTTCTAAAGATGGGTCAGACTGCTGTGTAGGCAGAATTCCCAGAAGGCTTAGTGACCAGCAATGGTGAGATGTTTCAGCGACTGGAGTGGAGGCTGAAGCCTCAGTGAGTGCCCCCGGGCTGCTTTGACCTTTTCTGTCAGGATACCCTTAATAACCCCCCCCTTTTTAGTAATAAAAATGGAAAAGTTAAAATTAAAAAAATAATTTTTAAAAAAATTGGGAGAAAAAATAGAGAAAGACAGAAGGAGAAGCTATAAAAGAGGAGATAAGAAGTGATAAGTGAAAGTGGAAGGAGCAAAAAAAGATAGAAAACCTATAGAAAAGGGACAGAAGAGAAGTAATAGTAATAATGAAAAGGAGGAAGAAAAAGAGAGAAAACAAAGAAAGTGAAAGAAAAAAGAAGAAAACAAGCATGAGATAAAAGATGTATATATATATATATATATATATATATTTATATATATATATATATATTTAAATTCCCCCATTCTTTTCCCTCTAAGTTAGAAATGCCTTATAGAAGGCGGAGGTGGGCCAGTCCTCACTACCACAGGACATGTTGCTGATCTGGGCTCTGGAGCAGGGCTATATGAGTGAAAAATGCTCCTCCGATCAACCAGCATTCCCAGGTCCCTGCAGTCCTGTAGAGTTAAGCCTGTGGGCAGAGGCTACCAAGGCGGGAGAAGCCCCAGAGGGGTAAGCTTCCTGCACTGGCAGGAAAAGACTGGGGCCACAAGGGGTGCTGAGGGAGGCAAAGGCCTCAGTGCTTGCCTCCTGTACCAGCTGGAAAGGGCTGGGGTAGGCTTAGAAGCTGGTACTGGGGTTCCCGCAGTGCACTGCACTGGTGAAAGCCAGCTGGAGCATACAAACAGTACCGGTGGGGACCGCAGAGCCACGACCTCGGCTCCTTGCAGGCAGGGAGCAGCGCAGGCTCCTTAGCGTCGTGTTCTGAGCTGGATCAGACCGAGGTGAGTCTGCCCTCCACCCTGGGAGGAACGCACCAGAACAGGCTCAGTACTCAGCCACAGGCTGCTGGAAACCGCGCAGCACACCGGGGAAGGCAAAGCTGCTCCAGCGGGGCCACAAAGCCCTTTTGCTCGCGTTCCTAACTGGCAGGAGTGCCCACTGTTACGCCCAGGGATGTCAATGCTGGAAGGAACGCCCCGAGGCAGGAGGCTTTAGCGCTCCCCGGGCTGCGGGCACTGGGCTCTGTGGTGGTGCAAGTCAGCCTGCAGTAGCTCCTGCGTAAATGCAGCATCAGGGACAGAAGCGGTTTGGGCTCCGGGTGAAGGCACTTGCTGGTGGGAAGTGAAGCGGGAGCTAGGCTGACGGAAGGTGTGTGTGTGGGGGGGGGGTGGGTTGGGGGTCAGGCATACGAGGTGGCAGTGGAGAGGTCCCATGCACCAATAGGGGTGGATGGTCCCCCGTGGGGGTTGCCCAGGCAGCCACTAGTAGCCTGTAGACCAATTACCCAGGCCTTGGTTGAATGGAGTGAGGGATGCGGCCCAAGTGCAGATCCGTGCCATCTGGGGAGAGGGGAACCACAGGAAAGGGAAGATTCTCTCCAAGTGGGGTCCCTCGAGTGGGCAGTTGCTGTAGGGGGTCCCACCACCACTGTGCCTGTTTCGGCAGAGCAGTCAAGCAACTCGGAGCACGGGGTCCCAGTCTGGGGATGGAGTGGGACTATAGCTAGACGGAGCTGCGGTGGTGGGAGCTTAATGACATGATATTTCCCACAAATCGGATCCTGGATTACCGAGGCCCTGGCTCAGGACTAATGTATGGGGTGGGGTGCTGTCCCGGGGGATATTTCACTCATCAGACTCCTTCCACTCGGCTACCTGGACAGCAAACCCGCCTTGTTTGAAAGTACTCTCAGAGTATGCTGGTCTCCTGATCCGCCATCTTCCCAGAAGTCCTTGGTTAAATTTTCAATACATATATAGTTTTAATTATTCTATTGTGAGTCTTACAGATATCATAACATTCCATAGTTCTATCACATGAAACACTATTAAACAATTGCTACCACAATGTTTCCAAACATTTTCTTTATTTTAGAACTCCTTGATATCAGCTCCCTTTTATTCCCTCTCTTCAATCTCTTTATTGTGGAAAACAGAACCTTCATAAAAGTATAAGCAGCCTCTTCTCTATACTTCTTACCAGCAGGGCTTAGAAGACAAGGGCTAATGCTAGAGGAAATTGTCCAGAGTCCAGAGGATATAGATAAAGGTGATAACACACAATCCTCCAGGTACAAAGAGTTTTCTCTACACTGCTTTCCGTTAGAGGAAAGTATAAAGCTGTCTCCTAAAGGCATCCAACTTTTGCTACTCATCTAAAAGATGCCTAGCTTTAAGAGCAATAAGGTTCTCTTTGTTGCTATCAAGGAGTCAACTATTCCTTTGTCTCTTACAAGCCTTCTGGATGGGTCCTAAGAGACAGTTGTGTAACTGAGGGGCAGAAATAAAAAGGGAGAGAAAAGTATTTCTGCGGTCACCTCATCCATGATGTCAGGTCTGAGCTGGATAGAGAGAATATATACACTCACCAATTTATATTAACTCCGGGCATGCAAACCCATCCCCACCCCACAACACACACACACACACACACACACACACACACACACACACACACAGACACCTACCTACATAATGAGGTGGGAAGTTTCTTTACGCTGGAGGTCCCTTAGTTCATTGGTTGAGTAACTTAACACCAGTGCTGAGGGCAGTTAGAGGGGAGTAACTTGTCCCCTGACTGGGAATATAATATGAGTGTGTCTGCTTCTATACATAAAGCTGGTGGCTGTTAGAGATTAGCCATGTGCTCCTATGAGGTATCATTAAGGTATCACTACAATGGGAGGATATTGTGGGGATGATGGGGATGAATTTTCATTAGGACCATATGACTGGGACTCTTCTCTAACATACAAATATGAAGGCCTCCCTCCACCCAGAATACTGGCCTTGCAGGCTTCTTTAATGCAGACAATAGAGAATTCATCTACAAATGCTCTCTTCCTGGTCCTCAATTTCACAGCTTGATACTTATCATGAAGTGTTTTAAAACGTTCAGGGTGTCCCAGATTCACACTTTGCCCATTCTGTTATGTATTTGGCTGCTAGAGACTTGCATGTCTCACTCCTATATAAACACTGCTAAATGACGTTGATCACTCATCAGCATTACAGATCAGACTGCTATACTCTATTTTTTGCTCTCTGCTTTATCTTCCTAAATGTCACATGCTACTTCTATGAACCCATTTAACTGTGAGGCTGGATCTGCTTTAAGAGTTGGTACAAAAATTTTAATAACACTTGTAGTCATTGTTCTTACTTGCAGGCATGTGAAAATTAACCCACCCATGGCAACATTGTAATTCAGGAAGGATCTTGCAATGTACTTGTTTTTGATGATGAGCATGACACCAATCTTAATGAATTTGTCAGTCTCAGTCTTATAAACCACTTAAATCTAAAAATAACTAGTGCTTAAAGTACAATAATACATACAATATCAGTTTTTAAACATATCATTTTGACAACTTGCCATTTTTCTTGATAGTGCTTCATATATTCTGTCTTCCAATTATTAGTACATGTTTGTAGGCAGCTATATTTTCTCCTGTCATGTCACACAGTGAAGGTCCCCAAAGGATTACTCCATCCACATCATTACTGTTGACTGTACTTTGAGAACTTAGTACTTATAAAGTGTTATTTAAGTGCCATTAAACCTGAGGGGCTCATGTTCTAGAAGTTAATCACCAGTTCTTCCTCCTAGTCTGTATTTCTGGAATTTCTACTTAGACCTGTGCACCATGTGTGATCCTGATGATATTTTAAATACTGGTGGCATTGTTTTCTATGTCACAGCAATCTGGACACCCCCACAGGGAAACACTGGAAGAGGAGTTTTGTAAGATAGACTGTAGGCTTTCCATAAGTCTCATATATACCTGTAAAATTGTGTTCTCCGAAGTTGAACATTCTGCATTTTTCACATTTCCAGTTTGTCTAGTACTTAGTTGTCTTTCAGTAAAGATTGATGGAATGAATACATCTGATCTCAAGCAACTGAAATTAGCAGGCCTTACCACCCTTGTGTGTCTGTGTTTTGCTTGTATTTATATTCTTTTTATATTTTCACGGTCCTATTAAGCAACTACCAAAGTTGTGTTCATTCATTATTTTCACACTCAAACTGATTTCTATAGTAACCGTGTTTACCATTTGGATTGTTTACACAATTCTAAAATAAAGAAGTCAGTTGTTTTCAATGGAGACGAGAAAACTTTTCTCGATATTCAACAGGAACCATTTTATACTGAAATGAAATTTCCTGATTGTGAAAAATCCAGTAGTATGAAGTCACAATGCATTCAGCATCAGGAATCTGACAAAACTGAGAAACCACGCATAGGTGATAAATGTGGGAGAACCTTCTTCAAGGAGTCTTTCCTCTGTGAGCACCACTTCAGTCATATTCTAGATAAGACTTATGAATGCATTCAGGGTGGGCAAGGGTTCGACAAAGCATTCAAACTCACTGTACATTATCAAATAGCACATAAAGGACAAAACCCATACACAGGGTTGGAATATGGCAAAGCTTACCACAGTAATACATATTGCGAGGAACATCAGAAAACTCATGTGGTAGGTACCCCCTGTGTATGCAGTGAATGTGGGGAAGGATTTAACAGGAACAGTGATCTCACTGCTCATCAGCAAACTCCTACTGGAGAGAAACCCTATGTATGTCATGATTGTGGCAAAGGTTTCATTCAGATAGCACATCTCAAAATTCATCTACGAAGTCATACTGGAGAAACTCCTTATGCATGCAGTGAGTGTGGTAAAGCTTTCAGTCAGAAGCAATGCCTAACATCACATCAGACATTTCACACAGGAAAGAAACCGCATATATGTGGTGAGTGTGGAAACACCTTTATCAGGAAGACCAACCTTACTGTTCATCAGCGAACTCATACGGGAGAGAAACCCTATGTATGTGGTGAATGTGGAAAAGCTTATACCTGGAAGAATGTTTTCACTGTTCATCAGTGAACTCATACTGGAAAGAAACCCCATGTGTGTGGTGAATGTGGAAAAACCTTTATCTGGAAGAAGAACCTCAGTGATCATCAATGAATGCCTACTGGAAAAAAACCTAATATATGCGATGAATATGGTAAAGCTTTCAGTCAGAAATAATATCTTACAACACATCAGACATTTCTTTTTTTTAAACAATTTATTAGGGGCTCATACAACTCTTATCACAGTCCATACATATACATACACCAATTGTATAAAGCACATCTGTACATTCTTTGCCCCAATCATTCTCAAAGCATTTGCTCTTCACTTAAGCCTTTTGGATAAGGTCCTCTTTTTTTCCCTCCCTCCCCGCTCCCTCCACCCTCATGTGCCCTTGGTAATTTATACATCGTTATTTTGTCATATCTTGCCCTATCCGGAATCTCCCTTCCCCCCCTTCTCTGCCGTCCCTCTCCCAGGGAGGAGGTCACATGTGGATCCTTGTAATCAGTTCCCCCTTTCCAACCCACTCACCCTCCACTCTCCCAGCTTCGCCCCTCACACCCTTGGTCCTGAAGGTATCATCCACCCTGGATTCCCTGTGCCTCCAGCCCTCATATGTACCAGTGTACAAAGTCTGCCCTATCCAGCCCTGCAAGGTAGAATTCGGATCATGGTAGTTGGGGGGAGGAAGCATCCAGGATCTGGGGGAAAGCTGTGTTTTTCATCGGTACTACCTCGCACCCTAATTAACCCATCTCCTCTCCTAAACCCTTCTGTGAGGGGATCTCCATTGGCCAACACTTGGGCCTTGGGTCTCCACTCTGCACTTCCCCCCTTCAGTCAATATGGTATACACACACACACACACACATATACATACATACACACACATATATATACACACATATATTTTTTTTATTTTTTGCATGATGCCTTATACCTGGTCCCTTTGGCACCTCGTGATCGCACTGGCCAGTGTGCTTCTTCCATGTGGACTTTGTTGCTTCTGAGCTAGATGGCCGCTTGTTTATCTTCAAGCCTTTAAGAACCCAGTCACTATCTCTTTTGATAGCCGGGCACCATCAGCTTTCTTCACCACATTTACTTGTTCACCCACTTTGGCACCAGCCATTGTGTCGGGAGAGTGAGCATCATAGAGTTCTAATTTAATAAAAGAAAGTATTCATGCATTGAGGGAGTGTTTGAGTAGAAGCTCAAGATCCTTCCGCCACCTTAATACTTAACCTATAAATATAGACACATAGATCTATTTCCCCATCCTCCTGTATATATTTGCAAGTACATGTCTTTGTCTAGACCTCCATGAATGCCCTTTGACTCCTAGCTCTTTCCTCCATCTCCCTTGACTTGCCTCCTGCCCTACTACCATGCTTCGTCGCCACCTGGGCGAGAGTATACCTCTTCTCTAAGCAACCTTACCCTTGATCATTTCCCACCATGCCTGCCATTCCCCCCTCTCTACCATTTTGGGTCCCATGTTGTTCCCTTGTCCCTGTGTTTGTTAACCCCACTTCCTTACCCCCCTACCCCGCCACCCCAAGTCCCCCCGGAACTGTCGGTCCCGTTTTTTTTCGTCCAGATAGTTCTTCAACCCTGTCCTATTCAGACAGACCTGTGGAGACACTAACATGCATGAAAACAAGACAGAGGAATACAAAGCAACAGTATACAACCAGACAACAAAACAACAAAAACAAACCACAGACAAAGAACAAAACAAAACACTTCACAAAAGAAAGGCTTGTAGTTAGTTCAGAGATCATTTGCTGGCCCTTAGGAGCGTTTTCCAGTCCAGTCTGTTGGGGCAGCACACCCTGGTCCCAAAGTCCACTTTCAGCATTCCCTGGGGACCTTGCCACTCCATTCCCTTGCTGTTCCGCTGCAGTCCCCCAGTGCTTTGCCTCGGTGTGGTGGGATCAGGTCTGGTGTAATTCTCACACGGTGTCTCCGGTGCTGTCCCCTGTATCGCCCTTAGTCACTGAGTGGCATCATTTCTCATAGTGGGGCCAGCCATGTTGTTCTCTCTGTGGACTGGCTGCTCTACTCAGGAACATCCTCCTCATGGCCTGGTGGGCCAGGCTGTGTTCCACTCTCTCCTCCTGCCCCTTCATCTGCTCCCATGTGCTCTGATCAGATATGTCCATCTCCCAGAGCTGCAGAGTCAATGTAGTCCTTTGGAACAAATTCTTTTCGGGGGAGGGCAGGAATCCACTTCATTTATGGTGCTGGGGCCAGCTTCCCAGATGTCTCCACTGGTTTCCTAATCCACGCCTGGATATTGCATTCACACCTTGCGGCACTTGGTTGAAGTCTGGTCCCACTTTCCCTGTGGAGATATAAACAATACCCTCCCCTTGGGTGGATTAGTGCCCCATGCCCCCACTACCTTTCTCTTCCTTATATTCATCCTTTTGTTTTCCTTTCCCCCCTCCTCCACCATGGTCTACCATGTGCATGCCTGGTTTTGGTCTGGTCTCTACCATACTACACAGTCTTTGCCTCAAAAATGTTTGTATACAGTAGCTTTTTCCCCTATGCCACTTTTGCTTTTTAAAAAAATTTTTTATTCTTACCTCAGCGGGCTTATGTTGTACTTAAAAAAAAAACTACAGGTATCAGCCTCCTACCACCTCCCCCTCCCTGATTGCTTAATCAAAAGAGTTAACAGAAAATTCACCTTTGAATATCCCCATATTTCTTATTCATAAAATCAAAACATGACTGAGTGATTATAAAAGGAGAAAAAGTAAAACTTAAGCACATATGGGTGTTTTTAGGTATGTATTATTTAGTTTGTTTCAAACTAGCAACCATCTTTAGGCACAAGGATTTATAATTCACCGTAGTCCAAGTTACATGGGACATAGAAAAAACATTCAGATGTATTGAAAATGACATGCTGTGTGGGTTTTTGGTTAAGACCAACAACAGCAAATTAGAATAATAAATTCTATCTTGACAAAGAGTTTAGATAATTTTCAGATACATGAATACTTACCTGGCAGGGGAGATACCATGATCACGAAGGTGGTTTTCCCAGGGCGAGGCTTATCCATTACACTCCGGATGTGCTGACCCTTGCGATTTCCCCAAATGTGGGAAACTCGACTGCATAATTTGTGGTAGTGGGGGACTGCGATCACGCTCTCCCCTGTTATTAAAAAAAAGAAAAGAAAAAAAAAGTTCAGATACATGATCTCTGTATTAGCATTATCTGCATGGACTGCGTTTAGAAGAAACACATCATTAGAAAGATCTAGTATCTTTATTTTTAAAGTTATATGTTTTATTCCTGAATTACGAAGTAACATTGGTCAAAGATACAAAATGTTCTTCGTTCTCAGAGTCCTACTGCTATTGTCATTGGAAACAGCTCTTTAAACGATTCTTACTAGATTTTAGATTGACCAATAAGCCCCAAAACTATTGTGCCCTCCACTTGCATTGCTGGTGGAACTTTCAGCAAACTATCCTCGTCAGGCTTCTTTCAAGGTGTTTGATGTGGTTTTCTGCCACTGTATCCCTGGGGAATAAATATCAGCCTATGAAATCAGTAAGGTTAATATAGAAAGGAAAGAAACACAGGATAAATAAAACACTATTTAAAAGTCAAACAAAACTTTAATAACGTGTTATATAGTCATGACACTTAAAGCAACCTGGTACAATGGTATATATGAATAGCAGTGGATTAGAATTGATAACCTAGATATACAACCAGGTACGTATAGACAACCTAATCTTTGATAAAGGACTAAAACACATTAAGTGGAGAGGAGATATCCTTTTCAACAAATGATGTTGGAAAAATTGGATTTCCACCTGCAAAAGAATGGAATAAAGTCCATACCTCATGCCACATACAAAAATGAACGCATGATAAATCCAATACCTACATATAAACCCTAGACCATACATCCAGACAATAAAAATTTAGGGACAAATTTGAGGGCAGTTATACAAGATATAAACACACTATGGCCATAATAAAAATATTCACATTATAGAAGACAAAATAAAGAACTGGGAGCTACTAAAAATACATTAATGCACATCAAAAGCCTTCTTCTATAAATCCCTGAGGACCAATAATGAGAGTAGCCATACCAGGAGGGGAAGGGGATGGTGGAGTAGAAAGGGGGAATCGAACACAATGATCTACATATAATCCTCTCCCTGGGGGTCGGACAACAGAAAAGTGGGTGAAGGGAGACATCTGGCAGTTTAAGATATGACAAAACAAGAATAACCTATAAATTATCAAGGGTTCGTAAGGGAGGGACAGTGAAATAGAGGAAAATGAGATGATAACAAGGGCTCAAGTAGAAAGAAATGTTTTGAGAATGATGATGGCAACAAATGTACAAATGTGCTTCACACAATGATGTATAGATTGGGATAAGAGTTGTACGAGCCCACAATAATATGACTAAAAAAACCAAAACAACTTCACAAAGAACACTAGGATACAGTTAATTCACACTTCCTAACTTGTGTATGTCTGCATGTGTGCCTGATTGCAAGTCTCACTCTCTATTATTTCATTCTAGTCCATTAGGCTAAATAACCGCTTCTTGACTTTTTATAATAAAGCTTACATTTTAAATATATTTAAGAATGAAATATAAGAGAATCATAGAATAATTAATGCTTTTGGTATTGTTCTTTGACAGGTGTGGCTTTGACGGGTGACCAGCTATTCCTCACCTCTCTTGACTTTCATTATAACTAAGAATTTCCCCTGTGTGACTGATTTTTAGTGGAATTTTCTCAAAGAACAGGTCCAGTCAATCCCGAAGGATCTAGGTTGCTGACTCCTACCTTTGAGTGACTCATGGTCTCAAGTCTAACATTTCCACATAAAAGAGCTTGTTCCCCTTTAATACAGAAAAGAGTGACTTCTACTCACATTGGTAGAGTCATGGTGAACTACAACCCAGAAAAGCAGGGAATAGACTTCCAGCAAGATGGCGATGGTGTAACACATACCAGAGGGACTCCACAGGGAAATTCAACACTGTTGGAATGCAGAAGGAATATCATAAAGATAAGTAGGCACAGACCGATGGGGTTTTGAGGGGCTGGGGTCTTTTGGCTTACCTCAGTGGAGGTCGCTGGGGCTTCACCTTGGTCCCGCCACTGTCTCTGCTGGAGCCGGGACCATGTGGAGCCTGTAGGGGGGCTTGGTCTCAACACAGCCACAGTTTTTCACCACCAGCCTCAGGGCAGGGACTAAACCCATGGGGCTCCTCTCTGTCACCCCTAGATCTTGGAGGGCTGCACAGGGAGGGGGCCTCTTCTCAACACAGCCACAGCTTGCCGCATGCTGCCGCAGAGCAGGGACTAAACCCTGCAGCTCCACACTGGCAGGGATCTAACTCAGCTACATTGTTGCTTTGTTTCCATCTCTTCACTATATCCCCTCCCCCTGCTCCCATGCATCCAGAGCTTGCTTGTTAACTTTTTTCCTCCTCTTTGCCTCTTTCTTGGTCACTCACAAGCTATTGCTAACCTCCAGACCACTTCCCTTAGCCTAGGGCATTTACACCTGTGCCACACCCAGCTAGGTGAGCTCCACCCTGTGTAGCTAGGGAGGCTGGGAAAAGGCCTGCTGACCCCCACAAGGGGATACTCTGCTCAACTTATTTTTTTCTGCTCAACTTCTTCCTGGGGAATTCCTGCCTGTGTGCCTGGGGTCACAAATTAAAAGAGGGACCAGATTTCAACCCGATGCTGCAAGATGTGAATCCAACATGCCCGCCTGGAGTGAGAAATCAGTGAAGAGGTCTGGGGGGCCGGCCCCAACCCCAACTAGTAATGGGACATTTGCCCCTCCCCTCAGAAGAATTTATATCAAAGGATGACACTGAATCTACAGTTCTGGAAGAGGGACATATCTGATCGGAGCACATGGGAG
The DNA here is from genome assembly GCF_050624435.1 of Tenrec ecaudatus. Taxonomy (NCBI): domain Eukaryota; kingdom Metazoa; phylum Chordata; class Mammalia; order Afrosoricida; family Tenrecidae; genus Tenrec; species Tenrec ecaudatus. The sequence continues at coordinate 75,067,797 of NC_134544.1, read as the reverse complement.
CAGATGGAGGGGGAAGAGGAGAGAGTGGAGCACATCATGGCCCACCAGGCCAGGAGGTCGATGTTCCCAAATAGAACAGCCAGTCGACAGAGAGGACCACATGGCCAGCCCCACTATGAGGCATGACGTCCCTCACTGACCCATAGCCCTACAGGTGACAACACCAGAGATACAGCGAAGTAATTGCAACCAATTGGATCCCGCCACACCGAGGAAAAACATTAAGGGGTGTAACAGAACAGCAAGGGAATGGAGCAGCAAGGTCCCCAGGGAATGCTGAAGGTGGACTTTGGGCCCAGGGCATGGTGCCCCAAAAGACTGGACTGTAAAACACTCCTAAAGGCTAACAAACAATCCTGGAACTAACTACAAGCTTTTCTTTCTTGCATTTTGTTTTTGTCATTGGTTTGTTGTTTTGTTGTATACTGTTGCTTGGTTGTGCTCTGTCTTGTTTTTGTGAAAGTTACTATCTAAGCAGGTCTGTCTAAATAAGATAGGCTGGATGAACAATTGCAGGAGAAAACAAAGGGACCGATAGTTACGAGGGGACATGGAAGAAGGGGAGGTGGGGGGGGGGGGAAGGTAGTGGTATTAATAAACCCAGGTACAAGGGAACAACAAGCTATCCAAATCTGTGGTGAGGAGGGTGAAGGGGATCTGGTAGGCTGGGACCAAGGGTAATGTAACTAAGAGGAATGGCTGAAATTCTGGGTGGGACAGCATGATAGTGGGACAGGAGGGAAGTCAAAGGAAACAGAGGAAGTGCTGGGAGGCAGAGGGCATTTATAGAGGTCTAGGTAAAGGCATGTACATATGCGAAAATATTTATACATGAGGATGGGGAAATAGATCTATGTGCCATATTTATAGGTTTAGTATTAAGGTAGCAGAAGGACATTGGGCCTCCACTCAAGTACACCCTCAATGCAAGAATACTTTCTTCTATTAAATTGGCATTCTATGATGCTCACGTTCCTGGCACAACCACTGAAGACAAAGTGGATAAACAACTAAATATGGGGAAGAAAGCTGATGGTGCCCAGCTTTCAAAAGAGATAGTGTCTGGTGTCTTAAGGACTTGAAGGTAAACAAGCGACCTTCTGGGTCAGAAGCAATAAAGTGCACATTGTAGAAGCACTCCAGCCTGTGTGATCAGGAGGTGCTTAAGGCATCAGTTATCAGGCTTCAAAGAAAAAAATCATATTGTATTCTCACCTCCCTGACATAGTTGCTGAAGACAAATTGGTGCATAAGCAAATGTGGTAAAGAAAGATGATGGTGCCTGGCTATCAAAAGATATAGCATCTGGGGTCTTAAAGGCTTGGAGGTAAACAAGAGGCCACCTAGCTCAGAAGCAACAAAGCCGACATGAAGGAAGCACACCAGCCTGTGAGACCACAAGGTGTCAAGGGATCAGGTATCATCAGAACAAAAATATCTCACCATAGTGAATGAGCGGGGGAGTGTGGAATGGAGACCCAAAGCACATTTGTAGGCCACTGGACATTCCCTTACAGAAGGGTTTTGGGGAGGAGATGAACCAGTCAGGGTGTGATGTAGCAACGATGAAATATACAACTTTCCTCTAGTTCCTAAATGCTTCCTCCCCTCAACCCACGCCCACTGTCATGATCCGAATCCTACCTTGCAAGTCTGACTAGACCAGATGATGTACACTGGTACAGATGGGAACTGGAAACACAAGGAAGCCAGGTGGATGATGCTCTCAGGACCAGTGGCATGAGTGGAGATACTTGTAGGGCAAAAGGAGGGTGGATTGGAAAGGGGAAACCTATTTCAAGGATCTATATGTGACCTCCTCCCTGGGGGACAGACAACATAAAAGTGGGTGAAGGGAGACATCAAACAGGCCAAGATATGACAAAATAATTATTTATAAATTATCAAGGGCTCATGAGGGAGGGGGGACTGGAGAGGGAGGGGGAGAAAAAGAGGACCTGATGCAAACGGCTAAAGTGGAGAGCAAATGCTTTGAAAATGATGAGGGCAAAGAATGTACAAATATGCTTTACACAATTGATGTTATATATGGATTTTGATAGGAGTTGTATGAACCCCTAATAAAATGATTTTTAAAACAATGAGCTGAGACTAAGGGCTCAAGTAGAAAGCAAACGTTTTGAGAATGATGATGACAACGAGTGTACAAATGTGCTTGATACATGGATGTAGATAAAGAGTGTGATAAGAGTTGTATGAGCCCCCAATTAAATGATTGGGGGAGGAAGCAGGGAAGAGTTACATAAGGACAGACATTGACCTCTGGTACAGTGATCGTCCTGCACGGCGTTGACAGAATACCTGCTTTGATCTTCTTTGACAATATGTTGCTGACCTTGCTTGCTTGATTCTGTGAGAACACCTGTCTGATCTTCCTTGAAAGATGTCAGTGATCAACCTTGCAAGCTCCTGAGAGAAGAGCTGCTCTGATCTGCCTTGCAAGATTTTGCTGATCTACCTTGTAAGATGCTGGGAGACCTGCCCAGATCTTCCTAGAAGGATGTCCTTGATGTGCCTGGCAAGATGGCGATAGACCTACTAGGGTCTTCCTTGTAAGATGTAGCTAATCTTCCTTGCAAGATGCTGGGAAAATCTGCACTGATCTATCTTGCAAGCTGTCACTGATATTCTTTAAAAAGTGTTGACAGAAGACCTACTCTGATCTTCTCTGATGTGCCTTGCAAGATGCTAACAGAAGCCCTGCCACGATCTTCAATGCAAGTTATGAGAGAAGACCTGCTCTGATCTGCCTTGCAAAATTTTGCTGATCTTCCTCTCAAGATGCTTCTGATGTGCCTTTCAAGATGGTGACAGAAGACCTGCCCAGATCTTTCTTGCAAGTTGTCACTGATCTGCCATGCAAGATGCTGACAGAAGACCTGCTCTGATCTTCCTTTAAAGGTATCCCTGGTCTTCCTTAAAAGATGCTTAGAGACCTTATCTGATCTTCCTTTCAACATGCTGCGAACTGCCTTGCAAGATGCTGATTGAAGACCTGCTCTGGCCTTCCTTGCAAGATGTCCCTGGACTTCCTTTAAAGGTGCTGAGAGAAGAGCTGCTCTAATCTTCTGGCGAGATGCTTCTGGTGACCCTTGAAATATGGTGATTGGCCCCTAATAAAATGTTTAAAAAAAATAAAAGAAAGATGGTGATTGAAGACCTGCTCTGGTCTTCCTTTGCCAAGATGTTGCTGATCTTCCTTGCAAGATGCTGTTAGAAGATCTGGTCTTATCTTCCTTCCAAGACGTCGCTGATATGCTTTGCAAGATAGAAAACCTGTTGTGATCTTCCTTGAAAGATGCTGATGATCTTCCTTGGAAGATGCTGATTAAAGAACTGCTCTGATGTTCCTTGCCAAAATACCGCTGTTTTTCCTTAGAAGATGCATACAGAAGACCTGCTCTGATCTGACTTGAAAGATACCGCTGATCTTCTTTAAAAGGAGCTGAGAGAAGACCTGCTCTGATTTTCTTGCAAGATGCTTCTGATGAAAGAAGACCTGCTCTCTGATCTGCCTTCCAGGTATCCTTGGTCTTGCTTAAAAGGTGCTAAGACCTGTTCTGGTCTTCTTGCAAGATACTTCTAATCTGCCTTGCAAGATGGTGATTAGAAAATCTGTTCTGGTCTGACTTGAAATACGTTGATCTGCTTTGCAATATAGAAGACCTGCTCTGATCGTCCTTGCAAGATGTTGCTGATATTCTTTGGAAGATGCTGATGGAAGACCTGCTGTGGTCTTCTTTGCTAAGATGTCTCTGATCTTCCTTGCAAGATGTTGTGAGAAGACCTGATCTAATCTTCCTTCCAAAATGTTGCTGATATTCCTTGCAAGATGTCGCTGATCTGCTTTGCAAGAGAGAACACCTGCTCTGATATCCCTTGTAAGTGAAATGCTGATCATCTTTGCAAGATGCTGAGGACAGTCTGTTAGAAATGTTCCGCTGTGCACATGCACATCTACTTACAAGGTGTTTGATCCCAGGTCTAGCCTCAGCAGGCCAATGAGTGGGTCAAATATTCTCCCTCTTCCTCTCTGGCAACTTTTGGGAAGATATGGGTTGGGTTCACTTCTCTTTTCTCAATTCTTATGTTTCGAAAGGTTTGTAGGAAAAATAGGACTTTTATCTGTATTTCATAATTGTTGGGAGCCATCCCAGCCATGCTGTCTAGCAAAGGTACAGCCTGGTGGAAGAAGCTTCTGCAGAGGAGAGGTTCTCAGAGAGGGTTTCCAGCATCCCTCAAATATTTGCTGCTGTTAAATCCACTCTTGAGAATTTTGTGCATTGTCATGTTTACCGCACCTGGAACCAATGCGAGGGCAGTCTTGAGAAGTAAGAATGAAATTAGATCTAAAACTTGCTTCGATATGATGGTGCTTTCCTCACCTGAGGCATTGAGAGGCTTACACAACAAGACATCTTTGGGAATTCTGAGAAAGATATGTGGGAATTGAGTGAGGAAGAAACCCAAAAGTTGAGGTAAGAGGAGAAATAAAACCCATCCAAAAAACCCTGGATTCCATCCAGATTAGGTAGTGGGGGACTCTTTTGCCCTCCGTGATATAGAGGACCAACTGATGACCCTATATCTTGGACAGGGGCTTAGATAGAAGGAGAAAGAATGGTTAACATTAATAGGAAACACATAAAATGGGAAATATTAAGTATTTGGCAAAGAATCAGATGGTTTGGCTCTTTGGTGCCTCAGGAGTATAAAAAACAAAAGAAACATAGGTAGACAATGAAACAGTTACCATGGGAAAGTTTATAAAGCAAAATATGTAACACTGAGAAGCATTTAACTATGTTTTTAGATATTAGGCTTTGAGGTAGCACATGAGGTAGATTCATTGTTAGCCAACCAGGAAAGGAATATTGTGCAAAAATGATAGGGCAGTGAGTAGGATATGAGTCTAACCAAATTTTCTGAACACCTCAATCAAAAATAGTATGTGACTTATAAGACAAGCAGTACAGAAAGAACCAGGAAGATGACAGAAAGTGATAGAAAAAAGTACAGACCTCATAATGGTCTTTTATCAGGTTTCAGTAGAAACAATAATGGTGATACTGGAATTAATCATAAAGCATTGTTTTTATGTAGTGTTCTGCAAAACTTTTTATGCTATAAGTACAGCTGTTTGGAAGAACACAGCAGAGAATACTTCCACCATAACATCTCTCATGTCTGTCTTGTCTGTGTTCGCCGACTCCACACCTCCTTGAAGTATCTAGTTTAATCCTCCCGGAGCTGGACTCCGTCACATAATTGTACATCAAGACTTTGGCATATGCAGCACGACTTGCCTGTAGAGTCATAGTCGTTGAGGGTCCTGAATTTGTGTGTGTGTGTGTGTGTGTACATCATACACACCTGTTTGTGTAGGGTGGGTTTTACCAAACACCTCAGGGGTCAGTCGATCAGTAGTCTAGGTCAGGCAAACACTGGTATCTTCTCATGTGCCTATTTATGTATGTTTGTCAAACTCACCCTGCTTGTAGGAGCTCTGCATGCTGTTGAACAGCTCTGGCTCCTCGCTGGCTAACAATTTCACCTCTTCCTACTGTGGAATAGTTCTCGATACCGGTTTTCATTTCTCAAATGGATAATTGTATTATGAATTTTAAAATTGGATATTTATATTGAAGAATATAATTTAAAGATACTGGCAGATGATTTTGTCGGTCACACATAAATGGTGACATATGTGTGTCTATGTGTAAGTGTAAGTATGAAATTTAAAAAGACAGATGAGTCAGAACCAGGCAGGGCCTAACCCACAGGCAGACACACAAACTCAGGTGGTGCGACAAAACATAGTAAAACCTGAGGGTGGGCACAACATGCTGATAATACAGACTTAGAAGCTACAGCTGCATGTGATGACATGCCAAGCGACTTAACATGGTACTCTCTCTAAAAAATGTTCTCAGCACCACATCCTAACCCACAACTGATAGGATCTTCCTTGTGAGATGGGATCAATCAGATCTGCCTTTCCTTGAAAATGCCACTGATGTTCTCTGCAAGATGTTGATAGAAGACCTGCTCTGATATTCCTTGACAATATGTTGTTGACCTTGCTTGCAAGATTCTGTGAGACCATCTGCCCTGATCTTCCTCGAAAGATGTCGCTGATCATCTTTGCAAGCTGCTGAGAGAAGACCTGCTCTGATCTGCCTTGCAAGATTTTGCTGATCTATCTCGAAAGATGCTGAAAGAAGAACTGCCCTGAATTTTCTTGAAAGATGTCCTTGATCTGCCTGGCAAGCTTGTGATAGAAGACCTGCTAGGGTCTTCCTTGTAAGATATCGCTAATCTTCCTTGCAAGATGCTGGGAAAACCTGCTCTGATCTGTCTCGCAAGCTGTCGTTGATATTCTTTAAAAGGTGTTGACAAAAGATCTACTCTGATCTCCCCTGATGTGCCTTGCAAGATTCTCACAGAAGACCTGCCACGACCTTCCTTGCAAGATGTTGCAGATCTTCCTTGCAAGATATCCCTGGTTTCCTTTTAAAATGCTAAGAAAAGACTTGCTCTGATCTTCCTTTCAAGATCCTTCTGATTTGCCTTGCAAGATGCTGACAGAAGACAGGCTCTGATCTTCCTTGCAAGATGCTGCTGATCTTCCTTGGAAGATGCAGACTGGAGACCTGGTCTGGTCTTCCTTGCCAAGATGTCGCTGATCTTCCTTGAAAGATCCTGTGAGAAGACCTGGTCTTTTTTTACCTTCCAAGATGTTGCTGATCTTCCTTTGAAGATGCTGATAGAAGTCCTGCTCTAATCATCCTTGCAAGAATGTCGCTGACGTGACTGGCAAAATAGAACACCTGCTCTGATCTCCCTAGTAAGTGAACTGCTGATCATCCTTGCAAGATGCTGAGGGCAACCTGGTGGAGATGTTCCAATGTGCGCATGCACCTCCACTCACAGCAGGTATGAGCCCAGGTCTCGCGTCAGCAGGCCCACAGGTAGGTTGAATGTGTGTGTTTCTGTAGGGTGGGTTTTACCAAACACCTTAAGGTCAGTCGACCAGTGGTCTAGATCAGGCAAACACTGGTGTTTACTCATGTGACTATTTATGTATATTTGTCAAACTCACCCTGCTTGTAGCTCTGTATGCTGTCAATCAGCAGTGCCTCCTCTCTGGCTAACAACTTTACCTCCTCATACTGTGGAATAGTTCTGGGTGATGGTTTAATTTCTCAAATGTGTCACTTTTAAAAATATGAACTTTAAAATCAGATTTATATATTGAACAATGTAATTTTAAAATACTGGCAGATGATCTTGCTGGGCTTACATAAATGGTAACTGTGTGAGTGTGTGTGTTTGTGTGTGAGTATATGGTGTGAACAAGGAAAAGACAGATGAGTCACGACCAGGCAGTGCCTAACCCACAGGCAGACACACAAACTCAGGTAGTGCGACAAAACATAGTAAAATCTGATGGTAGGCAAAACATGCTGATAATACAGACCTAGAAACAGCGGCTGCATGAGATGACATGCAAAGCAACTTAACACAGTACTCTCTGAAAAATGTTGCCAGCACCACTCCCTAAGCCACGAGTGATAGGATCTTCCTTGTGAGATGGGATCAATCGGATCTGCCCTTCCTTGAAAATGCCACTGATCTTCCCTGCAAGATGCTGAGAGAAGACCTGCCCTGATCTTCCTTGCAAGATGCTTCCTTTTCTGCCTTGCAAGATGCTTATAGAAGACCTGCTCTGATTTTCCATGCAAGATTTTGTTGATCTCCCTTGCTAGATGCTAATACAAGACCTGTTTTGATCTTCCATGCAAGAGATCCCTGGTCTTCCTTAAAAGGTGCTGAGAGAAGACCTGGTCTGATCTTCTTTGCAAGATGCTTCTGATCTGTCTTGCAAGATGCTGACAGAAGACCTGCTCTGATCTTCCTTGCAAGATATCCCAGATCTTCCTTAAAGGGTGCTGGAAGAAGACCTGCTCTTATCTGCCTTGGAAAATGTCGGTGATATTCTTTGGAAGATGAAGGCAGAAGACCTGCTCTGATCTTCCTTGCAAGATATCCCTGGTTTCCTTAAAAGAGGCTGAGAGAAGATCTTCTTGCAAGATGTTTCCAATGTGCCTTGCAAGATGGTGATTGAAGACCTACTCTTCTCTAGCTTGCCAAGAAGTCGCTGAACTTCCTTGCAAGATGCTGTGAGAAGACCTGGTCTTCTCTTCCTTCCAAGATGTTGCTGATTTTCCTTGGAAGATGCTGATAGAAGACCTGCTCTGATTATCCTCGCAAGATGTTGCAGATCTGCTTGGCAAGATAGAACACGTGCTCTGATCTACCTTTTAAGTGACTGCTGATCATCCTTGCCAGATGCTGAGGACAACCTGTTGGAGTTGTTCCGATATGCACATGCACCTCTGCTCCCAGTGGGTGTGAGCCCAGAACTGGCCTCAGCAGGCCCACAGGTAGGTCAAATAATTTTCCCTCCTCCTCTCTGGCAAAGTTCTGGATAGATATGGGTTGGGTTCACTTCTATTTTTTCTATTCTTATGACTGTTTCAAAAGATTTGCAGGAAAAATAGGGCTTTTATCTGTATTTCATAAATGTACATCAAGATCCTGGCATATGTAGCCCACCGCACCTGTACAGAGGCATAGTTATTGAGGGCCCCTGAGTGTGTGTGTGTGTGTGTGTGTGTATGTGTATGTGTGTTTGCACATCATACACGCCTGTTTGTGAAGGGTGGGTTTTACTAAACACCTCGGGGGTCAGTCGAACCGTGGTCTAGATCAAGCAAACCCTGTGGTACCTTCTTATGTGCCTATTTATGTATGTTTGTTGAACTCTCCCTGCTCACAGGAGCTCTACATGGTGTCAACCAGCTCTGGCTCCTCTCTGGCTAACAACTTACCTCCTCCTACTGTGGTATAGTTCTGTGTGCTGATTTCATTTCTTAAATGTGTAGTTTTTTATTATGAATTTAAAAATCAGGAAATTATATTGAAGAATGTATTTTAACGATACTGGCAGATGATCTTTTTGGGCTTGCATAAATGATGATGTGTGTGTGTCTGTGAGTGTGAGTGTAAGGTATGAAATTGAAAAAGACAGATGAGTCACAACCAGGGAGTTCCTAATCCACAGGCAGACACACAAACTCAATTGGTGCAGCAAAACATAGCAAAATTTAATGGTAGGCACAACATGCTGATAATACAGACTTAGAAACAGCAGCTGCGTGTGATGTCGTGCAAAGCGAATTAACACGGTCTCTCTGAAAAACTTTCCCAGCACCACTCCCTCACCCACAAGTGATAGGATATTTCTTGTGAGATAGAATCAATCGGACCTGCCCTTCCTTCAAAACACCACTGATCTTCCCTGCAAGGTGCTGATAGAAGATCTGCTCTGATTGTCCATGCAAGATGTCGCTGATGTTCCTTGCAAAATTCTGTGAGAACACCTGCTCTGATCTTCCTCAAAAGATGTTGCTGATCATCCTTGCAAGCTGCTTAGAGAAGACCTGCTGAGGGATGAAATAGGGGAAATCACAACAGACCCCAATGAGATTAAAAGAATAATCACAAAGTATTATGAAAGACTGTATCTTAATGAATTAAAAAATGTGAATGACATGGACAAATAGGTGGAAAAACGATCCTTCCCTAGATTATCCCAAATAGAGTTCAAGAACCTCAAGAAACTTTCCCATAACAAAAGAAATAGATCTGGTTATCAAGAATCTACCAACAAAAGAGGCCCCCCGACCAGAGAGCTTCACAAGGGAATTCTATCAAGCATTCAGTGAAGGGCTCTCACCGATCATCAACAAATTATTCCAGAGGATAGAAAAGGATGGCAAACTTGAAAACTTCCAAACTCATTCTACGAAGGCAGTCTAACTTTGATACCCAAATAGGGTAATAATCCCACAGGACTAGGGAAACTAACACTGAGGAAAATATGACTAGGACTATAATCCCTAACTTATAACAGAGGGAATTTGGAAAGCTAGTATTCCACGATAGGAAAGATACCACTTTGGTACATTAGAGATAAAGTCCGAGTACATTATCCTACTTTCAATATCATTCCCACAGATGCTCCCCTAACAGCTATGCTGCCTTAAAGTGAGCACATGGTTGATCCTATCTCCCTATACAAATGGACATTCTTTTGTTACTCCTCCCATCAAGTAACCCATAACCCTCATACCTTCCTCCAATGCAGGAATTGTTTCCTCACCTGTGAGCTCAGGTACCTTAATGTGGTTACCACCCACATTGTGAATTATGTAACTACTGAATGTGCATGTTTTAAGGATACCTATAAATATCCCAAAACTATAAAGACTCACTCTCTCTTCTCCTACCGCCACATAAACCACCAAGAGGGGATGAGGTGAACATGCTACTATAAAATGTGTCTTACCCCTTTATTTTACTCTCTCTCTTATCGTCTATAACTTTACTATAACCTTTACATATTATCACTGTACAATTATGCCAATGGACCCTTTGGTTGTTAGAGGCTGGTTTCTTCTGACCAATGATGCCTAACATGGAGATGTAGGAAAATAATTCTTTTGAGTTATACCCTGTGTAACAATTGTACAACCTCTTCAGACAGAGAGGTTAAATCCGAGAAATTTCAGTATTTTTAGAATGACTGAGATATGGGTCAGGTGACGAGCAAAGATACAGAGTGCCATATCACTCTTAGCCACCTCTTAAATAAACAAAATGTAGTGCCAACAAATTAAAAAATAAAGGCATTTCTTCAAGTGGTAAAGAAATTTAAATCTTGTTTTCCAGTCAGGAGCCTTTGATATGGAGAGCAGGGACATGGTAGCTATTAACCTAAGAAACGTTCACAGGGAAGTACAGAGCATACCCATGTATGGCTTTTCCTTTTCGCATCATTAACACACAGCCTGACTCACAACACCCACAGAGAGTTCAAGAACATCATCACAGTTCAAGAACAACATCATCAAGATTTCAAGAAAGTGGTTTCTAGTTGTGGCCCAGCTCCTCTTCTGTAGTTAGCATGATTAAAATCTTTGTCAGTCTGAACACAGGATCCCTGTTGACTGGAGAGCTTTGACAAAAAGCATGCATCTCTACTGCATAATTCTTATGGTATCAGATATTGTGGAATGAAGCAGTGCATGCACAAGATCTCAAAAATACTGAGGATGGAATAGATATTGGAATTCATCAGTTGCTAGGGGATAAGAATTATATCACAGTTGAGTCACAACTAGTTTTCTGGACAGGCATTCTCACAGGTACACTAGGTTTGCCCAAGGGACAGGGAGAAAACAGCACTATTAGGAGGCAGATGGCCCAATTACACTGCAGTGAATCAAAAAAATGATGAGCCTTATCTAGACTTTATCTCCAGATTGCAGGATGCGGTTTGCAAAAATGTGGCTGACTCAGGGGCTGCTGATAATCTCATTCTTATATTAGAATTTTAAAATTTGAACCCATCATGTCAATCTGTGATCCATCCATTCAAGGAACAGAGCTCACTCTGATTATTTCAGAATATGCAGGAACGTAGGAACAGATGAATGCAGAAGTGATCTATGGCAGCTCCCTTGGGAAATTACAACAGGCATAAGGGGAAGTGCTTTATAGGTGGGGAAGAGGTAAATTTTAAAAGATAATGCCTGCAATTTTCATGAAGAAACAGGGCAACTCACAGCAGACAGGTACCGGGAAAAGAGGTGGGTTCCAGAGAACCTGGACTATGCCCCATTGCAAAAGGGGAGATCATTGAATAAATCAATGTCACTCAAGAGCCAACAGTGAAGGAATCCAGTTGGTAAGCACTTCCCAATCTGGAACCCTCTAAGGGGGCATGCTCCAAGTCCCACCCAAGAGAGCCTGAGGGAATCTGTTGCTAATAAGCCAAGCAAGAAATGCACCAGAGTCCAGCCAGCTTTATCAGACAATCACACTGCTGGGTGAAGATTTTCGATAGATTTAAACAGCCAAGAGGAATTCCAGCTTGTTCAAGACATCCCGCCAGAAATTATTAAAACCACAATGTTGGGACTGCTAACTAAAGAAACCATAGGACTTTTATTTGGAAATAAAATAAGTATAATATATTACTACTTAGTAATATCTCGAGACAGTAAACAATTGCTCTGTCTTCTCTCACCTCCACATGGGCAACCAAGAGAGGCTAAGGTGAGCATGCTATCAGGAAATGTATCTGACTCCTTTATTTTACTCACACTCCTATTTCTCCTATCTTCTACGACGTTACTATATGTTTATATATTATCACCGTGCAACTGCACCTATGGACCCTTCAGTTGTTAGAGAGAGGCTGGTTTCCTCTGACGTGATATCTGTAATGAACACAGATGCAAAAATCCTTAACAAGATATTTATAGGCCAAGAGAATACACAAGTATATAAAACATCATTCACCATTATCAGGTAGGAAACATCCCAGGGATGCAGGAATGATTTATCATTCAAAGATCCATCTATATTATACCCCATGTTGATAAGAAAAAGTATAAGAGCCACATAATAATATTGATAGATGCAGAAAAAGCATTTGACAACATTCAACACCCCTTCCTAATTAAGACACTCATGAAGATATAGGAACAGAAGGAAGATTCCTCAAGATAATGCAAACTACCTATGGAAATACAACAGCCACATTATAGCCTATGAAGGAGAGAGGAAAATGATCCCAATGAAAAAGGAGACCAGACAAGGATGCCCTTTCTCCCTAATTGTACTCAATATCGTACAGGAGGCTTTAGCAAACAACGTGAGACAGTGGAAGGACATTAAAGGTGTCCAAGTGAGACAGGAAGAGGTAAAACTCTCTCTTTTTGCAGACAACCTGATTGTGTACATTTTAAATCCCAAAATAACTGACAGCAATAGCAGAATATGGAAGAGTGACAGGATATGAGGTCAACAAACAGAAGTCTATTGGTTTGCTATATACATTCGACAGGACCATGGAAGAGAAGATCAAGAAGGCAGTACCCTTCACAATAGTCAAGAGCACATTGAAATATCTAGGAATATGTTTAACCAAAAAAAATCTGAAGACATACAAGGAAAACTACACGACCCTACTACAAGAAACCAAGAATGACCTCCACAAATGGAAGAATATCCCATGTTTGTGGACTGGAAAATTCAACACACGGAAGATGTCAATCTTACCCAAAGCACTTTATAAGTTTAATGCTATCCTGATTAAAATACCAATAATCTTATTCAAAGAACTGGCCACAAATTTTATATGGAGAGGGCAGAAGCCCAACATTAGCAGAGAAGTCCTCAAGAAGAAAGACAGAGGGTTTGGTGAGCAAACAATGCCACAGACAGGGGAACAACTATAGAATTAAAATCAACAACAACATAGAGATTCTATGGATGTTGGAGCAACAGCAATCTGAGAGGAAGTACTAAGAGGTGGAAGAAGGGGGAATGTGATGGTGGGGCAGGAGGAAGACAAAAGGAAACAGAGGAAGGCTCTGGAAAGCAAAGCTATCGATAGAGGTATAGGCAGAGGTGTATACTTAAGTAAATACATTAATCCATAAAAATAGAGGGATTGGCCTATGCACACATTTATAAGGCAATACACTGTGGACAGACCTTGGGGCTCAGCTCACACACACCCTAACACAAAAATACTTTGTTTTAACAAACTGGCATTTGGTGATGGTCACCCCACAAACACACACACACACACACACACACGCAAAATTGTTGAAGGCTGAATGGCTGCACAAGCAAATGTGGTGTAGAAAGATGGTTCCCAGCTATTAAAAGATACAGCGTCTGGGGTCTCTTAAAGACTTGAAGTTAAGCAAGCAATCATGCAACAGTGAAGAAGCAAACCCACATGGGAGAAGTACACCAGCCAGGGTTATCATGAGGTGTCATCAGGACTGTAACAGGTATCAGAAGATTCATAAAAAAGAAACAAAAACACATTGTTGAGAATGAAGGAGGTTGGAGCAGAGACCCTTAGACTATCTGTAAACAATGGAACATCCCAGTCCCAGAGGGGTCACAGGGAAGGCATGAGTCAACCAGGGTGCAGTAGAGCACCAATGGATCACACAATATTGTTCTGGTTCCTTAAGGCTTCCTCAAGGCTTCCTCACTCCCCACTGTCATGACCCTACTGCTGTTTCTCACTCTGCACTGGACTGGGGCAGGTACACAGGTATTGATAAGAGATAAAGTTCATGACACATGGGATGAGAATAGCAATACCAAAAGGGTAGGGGGAAGGTGGGGAGAGGAGGGAAGGATGGAAGGACCAATCGTGATGACTGGCACATAAGCACACATACCCCTCCAGGAATAATAACAGCAGAAACCATTGGGGAAGGAAGACAACGATGGGTGTGAGATATGAAAATAATAACAATTTATAATCTATCAAGGGGCCACAAGGTTGGCGAGAGGGATGTAAAACAAGAGGAGCTGATACCAAGGGCTCAATAAGAAGTAAATGTTTAAAAAAGAATGAAGTCAACATATGTACAAATATGCCTAATCTACTTGATGTATGGATTGTAATAAAAGTTGTAAGAGCCCCCAGTAGAATTCTTTCAATTAAAAAAAAAAGTTAAGATGAAAGAGTTGTAGAGGATAGCGTGTCAGGGCTGATATAGCATGGTGGGAGAGCAGGTCACATAAATGATGAGAGGATTTAATATGCATGTTCTGGCCAAAAGTAATTTTTGAGCTTTCTTGGGCTAGGGGAGCAGCTTCTGCCATGCCCCATAAGCTTGGAGGCCACCCCTGTACTTCTGGATCTAACTGTATAGGTAAATAGGCTGCTAGAGCAAAAGTAGATCCTATTTCCTGGCATTGGACTCCCACAGCCACCAGTTTCATGAACATATAGAATGAAGGGGTTAAACCAGGAGGGAAAAGTGCAGGAGCTGATAGCTAGGCACATTTAAGTGCTTTGTATGGTTTATCAATGAATGTTGTTGGTTCTAAAGATTCAGGGCTTGTCCCTTAGCTGCTTCATAGAGAGGTTTGGCTAACCCACTAAAACTGGGAATCCACAGCCTTAGCTGTGAATCAAGCCTAGAAAGGAGAGCATTTCAGTAGAGGGAGTTGGGAGATGAGGAAGAAGCTGTTTTCTATCAACTGTATTATCTATGGAATTCTTTCTGAGTCGGACTTCCAGATACATTGCAGTGGTGAGAGAACGCTGTACCTTGGTGGGAGACACTCCGTACTCCTTATCTGCCAGGAAGTTTAAAAGACCATTGGTATGATTTGGGGAATCTGAAATGGAAAGATATCAACAACGTGTTGTTTGTTATGACTTTTTAAAATCATATTATTGGGGGCTCGTACAACTCTTACCACAATCCATCCATCCATCCAGCATGTCAAGCTTATTTCTACATTTGTTGCCATCATTTTCAAAACATTTTTTCTACATGAGCCCTTGGTATCAGTTTCTCCCTTTTCCCCTCCCTCATGAACCTTTGATAATATATAAATTATTATTATTTCATAGCTTACACTAACTGATGTCTTCCTTCACCCACTTTTCTGTTGTCCATCACCTTGGGAGTAAATTATAGGTAGATCATTGTGATCAGTTCCCGTATCTCCAGTCACCTTCCCCTTCCCTTCCCCCTCCTGGTATGACTATTCTCAATAGTGTTTCCAGCTCTTATCTGTACCTGTATACAGATGCTCTGGCTAGATTTGTAAGGTAGAATTGGGGTCATTGATAGGGGGGTGCATTAAAGAATTAGAGGAAAGTTGTATGTTATGAATCTTCTGATGCCTGTCACCTACATAGTGGAGGATGAAGCTGAGGAAAAGGTCTAGGGACAGGAAGTCAATCGTCAGGGTTTGACTAAAAATGTGGCTCCTATTTAAATAACCCTGGAGCAAAACACCCCAACAGAGTTGTTGAGAATGTATGAATGAACTGCCCAGGTAAAGGTGAAGAGGGCTTGGGACCTTTCATCAGAGGGATAGTAATGGAGGCAACCGTGTATGTTTAGTATTATGCGGAATGGTAGAGAACAGAGTGTTAAGGGTTGGGCACCAGGGAATGAATAAGCAGGGCAGCAGCATTAATGGCCCTAAGGTCTTGGATAAATCTGTAACTTCCATTGGGTTTAATAACTGGCAGGAAAGGCATGTGGTAAAGAGAGTGGGTTGGCCTTAACAGGCCTGCTGTAAGTAGTTTTGAGATTATAGTTTTGAGGCCTTGTAAGTGTCGGAGGATACTAGATAATGGGGCACATTAGGAAATTTTGAAGGGTCTTTTAACTTGATGTAAACAGGCTGATGATGCCTAGCAACTGAAGGATGAGTGACATCCAATACTTGTGAGTAAACTAGATCAGGTGGTAAAGGGAAAGACCCGGCAGGGGGTGTGGTGACACTAGAGTCATTTAGGGAGGAAGTGAAGACAGGCAAGTGTCTGGCACTGCTTATAAGAGAAGCAATAGGTCTGGGACTGGTGGGGCCTCTGGTAAAAGCAAACTTACCACTGCTCTGAATTTTAGCAAGAATATCTTTTCCCAGTAAAGAAATAGGACAATTTTGGAGGACTAGAAATTGATGTGTAAATTGAACATTATACAGACTACATAAAAGTGGTTGTGTGATAAGTGGTTGTGGAGTTGTACCAAAGACTCCCACAATAGTGGTGCATGCTAATTATGTTTACCTGCCTGTTCGGGTAAGAGTAAGTGACCCCTACGTCTAAAAGGAAAGAAAGGCTCTCTTGAGTTGGGTGATCTTCAAAGGGGTCTTACACCCTGGGTATCGATTCTTCAAGGCCAAGCCAAGCAGCTCTAACACGGAGGCATCTTGAGCAAGTTGCTCTGGAGGTCTAATGGGATAAACTATCCCTCCCACTCTGAGAGTGGGGCAGTCATTTCCTCAGGGACCTTTCTGTTCATAGTATGGCTTTCTTGGAGGTCACAGATTAGGGCATACATTTATTTGCCCACTGCCCCGATTGGGAGCATTTGAAGCAGGGTCATCATGGCACACTCATGTGTGGCCCAATAACTAGTTTAGACACACCCACTCTGGCCTGGAGGGCACTGGCTAACATTTGACATTTAACCTTATCTCTTTCTAACTTATATAACTTTTCCTGATCCTCCCTATTGTTGAAAACTTTGAAGGCTGCACTGAGATCTTGCTGTGAAGTCTGGGGTCCATAGTCTAACCTTTTAAATGGTCTTTTAATATCTGGAGCTGATAGTGAGATGAAATTTGAGTGAAATACAATCATCCCTTCCAGTGTAGTAGGGTCTACTTTGGTACATTTAAACCTCCTGAAAGATGTGAGAGAAATGTGGCAGCATTTTCTTTTGGTTCATGAAAGATTTCCTTAACTTTGTCATAACTGACTGCCTTAGTTGAGGTTTTTGGCAAGCCCTCAATGAGATACAAATAAAATAATCTTGAAGAATACAGTCCTCATGATCGTCTGATAATTCCAATTAGGGTTCTTCTGGGGACTGCCTTGAAGTCCACGGGCTTATCCCAGTTCTGGGCATGCCCTTCATCACTTCTCTTTATGCAGCTGTCCAGACTATCTCCCTTTCTTCAGAAGTCAAGGTAGTTGTTAACATCATATGGACGACATGACAGGTAACATATGTCTGAGTGAGTTATTTAAATTCTTTAATATAAGTGTCTGGCTCTGATGTATAACATCCAAGACATTTCCCTAAGACTGATATATAATTTAACAAGAAAGGGATATGAACTTTTACTAGCCTTTCTGCTCCTGCGACTTCAAAGAGGGGGATGAGGGTGGCAGGATTTAGGAATGGATCCTTTGGGTTTCATGGAGCTGTCTTTGTGGTGGAGAGAGCTGAACACAAAAGGCTGGGAGGAGAAGATGGTGCTGGCAGAAGGGGACAGGTATAAGATGTCTTAGAACATGGCAACCGTGGGAGGGAACTGGTGACAGAGGAGAGGTGGGAGGAATAGACAATCATGATATGGGCAAGGGAGAAGATTGGGTAGAAATTATATGATGTAATAGGGTCGGGTAGTAATAGGGTAGTGTAGTAGACAATCATGGTATGGGCAAGGGAGAAGTTTGGGTAGAAATTATATGATGTAATAGGGGAGAGGTAGGCTTGGAGTTGGTGGGACCAGGTTGAGACAAGGCAGGAGTGGGAGTGGTGGTGAAGAGCAAGGCTGAAGAAGAATGGGACACTCTAGCAGGAGATATAGGTTTACACTCTGGCAACTGGGAGAATGCAGCAGTGTCCACGGGTGGTTGGAGGGACATGAAGGGGTTTGCAAGGGGTGGGGGAGAAAGAAGGCACAGAAGCAGTTTTCTCAGAGACAATAGGCACTGAAATTGGTGGCAAAGCGAGATCAGAAGGATCAATGACTGATTCTTAGTCTGAGAGAGGAACACTTTCCTGAACCAGTAGGATTTTCATAGTGGAACAATTCGGACATAAATGAGGTTGAGCATGGAGAGAGAAAACTTGGATATATGGAAAATGAGAATATATTTTGTAGATTAAAAAGAAATTATTGAGAACTTGAATAATTTTAAATCAAATATACTACCTGGTGGCCATCCTGAGTTATTGTCCAATTTGTGCTGCGGCCACACATTACTACATAGGAAAATATTATTTCCCCTTTGAATAACTGATTTAAGACCCAGATAATTGAGGCTTGCCAGTAAACAAACTAGAGGTGTGTTATGCCCATTGCTTACTGTGGTAGTTATATAATCATTTGTCAATTTGTCAAGTAAAAGTGAAGAGGTGGAGTCCAGTTGGTCAACCATGATTCCTGAATTCCCTCTTTGGAGGCAGGAGACAGACTCTCTCTTTCTCTCTCTTTCAACTCACTCCCTTGGAGACACTCTACTGACCAGAAACATGGCACTACGCTGATAGACCCCATTCCCTGAGAACTGGAAAAGCCACATGTAAACCCCTGCCAATGCTGAGATGCGTACCCCACCACTGGATCCAATGACTCTCTATGCACTGGCTTGTGATCATCCTGCATTCAGCGTCACTGCATGTGTATTGGACATATGGGCTAATATCAGACTTAGGGGATTGGACTGGATTTGGTGGGATGCTTTCTTAATGTACAATTACCCTTTATATAAATCTCTCTCTTATACACGTATGAATTTCTATGGATTTGTTTCTCGAGCCTACCTGGACTAACATACTTGGAATTCTTACAACCCATTTTAAAAGGCTGAGAGAAAATTTGAGCTCTCTTAAATGAGGTAGCAAAACAGGAGAGCATCCTTCCACTGAATAATTACCACCTAAGCCCCTGGGGTGAAAAGGCCATCTGACTTAGCAAGATTACTTGTATGTGGACATTTTCAGAATGGCCATGGGAAAATGAACAGATGACCATGGAGTAGGGAGCTTTGGATTTAACATTCACCCTCACCGATGCATTGTCAGAGGGTCTTTAGCCAATGAAGTGGAGATCTCTTTGCTAGGCTTGCTCGAAGAGGTCCAGAAAGGCGCTGGGGACTTTAGTGGCTAGGGAAAGGAAAGTGCCACTCCAGTCTAACATAGACAGACTCTTTGTACCGGCCATCATGTATTAGGTCTTAGGGAGACAAGAGACAAAGACCTTTAATTTTAGATTTATTGAGGGAGTTTAGGTTTGTAGGGAACAGGATATCAAAGGAAAATAGGTGAAAGGGGTTAAGGATAGTAAGATTAAGAAAGGTTAGAGCTGGCCCTTCATCTAAAGCAGAGAATTAGCCACACGAGTATATACTAGTGTATAAGCCGAGTTTCTCAGCACATTTTTTATGCTGACAACCCCCCCCCCCGGCTTATACTGAAGTGAGGGTCCCACTTATCTATTCTCTGGTGCAACCTGATTTCTCCTGCTCATCTGAGAGTGCCTACAGCCTCTGTGGGTGGTCCATGACTGCGAATATCACAGTTCTTTTCTCCTGCATACAAGAAGCCTGTGTTTTCTGTGCCATACTGGGCATGAACCTGCCCACTTCTGTGTGCTGGTACCAGAGGCGCACTGCATCCTTGTCATATGAATGCTGGATACGGCCGCTCTTCTTCTCCCACTCTTCTCCAGGGCTTGACCAACGATGTAGCCTTTACAGTCTTACCCGTGCTTTGTCACGCCCCTTTGCTCCATTCAAGCATTGCTGACTACAAGTACTAGAAGCTCTCTGGTCTTGGATATACACTATGATTATTTACAGTACTTATTTTATTTTTCACTTTCTTATTAACCCCTATCTGGACCCAGTGTTGACTATGCCTGCATAGAGCAGCCTGTGTTAGGGCTCATAATATACACGCTGCATTGTGTACGCACTGTGTTACTGCATGTGGTGCATTAGCACTTCCCATGCCTAGGGGGCGACGCTGTGTATGCAGTAGCACAGCACATGCAGTAACACAGGGCATACGCAGTGTGTGTTTATTATGAGCCCTAACACAGGCTGCTGTTTGAAAACAGTCATGTCATCTTATTCTGGAAGATCATCCGTCTGCCTTAGGCCTCAAGCTTTACAAGCTGTCTTATGTACATGCAGTACTGTAGCGCATGCAGTAACTCAGCGTGTACAGTTATTACTCATAACATATGGTTTTTGTTCACCCTCTTTTCCACTTAGAGCTAGTTTACTATTTTTCTTTGAAATATTCATAAACATCTAACCTGCTGATGCCTCAATTGATTTCATTGGTATCTATTTTTATTTTTGAATTTATCATAACTGTTGCATTTCCTAGCCTAGGGTTATACTGGAGTCAAGAAGTTTGCCCAGTTTTTGTGGAAAAATTAGGTGCCTAAGTTTATTTTCAGGTCGGCTGATACTCAAGTATATAGGGTAAATTTAAAAGTGTAAAGTCCATTAGACCTGCTATTTCATAAAGGAAGAGAACATCAGGTTTAATAAAGACCCACGAACTAAAGCAGAATTTTTTCGAGGAAGGGGTTACACAGCTCTAATGTCTGCTGCAGAACCAGCAGAAAGAGTGTAAGTGGGAGGGAGAGCCAGACTTAGGGGTAGAGAGGGGTGGGGGTGGTGAGAGGCAAGATAAGTCAGAGCAGCAGGAGGGTAGAAGGTGCCCAGTCCAAGTGAGCAAAGTATCAGTTCAGGTATTTAACTCTGTGGGATGTCTCTAATGCTTAGACAGGAGGGTTACCCCACATCTTTCTGGTTGATGTGGATAACTCCAATGGGCTGGATGCTAGCTTCTGTGGGCTGACATCTCTTTATTGGGCAGGAAGATGGGCAGAGTTAGCTTTGTAAAGAAGAAACATATATGATATCCTTAGTAAATGCTTCCAACAGACCCTAGAAGGGGGTCTCGCCCTTCCACAGAGACCTGTAAGCTTTCCCAAAGAAAAACTGGACATCCCTTTGGCTGAGTTCAAGGTTGAACCTCATCTTTTTAAAGCTGGGCCTGTCTCTTCTTTGACTTTCCAGCTGTCAGGCCACAAACCAGATGACGCAAAGAGCCAGGGAGGTTCTAGACCTGGACCTGGGGTTCTCACCCTGCCTGGCTCCCGGCACACAGCTGACAAGACTTAGCAAATCTCCGGAGGAAGCCCTAACATTTGTGCACCAGCTGCAGCCACTCGCTTCCTGAGAAGCGTTCTCTTCTTCGTAGTGAGAGAAACAACAGACTCGGGGGCTCACCTTTGAGCTGACGAGGTACAAGGAGTCTCCGGGAGAAGGCACCGCTGTGCGGAAAGGAAACAATGGAGGGGGCTTAGCAGAAACCCACAAAAAAACTAACCTGGAAACCCCGAAGACAAGAACACCCAGCCTGGGTTTACCCCTTCTCCAACAGGGATTCCTACCATGAGCCCAAATCAATCCAAAGCTGGGGGATGGGATCAATCTCCTGGAGCACCCACAAACCTTTCACCACGAGATGGGCGACGCATGGGAGAAGAGGAGGAGGAGAGAAAGGGGGCTTGCACCCAAGCAGGGGTGCTGGGTGCTCCAAAGTGGCCGCTGGCCACAAACAAGTCCCTGGAGAAGAGCGTCCCTCACCTGGGAGCACTGGCTACATGGTGCTCAGGTTGCGGGCGCTTCTCTGCACCCACTTACAATGCACAGTAAGTAGGACTCACTCAATGAGCCACAGTTCCGGCTAGGACACCACCACTTCCGCCCCCTCTCAGAGCGACCCGGGGTGGGAGGAGCCGGCGGGGTTAGGGTGTCTGTCTACTTTTCATCTTTGAGGTGGCATCTTTGAAGTGGCATCTTTGAGGTGGCATCTTTGAGGTGGCATCTTTGAGGTGGCATCTTTGAGGTGGCGGTGCTGTTTGGGCAGGGGGCGGAGCTTGGGGCGGGACCTGGGGCAGCGCGGGGAGGAGGAAGGGAGAGGGAGGTCAGGCAACAATGGGCCCTCAGCCCTGGCTAAGGCTGCAGCTGCAAAGGCTCAGGTAATGATGGCTGAGGCACCTGCGGGCAGAAATGGTACTTTCCCCAGCACCGAGAGCGTTCGTGGGGGACATAAAATGACGTACAATGTACTTGTGTGGGTTTGTGATCAGACTCCCCGGATGGGGCATCCTCCTAACTACCGGGAACCATCCAGCCATCCAACCCTGCCACAGTGTTAATGGGGCTGAAGCAAGAACCGAAACTAATGACCTTTGAGGTGAAGGACCACTCTGCGGCTCAAAGTAGGGACACATATGACTGCCTTTAGGAAAAGAGAAGTATCTGGCATCATATGGTCTAGGTAAATTATGTCTCCGTAACAAAATTTAAAAATGAAACTTAAGCAGGATAGGAACCCTAAAAAGTGATGGGAGGGGGTGGGTGTTGGTTGTTAAGCTTGACTATTCTTAGAGTTGGAGTTTGTATTTTGATCTTGTTTTATTTTGCTTGAATGCTATTGAGGCAGATAAACATGATAGTTCAGTTCAATGATGCTTATCATGATTTCTACACTCTGCTAATTTATCACTCACCAGAGGTTCTATCAATCTAATGGTTTCAAGTGCATGGGCACAATATTCATAGAGACTCTTCCAAATTGAGAGGTGTGAAATTTAAATTTACTTCCTCCTAGTAACTCTTGGCGGGTGGGTCTCTCAGAACAAGTGCTGATGGGACAGCTCAAAGTGAAGTGTTTCCCTATGAATTTGCAATCATAAGGATTATGCTTCTTTTATGTCTGATACATTAGAAAATTCCTTTATGAAAGTTCTAGTCAGATTCCAAAGTTGCTTTTGAAAATGGAGATATGATCATTGCAACACTTTATTACATTTTCCAATATGGTCAGATAGTTCCACAGACGATACGGAAAACTCTGTGTCATTTATCAACAAATATTTACTGATTTATGTTCCCAGTTCTGGTGGAGCCACCTTATCCTTAGATCTTGGGAAACAGAGGCTAGATTTTGCAACTAAAAGGGGACTTCTCTTAAAATACCTACCCTGTTACACTGGGTAGGCTAGAGAAACAAATGCAGGGACACTCAATGTGTAAGGAGGAGCTTTATATCAAAGAGTAATTGGATATCAAGAAAACATACCAGCCCAGCCCAGATGAAGACCATAAGACTAAGATTTTTTCCCCCGATGGATAAATCATGAGTTGTATAAATAAATAAATAAATAAAAACAAGCAAACAAAAAACCAACCCACTACAGTCAAGTCAATGTGAACTCAGTGATGCTGTAGGACAGGGTACAGTCCCCCTGTGAGTTTCCAAGACTAAATCTTTGCTGAAGTAAAAAGCTCCATCTTTTCCTGTGGCGTGAATGGTGCTAGTCGTACAGTTAGCAGCCCAACTCGTAAGCACTACACAAACAGGGCCTCTTATCTATCAATGTAGCTCTACCCCTGATAGCATGCAAGTAGAGTCCAAAAGGTCCCCTCAGTTATGCAAGCTACTTTCCATTGAATTGTTAACCTAATGTTAGTGATTTATCAGAACCAGATGTGCCCAACTACCACTACCAAGGGCTCGAAAAGGAATCCCATTAGAAGATCATAGATAGAGTAGGAGGAAAATGTGGGCCAAAAGTCAAATCACCAAAGAGACCCTCAACACAAGGGTCTTTAGTCACCTTTCAAGTCCAATCTTTGTGTAAACAAGCCTGTGACAGTCACTGGTTTTGTAGTTGAAATTGTATGGCTATGATATACAAAGAGCATAGTAAAGTCCTAGAAGATAGGAGAGAGAAAATAAAATAAAGGACTCAGACACATGTTATGGTAGCAAGCTTACCTCTGGGACAGCCATGATCTCAGCAGCCAGGTCTACGCAGAGAAAGGGAGGAAGAGAGAGTCAATCTTTACTGTCTTGGGATATTTGTAGGTAGCAATAATACATGCATATTCAGTATTTACATACATCACAAGGTGGGTGGTAACCACAGTAAAGTCTCTGAGCTCACAGGTGAGGAAACCTAATACCTGCACTGGGGAAAGGCCTGAGGTGGGATGGGTTCTGCAGTGGGAGGAGACAACAAGAATGTTTACTTCTATATAGAGATAGAAGCTCACTTTAAGTCAGCATAGCTGTTAGGGGAGAATCTGTGAGAATGATATTTAAAGCAGGATAATGTACTTGGACTTTATCTCTAACATACCGAAGTGGTGACTTTCCTACTGTGGAATACTAGCTTCCAAATTCCCTCTGTGATGATTTAGGGAATATAGTCCTGGTCATATTTCTGTAAGTCTTATTTTCCCACAGTCCGGAACTGAACTCACCCTGTTGATAGACTAACCATCCGTGTAATTAAGATCAAAAGGACAGTACACACCCAAGGAGAGATTTAGGAAATGTGGAGGAACAGAAACAGGAAAGCCTTGACGAGATAGGGATGAGTGATCATATGTTGTTGCTGTTGATAGATTCCCTCAATTAGGCCCCAGCTCCCAGAGAACCCATGTACAACAGAATGAAACACTGCCAAGTCCTGCTCCATCTCACAGTAGTTTTTCTGTTTGTGCTCATTGTTGCAGTCAATGATTCAATCTCTCACAAGGGTCTTCCTCTTTTTCACTGCCCTTCTACTTTCCCAAGCATGATATACTTTTCCAGGGACTGGTTTCTCCTGATAACCCATCCAAAGCACATGAGAAAACATCTCACCATGCTCACTTTTCAGGAGCATTCTCGATGTACTTCTTCTGAGACAGATTTGTTAATTCTTCTTGAAGTCCATAGTTCTTTCAATCTTCTTCACCAAACAATAATTCAAATGATGCAGGAGGTATCAAAAGAGGATGGAAGGAATACACAAAGCAAGAGGTAGCTTATGATCAAGAACCAGTGGTACTGAAGGAAGAAATCCAAAGGGTACTGAAGATATTAGCAAAAAATAAGGCCCCAGGAGTGTAGTATGAGGTAGGGGGGCAGCCCCCCACCACTAGTCGTGGGTTCACTAAGCACAATTGTACGGTTGAGATAAATACATAAAGTCATCGAGAGCATGAGATAGAAGAGGCATAGGGGATATTGCAATCAAGGGGTCAGACACATTTCATGGTAACATTGCTCACCTCAGCCCCACTTGGTGGCCCACGTGGAAAGAGGGGGAAGGGAAAGAGGAAAGAGGGAAAGGGAAACAAGGGAGAAGAGGGAGCCAAGGAGAGAGGTGGGGAGAGACCAGAGAGCTAACCCAGGCCTATATAACTTTTGGAGGCATGCAAGCCCCTGATTACAGGTAAAGACATACGTCACAGGAAGGGGTTGCACTATAGGTTATACAGTAATGGGAGGGGGTGGTCTAGGGGCATACATGCAACAGGAAAAGGAGGGATAGGGACTATACATGTGATAAGATGGGCAGATCCTAGAGTCAGGATGGCAGCTTAACTTTGACCTGTTCTCTGGATCTCCATAGGAACCTTTATCCATAGGGTATAAACCCCACCTAGAGGAACCAAGCTAATGGTTGTAAGTTTCAGGGAGAAGTAACCCATTGTCTCCAACAGCAGGGAGCAGGCCCATCCTGTGGTGTGGGGAGACAGCAGTCTGCCTCCAGGGAGCATGTCTAAGAAGCTGACCTCCCTCCACAAGTCCCCCTTTGTTTTATATAAAAAATTCAAAAGCCACATGGGCTATATGGTTACTTTCTATACATTAAGTTGTCCAGACAAAACTTAATGGTCCAATTAATATAGCAAAAAATTCAGGCTTACAGCTAACATTTTGAATCCAGGCACTGGGGGTAATGCCCCCTAATGCCCTTCTGCTGTTGGAGGAAGGTATGATAGAGGCTGGATATCATGGCGGGAAGAAAACGAGCAAATAGGAATGTCTGCTTCCATAGGGAGAATGAATCAACCATGTGCTCACTTTAAGACAGCACAGCTTTAAGGGAGAAACTATGGAAATGATAGACAACCGCAGGAACATGTACCTGGACCTTATCTCCAACTACCCGAGTGGCGGTCTTCCAGCCATGGAATACTAGTCTTCCAGATTCCCTCCACACCAGTCAGGGAGTAAGTCCTGTTAGGTAGCTTAGCCTAGGGAATTGGGAAGTCCATTTACACATGCCCAGGTGGGCCTGCAAAGGACAAAAGCTAGATTTTCCTGCCGGTGGGCCCTGATGGGCGTTACACCTGGAGCAGCCCACCTGGGCCAGGTGACTGCAATTCTGCCAATGGGATCAACCTGGGGTCGTTCACCACACCTCCCCTGGGAGCCCTTGAAAAGGCAGGGACTAGAAGGGAGAGGGGCTTTTTGGTCTGGTCTTCCTGGGAGGAGAGAGATCCTTGCGTGACCTGGGGCAGTCTCTGCCAGGCCACATGGTCAAAGGAATCCTAATAGGTGCCGCGTAAAACCTGATGCTTCTTTGAACTTTCATTAAATTCTCTTGGATCACGAGCCCGGCTTCAGCGTGAAATATTTCTCGCGCGGAGCCAAGGACTGAGGTTGGGATCTAGTCCTGGAGAGAGAAACCTAACAGTCCCAGTTTTATTTCCCTACAGTGCTAGTATCCCACATTTCCCCTGTCTGCATTATGTTTGAGATTTAATAGTGTCACGGAAGCAACATGGTCTCTCTTCATATCTCTTAGCTTCCTATAGAAGCAGCACAAAACTGCAAGCATAAAAAAATATGATGAGTAAATAATACAGTCAGACTGGAACTTAAGCTATGTGAGATACATTGAGCCCAAGATGGAGAATCCAACCCTCCCATGCCACTCACCAACTGCTTAATCACATCAGAGTCAGGAGATGCCTTGAGTCTGTCTTTGAATGTATAGAAAATATCCTCTTTAAGCTGATCAACATCTAATGAAATGTTTCCCTTAAACCCTCGCTAATGTTTCTTAATCAAATCCTTGTCACGCAATGTTACATTATATAGGTAGGGAGTTACACAGAAATCAGTTACATTCCAATCACATTATAACATTAATTCACAAGTCCAAAATCTTGATCTTTCAGCAAAACAACAGTCTGGAGTAATAGTCCAGTCACTATTGTATATAATGTTCCTCTTTGATGAGAGTCTCAGAGTTTCTCTTAGACAGCATCAGCAATGGAAGAAATGTCTCAGCAGTCAGCAATCGCCATTCTCAGGAATCTGCCAAGTCTTCTTGACATTTTGGATAACTTCAGTAACAGGAGAGGGAGGTCAGGTCACCCACCAGCTTCACTGCTTTCTTCTGGGCCTTGCTGGTTGAAGAGAAATTCACCTATCCCCTTGGCTTGTGAAAATATAAACAAATAGCCCCTCTCTTCAGGGTGTCAGTGACCTGGAAAAAGAATTATGATTAAGCTTTGGGGTTCCTTCGTGTCCTTCATGTCCATCTTTCTCCCAACGTGGTTGCGTCCTTCTGAGGGGAGCCCATCAGCTTTATTCTGCAGAAATATAAATGGACAGCCCTTTCTCTGGGTGAGAGATGAACCCGGATCCCAAACGCGGTTTCCATCATCTTGGGATTTCTTAGGATCAGTTTTCTCTGCAGAAGTGAAAATATGTTTCTCTGCCCTACCTTTGTTTCAAACTTTAAGTAAGGAGAACTTTTTTTGTTAAATTGACCAAATGAAATTTGTTGCACATAAGATTCCTCTTCTCCTCCTTCTGTTTTAACAATGCAGCCTTTAAAGTATTGCTGGCAATCTCAGTTACCTTGCTTGGTCTTGATCCAGTAAAACAACTAGTTAGATAGCCTTCATTGTTATGAAAATACTGGCTCCCAGCCCTCAGAGAATTAAGAGAACTGACTAATTACCATACTTTCAAAGACTGAAAAACTTCTCAATAAATTTATTCAGCTGTTCCTGAAGTAACTTACTAATCAGACATTTTTTCCTCCAAGTTCACCGGTAAGGTTACAGGCTCAATTAAGCCCTTTGCTCTTCAGGCTTCTCACACTGTATGATTTTACCATCTTGCTATCGTCTCTCTTACTTAACTTCACTCATTCCCTTCACGCTGACTTTAGTGGAAGTTAATGGGACAGTTTTAGGCCCTCCTGACTGCACTAAAGAAATGACCCCCCATCCAAAGTTTAAAAGCCTTTCGCTTCAATTTCTAATTCCATGTGGTGGCGCTATTGTTTCACCACAAGAGCATTCCAGAAGACCCCTTGATTTAAACCATGGTCAGATTTCTCAAGCACTCTTTCCTGCCAACCATAACTTTTAACTCTAAAAATGCAAGGAAGCAAAAATTGGCTTAAGCGATCTTCCCTTTTTTTAAGTTTTTGGCTCTCCATTATATTTTGATCATAGATTTTTATAATTTATAATTTTAAAATATTTTTAAATTGTTTTATTAGGGGCTCATAGAACTCCTATCACAATTCATATATACATCAATTGTGTAAAGCACATCTTTGCATTCATTGCCTTCATCATTCTTAATACATTTGCTCTCCACTTAATCCCCTCCCTCATGAGCCCTTGATGACTTATAAATTATTATTTTGTCATATCTTGCACTGCCTGATGTCTCCCTTCACCCACTTTCCCATTGTCTGTCCCCCAGGGAGGAGGTCACATGTAGATCCTTGTAATCAGTTTCCTCTTTTCAAACCACTCTCCCTCTACCCTCCCAGTATCACCACTCACACCACTGGTCTTAACGATATCATCCACCCTGGATTCCCTGTGCTTCCAGTTCCTGTCTGTACCAGTGTACACCCTCTGAACTAGCCAAACTTGCAAGGTAGAATTCAGATCATGACAGTGGGGGGTGGGGAGAAAGCATTTAAGAACTAGAGGAAAATTGTATTTTTCATCGATGCTACATCGCACCTTGATTGGCTCCTATCCTCCCCTAGAGGGGATCTCCAGTGGCTGACATATGGGCTTTGGGTCTTCACTCTGCAAACCATGGTATATCAGAATAAATCACTGCCTTAATTTCTTCTTCATAATCTTGACCAATAACTCCAGCAACACCTTGAGAATTTAGGTTGGACTTTCCTAATAAACATCTTATTTTGTTGTACATGAGCCAGATAAGAATAACTGAGATGTGAGATTGAAAGAAATAAAAGTTTTGATAACAAAAGAAACCTGCGCAGGGACCAGCCAGCCCTAGACAAAATGTGGCCATCGGCTGGTCCCTTTCGCTTACAGACTTGGTTTTTTATAAGGCTTCATTAGATTGCTATACTGTGCAAGCAGGCTGGTATACAAGCAGAAATTGGGGTTGAACAGTGCGACTAAGCAGGCTGGTACAGAAGCAAAACTGGCCGTTAAGCAGCGCGACTGAGCAAGCAGACTTTGAGGTTGCACAATTTTCTGGCACAGGATAGTCGTTTGCTGGTTTTTAGGAACAAGGGGCTAGTTGGCCTTTTCTTTCTTTCTTTCTTTCTTTCTTTCTTTCTTTCTTTCTTTCTTTCTTTCTTTTTTTTGAAAATGTTATAAGGCCTGAGATTGCACTTTAGGACTGGTGCAGAATGATTGCTTAATATAAAATGGTTCTATTTAGGCTAACAATCACAATTAGTTCTTTGGTAGTGGACACCAATTACTGCTCTTAATAATTTCTAATTTAATCACAGCTTTTGGCTTTTTCTCCCAACTCTTATCAACTCCAGTATCAATTTGAATTTCTTGAGTATTTAGGTTAAAACTTCCTGATAAAAACTGTATTACTTCTTCTTTTTTTGGGGGTGTGTGTGTGAATAATTTTTAATAGGGTTGTTGGAGGTTTTCACAAACATGGCAAAATCACGCAATGCTGCCGGCATTGGATGCAATCCGGGGCCAGAAGTCCGCACACTCCTTTGCAACGGGTCCTGTGATGGCCAAACCTTTCATCTCGCCTTTATTGTTCACAATGACCCACGCATTATCTTCGAAAGAAAGGAACACACCATCTTTTCTCCGGTAGGATTTCCGTTGCCGTATTACCACTGCAGGATGGACCTTCTTTCTGAGCTCGGGTTTGCCTTTCTTGACTGTGGCCATCACTATGTCACCCACTCCGGCAGCGGGCAGTCTGCTTAGCCAGCCCTTGATCCCCTGCACAGAGATGATATATAGATTTTTGTCTCCTGTACAAGAACGAAAAGAAGACATGATTCACTCTGGCTTTCATCCCCAAGGTGTATTACTTTTTCAATAAGAGGTTCCTGCTTCTAGAATCAGCAAAGGGCTGTGAGGGCTTCTGAGTGCCATCTGTTAGTTAGTCAAAACAACAGCAGGGAAAACAGAGCCTGGGCTTTTGCAAGATTGGTTAGGTCTGGTCGCCTGCTGTGAAGCTGGGTGATACCTGCAGTTTCTCTCTTCTTTGCTCTGGCAGGCAGACACCTTGCCTCCCATGCTTTGCTTGGCAGGGTCTGTATCAAGCTCCTTCCACTATTTCCCCACTGGGAAGTCTTGGCTAATGAGTTCTCTTCCTACAGCGGGGCAGAGTTCAGGTTCTATTAAACCCACTTGATGTCCCTGGCCCATGCTCTGACATAGGCCGCAGCCTGCTCTGCCTACACTCTCTGTGAAGATGACCTGTCTTCCCACAACTAAAACACTTTTTTCTAGGTCTGATATAATTTGCCAGTGCAGCTGCCATGAGGTCGGCCTTGTATTCCTCTGTCTCTACATTCCTGCATATCCTGAGATAATCTAGCAGAGTGCCCTGTTCCCTGTGGAAGGTATTTTTACAACGCTTATTGGAGAAATCATAAGATAGCTTATGCACTAAGTCTCTTACTGCCTGGACATTCTTTACACATTTGGAAATAGAACTTTTGGAACACAAAGTCAGCATAGGATTCATCAATCCGCTGTCTTATAGCCATGCAACTTGGCTTTCTCTCTCCTGATGGAATTATCTTTTCCCAGGCACTCAAGCAAACCTCACATATCTATCCTATTATCTGTTGAGTAAACTGTACTTGAGACTCAACTGTAATATAATTCTCATCCCAGAGTGTTGGATTGGGGGAGGGAATGCGAGCTCACCTTGGGCGCATGGAAGAATTGTTACCAGTTGAGATGCAAAAGCAGCAAAAGGAGTTTATTTGCTAGCTCTAGCTAGGGCTTCCCTCCCTCCACTGCCCAACACAGTGGGGACCCAGCAGCCAAAGGGAATCAGCCCTGAGTTCTTTGTTCACTGGGCTTTTATGGGGCCAGGGCCAGGGGGCAGTCCAGTGTTGCTGTTCTTTAAATTGATTAGAGAAAACTTCTGGTGCCAGCATTGTCCAGTGGTGGTTGGCAAGCAGTTTCGCACATGTTTTCTTGACTGGTCAATCGGTGGGGGGTGGGGGGGTGGTCACTGCTCCTTGCTGTAGAAAAATTAAATCTAACCCTCTACAATTTTGTAGGACTATCTCAGAAAGAGAGCTTACAGATTTTTCTAGATGCGTTATTGCATCTTCTAGTCTGGCTAAATCCTCATCAATTAAACTCTAGAACTGGGTCAGTCCATTATTTTGGTTGCTTAGAGCAGCTATTTCTATGCCCGCTCCAGCAGCGCTAACTCTGAGTAACAGAGCAACAGTTAAAACAGTGACAGAAAAAGAGGACCTGATGCAAGGGGCTTAAGTGGAGAGCACATGCTTTGAGAATGATTGGGGCAGGGAATGTGTGGATGTGCTTTATACAATTGATGTATGTACATGTATGGATTGTGATAAGAGTTGTATGAACCCCTAATA
Source organism: Tenrec ecaudatus (assembly GCF_050624435.1). Lineage (NCBI taxonomy): Eukaryota > Metazoa > Chordata > Mammalia > Afrosoricida > Tenrecidae > Tenrec > Tenrec ecaudatus. Next base: position 75,035,682 of record NC_134544.1, on the reverse strand, counting down.
AAATGTTTAAAAAAAAAACCAGTGACAGGTTCTCTTTTAACCTTCTGGTAGTGCTGGTTTGACCATTGTAAGCATCCATCTTCCCACGAATGGTAAATAACCCGCGGGAAAAGAATTATATTTACACAGAATTCTGTAGCATTGGTGGAGTGTAACAACTTGGTATACAGGCAAGGGGAAGGGTAGGAATTTGAACATATCCACAAACTACTTTTAGTAGGAATTATCCACTTACTGCTTTGGTTGACCTGAGAATTTATGTTTATACATGAGGGCTCATATTTTTTTGGAATTTTTCCCACACACGCTCCAATTCCTTGAACATTTTCTATTGTGAAACTTTTTTTCTTACGGCTATTCCAGTCACAACTTGCATCAGCCTCCTGGACCAAAATTCTGTTTATAGCTAAGGCATCATATTATGGGGGTTCTATACTATAATAAAGCCAACAACTTTTGGTAGCATTTGGGTTAGTACTGTTTAAAGCATTATACGTTGATACTATTAAATCAAACAAAGGAGAACTGAGATAAACCCTGTTCTGCGTGTCTTCTGGACCAGCCGTTGATGTTACAGTATGTAGGACTTTTGGTACTGGGGTGGCTATTACTTCGGAAGGCCCACATTATTCCTCGGATCCAGGTTTCCCAGTGATGTGGATGGTGATTTTTATGGTATTATTGGCATCAGCACTATTACTTGACACAAATTTTATTGACACAGAGTCTTCTTTAGAACTCCATTTCCAGTCACCATCATTGGTGGTTACACAAGCCCATTCAGAACAATAGGGCCATCATGCTTTACTGGAAGACCCCTGCTGCAGGCTGCGTCCCCACAACTTTGCTCTGTCAGTGCCCTGAGGCCATGTCATAGGGCACACATGAAACCCCTGTTTCCTCATGACCAGTTTATTATTTAAAGGTGTGCTATACCCGACATGCCATGCCACTCGGGGGGCAGGACCAATCCTTCTCTCTTGCCAGAGCTGTTCAAGGCTGAAAAATATTTCAAGATACCGCATCGCAGTTATTGGATGTGTCTTACTTACTGTTGCCAGAATGTCACCGGTGACTACATTTTTTAGAGTCCAGGTGTGAATCTAAGGTTCATGTTGGTTATAGTCTCATTTTCCTTGATAATCGCAGAGAGGAACACCCAGAGGGCCACAGGCCACAGGATCATGATAGTCTACTGAGGCGCACCCAAAGGGGATTGGTGGGGTGCTGAGTTACCGTCCACACCTTTTCCAGAGGCTCTGCTAGGCGGGTATGGCTGTGGTGAATCCAGGCAGCTATCCCATCCTCCACCTTTAAGTCTGTAGGGGAGGTTAAAACAACCTGATAAGGCCCCTTCCATTTGGTTTCTAGATTTTTGCTATGGAACCTTCGAACCCAGACCTAATCTCCAGGCAAATGCTCATGTTGACTTGCAGCTGCATTTGCCTGCTCAATAGCATTTTGGTAAACAGCCTGAATGGTAGGTCAAACATTGGCCTGTCTGCTCTGCAAGGCTTGCATAGCCCCTAATATCTCAGCAGGCCTGCATAGAGCAGATTGAATGCTCTAGGGATAATGGGGAGTGGTTTACCATACACAATTTCAAAAGGTGTCAATTCAAACATGGTGGAATTCCGCACACGGAATATAGCAAACGGGAGGAGAGTCACCTAGTTTTCGCCAGTCTTGGAGGCTGATTTGGTCAAAGTCTACTTTAAAGTTCTGTTCATTCTCTCTACTTGCCCAGAGCTTTTTGGGTTGTATGTACAATACAGTTTTCAATTTGTCCCCAGAGCCCAGGATAAATTCTGAACGACCTCGGTTACAAAAATAGGCCCATTGTCGGATTCAATTGTTTGAGGCATTCCATATCTTGGAGCTATTTCTTTTAACACCTTTTTTGCTACTATCAGGGCTGTCTCTCTTTTAGTTGGGAAAGCTTCTACCCAACCTGAAAAAGTCTCAATGAGGACTAACAAGTACTTGTAACCATATTTGCCTGGCTTGATCTCAGTGAGATCCACCCCCCAATGTAGCCCAGGTTGCTTACTTCTTTCTCTAGCCCCTTGATGCATATTTATAATTTTACCTGGTTTCATTTCTTGGCAGACATGGTATTGGCTCACCAGCTGTTCTGCAGTCAGTCCTTGGTCTTTGAACTGTAGTTTGGCAGTTTGCAACAATTGTAGCATCTTTTCCCCCAAATGAGTAGTACGGTGTAAATTGTACAGCATCTCTTGCGTCCCACCTCAGCCGGGAGGATAAGATTGTTCTGGGCTTTTAGCCACGGTGAGCCCTCTTCTATTAGGGCTTACAGCTCTTGTTTGACCCAAAGTTCTTCAGCTGTGTATCCAGGCACATGTGGAAAGGACCCCTTTCCTGGAAAAGAAAATTGAACAAGGCATACTTGCCCACCTGGTTCTACAGGTCCATCTCCTTCCCTTTCTTGGACCGCAGCCTTTTGCACCTCCTTGTCTGCGGCACAATGGCCCTTAGCTTCCATGGAGTCTCCTTGTTGATGGCTGGGTGTGTGCACCACTGCCACAGCTTTTGGCAGTGTTACAGCTTCCAGTGGCTGCATCACCTCAGTCTTATTCTTTATTTCTTTTCTTTTAGCAGTTATGAATCTTTCTTTTTACTGTGAGTACTGATATTCATCCTGGTTGGTGGTGTGGAGTAGTTAAAAGTGTCTTTTTTAGTCTGCCAAGCAGACTTGTTCGTTTTAAAGTATATTTGGGCATTTAATTTGGTTAAAATATCTCTTCCTAGCAGGGGTGTCGGGCACTTTGGGATGAGCATGAACGAGTGACTTACTTGACCCACGCTGAGGTCCATTTTGCGCGTAGAAGTCCATCAGTACCAGTTGGTCTCTGTGACACCTTGCACCCAGCTGGTACAAGACGACAGTTTTTCATTGTTGTGGGTGGGGACCGAGTGTTTTGCCTCTGTGTCAACCAAGAAATCAACCAGTTTCCTCTCCACCAATCATGGTACCCTAAGCTCGGGGAGTGATTCTGAACCCCGAGTTCCTCATTCTAGGTCCTGCCTTTTTCCCCCTTCCTTAAAAATAGGGGACATGCTGGCTTATGAAGATTGGGGCACCTGTCAAACTGGTGTCCATCCTCCTGGCAATGCCAGCACCATATCATTCCTTTCAAAAGCTCTTTTTTGAGACAATCTCTGGCCCAGTGCCCTCTTTCCTCGCAGTAGCTGCACTGATCTTTTCCTAGTCTAGGCCTCCCATTTCTATTAACGCATTCCCTTGTTCTCCCTCTTCACTTGCAGTAGCTGCCACTAATACTTGGGCAATTTCCCTTGTAATCTTCCTGGTTTCTCCTGCCTGGAACCTTCGATCTTCCATCCGCTGTCTTTCTTTCCTCTCTTCTGAGGTTTCTCTATTGTTATAGACCTTCACTGCCACCTCCGACAAATCCTTAAAATTTTTTCCCCAGCCTTTCTACTTTCTTTTGACATCTGGTGCAGCTTGATTAATAAAAGCCATTATTACTGCAGCCCTACTTTCCTCTGATGTCAGGTTTATGGGGTATACAGCCTAAAAGCTTCCATGATGCGTTCTAAGAATGCAGCTAGACTTTCCTGGGGACCTTGCCTTACATTACCCACCTTGGTCAAATTGGGCGGCTTTTTTGCTGCCACTCAGAAATCAGGCATGAGAACCTGGCGATAAATTCGGAGCCTCTCCCTACCTTCTGGTTCATTGAAGTCCCATGCAGGTCTTTTCGGGGGAAGTGGGGAGGTGGGGGAGGGAGAAACTAACAGCAATGGTGACTGCATAACACCACTCAAAGGGAACAAACATCAGAATTTCAGGTGATAGGATGCATGGGATGGTGGAAGTTACAGCAAAATATACATATATATTGAGGGTTCTGGGGGTTGCAGGGTTGGGCTGGGAGTGGATAGGGGGAGCTGATATGAAGGTATCACAGTTGATGATGGCAGCAATTGTACAATTATGTTTGATCCAATAGAACTATGGATTTAAATATATAAGCTACCACATAACTACACTTGAAGGAATATTTTAAGAGATTTCTTGTTAACTTCTGTAGCAAAGTTCCACCAGAAACAAAGGGAATATTTTCAACACTCCCCTTTTTTCCTTTCACCCCTTATACAATTTGCTTATAAGGTATTAATATCTATTCCATTCTCTTAAATAACTCTTAGGTAAGGTGGCAGTAACTTGTAACCCTTTGAATTCTCTATAACATGGACCAAACTTAAATACAGTGTCAAAGGATTTCCAGAGTCAGTTCTGATTATTAGTGGCAATTCTGTACTTCTTGATTTTATTACATGTCTCAAATCTTCACCCCATATTTTCTGACATGCATTAAAAATGTCATAGCTATGGCCGACTGCAAATACAGGCACTAATGAAAACTGCGTTACTATGATTTTTAATGCATCTTTTTCATGGTCTTTCCCCCACGCTGTTATAACGCCATGTACTGCTGTTGGAACAGAATAGCCTGGAACAGGACCTTTTGTTCCATAGTATTTTTTATTTAAAGAAATTCCCACTACTCGATGTGCTCCTGTAAAGCAGTGGTTCACAACCTTCCTAATGCCACGACCTTTAATACAGTTCTTCATGATGTCGCTGACCCCAACCATAAAATTATTTTGTTGCTACATCATCACTGTAAGTTTGCTACTGTTATGAATCATAATGTAAATCATAACGTGTTTTCTGATGGTCTTAAGTGACCCCTGTGAAAGGGTCGTTCGATTCCCCAAAGAGGTCATGATCCACAGGTTGAGAACCACGGCAAAGTTAACCAAATGAGCAGAGGCTCCAATGCCAGTAGTCGCTTGGGAAGATAATCCTTTGTAGCCAAAGTCATATAATTTCTATTCAAGACCATTTAAGTTGCAGATGTTTCTAACACACATTTAGCCAATATTGTTTTCTATTCCCTTGACTTTGTGGCTACTGGGATTGGATCCCAAGACTACACAAGTATAGTCTCAATCCAGTATTGTAGATGTGTCTACTGATTTTGAGTGACCTTAGCACAATGTTGTATGGCAGCAATTGAATGATCTTCTAGCCCCTGCTTGAAAATCTGACCCCAGTTGAGATGAAATGTCCTCTGTCAGAGAGGTTTTTAACACGTACACATAAAGCAGGTGATTTATGTCCCATGAGCACTTGGCAGGCTCTCTATCTTGTTGCTTGGGAGACCAGCTCAGACTATTGCACACCCTGAGGGTAAAAGTCTTCCTTCATCTTGGTGTCCATCAAACATTAGTGGACACATACTATATTTGTCCTTTTGTGATCAACTAACTGCACGCAGCATAATGATTTCCAAGTCCCTTCACATCATGTGGTGTTTCATAATGCCATCCCTGTTTTTCAGAAATGCATGGTATTCTATTGTGTGTATGTATCAGAGTTTCTTTATACAGTCTCCTAATAATAGGTATTTGGACAGTTTTCAGCTCACCCAACATGGCAGAGTCTCTTACAATAAAATTTCTTAGGATAACCTTTACTACTCTCAAAGCATTGACATGATTTGTGTTGTGATGTAAAGTCAATCATCATTGACATTTTTCTCACCAATGCAATTTTCAGTTTTCTTAGCAGGATTAATCCTTAGCCCCATGACAACCATATGCCCACCCAGAAATGACACAAGATATAACCTGTACAACAATAAGTAAACAAACAAAAATAAAAGCAGTCCCACCATTCTCCATAAACTTCTGATCTGACCTCTACTTGGAATCTATCTTTGAGATCTTCAAGACCTTCCTTAAAATGCTCAATTCATCTAAAAACCACTATTTTATATCGAGCAGCCAAAGTTTCATGTCCCCTTGAGTTTCTTAAATACGCGATAATAGCCTTCGGTTCAAAATACTTTTCTTCCACACAGTACAAAACACAGACCGTGCTTTTCATTCTTTCTTTCTTTTTTAAAGACTCTCTAAGGAAAATAAGACAACTGTATTGCTTAGAGAACTTGTTTGCAGCAATCCACTGATTGACCAAACATATGCATATACATTTTATTTGGAATAAACCCTTGCATACTGAATCTGCTTTGCTACCAAGCTCACTGGCTCCAACTGGATGCTAGGCTCTTCTACACAATGGGAAAATAAATAAATCAGTAAGGGACCTTCATCCCTCTCCTGCCTCCCTAAATTTTGATTTTGGGGAACATGCATTGGGCACTGTCTCAAACAATTTAAGTAAATACATGTTTGTTGGTTTTCTTTTTGTTCTCTTGATTACCCATCTGAAAAAATTGGCAGCCTGTACCTTGGTTGACTATCTTCTGTGAGCCCAGCACAGCTGTCTCACTGGGTTATCTCACTGAGTGCCCCTCATACAGTAATACATGGTGTGTCCTCAGAACTCAGACCTTTCAGCTCCATGCAGGCTGTGCTTATGGATGTTTCCCTGGTCATGGTGACTCTGCTCTGGAACTTTGGTGGGTATCTTGTTCCACCATTACTAGTGTAGATCTCTCCCATCCACTCAAACCTGTGTCCAGGGGTCTGCCTCACCCAGTCAATAAGGTAACTGGTGAGTGAGTGTCCAGAATTTTTGCAGGAGATCTTCACTGAAGCACCCCGCTTCTTCACTTCAGCACCAGATTGGACCAGCTGGACCTCAGAGTCACTGCCTGTTGAGTGAAGACAGGTGGACAAAATCAATCTAGAGTAGCTACAATCACTTCCTCCTCCCTGAGACCGGTGACTTCTTTCCCGGTAGCTGCCACCACCAGGAAGAGGATTCTCAAGATCCAGTCCATGGTGTGAGAGCTGTCTCCTCAGCATTTCTGTCGGGGAGGGTATGCTAGTTAAACGATCCTTCAGGAAACACAACATACTCATATTTGATCTAGTAGATCTCTGATTGTTTGCATATTCATGTGGTGGAGTATTTAAAAGTAAGGCTTGTGATTAATAAATTACTTGTCATGAAGAATTCTATCTATCATGCAATCCCTAATATCCAATCAACAAAGCTGTATTTTTCAACTTTTGAAACTTTGTGACAACTTTCTAAAAACTTTGTATTTCAATCACTCATGGAAATTATAGTGCCTCCTGATTTTTCATGTGATTAATTATGCCTAATTATGACTCCTGATTTTTCATGTGATTAATTATTAATTAATTATGAGACTGCAGCAGTTCATTAAATTTTTTCATTTTTTCATCTTAAACTTCAGTAAACTTTAAATTAGTCTTCCTTGGCAGCCTATGGATATTAACTTTTCACTGACTTTGAACGTTGTATTTCAGGATGAAATGATTTGGATAATGAATACAAGATCATTTTTTCTTCAATTTTTCATTCCAGAAACAGTAAACCATAGAATTATGGATCCCCAAAACATCAATCCATTTAAACATCCACTTAAAGTTTTGCATACCCAAGATATCAATATTCAGCATTCTAGTGATTTATGGAAATTCCAAGTGTATTGGAGGCATATTTCATAATTCCACAGTCTTATTTTATAGACATTAATTTCTTTAGCATCTTGTGTTATTTAGTTTTTACCTTGACTTGGAGGAATGTTAACAGAGCAAATCTGCTTTCCTCTCAAAAATCCATACCCATGTTGTTTTATGTCATTGATTGTAATCCCCATAATACAATAGCACTTCTCCCACTTACCCCCTGGCTTCCAATTTGTATTACTTTGTTTTTACTACTTCTCTGGCAGAGTATTTTGTACTTGGATAAATGCTGCCATTTTTTTTTTTCAAATGGTCAATCATCCTGAGTGTGTGTTCCCTAGTGGTTTGTTTATTTCTCACCATGCTATCTACGGTTCAGTGAAACATTGAGCAACTGGAATGAGATATGTCCCAAGCCTGAAGGCTTACTGAGGTCTAATCGCTCACGGATTCCACTAGTCTCTCTCCAACCAGTAAGCCTTGTCTTTTTAAAATGGTGTTCTACATATTTCACCACTTTATCCAGGCCTCCTAAGGTAAGGGTAGGGAAATATTTTTGTTGTATCTTTTGAAGGGTCATTTTTATATTTATGACCTTATATGTGGGAGATACAAAATTATTATCTTAAAAGTTAGCATGCTATAATTGGCCTGCAAACATTTTATTAGCCTGCAAACATTTAGTTAACCCATCCCTAATGTGAAGTGTGAACCTTTACCCCTTTTATTTATTTATTTGTTTGTTTGTTTTTTTATTTCTCATGACCCCTTTTAGGTAGGTCGATAATGGTAGCCAGATAGCATCTTCTTCTTCTGGCCTCAGGATTTTGTAGGCTGATTTATGGGTGGTGCATTATTTCATTGGATTCAGTGTATCCACGCTATTCCACTGGATTTAGTCTGTGGTCATCTCGACTCTAATTTGTTTGGGGGAAGAGACAGGTGAATGGCTGCACCTTAAAAGACTCCTCACAAGTTCTGAAGACTTCTATCACTGCTCAATAATGCAGAATTCACCACATTGTCTCTGTGGAATTCTTTGTGCCAACTCACCTTGATGTCCCAGAGTGGGTCATTCCTTCTGGTATTTCTCTAAGTCTACGGAATGCCCATAATGTTGTCATTTATACTATAGCTTCTCACTTTAGTGCTATAGCATCAGCAATGAAAGTCCTGAAACCCTTTCTCCATCCATGTCACTAAGGGTAACCTTACCTTGATGAAGCAGCACTTTCCATGTTATATTTTGAAAATATTCTGAACTGGTGGCTCAACTTCCAGCAGCATACTGGATAATGTTCTATTGCTACCCGTAAAGTTTCCATTAGCTAATTTTTGAAGAGAAATCATCAAGAGTTCTTCCTAGACTGTCTTACTAAAGGAAAGCCATTAAATTTCTCCAACAGTGAACAATATTATAGCTTCCAGAACCAAAGCAGTATTCAAGTCACCAGAAAATGAAGAAACAAAGGAGTGTTTTCATAACAGTACTAGAACTGACTGATGGGTGGGAGATACAGATAAAAAGAATGTACTTATGTTAATTTTGTCCTAATACATTTAATTTTTTAAAGGGTATTAAATAAATGTTTACTAGTAAATTTATAGTTCAAATTAAATGCAATGCTGCAAGGTAAAAAACTACCAGAAGTTTACGTAAGAAGAAATAAGATACAAAAGTTTGTGTATGTAGTGTTGATTAAACAAACATTACCCATAAGTGAAATGGCACTGAATTATACTTATTAATGAAAACCATCTAATCTGGAGGAGAACAACAGGAATGATGATTCCAGGGGAGGGACATAGGGAGACAGGGGATAAAAAATGGGTGTTATCAAAGCCAGGGACAAAGGAACAAGAAGTTATCTAAAATCTATGGCAATGAGGATGTAGGGCTTGATCAAGAGCAATGTAACCAAGAGGAATTACTGAAACCCAAATGAAGGCTGAGCATGATAGTGGGACAAGAGGAAAGTAAAAGGAAATAGAAGAAAGGGCTAGGAGGCAAAGGTCATTTCTAGAGGTCTAAATACCGGCATGTACATATGTAAATATATTTATGATGATGGGGAAATAGATCTATGTATGTATATTTATAGGTTTAGTATTAAGGTAGCAGATGGACATTGGGGCTCTACTCAAGTACTCCCTCAATGCAAGAACACTTTGTTCTATTAAATTGGCATTTCATGATGCTCACCTTCCCAACATGATTTCTGAAGACAAACTGGGTGTATAAGCAAATGTTGAGAAGAGAGCAGATATTGCCTGGCTATCAAGAGATATAGCATCTGGGATCTTAAAGGCCTGAAGATAAGCAAGTGACCATCTAGATGAGAAGCAACAAAGTCCACATGGAAGAAGCACACCAGTCTGTGTGATCACAAGGTGTCAAAGGGATCAGGTATCAGGCATCAAAGAACAAATATCATATCATTGTGACTGTCGGGGAGTGCAAAGTGAAGACCCAAAGTCCATCTGAAGGCAACTGGACAACCCCTTACAGAAGGGTCGCTGGGAGCAGACAAGCCAGTCAGGGTGGAGTATAGCACCGATGAAACATACAACTTTCCTCTCCTACCCCCCATTATCATGACCCCAAATCTACCTTACAAATCTGGCTTGACCATAGCATGTACACAGGTACAGGTAAGAGCTGGAAACACAGAGAATCCAGGACAGATAAATCCCACAGGATCAATATTGAGAGTAGCTATACCAAGAGGGGAAGGTGAAGGTGCGGGGAAATGGGGTACCGATCGCAATGGTCTACCTATAACCCCTCCTAGGGGGCCGACAAGAGAAAAGTGAGTAAAGGGATACATCAGTCAGAGTAAGACATGACAAAGTAATAATAATTTATAAATTATTAAGGGTTCATGATGGAGTGGGGTGGGGGAATGAGAGGAGGAAAATGAGAAGCTGCTACCCAGGGCTCAGGTAGAAAGAAAATATTTTGAAAATGATGGCAACAAATATAAAAATGTGCTTGAGACAATAGATGGATGTATGGATTGTGATAAGAGTTGTACAAGCCCCCCAATAAAATGGTTTTTAAGAAAAGAAAAACACCTAATATAACATACCAGTCCAAAATTAATGCTAAAAAAACAAATAGTGCCTTCACAACACATTTGGAATATAAATACTCTATATCCTTGGAGCTCAAGGAATTTTAAACCATGCATTGTACTCATGAGTGTCTATGTGCCTGTGTTTCCATTCATTGTCAACAGTTTTTACGTGACAGGTAGGATGAGAATGATCATGATAATCTGCTTGTCAAAAAAAATGGGTCATTTAGGAAAATAATGAAGGGTCAGAGTCATGTATATATTTCTACTGCAAGCAGAGTTTACTAGTTTACTAGTTCCTCCTTTCAAGTTAGCAGTGATGATTAGAAAATGTAGGGAAGAAATGAAAAGTGAAATCTGTCGCTGGAGATGCTGAGAGCCAGTTAGAGAACATGCAGACTCCAACAGGAAATCCTCCTGATTGCTCTTCTGTGCCTTTCTAGGGCGGGGACCTGTGATGTTTTGGGTCTTTAGTGCCTCCTGCTGCTCTTTGCCTCCCTTTCAGGGGAGGTTTGTGTCTGGGCTCACATTGAGTCCCCACAATGTGTACCTTGCACATAACACAGGACTGTGTCATGTACAGTCAGGGAACTCAGCTAAAGGGAGAACTGGTTCTTGTAATTGTCTTTGGTGATTAGAGAGTGGACTTCAGAAGGATGAGTGATACTATGTATCACCACCATAGCATATGTGGCCCCACCACTGCAGACCCTTCCCCAGGGGCCAGCTCCAGCAGTAGCTACTGGTGATGGAGTAACCAGAGACCATACAGGTGAGGGAGAACAATAGACTGTGCTTGACCAGACCTGGAAAAGACTCCTGAAGCAGCACCTGGGACAGTACACCTAGAAATAAAGAGAGAAGTTCCTGTCAGTCACATGCACTCACCACAGGCCCCATAAACCAGCTTTGCTATCTGAGACCCTCACCTTGGGGAACTGTCACCAGGCACAGAAGAACACAGAGCAACAGCGTCTTTGACCACAACTCTGCTTTTCCAGAGGAGCTACAGCACTGCCTGAAGATGTGCTGGCTTTCCCAGACCAAGGGTAGAATGTTACCTCCACATTTAGGGCTTGTCATGGACACTGAAGTGGCCTTTCCCCAGGTGAAATGGGTGCTTCTGAAGCCTGAACATTCCTGCTCAGTCTCTCGAGTTATGCATGGCCACTGAATAACTGCTCAGAGATCTCACCTTGAATTAATTAACCAAGCTTACAGATTCATCCATTTTGGAAAATTATCCATACTTTTGACAGTGCAAGCAGTGGCACTATCTTTGAACGTGCTATTTTAAAGTTTATTTCCCATTCAGATTTCCACTTCGTTTTTATCCCTCATATCAATGTCTGCAAAAAGTTCCAGACCGAGGGTTGACCTCATCCATTTTCCTCCTTACTTCTAACCACTGTATAATCTCTAATGTATTCTAATTTTTTAAAGGTTGAAATACAATTAAAGAGTGGAACTCACATGGCTTCTCTTGAGCAGATTCTGCTGAGGGGAATAAGTAATGATTTGGTAAAAAACAAAAACAAAAACCCAGAGGTTTAGTCAATATCCCGAGATTCAAGCACAGGACAGTTTCCCAGTTGTCAGTTGGAGATCACGGAATTGAGTATTTTCTCTCATGTAGGCTGGAATGTAATCACTTGATCCCAGTCACTGCAGCAGACTGCCTGCCATCTCATGGCATCTGGTGTTGGTGGGTGTCTGAACAATTTAAGATTCTGACTACGTGCATCTCTGCTCATTAGTCCAGGTCACTTTCTTTCTTTTCTTTTTTTCAGTCCAGGTCACTTTCATCTCTGTGTGTATAAGAAGTAGATTTATATACAAGAGCAATTGAACATTGAGAAAATGGCCCAGCCCAGCCCAGATCAAGTCCATAAGTCTGATATTAGCCTATATGTCCAACAGCAATCTATAAAGTTCTCTTCATACTCACGAAACACATGCAATGATGCCGAATTTAGAAGATCACAGGCCAGTGGGTAGCAAGTCTTTGCATCCAGTGTCATTGGAAACAGCTCTGGCAGGGGTCTCGGAATGGCTTCCCCAGCACCCAGGGCTGCACGGGATGGGTCAATTTGTCCTCTCAGCTGCGGTGTCTCCCAAGCTGTGAAGTAGTGAGAAAGAGTCTTTCCTGCCTCCAAGGATGAAATACTGGATTTCCCAGAATTCTCATGAGAAGGCCATGCCCACACAGAAGCCGCATTGGCTATGATCTGATTGACAGGCTAGACTCCACCCCTACATTCTTAATCATCAAATTGACAAATGATTATATAACTCCCACAGTAACCCTTTGTAAATGACGTTTTTATCACGTGTACTACAAAGTACCTGTATATGCTGGCAGTTTCCTTCCACATTGAAGAAGCGTTGCTTGGGCTCTATAATCCATATGTTGTTTTTGTTTTTTCCCACTGCTCCAAATCATGGTCAGTAATTTAATCAATATACCCACAGAACTTTCCAATTTTTGGAACTTGGAAATTGTAGAAAAATAGGGGCCCAATGAAAGGGCTATCAAAATTATCCAGTTTTCTACTGTTGTAGAGAAATCAGGCATAGTTCTTTGCAGCTTAAAATGACAACTACTTGGTTATTTCATGACTTTGGGATGAAAACATTGGCATCAAAGAGAAGGTCTAATGCTGGCCAATGCAGTGCCTCCTTGCCAATCTTTATTGCTGGGTAAGACATCAGCTTCTGAGACTGTACTCATATATACTCCCACATATACTCTCTCATGCTGCCTAAGGCTGCAAGATGGGAGTTATGCCAGGGTTAAAGCAAAGATCTCGCTTCAGCACACGGGGCCTATATTTTATCCTGAGTGTGCAACTATATCGGGAATATTTCATTTAAGTGATTTTGTTTTTATATTTAAATAGAAGACCCTCTTGAACATCTGTGATTAAATAGTTTACTAAAGTGGCTGGGCTCTATACTCCGTGAATGTCATCCAGGAATAGAAGATGATGAGCTGTTGAAGAGTGCCACATTCTGAATGATTTTCAAAGAAAGACACTACATAATTAGCTAAAATCCGAATTACAAAATTGATGAAATGGGGAGATCTGATCTGATGTCTTCAAAGTTAGCAAGCAAGCATGTGGAATGTCGTGGTCCATCAACTATCATTAAGAATTGCAAGTTAAATGGTCAATAAATTAGTAACGCAAGTTTACTATTGTGCTTCTGCTTCAAAAGACAGACTGATACCATGAAAGACTGGTGAGGATGTAGAGTGCCAGAAACTACCAAATGTTACCGTCACATTAGAACAATCTGGCAGCTTTTTCACAACAGTGAATATAATTTTATAATATAATCAAGCTGCCATTCTCCTCAAATCATTTAAAAATAAAGCTACATAAACTATGCACAGTAATTATAAAGTGCTTTTATCCATAAGTTGAAATATACCAAACTCAACTCAGTGACATTGCATAGATGCCAAGTGAAAGTGACCCTATAGGACAGGGAAGAACTGTCCTTGAGTGTTTCAGATACTGTAACTCTCTAAAGGAGTAGAAATCCTCATCTGTCTTCATGGAATAGCTGGTGGTTTTGTACTGCTGAACTTGCAGCTAGCAGCCCAATGCATAACCACTACTCAACCAGGGAATCTATGAAAAGAGGGAAGAAGGAAAATCAACCGCTAAACTAGCATCCCAAAGTGCTGATATCTGTAAGACTGAGTTCAGGCCTGCTTCAACTCCTCAACCATTCCTCCCAATGCACTGTTTGCCAAGACTCTTGAGAATTGGTGCTCAATAGGTGATGTATGTAAGTTAACAGCAGTTAAATTCTTCTACTTGTTATTGCCAGGTTGGAAATATGACATTTTTATTTCAAATATAAGATAAAACTTTACAACAGAGTTAATATAATTGTATACATTACAAAATAATTAGGGCATTTCAAGATGGAAAGCAAAACTCTATTAAAAATGTTCCTATTGAAATGAATAGAACAACTCTGAGGGTGGTACAGGGCAGCATACTAACATAAGTAACTTTCAGGTGATCAACGACTGTAAATCTAAAAGCAAAATAAAGTGCACACAGCAATGTTTTCTGTTTTATAAAGGTCATTACCATGGGTATGTGTCCCCAAGTTATGAAATCATTATACATCATTGAAAAATTGCAGAGTGTCATTGTAAAAGACATAACTGGAAATGCCTAATATGAAATGAAAATGTTCTCAATACATCAAAAATCTGGACAACTATGAACAATAAAATATATAACTTAGAATTGTATAAAAATATAAAGGATACAGGAGGGGTGAGTGGGGAGGAAAGGGGTTGGGATAAAAAGGAAAATCGGCTTCCAGGAACCGAAGCAGAAGGCAAATTTTGAGAATGAAGGCAACGAATGTATAAGTGTGTTTTACACAATTGATGTATGTATGGATTGCGATGAGTTATATGAGCCCCAATAAAATAATTTTTTTAAATGTAAAGGATACAATTAATATCCCTGAATTGATACCACTATAATAAATGATTTAATGAACAAAGTCAATGAGGAAAATGAAACAAACATCTCCTACATAAGCATTTTAAGTGTTCTATGTATTTACCCACTTAAAATAGTAAAAAATGAAGTTCTTCAGGATTTTACTGCAATTGGGTCCTAAATTAAACTAAATCAAATTAGACTAGACTAAACTAAATCAACTCAAACCGAACTTAATGACATATTGCGTTTGGTGAATCTGCTGCAAAATATATCTTTAAAATTTTAATAATAAAAATATTACCTTGAGGAATATGGTGTACCTGACCCAAGCCATGGTATTTTAAATGATATCATAAACGTGACCCCTCATTCTCAACAATATGGTTTTTTATTTGTTTGGGGTTTTCTATTGCCTGTCAACTGATCCTGTGGACACCTCATGATAGCACAGATGGTGTTCTTCCATGTGGGTTAGTTGCTTCTCTGTTAGAGTGCTGCTTGTTTAACTTCAAGTCATTAGGACCCCAGATGCTATATCTTCTGATAGCCTGGCACTATCCGATTTCTTCACCACCCTTGCTTATGTGCCCATTTTGTGTTCAGCAATTGTGCTGGGAGTGTGAGCATCACAGAATGCCAGGTTGGTCAGAGCAGAGACACAAAATCCATCTGTAGACAATAGGACATCTATTCAGAAGGTTCACAAGGAAAGGGATGAGTCAACCACAGCTCAAAATAGCACCAATGAAACACACAATATCCCTCTGGTTCCTTGATGCTTCCTCTTTCCCCACTATCATGACTCCAGGCCTTCCTTTCACTGCGGGCTAGACCAGAGCATGTGCACAGGTACATATAAGAGATGAGAGCCCATGAACACGGAATCCAAGAAAAGGAATGGGAGTAGCGATATCAGGAGGGTGGTGGGAGGGTGGGAAGAGGAGGGGAAGAAGAGGGAACTGATTACAATGATTGACACATAAACCACACACACCCCCTCTAGGACAAACAACAGAAACTGTGGGAAGTGAGACATGGTCGGTGTAAGATAAGAAAATAATAATACATAATTTATCAAAGAGTCACGCGGGTGTTGGGGGAGGGAGAGAAAAAAGAGGAAGTGATATTAAGGTCTCCATAAAAAGTAAATGTTTAGTAAATAATGATGGCAATGTATGTACAAATGTGCTTGATACAATTGATGTATGGATTGTTATAAGAGCTGTAAGAACAACCCAAGTCGATCTATGTTGACCGTCTCCCCAGAAGGCAATACAGAGGACAACACTGAAGATATAGCCTGGGGAGAGAGGTGGCTCTGTCCAGACCACACAGGACCGAACTAAGGGGGAGAGAGAAAGAACTTCATCATGACACATCAAGCCCCAGGGACGACATCATGCTCGGAGCATAGAGAGCACCGTAGGGCTTGCCCCACCACAAGACAAGACATTTTATCACTGACCCATAACAGTACAGGGGACAGCACTGGAGACATTGTGCAGGAAAGTGTACCTGATATGCCCCATGCACAGTGGGGTGAGAGGCAAAGGGAGTGTACCTGGACAGTAAGGGGAACAAAGTAACCAAGTCATCAAAGAATCCTGAAAATAGACTTCTGGCCTGGGGTACAGGGCTTGTCACCTCTTCAGACTTGATCGGAAAAAATACATTAGGGTCAGCAGACAGACCTGGAACTATCTATTATTTTTTGTTGTTGCTTTGTTTTTGTTTTATTATGTTTTGGTTTTTCTTCCACCCTCTGTCTGTCTATATAAGATAGGCAGGATGAGCAATCCCAAAGAGAAACTACAGGACCGGCAGTTCAGGGGGGACATGGAAGAAGATGGGGCGGGGAGAGAGAGTGGGGAGCCAACAAACTCATAGACAAAGGGAAAAACAAGAGATCTAAAATTGATGGTGAGGAGGGTGTATAATCCCGAGTAGGGTTTTATGAAGAGCAATGTATCCAAGAGGAAATACTGAGAGCCAAATGGAAGGTGAGTATGATAGTGGGATAGAAGGAAGGTGAAAGGAAATAGAGGGAAGAAATAGGAGTCAAAAGCTATTTATAGAGGTATAGCTATGGGTCTATAGATATGTAAATATATTAATTTATAATGAAAGGGATAGAAGCCAATGAACATATATTTATATGAAAAGGTGTAAGATAGCAGATGGAATTTGGGCCTCGCTCACGGCCTCCCTTAACCCAAGAACACTTTGTTCTGATTACCTGGCTCTCTTTGATACTCACCTTCCCGACACAATTGCTGAAGACAAAATGGGTGCATAAGCAAATGTGGTGAAGAGAGCGGATGGTACCCAGCTATCAAAACATATAACGTCTGTAGTCTTAAAGGCTTCAAGTCAAACAAGCAGTCATCTAGCAGGGAAGCAAATGAGCCCACATGGAAGAAACACACCAGCCTGTGTGATCATGAGGTGTTGATGGGATCAGCCATCAGGTCTCAAAAGATCCAAAACAAACAATTATATTGATTTGAGAGAGGGGGGTTGGAGTGGAACCCAAATCCCATCTCTAGATAATTGGATACCACCCACACCCTCAGAAGTAGTATAAGGAAGGGATGATTCAACCCAGGTGCAGTATAGCACCGACAAATCACACATCATTCATCTAGTTCTTGAATACTCGCTCCCTACCCGCAAGGCCGTAACCCAGTTCTACCTTACAAATCTGGATAGACCAGAGAATACATATTGGTACAGCTAAGAGCGCTCGACACATGGACTTCAGGAAAGATAAACCCCTCAGGAACAATAATGAGAGTAGTGATGTAATGAGGCTAGGTGGATGATCAGGTAGGGGGAAGGGTAAAAAACGGGGGACCTATCATATGGCTGGATATATAGCCGCCCCACCTCCAAAGGGGATGATAACAGAAATGTGGGTGAAGGGAGACAACGGACAGTGTAAGATACAAATTAACAATAACAAAATATAATTGAGCATACTCTGGTTTCTCTTCAGATCGTATAAATCTTTTGCCTTTTACTAAAGATTTCCATGGAGAGGAACAATTCTGAGTCATAAACTAATTTTTTGAGGCCATGCACTTGCAAGGCTTACTAAAAAAATTGTATGTATATATATATATATATATACTTGATCAAAGGATATATATATATAATTGATCAAAGGAGATATATATATTTGATCAAAGAGGGAGAGAGGGGGAAAAAGAGGGTTTTATAAGAAGAGCTTTAGTAGAAAATGTTTTGGAAACCATGGCAACATATGCACAAATATGCTTGATACAATTGATGTATGGAATGTTAGAAGAGCTGTAAGAACTCTTCTGACATTCCATACATCAACTGTTCTTACAGTTAGAAGGGCTGTAAGAACAATAAAATAATTTATAAAAAATAAATAAATAAGGAAACTTCGCCAGAAGTGCCTTGACAGCTTAGTTATGTAGACTTGGAAGTTAGGAGAATAATTTTTAGAATCAGAATGCATTAGTTTTCAATCTCATACACGCTATTTATAAGTTATGTAAGCACATGCAAGATACTTAACTGCTCTGAAATTCATTTCATTAATGTATACAATGAGGATTAAAAGTTTGTAACATTTTTGGCAGTATTCAACAAAATTATGTATTGCAAATACAATAACAAAAATTATTTTTTAATTTTAAAAAATGATTTTATCAGGAGAGCAAAATGAGAGCCCATAGATTGGGGGAAAACATCTGTCATTGAATAAATTGCTGAATTTTATCAGTGCAATTGCCTTATACCCTAGAGGAAGATTGACAATGATTTTCTCTTTTGTTTCTTTGCTTTTTTGTTTCTTTCTGCTCTTTGTGTGTTTTTGTTGTTATTGTTTGTTTGGGGTTTTGGTTTTATCATAACATGACCGCAAAAGTAAATCAGAGTTATTAAACCCATGGGCTAGCTGACAGACATCCTCAAACTACGGCCCGTGGGCCACATGCAGCCCGCCCAGGACATTTATCCAGCCCACCGGGTGTTTTTGCTCCATTTGTTTTACTTCAAAATAAGATATGTGCAGTGTGCATAGGAATTTGTTCATAGTTGGGTTTTTTTTAAAAAAACTATAGTCCAGCTCTCCAACGGGCCTGAGGGACCTTGAACTGGCCCTCTGTTTAAAACGTTTGAGGACCCCTGGGCTAGCATATGGATTTTGGGCTCCTACTTAGTTCTTGCCTCAATCCAAGAATAGTTAGGTCTTAAAACATGGCCCTGCTCGATTCTCGCTTACATGAAGAAATCACTGAATACTTCATGAAGACCACCCCCTAGGCTTTCTTGGGTCACCCCCGGACTCCACTAGCTTCACCTCACAGTGGACACCTGCAAACACAGAGGCACCGTGATTAGATGGCACACATAGAAACAAATGCACTCACAATTATACACACAGCAGCAGGGTGTACAACAATTACCATGTAAAATGGCCAGAATGAATGCCACGTTTGGTGTAAAATTCATTATGAGTCTTGTGGACTAGCTTCTGGGCAGAAATGGTAACACCAGAGACCCCAGAGACTGGGACTGTCCTCTGAGATCTCCCACATCAGGGGCTCTGACTGGTTTATCAGTGGCAGAGAGCTGCATTTTCATGTCCTCTGATATTTAGAAGCAGATGAGTAGAGAATATGGGCAAGAGTTCTCCCTCAGACTCAGAGAAGCACAAGCACTCTCAAGGGAAAACAGAGCTCTGAGACATGTACTTTATTGTTATATATGAGTTTGTAAGTAGTTTTCACTCTATAAGCTTTACATTACACACACCAACCTTTGTGGTGTGATAGCTCACAATGAATCCTCTCTCGTCCCTCTTTTTTTTTTTTTAACTTTTATGACCCCAGTTCTACCTAACAAATCTAGCTAAACTGGAGAACACACATTGGTACAGATAAGAGCTCTTGACACAGGGAATTCAGGACAGATAAACCCCTTAGGAACAGTAATGGGAGTAGCAATATGAGGAGAGGGGAATGGTTGGGGAGGAGGGAGGGAGAGAAAGGAAGAACCCATCACAAGGTTGGCTGTATGGCTCTCCCCAACCCCCGAAGGAGATACATAACAGAAATGTTGGTGAAGGGAGACAAGAGACAGTGTAAGATATAAAATAATAAAAGCAATATATAATTGATCAATAATTCAAGAGGATGGGATGGTGGGAGAGGGAGGGGAAAAAGAAGAGCTAATACCAAGAGTTCAAGAAGAAAATGTTTTGGAAATGATGATGGCAACATATGTACAAATATGCTTGATGCAATTGATATATGGAATGTTATAAGAGCTGTAGAGCCCCCCAGTCAAATTATCTTTTAAACAAATAAATAAAATATCTATCTAATGCTTATGATCAAACTCACCCACTCTGCTATGCAGTCAGTACTCTAAAAAATGTGTTCACAGGTTAAAGGAGTCTTAATGATCACAAACCAAAATCATAGTTCCCCTTTCTGACTCTAAATTACACTGCCACTAAATTACATGAAGTTACACTTCAGGGGCTAACGAACCCAGGATGGGCAGGAAAACCACAGGCTGCGGAGAAGGGTGAATGGCAGGTTGGCAGGTCAGGTTTGTGACTAGACAGGAAAATGAGTCCAAAATGGGCAGGTCAGATGGCAGGCCATTGGCTTAAGTCCAAAGAAGCAAAGGTTGCCAAGTTAGATCCAGCAAAAAGCCTCTCGTCCCTCTTAAGATGTAGATACCCATGATGATGGTGACCGGCGCCATCGTTTGTTTCTTGCATAGGAACATTATTGGTTTTCTTGCCATCCAAGAAATCCCTCCATTTTTGTGATATATACAGCTGTGGGCATGAGGTTGTTCAGAAAGCATGTAGAATTGCATCCTCTTTCTTCTGTCATGATCATGAAAACTGGATATTTATCACTCGAGGTCATATTCTCAAAGAGTCAGTTTTTGTTTAATTGACTTACTGATGGTGTTCATTCTATTTCATTTACTTGAGATCTTATATTAATTATTTCCTGGCACCCCTACCCCTTCCCCTGTAAACCTGGGCGGTGGCACACTCATCTTTCTCTAATTCCATTAGATGCAAAATGAGGTCATTAACGTCAGTTTGATTTCAACACTATACAGGTGGTTGTTGCTACAAATAGCCCACAAGGTTCTCTTCGGTTGAATCCCACAGTTCTGTTGTGCTTTCATTTTTTGTTCAGTCCAATACAACCATCCAGGATATAAAATTCAATCAATACATATCATAACTATTAATAATACAAATACACAAAACTACTTTTGCACCAATCTTTGTCCATTTTACATGGTAATCATTGTAGACCCTTGCTGTGTGTGTTTAATATCGAGTACATTTGTTTGTGTATGTGTCCTCTAATCGTGGTGTTTCTGTGTTTGTAGGTGTCCAGTGTGAGCACCATCTGGGGGTGATCTGAGAAAGTCGTGGTGGTGGTGGGGTGTCTCGGAGACTCTCCTGTGCAGCGTCTGGATTCACCTTCAATAGTTGTGAAATGCATTGATCCCATCAGGCTCCAGTGAAGGGCCTGCAGTGGGTTGTATACATTAGTTATTCTGGTGGGACTACATTATACACAGACTGAGCAAAGCGTCAATTCACCATCTCCAGAGACAACTCTAAGAACACTCTCTTTCTGCAGATGATTAGAAAGAGCATGAATGTCGAGGAAATGATCATGCATTAATGTAAGAGACACAATGTGGGAAGTCAGTGAGAGCCCAGACACAAACCTCCTCTGCAGGGAAGAGACTGGACTCCAGGGGGTGCTCAGGACCCAAAGAGCGCAGGATCAGGCCAAGGAGCAGTTGTAGATGGTTTCAGTTTGGGGATTCTGCTCTGTCTCACTGTGTTCCTAGATAATCTCTCCATTTTTATTTACTGGTTTTGTAGTCTTCCCTGGTGTTTCCAAATTCAAAAGTGGTATTGTAAAAGTAGGAAATATTCTCACCTGCAGTAAAAGCGCCTGTGCCTTATGGAGGGAAAAAGACCCGGACAGGTGCCCCCAGCACCAGAGTTTTGATAAAGCTCAAGGATAGATTTTATAATCAGACTCAGGGCCACTGAGGTTTCTACATGATACAAATAATGAAGTGTACACACATGTCTGAAAGGTTGGTGGTTTAAACCCACCCAGTGATGTCTTAGGACACAGGATTCATGATCTGCTCTGTGTTGTTAGGTGTCATCGAATTGCTTCCGGCCCATAGCCAATGTACAATTGAACCAAACACTGCCCGGTCCCGTGCCGTCGTCATAATTATTGCCAGGGTTGAGCCCACTGATGGAGCCATTGTGTCAATCAATCTTCTCAAGAAGCTTGCTCTTTGCTGATCTGTCCAGACCCACACGATGAGGTCCAGACCCAAACTATGAGGGAGAGAGCAAGCAAGAGTGAGAGTGAGAGTGAGAATCTCATCATGGCCCACCAAACCCTGGGGACGACATCCCTGCTTGGAGCAGCCAATCCACACAGAGGACCGTGTGGCTGGCCCCACCAGGAGACATGGGATTCCTTCGCTGAACCCTAGTGCTACTGAGGACAGCACTGGAGACACTGTGCAGAAAGTGTGCCCAGTTTGCCCCAGACACCGCGGGGTGAAATCAAAGGAAGTGCAACAGGGCAGCAAAGTAACCAAGTCCCCAAGGAATCCTGAAAATAGACTTTTGACTTGGGGGACAGGGCTTGGCACCTCATCAGACCTGATCTGCAGTCCCCCACTACCACAAATGATGCAGTCTATTTTCCCACATTTGGGGAAATCGCAGAGGTCACCACATCCGGAATGCAATGGATGAATAAACCTCGCCCTGGGAAAACCACCTTCGTGATCATGGTATCTCCCCTGCCAGGTAAGTATTCGTTTTGCTTTGTTTATTTTTGCTTTTCTTTTGCCCTATGTCTCTATATAAAATAAGCAGGATGAACAATCCCAAAGAGAAAACAATGTAACCAGCAGTGGGAGCTGTGTTGGGGGACAGGGCAGAGGAAGTGGTGGAGAGGGGGAATGGGGAGCCAACAAACTCACAGATCAGGGAACAGGAGGGTGTATAATGCCTGGCAAGTGCAATGTATCCGAGAGGAATTACCAAGAGCCAAATGGTGGGTGAGCATGATTGTGGGATAGGAGGAAGGTGAAAGGAAGTAGAGGAAAGAAATTGGAGGCAAAAGCTATTTACAGAAGTATCACTATAGGCATGTATATATGTAAATATATTAATGTTTAATGAAAGGGATAGAGACCAATGTACATGTATTTATATGTTAAATATTAAGATATCAGACAGACTTTGGGTCTCTACTCAAGGCCTCCCTTAACACAAGAACACTTTGTTCTGATAACCTGGTACTCTGATACTCACCTTCCCAACACGATTGCTGAAGACAAAATGGGTGTATAAGCAAATGTGGTGGAGATAGTGAATGGTGCCCAGCTATCAAAAGATACAACATTTGGGGTCTTAAAAGCTTAAAGTCAAACAAACAGCCATCTAGCAGGGAAGCAAATAAGCCTACATGGAAGAAGCACACTACCCTGTGTGATCACGAGATGTCAATGAGAACAGGTATCAGGTATCAAAAGATTAAAACAAACAACTATATCGATGCAAACAAGAGGGGTTGGAGTGGAGACCCAAAGCCCATCTGTAGACAATTGGATATCAA
Organism: Tenrec ecaudatus; assembly: GCF_050624435.1. Taxonomy (NCBI): domain Eukaryota; kingdom Metazoa; phylum Chordata; class Mammalia; order Afrosoricida; family Tenrecidae; genus Tenrec; species Tenrec ecaudatus. The sequence continues at coordinate 75,011,991 of NC_134544.1, read as the reverse complement.
TTGCATATCTCCCCACAGAAGGGTTATAAGGAAGGAATGGTTCCAGGTGTAGTATATCACAGATGAATCACACAGCATTCCTCTATTTCCTTAATGCTTCCTCCCCCTGGACTACCATGACCCAGTTCTACCTTACAAATCTGACTAGACCAGAGAACACACGTTGGTACAGATAAGAGCTCTGGGCACATGGAATTAAGGACAGATAAACCCCTCAGGAACAGTAGTGGGAGTAGCTACATCATGAGAGTAGGGGGATGGCCCGGGACGGCGGGAAAAGGGGGAACTCATCACAAGGTTGGATATATAGCACCCCCTCCTAAGGGGACGAATAACAGAAATGTGGGTGAAGAGACACAAAGGACATTGTACGATACAAAATAATAACAAAAATGATTGATAAATGATTCATGAGGAAGGGAGGATGGAGAAGGGAGGGAAAAAAAGAGAAAATTATACCAAGGACTCAAGTAGAAGAGGTCTTGGAAAACATATGTACAAATATGCTTGATACAATTGATGTATCGAATGTTGTAAGAGCTGTAAGAGCCCCCAATAAAATGATGTTTTTTTAAAGGAAAACAAAATAAAGCTTCCTATTTTTGCCACTCCTCAGCTTTATCAAACACAATGCCTTCTCCAGGGACTGGTCTCTCCTGACAATATTTCCAAAGTATGTAGGATGAAGTCTTGTCATCCTTACTTCTAAGGAGTGCTCTGGTCTTACGTCTTCCAATACAGATCTGTTTATCCTTTTAGCAGTCGACGATAGTTACAGTGTTCCTCTTCAGCACCACAATTCAAATGCATTGATTCTTAGTTTTCCTTAGTCAATATCCAAGTTTCACAAGCATATGATGCAATGGGGAATGGCTTGGGTCAGGAGCACCTTAGTCCTCAAAGGAACAGCACTTCTCTGTAATACTCTAAAAAGGCCTTGTGCCGCAGATTTATCTAAAGCGATACATGTTTTGATTTCTTGACTGTTGTTCCATGAGCACTAATTGTGAATCCAAATAAGACTTTAACCTTTTCTCCATTTATCATGATGTTACCTATTGTTCCAGTTGTGAGCATTGTGGTCTTCCTTACATCGACTTGTAATACATACTGAGGGCTGAAATTCTTGCTCTTCATCAGCAAGTGCTTCAACCCTCCTCACTTTCATCAGGCAAGTTTGTCAGCTTCATACTGAAGGTTGGTAATAAACCTTTCTGTCAGGGGAAGCCAGCCCCTAACACATCATTATGGGTCCGGTAGGCGCAATTGTACAGTGATAATAATTAAACATCATAGTAAAGTTATAGAGAGCATGAGAGATAGAAGTGAAGTATTGAAGTAAATGGGAGTCAGACATGCTTCATGGTAGCATGCTGACCTCTGCCCCACTTGATGGTCCACGTGGAGTGAGTGAGAGAGAGAGAGAGTTTAAATGGTAGCCCTGGCCCCTTTTATATTCTCTGGGGACACGCAAGCCCCCTAATTACAGGTGAGGACATACGTCACTGGAAGGGGCTGTCCTATAGGTAATAAAGTAATGAGAGAGGGGTGGTCTAGGGACATACATGCAATAGGAAGGGGAGGGATTGGGGTTATACATGTGACAAGATGAGCAGATCCTAGGTTCAGGATGGCAGCCTAACTTTCACCTATTCCCTAGATCTCCATGGGAACCATTATCAGTAGGGTGTGAACGCTTGGTCTCAGGCCTCAAGGAGGAATAGTTTATGTCCCCTGTAGCAGGGAGTGAGGCCTGCCATATAGTCTGGTTGCCTAACTACCCTGGGGAGAATGTCTGTAAGCGTTTGACCTCTCCCCACACCTTTCTCCAATGTTGTTACCACATACTTCTTCATATAAGCCAGCTTCTCTGATGGTTTGCTCATCATATAGGTTGAACAAGTATAGTGAAAGGAAAGAACCCTAAGACACCTCTTTCCTGATTTTAAACCACACAGGTTTTAAATCCCTTGTTCTATTCATTCCCGTGTTCTATTCGGACAGTTGCCTCTTGATCCATGTGAAAATTCCTCATAAGCACAAGGAATTGCTCTGGAATTCCCATTTGTGGTAGCTACATAATCTGGTGTCAATTAGGAGCTTGAGAGGATTAAGAGTGAAGGGGTGGAGTCTAGTCTGTCAATCAGGTCATAGCTAATGAGGCCTCTGTATTCTTTCTCCTAAGAATTCTGGGGATTCCTGAATTTCCTCCTTGGAGGTGGGAGAGATTCTCTCTTACTACACACTCTTTTGGAGACTCTCTACTGAGAAGACACATAGTGCTACACCCTGTGAGCTGGAGAAGCCACATGGGCCTATCCTGATGCAACCAGACCTCTGGAGCCAGAAAAACCATGTAGAGACCCCCGCCAGCACTGAGATGCTTACACTGGATCCAGAAAACTTCCAACCCACTGATCTGTGATCTTCCCACATCTGGCATCATTGCATGTGTTTCATGAGTCAGAAGAGGACTTATAGATTGGTATTGGCCATATGGGCTAATATCACAGATTTATGAACTTGATCTGGACTGAGCTAGGATGTTTCTTCAATATTCAACTTCTCTTTTGTATAAACCTCTTTATTTTGTTTTGTTTAAAACTTTTTTCTTACACACACGAGTCTATGAATGTGTTTCTCTAGTCTACCCAGACTAACACACCATTCTTCTCAAGATAAACATAGTTTACTATGGTACACTCAGTCAAATGCCTTGACATCGTGAATGAAACATGAGTAAATATCTTTCTGGTAGTCTCTGCTTTGAGCCAAGATGCATCTAGGATCAGCAATGGTCTCCCTGTGTCAAATCCTCTTCAGAATCCAGCATGAACTTCAGGCAGTCCTCTGTCAATGTACTGCTGAAACTGGTGTTCTTTGATCTTAAGCAAAATTTTACTTCTATACAATAGCAATCATATTGTTCTATAGTTTGAGCATTCTACTGGACCCCATTCCTTTGGAATAGGCATAAATATGTATCTCTTCCAGACTGTTGGCCAAGTAGTTGTCTTCCACATTTCCTGGCATAGATGAGTGAGTGCTTTCAGTGCTTCTTCTGAAACATTTCGATTGGGTGCTCGGCTAACTCCAGGAGCCTTGGTTTTGGCTATGCATGCAGTGCAGTTTCAACTTCTTCCTTCAGCACCATTGATTCTTGCTCACATGCTACCTCCTGAAATGGTGGAATATAGACTAGTTCTTTTTGGTACAGAGATTTGGGTACTCTTTCCACATTCTCTTGACCCTTCCTGTATCATTCATTAATGAATGCCGAAAGCATGACCTGCTTGGGAAGAGTTAATCTCAGGGATTGACACGGTGCAATTCCTTAAATATGGTACTCTCTGGGATCCAGTTTATGACCAAGAGTCTGGGTCCTTCAAGGGCAGTAATATCTAATAGCAGGATGGCATTGACCTATGACCCTTTGATCCATAGGTGTGTGTGAGTCAAGTGGAGTTGCTTAAAACACTGTTCAATGATGAAACAAGAAGTCCAGTTATGACTTCAACCAAGAGCCCCGTTAACACAGGTGTTTCTTGTAAATTTTGGTTGTCAGAGAAAGCTTTCTCTGGTTCGGGAAGGCAATTACACAATTAATTAAATCAGGAGAGTCTCTGAGAAATTAATACATTGTGTCATTTCTGTTTGTCTCAATGTATGTCTTTTCAGACTGAAGTTTAGTGGAGTAACCAAATCCTCAATATTTCACTGGGAGTAGGGACATAGAGGCATTTTATTTATTTATTTCGCATGATCTCAGCCACAATCTCAAGATTCAGTGACACATAACCTGGGCATGGAATGCTCAGTTTATTTTTCAATAGAATTGGCCTCCTTGTTAGCCCCTAAAATTAAACACTGCTATGGAGTTTATTTTGATTCACAGTGTCTCTGTAGAGCCAAGTTGAAATGTCCTTTGGTTTTCCAAGGATGTGCATCTTCATAGGAGCAGATACCCACCATAGCTTCTTCTGCCTCCTGGTGCAGAGGTCATCTCTGCACAGTCGTCTTATCCCTTATGAATATTGTAATCTGACATCGTTCAGAACGGAATTCTACTGCCTCAAATTGCTCAAATAATTTCCCTTAATGCAGCCTTTCCTAATTTGCCTCTATATGTCCAAAATCCACTAAAAGAACCCAGGAAGACAGAAAAAACACATGATTTATACGTAACCCATTTGAAGAAAAAGTTAATAAAATTGTTTCTTCAAGTTGCCATTATTTGTGTGCTGAGGAAAGTTTATGTTCTTCACATCTTCCCTATGAGGAAAGAGTCTTCAAGTCCAAGAGGTTGCTGTAGATATCCAACTGTGTGCAGAGAAAAAGTATGAGCAGGGCTGAACAACTATCCCCACAACTTATTAATGGAAACCTTCTAAACCATTAAATTGCTTTAGAGTGATGTGAATACTTTGTACTCCACAGTAAGTTTTAAATCTCTTCAGCAGTACAGTTATTTTACGGGAAGTGATCTTTTTCCCTGTTGGTGACTCACTCAGTCATTCCGATATTTAGCAGACGTTGAATCATGCCTCCTCTTAAATTCAGCATGATCGATAGATTTCAATGATCCTCAAACTTTGGACTATATGTTCAATGTACCATGACATTATGGAAAAATGGAAATGATGGATGTTTTATAAGCTGTAAATCCCTGGGAGTTGGGCATCATGGACCTTATTCCTAAAGCTTCCTGCCCCTTGGATTTTTCTACCTCTTTGAGCAATTCATTTAGCATCAAGCTTGGCCTAGATGAAGAGGACCCCGGGCTTGGTGAATGGAAAACATAGGTAGAGGATTGTGTTCTCCTGAGGGTTCAGCCAACATTCAACTCCCAGAGGAGCCGATTCTTACAAAGGTGCCACTGACACTCATCTCCACTTACTCTATCAGGTGGAGCCTCAGAATACATTTATTTATATTCATGCTCTTTATAAGTTGGTGTAATATATATGGGACTGTTGGACTTTATTCACAAGAGCATGGAACATGTTTGTGTCACTATTTTTCATGGTGGCAGCCCACAAATGCAAGTAGCTCAGGGATTCAGACACAAAGTTCTGGAAATACCTCACCCTACCCAATGGTTCACTGGATTCTCCCTTGTCCTGAGGCCTCCTGTCCCAGCTGCAGATGCACGAGTTGGACCAGATCTGGGGTGACAGGTAGGCTTAATGTGCCAACCTAGTAAATAGGAACACATGGGATTTATAAGGTCGCTTGATTTGACAGTAGGCTCAGCAAGCCTCGCGCCCCCCTCCCCCTTGCTCTCTGGGGATCAGTGTGCAACAGCTTTAGCTAGTTTTCTGCCTCAACTTGTGAGCTACACTACTTGTGGGAATGCAATCCATGGATCTTGTTGCTAGAACTTGAGGTACCTTCTAGACCTGCTTTGCCATGCTGCTGGTGTACACATGGCTTGAGCTTGAGGCTGTCAGATCCCGTCTCTTGCATTGCTTGAGTTCTATATCCCATCCACAGCTTCTTCGCTAATCTCCTGAGCTGCTGGTGACCCCACCTGCTGTTTGCTGCCTGTTGCCTGACTACCTGCATTGCCAGAGGCAAGACTCAGCTGTCTGCTTCCATATTAACTTCCATGGAAGTGAATTGAACTGAGCCCTCTGTACTGCGGTGTGGACTAATTAGCTGTTATAATCCTTCCTGCTGTATCTATCCATAAAAAATCATAAGTGTCCTGGTTTTGGTTAGAGAACCCTTAATAATACATTTAGTGAGATTCCCAGATCTGTTCTTCACTTGTGAATTCTTTAGATGCTCTTCTACTAGTGTTCCTGTGAGCTGTGATGGTTCAGGCTCCATTAAAGAGATGGAAATATGTCGTTACAATATGAAGGGAAGGGAAGTATAATTGCACCCTCATGTTTTAAGTACAGGCCACGAGAGACCCCTTCAGCAGTCATATTTATTTAAAGCTGAGTTCTGTTGCTGCTGATAACATGGGCCCATATATTTCAATAAATGCATTTTAATTGTGGTGCTGGAGAAGAATATTATTATTACCATGGACTGCTTAAAGGACAAACAGATCTGTATTGGAAGACGTAAATCCAGAGTTCTCCTTCAAAGCAAGAAAGCAAGACTTTGTCTTATATATTTTGAACATATTTTCAGGAGAGACAAGGCCCTGGAGAAGGACCTCATGTTCGATAAAGCTGAGGAGTGGTGAAAAAGAAGAAGGCTCTCTAACAGACTGATTGACACAGTGGCTCCATTAATGGGCTCAGGCATGGAAATAATTGTGAGGATGGGGCAGGACCGTGCAGTGTTTGGTTTGATTGTGCATACAATCCCTATGGGCCCGAGGCACTTCGATGGTACCTAACAACAGCAAGGAGCAGATCATGAGCCCTGCATCCTAAAGCATCACTGAGTGGGTTCAAACCACCAACCTTCAGTCATGAGGGCACACTTCACAATTATCCCTTTCTAGGGACTTCAGTTGCCTGAGTCTTAATGTAAACTCTGTTCTTGAGCTTCATCAGAACTTTGATGCTTGGGACACCTGGCATAGGAACACTTGCTTTTTCTACATGTGAGAATGTTTCCTACTTTTACAATACAACTTTTGAATTATGAGATAACAGAGGTATAACCATGAAATTAAAATAAGACAGATTTCCTGGGGGAACAGGGCACTAACCCTCACAGGGGGAGGGTGTTGATTGGGTTTCCCCAGGGAAAGAGAGACAAGACTTCAACCTGGAGCTCCAAGACAAAATGTAACACACTGACTTGAAGCAGGGAACTGATAGAGAGGCCTGGCGGGGTGAGGGGGAGGAGCCCCATTACCAACTAAGTGTACAGCACCACCCTCCCCCCAAGAAGAATTCACTTCAGAGGATAGCACTGACGGTACAGCTCAAAAAGAGGGGAAGAGGGACTGGTCTGGTCAGAGCACACAGGAGCCAACGAGGGGGCTTAGGGAGGAAAAAAAGAAGAGTGACACACATTCTGGCTCACCAAGCCCTGAGGACAATGTTCTTGCTCAAAAAAGCACTGCACAGAAATGACCACTCGGCCAGCCCAACCATGGGACACAGTGTTCCTCATTGACCCATAGCACCATTGGGAACAACACTAGAGACACAGAGCAGGAATTGTGCCCACCATCAGACCACCATGCCGAAGCCAGCCCCTGGGGTCATGCAGCAGAGCAGCAGGGGATGCAGAGCAATGAAGTCCCCAGGGATAGAGGCAGTGCCAGGGCATGGCACCCCATCAGACTTGACTGGAAAGCACCCATGAAGGAAAGCCAGCAGACCCTGAACTAGTCCTATGTTTATGTGTGTATGCATGTGTGTTGTTGTTGTTGTAACTATTGTTTTACTTTTTGTTGTTGCTTCGTGGTACTCAGTCTTGTGATAGTACATATCATGTCTACCTGGAAGGATAGGTGGCATAAACAAGCCACAAGAGAGAACAATGTGATGACAGTTCCGGAGGGACATGGGGGTAGGGGGAGCGGGGGAAAGGAAGAGGGTGTTAACAAGCCCAGGGACAAGGGAATAACAAGGGATCCAAAATCAGTGAGTGTCAAGGAGGGTGTGGGAGGTCTGTCAGGGCTGGATCAAGGGCAATGTAACCAAGAGTAATTCCTAAAGCTCAAATGAAGGCAGAACATGACAGTGGGACAAGAGGAAAATACAAAGAAACAGAGGAAAGAACTAGGAGGCAAAGGATAGTCATAGAGATTTAAATTCAGGCATATAAAGATGCAAATATATTTATATATGACAAGGGGGGAATAAATCTATGTAGATTTATTTATAGGTTTATTATTAAGGAAACAGATATACAGTGGGCCCCTGCTCAAGTACTCCCTCAACAAAAGAACACTTTGTTCTAACAATTCGGCAGTCTGAGATGCTCACCTTCCTGGCACAATCGCTGATGACAATGGGTGCACATGTGGTGAAGAAAGCTGATGGTGCCCGGCTACCAAAAGATATAGCACCTGAAGTCGCTGAAGACAATTGGTGCACATGTAAATGTGGTGAAGAAAGCTGATAGTACCCAGCTCCAAAAAGATATAGCACCTGAAGTCTTAAAGACCTAAAGATAAACAGTCATCTATCTGAGAGACAACAAAACCCACATGGAAGAAGCACACTGGCCTGTCCCGACTCGATCGCTGAGGACAAAGTGGGTGCATATGCAAAAGTTGTGAACCAAGTTGATGGTGCCCGGCTATCAAATGATTTAGTATCCGGGATATTAAAGGCTTGAAGATAAACAAGGGGCCATCTAACTGAGAAACAACAAAGCCCACATCGTATGTGCACACCAGCCTGTGAGATGACAAGGCATCGAAGGGATCAGGTATCAGGCATCAAAGACAAAAAAAACTCATAGCATTGTGAATGAGGGGGAGTGCAGAGTGGGGACCCAGGGCCCATCTGGGGGAAATTGAACATCCCCTTGCAGAAGGGCTGTGGGGAGGTGACGAGCCAGTCACAGTGCAGTGTAGCAACGATGAAACATACAACCTTCCTCCAGTTCTTAAATGCTTCCTCCCCGCCACTATCATGATCCCAGTTCTACCTTATATAACTGGCTGCACCGGAAGATGTACACTGGCACAGATAAGAACTGGAAATACAGGGAATCCAGGACAGACGAACCCCTCAGGATCAGTGGTAAGAGTGGCGATATCAGGAGGGTGGAGGGAGGGTGAGGGAGAAAGGGGGAACAGATGACAAGTTCTACATATAACCTCCTCCCTGGAGGACAGACAGTGGAGAACTGGGTGAGGGAGATGTCAGATGGTGTAAGATATGATAAAATAATAATTATTTATAAATTATTAAGGGTTCAGGGGAAGGGGGAGCGGGGAGGGAGGGGAAAATGAGGAGCTGATACCAAGGGCTCAAGTAGAAAGCAGGTGTTTTGAGAATGATGATGGCAACATACTTACGATTGTGCTGGACACAAATGATGTATGTACAGATTGTGAAAAGAGTTGTATGAGCCCCTAATAAAATAATTTTTGAAGAGGACCTGATGCAAGGGGCTTAAGTGGAGAGCAAATGCCTTGAGAATAATTGGGGCAGGGAATGTATGGATGTGCTTTATACAATTGACGTATGTATATGTATGGATGGTGATAAGAGTTGTATGAGTCCCTAATGAAATGTAAAAAAAAGAAAAGAGGAGAAAAAATGATTAGGGCAAAGACTGTACAGATGTGCTTCATACAATTGATGTATGTATATGTATGAACTGTGATAAGAATTGTATGAGCCTCTAATAAATTGTTAAAATTAAAAAAAGAAAAAAATAATAATTTTTGAAATTTGACAGCAATAAAAGGTTTTAAGTGGAATAAACTGTAGCCAGTTTATCAGCAGGCAGAGAGCTGCATTTGCATGTCCCCTGATATTTAGAAACGGATGAGTAGAGACCATGGGCCAGAGCATTCCCTCAGACTTGGAGAAACACAACACCCTCAAAGGAAAATAGAGCACTCAAACTGGTTGTTTATAAAGCATTTCTTTGTTACATACTATCAATTATTTTAAAAAGTAGTTTTTATTTTACAAACTTTATATTACATATACAACAACCTTTGTGGTATGAGAGCTTGCAATGCATCCTCTCTCCTTCCCCCTTAAGATGTGAATACACATGATGATAGTGGACGACTCCATTACCTGTTTCTTGTGTGGGAACATTATTGGTTTTCTTTCCTTCCAAGGAATTTCCCCAGTCCAATGATATTTTAAAACTGTGGGCATGGAGTTCTTCATAAAACATGTCCAGCAAACCTGAAGAGTGGTGTCTCCTCTGGTTTCTGACCTGGCGGATTCCGGTTCTCCTTCTCTTGTCATGATCGGGAAAACTGGCCATTTTTCACTTGACTTCATCTTCTCAAAGAGTCAGCTTTAGTTTAATTGGCTCACTAATTGTGTTCCTTCTATTGTAATTATTTGTGTTTTTATATTTATTCATTCCTGCCTGCCCTGCTAAGCTATGATATGGCATACTCACCTTTTTCTAGTTCCATTAGTTGGAAACTGAGGTAATTAACATCCGAGTTGTATTTCAACATGATACAGATGTTTGTTGCTACAAATAGCTCACAAAGTGCTCCTCAGTTAAGTCCAACAGTTTGTTCTGTTGTGCTTTCATTTTCTTTCTCTCTCTTTTGTTAATGAATCACTATGCTTTAATGATGTTCAATTTGTAACCATGAAAATACATCCTTCATATCAGATATTGACATGATGATTCATAACAGTAGCAAAATGACAGCGATGAAGTAGCAATGGAAATAGTTTTATGGTTACTGGTCACCACAACATAAGGAACTGTATGAAAAGCAGCATCAGGAAGGTTGAGAACCACTGATTTATAGTCTCAGATAAGAGATTACATTTTGACCTAACTAGTGTGGCACAATGGACTTTGCAATGCCCTCTGACTGATCACCCGGCTATTCACACCCAACTGTGACTGGAGGGCATTCAATGGAGGCTTCCTCTATGTGTGGAGCTGCAAATGTCTACTGTCATCCACAGCCTCCTGCAAATCAATGCCATTCCTTCATTTACATCGCCCTGTCGGCCCATTTTAAAGCTGTTTCAGTTTTTAGTTTTTAAAAAGTGGAGGGGAAATACACAGGGATGAAGCCCCTGGTGAATCATCCTTGACCATGAACCGGGGAGGTGAATAGCCTGGCTAACATGCATAATGCATTGGAAAGCATATTTAGCACCCTATCATTTGTTCTCCCTTAGGATCCATTTAAGTTCTCGTTTTTAATAGTTTCTGCTTTTTTTCTATTGAGGTTATGTTTTACTTTGTTACTCTTGTTAGTTTATTTTGTTTATTTGTCTCAATGTTATTCTGTATATGAAATCCATTGTAGGTCAACCTATAGAAGCAGTAACTAGATGAATAGTTACTTAGGGGTATCGCAAGGAGGATGGGGGACATGGGTAACTAATAACAATTAGTACAAGACTGAAGAAAATGGTCTAAAACTGATGTGGTTATGATTGTACAACACTTCTTGATGTGATTGAACTAGTGAGTTGTATGATATGTGAATATATGTCAATAAAACTATCGATGGGGGAATATTTACTGTCTTGGCAATCCACAGGGTCTATAGGGTCTCTACGAGTTGGGTGCTTTCATTTTCATTCAGTCCCATTGTGTTGGAGAGGGTTCTCTAGAGAGACGAACCAGATTGCTAGTAATTATATATAAATAATATAGATATATAATAGAAGAAATGAACCGTTAAATTATATACAGATAGATAATATAAGGAATTAACAGTTAAATTATAAAGCAGTGAGGCACTAGCAGTCCTTTAACGCTTGAGAGTCGCCAGTTGCCAGTCCCCTTCTGTAGAGAGAGCTGGGCTATATATCTCCAGGCAGCCAACAGCAAGGCAGGTCCCCAACTGTCATCAACTGTCGGTCCCCAGCTCCAGAGGTGAGCATTCCAATCGTGTAGGCTTAAAGGGACCTCAACTTACAGCGACACAGTCCACAGGCTAGGCATCCCACAGGTAGTACCCCTTTAAACTGAGGAACAGAACAAGCAAGTTGAGACTCACCGAGCCATTTAGCCCTCTGCCCTTCAGTTAATCCTACTTGTGTTTATCGGCCAGGCTGGCACAATAAACTATCGCACCAATACACCAATCCAGGATATAAAATCCTTAAATACATGGCATGGCTATCAATGATGCAAACAACATTTATATATAAAAAGGTATACTTGCACACATGTGATTTAGTGTATGAATAAAATCTACAAATTAATGAAAATTGCAATATCTTTGGGGTATTGTTATGAATATTAAGGAACATGTCATTAATGGAGCAAATATTTTGGAGGGAACGGAAACCCTAGAGGTTGACAGGATGGTCCTGTGCCTCCCTATTGCTCCGGCTCCAGAAGACTTGACCCTGTGTTTTCTAAAACCATGTGATCCCTATAGACCACTGTCATTATATCAGGGACATTGTGTTTGTAAGAGCACTGAGTCCTCTCACTGTTGCTCTCACACAGTAATGGACCGCTGTGCCCTCGGGGTCATTGTGCTCAGCTGCAGCGAGAACTGCTTGGTGGGCATTCTGGAGCTTGAGCATCAGTTCCTTAGCGATGGGCGGGGTTTCTTCTACTAGAATATATTGTTCACAGACTACTACAAACTCTTCTGCAGGTTTTGGGAGTTCCAGCTCTGGCAACATGGAGTCATCAGACACAGCGAAGCTTAGTGAGAGGATCTGTGAGGGATTCATCACTCCTGGGTCCTAGTCTTGGAAAACTGGGAACAGGGAAAATAATCACTGATGACAAGTAACGGAATCCTATGTCAACCTATTTTTGGAATCTTGACACGACTTGTGAGAAGTAACCACTAGGCAGAAGACTCTCCACAGGAAATTCATGACTTATGGACAAGGTCAGTGGATCCTACAGAACTCTGCTCATGATGAAACATTTTTCACTGTGCTTGCAATTTCACCTGGAAATGGATGAGGTACTTTGCATATTAGAAGCCTATGAAATAAAGTAAAGATGTTCCTAGCCTTCTCAGACACTGAAAAGCGAAAGGATGACCCCATCATCTTCTTTGGGAAAAACCAACGTGAAGTTCACTGCCATATAGCTGATTCTGACTCATAGCGACTCTAGAAGATAAATTATAATTTTATGTTGAAAAGCACTCAGGAAAAAGAAATGTGTGAAAAGCATGCAGGAAAGGGGGAGCTGAGTACAAGGATCTACATGTGACCTCCTCCCTGGGGGATGGACGACAGAAAAGTGGGTGAAGGAAGACGTCGGACAGGGAAAGATATGACAAAATAATAATTTATAAATTATCAAGGGTTCATGAAGAAGGGGGCTGGGGAGGGAAGGGAAAAATGAGGAGCGAATGCCAGGGGTTTAGGAGGAGAGCAAGTGTTTTGAGAATGATGAGGACAATGACTTTACAAATGTACTTTACACAACTGATGTATGTATGGATTGTGATAAGAGTTGTAGGAGTCCCTGATAAAACAATTTACAAAAAAAAGAAATGTGTGGCATGTTACCAACATGACTCTTGCTGAGAAACAAAGACAGGAGCTGCATGACAGTGACAGGGGTCTGCTTTCCTTGGAGCGAGCAAGGACTGAGCAGGAAGATTCCCCAAGGAAAGCTCCTGAAGAAGACAGTGGACCAAGTTTACAGTTTTAGGCAACTATTCCAATAAATTAGCATGACAATGTATAGGATGATGAATGCTTAACACATTTCACAGGGATGGTCAGTGAATACAAATTAGGGTGGGGTTCCGATTCTTTACAAGATAGGATCTTTGTAGTTCTTGGTTCCAAATGTTGTCTTATTTGGTCTGGTGACGTATCTATGGTGACTTTTGGTTCCTTGAACAAAGTTCTTCTCTTCCATGTGATCTGTGACCTGAAGGTGGACATGCTAGCCTGGCCAGGTTTAGTGAAAACTGATACGTATGTGGTGTAAAGGGATATTTTTCTGAGGAAAGGGCTCAACAGAGGCAGAGTCTCAGGAAGGAAAATGCAGAATAATTCTGGCAATAAATGAGGTATTCTGACATTCTCGACAAGCTGTGGGATCTGCATTGTTACACAAAGTTAAGCAGGTTGGGGAATGGGCTCAAACAGATTGTTCAATGTTCATGGTTGTTCTTACTCTGTAGTCAGATTCCCTCTAGCTATTTATTATATTTACAACAAATAGAATCTTGCCGCAAAAGATTAGTTATTGAAGGCATAAAGATAACTTTTCCCAGAGATGGTAAGTCCATTGTTATTGTTCCTTTTCTCCCTCTCGTTCTTTCTATTTTTTAAGGAATTTGGCAGTGATTGGCAAATATCATTTCTCAAGAAATGTACATAGTATTTCCTTTTTCTCTTCCTCCTTCCAAAGACCAAACTGGAGTTTGAGTTAATAATCAAACAGTTTATTGCAGGAACCAAGCAATCCTGGAATGGACAATAATAATTGTAAGGATCCACAATGTACTGCAGTGAAGAACTTTTTCAGAGTTCAAATTCCAAAAGATCCTGACACTTCCAAGAAAACTCCAATTATTTGATCTTTATTACTTTTGTCACAAATAGACAAAAGATTGAGTACTTTGAACCTTTTTAATTTATTTTGTTTTTAAATATTGGGGGTGAGAATGAATGCTCTACCTCACTGCTGTTGTGAGAGTAACTGGGAGGAAGGAAGGAGGATGCCTGGAGGTTTCCTGAGCTATGTTGATTTAAAAACTCAGTTCAAAATAAACAGTAATCATATACAACTAAAAAAGAGTTGGAATCTTGCCTGCATCTTTTGTAAAAGCCTTTCCTTGTTTGAAGAGAGTTCTTTTGCTCTCTTCACAAGAAAAATAAAAAGGTGTTGAAGGGGCGGGGGGGGGGCACAAAATCATGGCTGGTGGCAGGTTAACTAAACACGGCCTCAGGTTTGACTTCCGGAAGAAGCAAAGGACCATGATTAGGATGGGGACAACAATGAAATTTTAAAACCCCACAGGATTGAATCACAGCCCTCTCTTTTCCAGATGTGATTCATGCAATGTTAGCTACTACTCCGATATCTGTCAAAGGCAATCCAGGATACCTAAGCTCCAGAGAAAGTGCTAAATGAGTAAGTCTCTCCTCTTCCATCCAGAAGAGACTCACCAACACCCTTCAGAACTTTACATGACCTTTCTTTACAATGCCGGTCAGGGGTCAGAAAGAAGCCATCAAGGCTCAAAGTATGTGAGATTCAAACTGAATTTAGTGGGCTCGTTATGCTCAGGTGAATGAAGGTCCTAGTAAAGGGTGCTGCTAGTACTATGGATTTCCAGAAGAACAAACCGATCTTGAAAACGTACAGCCAGATTCCCTTTGGGTTCAAGGATGGCAAGACTTTGTCTCATGTACCTTGGACATGCTCTTGAGAGAGAAAGTCCCTGGAAAAGGACAACATGGACGGAAAAGCTGTACAGCAACTCAAAGAGGAAAACCCCCAAGAAGATGAATGGACACATTGGCTACAACAATAGGCTCAGACTGAGCCACAATGTTCAGGATGATGCAGGACTTGGCAGTGTGTCAATCTGTGAGCATAAGGTCAGTGATTCAGACCTGACAGGAGAGCACTGTGTTAGTCTGGGTAGACTAGAGAAACAAATCCTCATAAACTCATATGTATATAAGAGAGAGTTTTATATAAGAGCTGAGTGTACATTAAGAAAGCATCCCAACTCAGATCAGTCGAATCCCACAAGTCCGACCATTAGCCCTTATGTCCGACAACAGTCTACAAAGCCCTGCTCAAACTCACAAAACACACGCAAACGTGCTCCAAATGCAAGCAGGGTCACCCAAAGAGAATACGTTTCAGCAGGGTTTCCAGACTAAGTGGAAACCACTGAGAATGAATCCATTGCCACTCCAGGCCCTGAGCCTCACCTCCAGGTTGCCCTCATTATCTCCAGGCCGCGCCCCTTCCCACAGACACCACCCCACCCCCTCCCCAGGTGATTCAATTTCCTGCTGACCCCACTTCCTCTGCCTGAGAAGGAGCCCAGTGAGCGCCCCACGAGTTTCTACCGGTGGGTGAGTTTCTGAGTTTCTGTGTGGATCCCGGGCGCGGAATCCCCGCAGGCCTGGCGTCCCCAGCTGTGTCCGGCTTCCCGCAGACTTTACGCTTCCCGCTTTCTGTTGGTCAGTGTTTTAGGTCTCCGCGACCCCCTGGGACATTTCCGGTGAAACCCTTTCTGAATTGGGTGCAGGCCTCACTTGGGTCTGGAGACCGCTGGTCGCTCTTCTTGCTCAGAGCTCCTCCTGCACCCTCACCCCTGGCTCCAGAAAGGCGCGATTGGGGCGGGTTCTTGCCTGGGCCCGTTCCCTCCAAGTCAGGTATCAGGCACGAGAGCAGGGGACCCCGGAATGGCCTTTACCGAAAGGAGAGGCCAGCCTTGCAGTCATCAGGCTGCTCCACTGCTGACCGAGGTCTGTGTTAGAGCTTAACTTCTCAGCACCTTCCTTTGAAAAAGGGTACCGTAGCAGTAATGGCCCCAGAAGCCCTCACAGACTGAGTCCTCACTGGAATTGCAGTCCCACGTAGAGTAAACCTCATTGAACGCCTTCTGACCAGGAAGCAAAGTTGTAGGTAACATGGCCCTCAGGCAGAGGGTGTTAGCTAGCGAGACCCTCGCCCAGACCACTGACAGAAACAGATGGAAACAGTAAAGCTTTATTCAGACAAATTCGAATCTGGGCTCTCACCAGCAACTGACACAGGCTCAGACTGTAAGGCTAGTGCCCCGAACAACTTCAAAGGGAAGTTATTATACTTCCTTGTTGGGCGTCTTGCCAAGCAAGGGGAGGGGGACGGCAAGTTCTTGTGTGAAACTGGCAAAGCATTCTCAGAAAAGTGAAACAAAACAGTTTTTAAGTCTAACAAACTAAGTTTTACATTTAAGGTCAGTTTGTCCCCAGTGGTCTGCCAAACTATACTGTAGGTAGGCTAGGCTGCTTCTTGGAACGTAAACATCCTGGGCAGGCTGCAATTCAAAGATTTTCCATTTCTGACATGGGGACGGACAGGGGGTGGGGGGGTGGGGCTGGACCTGCCTGTTAGTGTTACATGGCACCCATTCTTGACCAGGCGGGGGTGGCCTGCCTGTTATTGTTACAGGGCACAGTGTCACAGAGGGCTTTGGAGAGTGTTTTTGGAGTGCGGCCAGCTCCAGTAAAGCTTTTCATTCGATCCTTTTCGGAGTGGCCCTGATTAATCCTCAGACCTCCATAGAACAGTTTCTTGGGACCAAATTCTAAGTATGTAAATGATTTTTATCCTGTTGGATTTTTTCATGTTAACTATTTTTTCATTTTCTTTGAATTGACTGTGCAAGAACTGTGCCCTATTAATAGCAGCTCATTTTAAAAATTGTGTCATAATCATTTCTAATAAAAGGCAACATCCAAATATACATATACCTCATATAAAGTAAGATAGGATCTTATTTAAACTAAGCTACTGTTTTCTCTGTGCCCCACTGCATGGTAGTGCTTGAATGTTCTAGTCTTTTATCCACGTGTTCTTGATAAGAGGTTTGTTTTGTCCACTGCGCTACAGTGGGTTTTGTGAGTGATGCCATAGCACCTTACACTCCTCCTTAGGGTTTTTAGGCTGTAAGCCATGTGTTACCAATGGCCACCTCATGGAACACAACTGCTTTCATTTCATGGAGCTGCCAGTCCTCTAACCACTGGAGCAAGAGGGCTTCTTCATAGACTAATTTAGATGGGCCACGCTGACATGTTTTTCATTATAGACATGGCGATTCTTAATGGGAATTATGTTTGTTATTCTGATTTAGTCTTATTTCCAACACACTATCCATGTGCATACATAGACATGAATATGCGATCATCATGTTCAATTTCCCCTTTGGTTAGGTGCCATGAAGTTAATTCCATCTCGTGGCTATGTCATGTGAGTTCCATAGTGTTTCTGGAGCATCATATTTGTGGAAGCAGATCTCTTGTGCTTCCACAGTAATGCGGGCTGTTTACCCCATCAAACCTCAGTGGAACAGTCTAGTGCAAGCTATTTGTGCCACCTAGAAACTTTCATTGTCCCTGACCCACCAAAATAAACTCACTGCCCCAAAGTCAATTCTCACTCATAGTGTTCCTTTGTAGGTGTGCGAGATCAAAATCTGTACAGAAGCAACCAGCCTCATTTTCCTCTTGCAGATGTGCTGGTGTGGTTGAACTGCCAGTTTTGAGGGTAGCAAATGAAGCCAGCATTCATTTTCCCCCCTAGAAATCAACCAAATCAAGCAGATGCCCTGAAACCCACACCAGCTCCTGCAGACTCCATGTGAGTCAGAGTGCAGGGATGTTGCAGAGGGGTTTGTGTGACTGGTTTCTCAAAGTGCATCACCCAGGCTTTCTTCCCTGGAGACCCTGAGTAGACACAAACTCCCAATCTCTCCATGAACACCTATCCATGTTAAACATCTGTAATGCTCAGGGACACCAAAAACTAAGCAAGGGACACATGTGCAAATACACACACTTAGAAAAGCCAGAACCTATATAAGTTGGAAATCTTTTAGAGAAGGAAAACTCAAACAATTGTAAACTATAAAATGAGGTTGAATTTCTAACTATAACATGAAAAACCACACAGTTGAATTTGTAAAATTTGCAGGATCCAGAAAAATAAAGTCATTCTGTTAATTTTCAGCTATGAAGTTTTTATGTGAATTGTACAGATATATGTATCCTAACTGATCTTTTTACCATAGCTAGATAATAAAATTAATATCAACTTTAATAGATCTTCAAGAGAGATGGTATATGTAAATAGCTTAATATTCTTCCTGAGTTTTCATGGAAGATGAACAGGGATCCTAAAGATTTTTAAGATGTACAATATTTGAGGAATTAAAAGTGTATTACATTATTCTATTTAGCATAATCCTGTACTGTGTAGCATAATCTATTAGGAACAGATATGCAGTGGCTTCAAAAGGTTCATGGATAAAGTCCATTTTTATTCCATTTTTCCTTGACCTTTTTGAAAGCCCCTTGTGCATTCATGGCATAAAGGATTGGCTACCAATGAGCTCCTTGTATCTCAATTAGATAATACTTGATAAATACCACTTGCCTACCATTGCATTTCATATGGTGACTGTATGTGGTTTCAGAGTAAAACTATACTCTGTAAGATTTTCGTTGGCTAACTTCAGAAGTTGGTCGATTTCTTCTAAGGTTGCCTTCATTCTCTAATATTTTATTTGGTAGCTGAGCACTCAGTTGTTCCCACTACTCAGGGACCTCCTTTAAGGACCTACATCTTGAAGTGTGAGTGCTTGCTGTCAGAGCCCTGTGTTGTGTCAGGAATTAACGTCCCTTACAGATTGGTGGGCCTTTTCTGGGGCTGTTTTTCTTTTTCTGTTGGTCTTTTATGTGTTCCTGTAATGATACTTTATTGTATGTGGGATATATGAACAAGGGAACGTTTTTGTCCCAGTGGGTTAAAGATTGGGCTGTGGACTGCAAGGGCAGCTGTGCAAACTCACCCAAAATATGCAGGAGAAGTTGAGTCTGCCTTCTGCAGTAAAGATGTGCAGGTGTGGGAGTTCGATAGGGAGTTCTACACTGTCTGATAGCTCTGCTGTGAGTTGGCCAGATGTGGTTGGAGGGAGTTATGTGTGGACAACGCCAGGACTTGTTCTTGACCACTTATTAGCTATTTGAGGCTAAATGCAATTAGATTCACCTTTGGTGGACTGTTGTGAAGTGTGAAAAAAAATTTTTTTGGTGACAGTTTTGGGAATTGATCTAATTGTGAAGAAAACTTGTTGTGGAATATGCTATTTAAAAAAAATCATTTATTGTGGGCTCATACAACTCATCACAATCCATACATACATCCATTGGTCCGAGGTCTCCCTTCACCCACTTTTCTGTTGTGCATCCCCCAGGGAGAAGGTTAGATATAAATATATATGTAATTGGTTCCTTCTTTCCGCCTCACCCTCCCTCTACCCTCCCAGTATTGCCACTCTCAGCACTGGTCCTGAGGGCATCATCTGTCCTGGATTCCCTGTGTTTCTGGTTCCTATCTGTACCTGTGTACATCCTCTGGTCTAGCCAGATTTGTAAAGTAGAATTGGGATCATGATAGTGGGGGTGGGGAGAGGAAGCATTTAGGAACTAGAGGTAAGTTGTATGTCTCATCGTTACTACACTGCACTGTGACTGACTCATCTCCCTGAAATTCTTCTGTACGGGGATGTCCAGTTCCCTACAGATGGGTCTTGGTTCCCAATCTGCATTCACCCTCATTCACAATGATTTTATTTTTTTGTTCCGATGATGCCTGATTGCTAATCCCTTCTACAGCTCGTGATTACGCAGGTTGGTATGCTTCTTCCAAATTTGGGGCTTTGTTGCTTCTGAGCTAGATGGCCACTTGTTTACCTTCAAGCCTTTAAGACTCCATATGCTGTGTCTTTTGATAGCTGGGCACCATTAACTTTCTTCATCACTTTTAATGATGTATCGATTTGTCTTCAGTGATCGTATTGGGAAGATGAGCACATAATGGTATGATTTTTTTGGAACATGCTACTTTTTAATTTATTTCAGTCTTTTTTTATTCATTGAAGTCTCAATGACACACCTTTCTGGCGTCCTTTATCCTTATTTAAATTTATTAGGTCAGCCTGGGGTTTGACTATCCTTAAAACATAACAAGTACATTCCTTCCTGATAGCCTGTGGTCTGGTATTTTCTCCTCTAGGAACAAACTATTTTGGGCTATCCATTAGTTAATTCCCATCACATCCTTCAAATCACTGTTTTCAATGAATTCAATTAATTAGACTACTGAGGGCAGATAACGAAAACCACCACTAAACAAAAGGGCCCGATAGGCAGGTATGCAGAATGATTTCAGAATGGAAATCAACTGAGAGAGTGCCTATGTTCAACACCCCCCTCTGTTTTTCAACACTGTTCACCCATGGTGATGTAATGCGCTATGTGTTGGGTTGGTACCCACATGTTCAGCCATTCAAAACTGTAACTGGTCCACAGTAGAAAGATGAGACTTTCTACTCCCTTAAAGACTCGCAGATTCAGAAACGCACCGGGCCTGTTGTACACTGCCCTATGGGAATGTTTTGAGTCCAAATTGACTCAATGACAGTGATTTTTATTTTTAATGTACAACAGAAAAACAAAACAATAGAAAACATGCCCTGTGACCTCCGTACTCTGAGTTCAACATGGTCAGCATTTTTCTCTGAGACGGAAATGGTGACTTTGGGCTCATCATAATTTGGTCATGAACCTGAAAGTCCTCATTTGCATTTCTTGTAACTATCGCCTCTTTTGTTTTACTTTCTTGCTAGTGCTTCTTCATGCACCATTTATTTTTCCAGTGTGGGATTTCCATGAATACTTATTGCTAATGTGCTTTTCATTTGGTGGGTGACCTTGGAGCTTCCCTCCCCAGGCCATGAAGACCTGGGTGCTCTTTGACTGCTTTGCTTGTACGTTTGAGAAAGGAAATCAAACAGTATTTGCAAACTCATCACAGAACCCCCCTACATTGTTAGAATTTCCTTATCATGCCAAGGTTCACTGGCTAGTTTCCTAAAGTGATCATTTTATTTCTCCCTGTGCTAGTTCATGAAATGTAAATATGCATGTGTTACTGCTTAGGCTCCACCTTTGTTGCATTTCTCATACAAGTTATGACCATGTAACCTTGTGCTTTTGTTTTTGTTAGTTGTTGTGGATTCATTTTCAATTCATAGCCACCTCATGTGTCCAGGGTAGAACTCAATTGGTTTTAGAATGGCATGCCCTCTCAGAACAGATTGGTCATGTTTTGCTTTGATTTGCTCAATGCTGTGCCTGCTCTGCCTGGGTGTTATATTTCTTCAATCAGTTGAATAAATGCAAGAGCCAGTTATATGGGCCTGAGATAAGCAGTATTGTCTGAGACTCATGGCTTTTACAGGAAAATGAGTTCCAGTTATCTGAACTGAATACAATGTTTTCTTCATCTCCTCGTCGTACTACACAGATCTCTAGATCATCTCTGTAAGCGATGACTGACGGAATGACAAACTGTCGGTGTATGAACAGAAATGTAGTTGCCAGGCACTTAGTGGTAGGTAGACATGGGAACCTGTATGCTGACTCGATTCAACAACTTACCATTTGAGCAGTACTGAACATGTACTTGATGGTTCGTGACGTTCTTCAGCTATATCCCATTGGAAGCAACATCTACTTAAAAGAGACAAGAGACTAAATGAGCCAATGTGGCCATATTTTGGGGGAAATTGCTTCAAAATTGTGGTTGCGGAATAAATGCAGTGTTTTATCATGAACATGTTGTGTGGAAGAGACTCTAGTGGTTCATTGGTTGAATTGATTGGTTGAAGGCCATACCCTCTGCGGCTCCAGCATACAGGGCGCATCAAGATAAGACAATGAGGCTGCATGACGTACAGACTGGGAAACACTAACGAGCAGTTTCACTCCCTGTTAAATGGTCAAAATGAGTTAAAATGTACTTGACAGCACTACATTTGGTTTGGTTCTTCATAAAAGAATGGGAAGGCTTTAAAACATGGCACCTGATGCACTGCTGTGGATGAGATTTTGAAAGGCTTATTGGATCGACATTAGGTTACACTGTTGTTGCAGAATTGTAGGGTGACTGGGGCAGGTCATGTGACTTTATATTATAGCTAGTTGGTGACGCAGTGAAATTTTAGCATGAAAGTGAAACCTTTTCTATGTTTTTAGGTGGCATCGTGTCCATTCCAACCCCTAAACCCTCTATTTAACAGCATGAAACACTGTTCTGTCCTGCATCATCACAAATGTTCCCACGTTTGAGCCCATTGTGACAGCCCCTGTGTCGATCCATTTTGTTGAAGTCCTTTCTCTTCTTTGCCTCTCTCTCCCTTACCAAGCATGATGGCCTTCTCCAGGGACTGGTCTATCCTTAAAAAATGTGGGAACAAAAGTCTGACAAGTCATAGAGGCCAGTCTCACAGCTGAGAGAATGCCAGTGGTCATCATGTTCAGCTAGTCTGCCTTCCATGATCTGCAAATGTGAAAAAATCTTTAAAAAATCTAAAATGTGAAAACATCTCAAAGCCTGGTGTGTGAGTACTAGGATCCTAACACAGTTTACCAGTCAAATGCATTGAAGTTCAGTCTACTTATACGAAAATTGGAATCTAACTACATTTTCCCAATCAGCAAAAAGGACATGCTATTATGATATTTCATCGATTGTGCTCTTTTGTCAGTATATCCTATGAGCTTGTTGTATATTTATGTGCGTGTCCAGTGTTTTTGAGGGGAGCAGTCCATAATAATTACATGACAGTAGCTTTGTGTCTCAGAGTGGGAAAATTTGGAGGATACCTATATTCTTTTTGTTCAGATACTTTTTAAAAAAAATCTTTATATTAGGGGCTCATAGAACTCTTATCACAATCCATACATACAACAATTGTGTAAAGCACATTGTACATTCATTGCCCTCATCAATCTCAAAACATTTGCTGTCCACTTAAGCCCCTGGCATCTTACACTGCCCAGTATCTCCCTTCACCCCCTTTTCTGTTGTCCTTTCCCCAGTGAGGAGGTCACATGTAGATCCTTGTTAACGGTTTCCCATTTCCACCCCACCCTCCCTCCACCCTCCGGGTATCTCCACTCTCACCACTGATCCTGAATGGATCATCCGCCCTGGATTCCCTGTGTTTCCAGTTTACAGGTGATATCTATATTTTATTGTTAACTTTCACTCTGGCCAGTTTCCCCCCCCTTTTTTTTTGCTGTTTCCCTGTTCAATAAAGTACAACAGTAGAGTGACTGGAAAGTAGTTGAATAACATAGACACACTACAGGAAATTTCATAATTCCTGAAATAATTATGTCTGTCAGCAGGTAACGCATCAGCTCTTGATAACGTAGAATTCTCCAAGAGGCTACCATGGATCCGGGGCTTTGGCATGCTACTTTGTTCGTTCATATCAGTAGCTCTCCAATGGCTAAGGAGGGACTACAGGGAGAAGTACAAATTCTGCAGTGTTTCCTAGTTGTTATCTTGCTTTTACCATGTGCTTCATGTTCTGATAAATATTCTGATTGGTTCTGTGCAAGGAGGTGAATTTGTCTCCTCCCTCCAATGGAAGAGAGGATATGATGTGGAATTGAGGCTTTTTATTTTGGTCATTTATCTGATTTGTGTGTTCTGACTGTTCTCTATTCTGAAACAGAGATAGATAGGAATAAGGTTGCAGTTGGTCACAGACAAACTGTACAGAAATAAATTCATTATGCTAGAAGCATGCAGTCGTTGGGACAGCATGTAATTAGTGAGGAAATGTGTCCAGTGCAGTGGTTCTCAACCTTCCTAATGCTGCGGCCCTCTAATGCAGTTCCTCATGTGCGGTCACCCCCAACCCTAAAATTATTTTCATTACTGTAATTTTGATACTGTTGTGAATCAGGCAACCCCTGTGAAAGTGTCCTTCGAACCCCAAAGGGGTTGCAACCCACAGGTTGCGAACCGCTGATCTAGTGGGTTATTTAAACCCTGTTGGAAATCTTTAGTAGAACAAGACCCCTGTGTCTAATCCATGTGAAATGAAGTCTCTATTTCCCAGGACTGTCATCTTCATCCTTTCACATAGTGGAATGCATGGCACCTTGCTGAACCCGAATATATGGGATATTTTAGGACACTGTGGCTGTTGAAGAGGTGGCCGTGGATTTCTCTTAGGAAGAATGGGCATTGCTGGACCTTTCTTAGAGGAAACTATAGAGACATGTGGGGATGGAAACTTTTAGAAACCTGATCTCAGTAGGTATGAATATTTTCATTAGAAAAGAAAATTGTGTGTGTGTGTGTGTGTGTGATACTCATTGATGCTACTGCAGTATGTGGCCTGAGTAATGGGAATACTTTGTTATATAAACAAGTGTAGGAATTTCCCCCATGAATCTAAAGCTTAGCGTTATAATAACTTCTTATGTCAAGTGTGACTATGAGTCTGCTAAGTTTCCTTATGCGTAATAATGCGAGTGTTGACCTTTGGTGCAGAGAGAGTATGTGTTCATTGTGCCTTGTAAGAACTCTGTATTTTACAAGGTTAATGTGATGACTTTCATTATTTATTTAGAATCATTTTATTGGGGGCTTGAATAAATCTTACCACAATCCATCCATACATCCATTGTGTGTCAAACACATTTGTACATATGTTGCCTCATCATTCTCAAAACATTTGCTTGCTACTTGAGCCCTTGGTATCAGTGCCTCATTTTTTCCCTCCCTCCCTGCTCCCCCTCCCTCATGAACCCTTGATAATTTATAAATTATTATTATTTTGTCATATCTTACAACTGTCCGACGTCTCCCTTCACCCATTTTAATGTTGTCTGTCCCCCCAGGGAGGAGGTTATATGTAGATCCTTGTCATCGGTTCCCCCTTTCTGTACCACCTTCCCTCCATCCTCCTGGTATCACCATTCTCACCACTGGTCCTGAAGGGACCTTCTGTCCTAGATTCCTTGTTTCCAGTTCCTATCTGTACCAGTGTCCATCCTCTGGTCTAGCTGAATTTGTAAGGTAGAATTGGAATCATGATAGTGGCTGGGGGCAGCATTTAGGAGCTAGAAGAAAGTTATATTTTTCATTCTTGCTACACTGTACCCTGACTGACTCGTCTTCTCCTTGTCACCCTTCTGTAAAGGGATGTCCAGATTCTTACAGATGGGCTTTGGGTCCCCAATCTGCACTCCCTTTCATTCACAATAATAGGATTTTTGTTCTTTGATGTCTGATACCTGATCCCTTAGACACCTGGTGATCACACAGGTTGCTGTGCTTCTTCCATGTGGCCTTTGTTGCTTCTCAGCTAGATGTCTGCTTGTTTACCTTCAAGCCTTTAAGACCTCAGATGCTACATCTTTTGGTAGCTGGGCACAATCAGCTTTCTTCACCCCATTTGCTTATGCACCCATTTGTTTTCAGTGATCGGGTTGGGAAGGTGAGCATCATGGAATGAGAGTTTAATAGAACAAAGTGTTCTTGCATTCAGGAAGCACTTGAGTGGAGACCCAATGTCCATCTGCTTACCTTAATACTAAACCTATACATATATGCACATAGATCTATTTCCCCATCATCACATGTAAATATATTTGCATATGTGCATGCCTGTATTTAGATCTCTATAAATGTCATTTGCCTCCTAGCTCCTTCCTCTATTTCCTTTCACTTTCCTCTTGTCCCACTATCATGCTCAGTCTTCATTTGGGTTTCAGTAATTCCTCTCAGTTACATTGCCCTTCATCAATCCCTACCAGGCATCTACACCCTCCTTGCCACTGATTTTGTGTCAGAGGAAAGGCCAGCCCCTAACACATCAACACGGATCCAGTAGGAGCAATTTACAGTATTGATAAGTAAAGAGTATAGTAAAGTCATAGCATGAGAGAAAGAAGAGAGATTGAAATAATAGAGTCAGACGCATTTCATGGTAGCATGCTTATCTCAGCCTCACTTGGTGGTCCGCATGCAGAGAGAGAGATTTATTGCTAACCAAGTTTTTATATTCTCTGGGGATGGGCAAGCCCCCTAATTACAGGTGAAGACATACATCACAGGAAAGGGTTGTGCTATGGGTAATGCAGTAATGGCAGGGGGGTGATCTAGGGGTTCAAATGCTATTGGAAGAGGAGGGAATAAGGATATACATTTGACAAGATGGGCAGACCCGAAATGTATGAGAGCGGCCTAACTTTGGCTGTTACTGAGCAGATTTGACCTGTTCTCTGGCTCACTATAGAAACCATTATCAGTAGGGTATAAACCCACCCTGCAGAGACCAAACTGAAGCCTTTAGGGAGAAGTAGCCCATTGTCCTTAACAGCAGGGAGTGGGCCCTATTTGTGGTGGGACCAGACAGTAGTCTGGCAACTGATTGCCTTCAGGGAGGTAACTTGACAATCATTTACCATTAAATGATAGCAGTATCCTAAGTCTTACATATATTTGTGGAGATGACTTGGGAGAAATGTTTCCCATAATTTTGGATCACTTATTGTTCCCTTGTCCCTTGGTTGGTTAACACCCACTGATAACACCACTTCCTTCACCCCACCTTTTTCCCCTTCCCCTTCCCCCTCCAACCATGGGTCCCATTGTTTTCTTCTCAGCATCATTTATCCAGCCTATCTTATCTAGATAGACCTGCAGAGATAATATGCACAGGCACACAAAAAGCAAAACAAAGCAACAAAAGAAAACAAAAAAAGAAAAGCCTGTAAAAAGTTCAAGGTCTGTTTATTGACCTTTAGGAGTGTTTTCCTGTGTAGTCTGATGGGCTGCCACACCCTGGTCCAAAAGTCTGTTTTTGGTACTTCCTTGGGACTTCCTCACTCTGCTCCCCTTGTTCTGTTGCACGCCCTTAGTGTTTTGCCTTGGTGTGGTGGGGTCAGATTGGATGCAATTCTCACACAGTGTCTCCAGTGTTGTCTGCTGTAGGACTATGGGTAAGTGAGGGATGTCATGTCTCATAGTGGGGCCAGCCATAGGTCCTCTCTTTGCATTGGCTGCTCTGAGTGGGGATATTGTCCTTAACGCTTGGTTGGCCAGGATGTGTTTCACTCTCTCTTCCTCCCTCTTCATTTTCTCCCACATGCTCTGATCAGTCATGTCCCTCTCCCTGATCTGTAGCCTCATTGTTGTCCTTTGAAGTAAATTCTTATGCAGGGAGGGGTAACTGACCTTGTAGTTAGAATTAGGGGTGGCCCCTCAGATACTTTTCTTATAAATAGATTTTCACCCACCTAAAATCCACAGACTTAGAGGAACATAGGATTGGCTTGGTGTCAGGGAATTGGTGATTATCTTTTCACACTCCTTGTGCTGTGCCTTTCTCCAAGAGCAGCATGTCAGATACACCTTTTTTGCCCTCATATGACACTAATGTGATGGGAACCTGCCTTAGGCTGGGTTGTCTAGAAAAATAAAACTATAGACACTTACACATGCATAAGAAAGAGCTTATTATCAGGAGAATATAACAGCCCAGTCCAACTGAAGCTCATGGGTCCAATGCTAGCTGAAGCATCCATGGCTCAGTGTGTTCAAGTCCCCAAACTTCAGTTTTTGGGTGAACATCAATCCTTTCTGCTCTCAAGCTTAATATATATATGTCTGTATATCATATACATATAGGTATGTCTATATATGAAAGTATATAATCACTCTAATATTATATGTGTCCAGAAATTCCTTGTTTTAATTCATCAGTATATAAGGACCTTCAACACTACAGAAAACTACAGGACTCTAAATCCATGACTTTCACCACAGAATGGGTGGAAACAAATTTTCCATTTCAAGGTTCTAATCTGAATAATTTTTTACTTTTCTGTAGGATAAATGCTATAATTTTTGTCATGCTGTATTTTCTTTTTCCTCTTTTCTTGAATCATTTATTGGGGGCTTGTACAACTCATCACAACACACACATCCATCCATTGTGTCAAGCACATTTGTACATTTGTTGGCATCATCGGTCTCAAAACATTTCGTCCTACTTGAGCCCTTCGTATCAGCTTCTCATTTTTATTCCCTCCCTCATGAACCCTTGATAATTTATGAATTACTATATTTCATGTCTTACACTGACCAAGGTCTTCCTTCACCCACTTTTCTGTTGTCCATTCCCCTGGGAGGGGGTTATAGATAGATCATTGTGATAGGTTCCCTATTTCTCCCCCCACTTTCCCCTTCCCCTCCTGATTAGCAATTAATAGTGAATAAGTACCAAGAGTTATTTCAGCGTGTTGAAATGTAGTCTACTACGTTTTAATATTTATTAGCAATTTATGCCATTTCGTGAATATTTTATGGATATGATAATTAAATTATGTTTAGAGGAATTTTTATTTCTTTTTGGAAGCCTCTTCCTTAAAAAAATATTAACCTGATTGCTCTAGTTAGAACATACAGTCAATTTTTAATATCACTGGTAACAGTGGACATACATGTTTGTCCATTTTCTGACGTAGAGTGATGTTTTTTTCAAGTATGACATTTTGACTGTTTCTTTTTAGGAATGTATATTAGTATGTTAACATATTGAGCTATATCTGTTTTATATTAGATTTGTAGAGGTTTATTTTCTTAGCATTAAAAGCCTTTGGCTTTGCTTAGTATGTTTTATGTGTCTATTTAGATTATTTATTCATTTTTTACATTAATTGGTATATTACAGTACTTATTTTCTTATATCAAATCAACTGTAGGATAGATTCCAATTAATCATTGTATATAATTATGTTCATGTGTTTTCTGACTAAATTCCCAATATTTTCAAGAACTTTTTCATGTAGATCCATTATCAATATTGATCTACGGTTTTCTTAAAGTATCATCTGACATTGTTAACAGGTTACTACTGGTCTCATAGAAAATGTTAGTAAGTATACTCTCACAATCATTGTTATGTTTCACCCAATAATGTGAACTTAGACAAAACACATAAAGTGTTTATTCATATTGTGTGAATACTCTGGTATCTAGCTGCCAGAATCTTAAACTTTTATCTACCTTATACTTAGCCTTGAAGTTTCTCATGGAATTTAATTTTGATTCATTTGATTATAGACCTTTTGAGCATTCTGAAACCCACTCAACTCTCATAGATCACTTGCTCTGGCTGGATCCTCTGGTCTTGTTAGCTGACCCTTCAGTGTAGAGTGAAATGTTTTAATGACTACTCTTGACAGACAAGTAGTCACTCACACCTGAGACTATGGATGGGACATCCTTGAACCCAAGCCAATAAGCCCATTCCTACAGTGTGTGTTGTTTGCCTTCAGTCAGCATTACCTAGAAAGTTCAGAATCCAGAATCTAGGCCAAGCTGACAAAATTGTTGATAAGTCATCTCTTTTCTGGATCCCTCTGTACTTTTAAGCTTCTGCCCTTTACCTACCCCTTGCCATTCCTTGACTGTAGGCTGCAGGCTTTCCCAAAGGCTTTAAAATTGGACATGCGTAAACCCAAGAACTTAAAGAGAGTGGCAAATAAGCATTCCCCTGTCAGGTTTTCTTGTTTAGGATATCTCTGTGTTGGCCAAGGCACCTCTAGGATGTCCTATTGGTGTCCCTCTGTCTCTTATTGTCCGCCTGTACAAAAACTTTCTCTACTTACCACACTATTGTGTATAAATGGGCTACCCAACCTTAGCCATTTCTTCACACAGAATAGATATTTTAAAGAATACCCAGGATGCAAGGGGATTGGGGCAGGTTATACTTGATGACAAGCTCAGCCTGGGATGGAGTGGCATGTATGAGCATGATTCAGCTTGATCGCTTTAGCCAGTATGTCAAGGGTTACAGTCTGAGGTACAGTATGGGCTGGTAAAGAACATTCTTCCTAAAATATTCCTTTCTTCAGTTAGATTGCTGGTGAAAGGAAGATATTTACCTTCAATGGAGCTTTAGAATCTTTAGGCCTTAAATACTTCCACTTTATTCTAAAAATAAATATTGTATATATAGGATGTGAATCCAAACTTGATAATGATATTTGAGAAATTAGTAAAATTGCTCTCTAAAGGTAGAGTGGTCTTTTGTTTAATGCAAACACCCTCAGCTTGGAGCATGATTTTGATCCTAGGTGGTGGGGGTGGTCACTATTTAGCGCAAGAAGTACAGGCCTGATATGCCTTTTACACCATTGCCTCCTCTTCTTTTTCAGATCAAAGATTTGCCACAGAGAAATGGAGCTAGAAATCTGTTACTACTGTCTTGCACTTTGAAGCATGACAAGGAAGGATGTCAACTTCTAACTGGGTTGTGAACCAAATCCATTCACCTGACACCAAGCAGGGTGAGCATCCCTGGGGTTCCTGGGGGCAGCGCTGGGCAGAGGAACTAGAGGAGAAGGAGGATGGATCTGGGCTTCCTGGAGTCTGAACCCAGGAAAGCACCAGTGTACAAGGACCCAAGCTGCCCCAATGGTCAGGGTGCGAGCAACTTGTGCATCTCCATGAATGATAGAATTCACTGGTTACATAACCATTTATAATTAGAACTTAAATTATGAGCATTCCAATTTGAAAAAGGCTGGTGCCATAATGGTTACAGTTTGGACTGCTAACTCGAAGGTTAGCGGTTCAGAATTACAAGTCACCCTGGGGAGAAAGGCAGAGTTTCCAATATTGTAAAGAGTTACAGTCTCAGAAATCCACAAGGGGCCGTTCCACCTCCTTTTAAAGGGTCGCTGTAACCAGAATCCACTCGCTAGCACTGAATTGTGTTTAAGGTTTTCGTTGCGGATGACAGTGACAACTCTGTCCATTTGCTGCATCCCCACTTTGATTAAGCCTCCTTGAATTCTTTCTAATCATTAACCAAGAATGTAGATCATCTTCCCCTTGGGGAGAATGCCTTAGAAAATAGATTGCCTGCACTCCTCTCCAGCCAGCCCCCTCCAAGGGCCTGCCTAGATGTGTCCTTGATGGAGCTCACCTTACTGAGGGCAGCACAGGGGCTGTTGTCATGAATCTGGCCTTGATTGCCTCAGTTTGAAGGGCCTGGACGATTCGTGTAAGTCCTTCTATCCAAAATGTGCATGTCCCAATTATGGTCCCATTCCTGCTGCTACAGTCCCACCTGTAGCTGTGATGTATTGATCTGTCACCAATCATGGTCTGTGACATGGCCTTTTGTTCTGTGCCCTGCTTATTCCAGGGTCTCGACTGTGCATTTGAACTACTAATGGCCTCCCTTATCCATATGATGTATGTGTGTGTGTCTTTTATTGTCTCTTAAAGTTTAATAAATGTTCTCCTTAAATTATATTTGACAGTGGGATTACTTTTCTACCCTAAAGCACAATTTAGGATCATCAGTGACTCAAGGTACAGTTCTTTGGGACAGCATCTTGACAGCCACCCTGCAGGTGAGGTCAGGCCCTGCAACCCCCCTGGCTTCTGTCCTGAATGGGCATATGTTACAAAGGTCTTTTAGTTCTACGGATAAATGCTCTCTCTGCACCTTAGCCACCAAACACACTCATCTCTATGTGGGTTGGCAAATCTAGTGACCCAGATAAGTACTCAGATGTACCCCCAGTTCACCTCCTAGCACCTGCCCAAAGGCACTCAGGTCTCTTGTTCTGTGGCCTGGGAATCCCACTGGTCTGTCTCAGTCTCTTGGTTCTGCTGCCACCATGTCTCTGTTGCTGCTTCTCCCCATCACTTCCTCTCTTGTGTCACAGCTCCCTATCTTCTGCATTGAAAAGTTTTAGTGCAAGAATCTAGGATCCAAAGGCCTCTACTTCTGCCTCTTCTTTTTTGATGGTAGTGAGATCCCAGTTTCTGTCTCTGAAAGGACTCAGTTAGTCCTAACATGATTCCCAATGTGACTAATTCTCAGGTTTGGTTTCAGACAGTTTATTTACATAACCACAAGGTACAAAGGTACCAGTATATTGTTGGGTAAACTGCCCAATTCTCTTGAAGCAAAAAAACAAAAACAAACTCACTGCCATCAAGTTAACACTGACTCTTAGCGAGCCTATAGGACAGGGTGGAATAGCCCCTGTGAGTTTCCAAGATTGTAACTCTGCAGCGGAGTAGAAAGCCATGTCACTCATGGTAGAAGGAAGCCCCATCCTGCTTTCGAGGAGAAATTGGTGGTTTCCACCTGCTGACCTTGCAGTTGGCAGCCCGACAGTCACCACTTTGCCACCAAGGCTCCTTTGCCTCGTTCGCATTGGCAGGAGACAAACCCACGTAAATGATTTGGAAGAAGTTCAGGGGACATAGCTAGAAAGACTATATACTTGTATAGGCCAATGTCTAACTCAGTGATTTTCAGCCTTCCTAATGCCGTGCCCCTTTAATGTAGTTCCTCATGTTGTGACCCTCCAACAATAAAATTATTTTTGTTGCTACTTCATAACAATAATTTTGCCACTGTTATGAATCAGGTGACCCCTGTGAAACGGTCGTTCGATCCCCAACGCGGCCTGTACCCACAGGTTCAGAACCGCTGATCTCACTGCATTAGGAACTACAAATAATGCTACCTTAAAATGTTGATCTCTATTGGGATTCAAAGTGCACTTACTATTGAGGGAAGTATACTTCTTTATTTCAAAATATATACATAAATTTCAGTCTAACAGATGCCATGTGTTTATTATGGAGCCTTGGATTTGACATGTGTTAACAGTTGGACTGCTATCCTCAAGGTCAGAGGTACACACCCATTAGCTTCCTGTCCTGACTTTAGAGTCTCGGAAGCTCTGTACAGCAGTTCTCCTGGGTCCTAGCTGCAGATTATATGTCTAACTCTACAGGATGGTGAGTTTTAAAGTGTTTCTAAGTAATTATACAACTTCTAGTTCTTATATAAAATATTTTTTTATTTGTAATAGCTGTTTATATAGCCCATTTTAAATGTTTCCAGATGCTTAACATAGTCATCTTCAAAGTTCATTGATTTGTTAGTCTCCTGGAGAGTCACACAGTAAGGAATTAGTAGTTCTGTATGGGGTGAGGTAGGGATCCAACTTTTTGGTTTCTTCCTTTTTGACAATTATATTTGATTGCCCAATCTCAATTTGTTATAAAGTCATCTTATATTCACATGTTTGAAAATTTTGAGTTTTACATTTATTGCTCATTCAGGGGTCCTCGTACTACAGCCCGTGGGCCATATGCGGCCTGCCAAGGACATTTATAAGGCCCGCCAGGTGTTTTTGCCGCTGCTGCCTATCCTGCTTAGCAGCTGACTCTCCCAGTGTGCCTAGGAATTTGTTCAAAGTTTTTTTTTTTTTTTAAACTGTAGTCCGGTCTTCCAACGGTCTGAGGGACAGTGAACTGTATCAAAAGTTTAAAGACCCCTGGCTCATGTTATAAGCATGTTTTCCATCACTCAATAAGGGCATCATTAACATTACTGGGGACTTGGTGTAAGAAGAGGGACAAAATAACATCATCTGGACCTACACGTTATGTGTTACTCACATTGTATTCTCTCATCAGCCTGCAGATTGTGCATCACCAGGAGCATAGAGAAAGAAGGAAGAAGAGCCTGATTGGGATATTATTATTTTCGGGAGATCCTCATGAGAGATTGTAATTTGTGAACATAATTGAAGCTGATCCAGATGGGACAAACATAGAGCATCCTATTTGCCAGCATTGTCGTTAGGACCAAAGAAAATGACCAAGGCCCAGGTGATTCTGAAGTGTTTTATCCTTTTCTGTATTTTCCTACTGGGATGGTAGAAGCCTGTATAATACTGATTCAGCTCAGTGGAAAAGTTGAAATTTGAAATTAGAGATAAGCTTTGACTCTGACTTTGACATTTGACTGGAGAAGATTGAGAATATATTGATCATAGGATTAATACATCAATGAGGATTCTTTGGATGGCATTATCTTCCAACTCATAATGCATCTTTCTATGGCCAGCTCATGAGAATCTTTCAATTGATACGCTATACGTAGTTTTTAAGGAGAAATAAAACCACATCTTTAGGAGAATTCACTATTCCGTCAGATTTTTGTCTGAATAATTGTCTTTAACGTTTCTCTCTAAAGGTGGTATTTACACATTTCCTAAACAGGAGCATTCTCATTAATTCATCTAAAACGGGCCGTGTAGCGATACTGGTTTAAAATTGGTTGACACCTTCTCACCTCCTCTAACTATACCTGCAGGACAGAGGATCAACCATCAGCACCAGCTCTGATTCCTATACGGGAGAGCTTAAACATACCTGTACCCTCCAATGGTTTTCCAGTTCTGACACCAGTATCTTTGCCACAGCCCTCTTCTACTCAGCTCATTAATTTTTTGCAGTTGCCATGGACTAATTGCAGCCCAGAGTCACAGTTACATGTTTTATTCAGTACCAGAATATAATTTGGTGTCAGAATCAATAGGCTACACATTGGGATTCATATTACAGAACCATGTAGCAAATTTGATCTTCTTCAGGGAAGGGAAGGTCTGTTCCCTCTGTCCCTCTCAGACATTTTACATCCTGAAGTTAGGCTAATTTCTTACTTCCATCTGTATAGACTCCTCTTAACTCCTTAGGGATATCCTCCTCTTGATCTTGCCTGCCTGCTCCACTATCTTGGCTGAAAATCCTTTCTGGACCCGTCACCATTGGCTCTGTCACCGTGTCCCATCTACCCTGGTCATTGTCTCCATTACACAGCTCTTAACCAGTGAATAGTACAGTTCCTTTTGCAGCAGCAGCAGTAGACCAGTCCCTATGAGGTAGAGGTTCAAGATGCTGCATGATTTGCTCTGCAGCATCTCACAAAACTCAATAGCCATCCAGAAAACAAATACCTCTTCAAGATGTGGAAGCTGGTGAGTCCCAAATCTAAATGGTGGTCAGGTATCAGTCTGTAGGGTTCTCCTCATTCATGTGTTTGCCATGGATGATGAACTAGATCATCAGGTCAGACCACAGTCCACTGCCTCACAAGGTGAAGTTGTTGAATCTGGTCAAATAATAGGTTGACGTGGCTGAGGAACCCAAATGGGAATGTCATGCAGCAGACTGTTGGCTCATAGAGTCGAGGGAGCTCTCAAGTCAGGTCACACAGGTGGCCTGCAATTGCCATTCAAGGAAATGGCTCATGAATTTCCGGAAGCTGGCAAATCTCTAATCCAAGGGTTCATTCTGAACTCCGTGGCTGCAGGGGCTAAAAAAACCAAATCAACAGATCAGATGACAGGCCAATGTCTCTGTCTCTTCTCAAACCATGCCTGCACACAGTTCTCTTTCTCTCTTGATATGATGGCTTCTTTGCCCAACCTAGCACCTTCCCTGCCCAGGGCTCCAGAGGTCAAGCCAGTGGAAGAGAACTGCAAGGGAGAGCATGTGGTGAAAGATGGCAGGTCCAAGAGGACATTGCAATTAAAGTTAAGACAAAACTGTGTGAAGGTGACTGAGAAGAATTTGTCCTAAGGTTTAAGAACTTATAAAGTTATTCTGCATTCAGGAAGGGAGATATTGCCTATGAACTTTCTGATCTTGGTTCTGAGCTATAGCTTCTTGTTTCTGACCCCAAGATGTACCTGTTTCATTAATAGACCACTTTGATCTATTGAGTTTTGTGTGGCCATAGCAACAGATTTTCAAACCCAGAAGTGAGACAAAGAGTGGTGTGGGAGGAATGACTTGGGTAAGAGTTGACAAAAAATGTTGGTGAACTGAGGTGTGTTTGACCGCCCCCATCTGAACTGTTCCTGATAATCATTGCCACTGGAGATACCGAGCCTTTTATACTGATGATACTGCTAGACCTCCCAATTCCATTTCACAATGTACTGTAAACTTGTTTTGTCAATATAAACAAGTGTGTGTGAATATAAATCTACTTTGTGTGAATATAAATTTCAGCTATTTCTAGCTCATTCAGATAATTTCACTAGTATTCAAAATTCTAATTTTATGAGTGGGTGCATTATTTTGGGGCATGGAGGTCCCCAAGACTTGAACAGTGATCCTCAGGAGTGACATTGCAATTGTGGCAAATATTAAAGACAGACCAGTGGGGCACGTGGCTCCTCATCCTATGTCAGGACTGAGAAAGTGAATGTATTTTCCAGTGGGTATAGGTATTGGAGTTTTCAGATCTTTCCATAAGGTGTACACGTCATGCAATTAGTGTATACATAGTCAATGGGTAATAATATCATAAGTGGGTAACATAATAAATAAGCAAGGTTGTGACTCACCATCTTGACCTAGTGCTAGTTGACTTGAAACCCACCCTGTGCCCTCCCCAGGCATTTGCTACATTTATGGTGGGTTGGCTACAGAATCTGATTGCTCTGATCTACAGAGAACCTTCAGGCATAGTGAAGTAGCCCGGCACAGAAATGATTCATCTACTATGGGAGCTCCTTTAAGACTGCTCCTTAATGGAGAGCTATTGTAGGGGGTGGGGGTGGGGCACATTATTTGGCCTGGAAAATGTGTATTTGAAAATATTTCTTTCAGCTTGTCAAATTCAGTGCCGGCTCCGCCCATGGCTGGCACTGGCCCAAAAGGCTGCCACAGAGACACTGTAACTCATGGGCCCTGTTCCTCTGCTGAGGCTCAGGGATAAATTTTGTTACAGACATTCAGAAGAATAAAAAAAAAAGAAAGAAAATATTTCTTTCTCAGAAGAAAGGAGATCTTTCTGAAAATAGGGCTAGTTTTCCATCCCCATAATTATGAATGTAGAAATAAAGTTAAATACTTTCTACCATGTCCTAAGTTTACCACGCATTATGGAATGTACAGTTTTTACTACTGTTTTGCTTTCTTTACTGTAAGATATTTTTAAAAAATCTTCAAATGGAAAATACTCCATTAAATCGACTCCTCTTACTGCAGGAATCAGTGCCATTCAATGATGTGGCTGTAAAGTTCACTTGGGAGGAATGGCAGCTCCTGAACCCTGCTCAGAAATCCCTATATCAGGATGTAATGTTGGAGAACTATCGCAACCTGGTTTCTGTCGGTGAGTATTCTGAAGTCATTGGCTTTTCCTTGCTTATGTGTTCAAATCTTTGTAGTGTCTGTGGTGTTCTCAAAGAGGGAGTTATTGCATTCTCTGGTTCTAAGTTAGTAGGTAAGGTCTTCTATCCTTGAGAGACCACCCTTTACTTTGTTCCTTTGAACATGATTTTCGTAGAAATACTATATTCTTCAGGTTTTACAAACTTTAGGTTAATTTTGGTGTGTCTAAGATTGTGTAATTTCTCATGAACAGGTTACCTAGTTGTCACCCCAGAAGCATTCTCTCAATTGGAACAAGAGAACTGTGGTCGGTATTAGAAACAAGCTGTAGTGGGATTTTTTTCAGGTGCATGGTCAAAATACCTTAAGGGGAATTGGCTGGGGGCATTGATTCCAGCAGCAGAAGGCCTCACATCCACGGTAGGTGTCGGAAAATGCATAAAAGTGTGTACTTCTTTGAATAGGAGAGCTCACTTTTCCTAGAAGTTGAGAGAAGTTCTCCTGTAGCTCTTATGGGATTAGATTTCTATTTATTTGATTTATAGTACTGTATGTTTGCTTCCCTAATTTTCTTTCTTTAAGATTCTCAAATTTTCCCTTTTTTATTTTCTTCTACCTTACTATGAAAATCCATCTTGCAAGCCTCTCTCCAAACAGATAACTCTGATTTTGTAACTGGCCTCAATGCAGCACATTCCTCCCCTACTGAGGTTTTCTAATAGAGATGATCAAATTGCCTTCTCTGTTGGAATACTTTAACAGACATGTTTCTCCATATTTTGCTTCTGTTGACGAAACACATTTATGACTTCTGTTATTTTCTGGTCTTTAAAATCACCTGTCTATCAAGAAAATTGTTATCAGCTTAGGATATACTTTAGCACTCTACCTCCAATTTTGTTCTACTTGTAAGATTTTAAAAACATTTCTATTCCTCCGATAATTTTTTAAGTGGAAAGGACATTTTTAACATCCTGCATTGTTATTATTTTTTTTTCACTAAACGTGTACCTACTATATATTTCTTACTATGCAGTGTGCCTTCCTTGGGCCCACCACTTCTTAACAGGTCGAAAACCTGAAAGATGACCTTTGCTGCTTCTAAAGAACATTTTGGCTGTATGTTCCAATAGATTTTTTTGTTGTTGTTCAAATAATCATAATATATTCAATATTGCTTTCTCTCTTCTGTCTTTTGAGTAGCCTTTTGGTTTCCATATGTAAAATGTGTCGTCCCACATCTCATCTGGTCTCAGTCATTAATCTTCAATCATCAGTCTTTTATTCCTCAAGTTTATTCTTTACAGTCTCTCAGCTCTGTGATCTAGGTATTTTGGCTAGCTTCTACTTGGATTTGAGCAGTTGATGATCTGTCCCACAGTTAACCCATGGGTGTGTTTTGACTAATGAGCTTCTCCACTATTTCTTTCTATGGATGTGATTTGCTTTTCGTTTGTTCCATTCAGAAAGTTCCATATGTATAGTTTCCATTTCTTTTGTTTAATAAGGAATTTGCTTTGAATTCATCATTAGTCCCAAAATTTTATCGGTAACCTTGTGTGTCATTTCTGTCACTAAGGCTGCATTTTCCAAATACTTATATTGTTCCCAAATTTTACATTCATCTGTGTACATGATTGTATGTGTTGTTGATCAATGTCAGGCTGCAAAAGGTATGGAAAATTTTCTAATGCATATATATGTGTATGTATGTATGTATATCTCGTTAATTGTATTGATGCTACCACGGTTTTCAAAATATTTTCTTCTTGAATTCCTTGATATCACCTGCCCGTATTCCCTCCCTCTCCCACCCTCAATTTCGTTATTGTGGAAAACAGTACCTGGATGAAAGTGTAAGCAACCTTACCTCTATACTCCTGACTTCAGGGCTTGGGAGACCAGTGCTAGTGTTAGAAGAAAACCTCCAAGCCCCAAGGATAAAGCTAGAGCTGAAATGCACAATCTCCAGATAGAGTTTTCTCAACAACTGCCCTCCAGTAAGATGTTAGTATACAGCTTCTACAGGCGCCTAACTTCTTGCTACTCAGCTAAAAGATGCCTAGCTTTAAAAGCAATCAGGTTCCCTTTGTTGCTTTCACTCAAGCAATCAACTACCACTTTGTCTCTTAAATTCCCTCTGGATGGGTCCTAAGGGATGGTTTTATAATTGAAGGGCAGACATAAAAAGGCTTTGTATTCTTTCACCAATTTATATAGTGTCAGGGCATGCAGCCCCGCTCCCACTCCTTACACACAGGGACGCCTACCTACTTAACAAGGTAGGCAGTGTCTTTACCCTGAATGTCCCTGAAGTAATTGGGTGAGCAACTAAAGACCAGTGCTGAGGCTGAGGGCAAGTGAGGGAAGTAACTATCCACTGAGCAGGGAGAACCATAACACCATATCTGCTCTTATAGTTAAAGCTGCTCGCAGATGGTAATAGTCATGTGCTTGTATGAGGCATCATTAAGGTAGCACTGTAATGAAAGGATATTGTGGGGATGATTAATTAGGAGAATGTAATTGGGGCTCTTCTCCAACTTACAAATGTGAATGCTTCCCTCCAACCAGATACCTGGCCTTGCAATCTTTAATTCTGAGAATAATTGGTCTGCCTCCACTCTCTTCTTGAGCTGCAGTTTCCCACAGCCTGATACTTATCACGAAGTGTTCTAAAAGAGTTCAACATATTCCCACATTCACATCAGTCTGCCCTGTTGTCCATGCCTTCTGGAGGCTCACACACCTCGCTACTATATAAACTCACTGTTAAATCACCTCACTATCTTATCCAGCAATGGATATGAAGCCACTCTACCCAGTTTTTGCTGTCTGCTTTATCTTCCTTAAGTGCACACGCTATTCTTAAGGGCCTTTTGACTCTGGGGCTGGATCCCACACTTCGTTTGCTTAAACAATTGGTGCACAAATCTAAATAATACTTTAAGTGACTGGTCTTACTTGCAGGCATATGAATATTAACCTTCCGCTGACAGAATTACACTTTAGGGAAGATCTTACCATGTACTTTTTGAAGATGGATATGATTTTAGTCTTCTTTAATTTGTCACTCCCAGCCTTATAAACCACTTGACTATCTAATTAAAAAGAGCCAGTATCAGTCTATTTAGTTGAATAATTCATACACTATCAATTTTTAAACATTACATTTTGTTTTAACAACTTGCAATTTTTTCTTGATAATATTTCATATATTCCATCTTCCAATTATTAGAGGATGTTTACAGCTACTTTTTCTCATTTTCAGTCATGCCATGTCAAATACAGAAGCTCCCCAAAGCTGTCCTACATCCACATCATTACTGTTGATTGTACTTTGAGGATTTAGTACTTCTTCAGTGTTATTTCATTGCCATTAAACTTGAGGGGTGCATGTTCCAGAAGTAGATCACCGGGTCTTCCTCCCAGTCCTTGTTTCTGGAGATTCTACTAAGACCTCTACACCATGGGTGGTCCTGCTTGTGTTTGAAACACTGGGTGGCAGTGCTTCTGGCATCACAGCAACATGCAAGCTACCACAGGACAACACTGAAAGATGGGTGGTGTCAGCTAGAATACAGGCTCCAGAAACATAACCAATATGTTTCTGTACCATAGTACCTTTCATATATACCTGTAAAAATAGTTTTCTCCCAAGTAGAACATTCTACATTTTTCACATTCCCAACTTTGTCTAGTACTTAGTTGTCTTTCATTAATGATTGATGAAATGAATACATCTGACCTCTACCAACTGGAATTTGCAAGCCTTATCACTTCTGTGGTCTATTGGTCTCGATGTCTCCCTTCTATTACGTTTGTTGTACATTTTCATGCCCCTCTTTATGCAAATACCAAATCTGTGTTCATTCATCACTTTCATATCCAACCTGATTTCTACAATAACTTTACTATTTAGATTGTTTACACTGCTGTATTACTTCCAATGGGCAATAAACATTAAGCATAGTGTTTTATTCATATAAGAGGGTTGTCACTAAAGATCTACTTTGTATCAATGCATATTTTAAGAGACCCGTTGTCAATAAAATGTTGAAAAGAGTCCATGTTCTTTTCTTTTATAGAAATCCACAAAGATGATGATCATTTGCGTGAGCACTTGCAGTGTGAAAGATGCATAGACAGAACGGAACGGTGTTATAAATTTAATACATTGGAAATTATTGTTTCTCAACACCAAAATAATTTTCCTCCAAAGGAAAATGATGAGATGTTTGGCTTACATGAAAAAATCATAAAATCAGATTTAATCATTCCTGAATTAAATCAGAATAGAAGCAATAAAATACAGAAGTCAGTTGTGCTCAGTGAAGATGAGGAAACTTTTCTCCATGTTGAACAAGAGCAATATTGTACTGAAAAGAAATTCCCTGAGTGTGAACAATCCAGGCTCATGAAGTCACAATGCATTCACCATCAGAAATCTGATGAAATTGAGAAAACACATACAGGTGATAAATGTGGGACAACCTTCATCGAGGAGTCTGTGCTCTATGAGCACCGGATCACTGATACACTAGATAAGAACTATGAATGCAGTCAGTGTGGGCAAAAATTCAAGAAAGTGTTCAAACTCAATGAACATCAAAAAGCCCATGAAGGACAAAAGCTAGGTAAATGCTTGCAATGTGGCAAAGCTTATCACAGTAAATCCTACCTCAAGGGCTATCAGGAAACTCTTGTGGCAGGGATGCCCTATATATGCAGTGAATGTGGGAAAGGCTTCACCAGGAAGACTGATCTTACTGCTCATCTGCGAACTCATACTGCAGAGAAACCCCATGTATGTGGTCAATGTGAAAAAGCCTTTATCAGGAAGATGGAACTCACTATTCAACAGCAAAGTCATACTGGAGAGAAACCCCATGTCTGTGGTGAAGGTGGCAAAGGTTTCAGTCGGTATGTCCATCTCAAAAGTCATCTACAAATTCATGCAGGAGAAAAACCCTATGTACTTGGTGAGTGTGGTAAAGCTTTCAACCAGAAGCAGCACCTTAGAGCACATCAGATAATTCACACAAGAGATAAATCCCATGTATGTGGTGAATGTGGCAAAGCTTTTATCGGGAAGAAGAACCTCACTGTT
This sequence comes from Tenrec ecaudatus, assembly GCF_050624435.1. Taxonomy (NCBI): domain Eukaryota; kingdom Metazoa; phylum Chordata; class Mammalia; order Afrosoricida; family Tenrecidae; genus Tenrec; species Tenrec ecaudatus. The sequence continues at coordinate 74,969,726 of NC_134544.1, read as the reverse complement.
CATCAGCGAACTCATACTGGAGTGAAACCACATGTGTGTGGTGAATGTGGAAAAGCCTTTATCAGGAAGACTGCTCTCACTATTCATCAGCGAACTCATACAGGAGAGAAACCCCATGTATGCGATGGATGTGGAAAAGCCTTTCCCTGGAAGACTTCTCTCACTGTTCATCAGCGAACTCATACTGGAGAGAAAACCCATGTACGTGGTGAATGTGGAAAAGGCTTCATTCGGAAAACACAGCTCAAAAGTCATCTACTAACTCATACAGGAGTGAAACCCCATGTATGTGGTGAATGTGGAAAAGGCTTTATCAAGACTTCTCTCAGTGATCATCAGCGAACTCATACTGGAGAGAAACCCTATGTATGTGAATGTGGAAAAGGCTTCATTCGGAAAACACAGCTCAAATCTCATCTACTAACTCATACAGGAGAGAAACCCCATGTATGTGGTGAATGTGGAAAAGCCTTTACCTGGATGGCTGATCTCACTGTTCATCAGTGAACTCATACAGGAGAGAAACCCCATGTATGTGGTGAATGTGGAAAAGGCTTTATCAGGAAGACTTCTCTCAGTGATCATCAGCGAACTCATACTGGAGAGAAACCCCATGTATGTGAATGTGGAAAAGGCTTCATTCGGAAAACATATCTCAAAGTGCATCTACTAACTCATACAGGAGAGAAACCCCATGTATGTGGAGAATGTGGAAAAGCCTTTACCTGGATGGCTTCTCTCAGTGTTCATCAGCGAACTCATACAGGAGAGAAACCATATGTATGTGGTGAATGTGGAAAAGCCTTTATCCAGAAGATAGAGCTCACTGTTCATCATAGAACTCATACTGGAGAGAAACCATTTGTATGTGGTGAATGTGGAAAAGTCTTTACATGGATGACTTCTCTCACTGTTCATCAGCGAACTCATACTGGAGAGAAACCCCAAGTGTGATGAGTGTGGAAAAGGTTTTATCTTGAAGACTGTGCTCTCTAATCATCAGCTAACTCACACTGGAGAGAAACCCCACGTATGTGGTGAATGTGGCAAAGGTTTCAACTGGAAAGCACATCTTAAAACTCATCTACGAACTCATACTGGAGAGAAACCCTATGTATGTGGTGAAGGTGGCAAAGGCTAAATGAGGAAGACTGCTCTCACTGTTCATCAGCGAACTCGTACTGGACAGAAACCCCATGCATGTGGTGAATGTGGAAAAGCCTTTACCTGGATGGCTTCTCTCACTGATAATCAGTAGACTCATACTCGATAGAAACCGAACATATGTGGTGAATATGGAAAAGGTTTTATCTGTCCCATCCCGCGGGACATCAACAACGTGGGAACCTGAAAGAGGGACTGGGAATGAAGATGGGTAAGGGCGCGGAGAGATGGAAGCAAGACAGGAATCTGATCAAGCCTCGTTTATTGAGTTGAGAGCAGAGGTTTAAATAGCCAGCGAAGGGCGGGCACCATTATGTCACATGTAATATAAGGTACAGCTGAGGTAGCCAAATGGCCGGCAACTGATCGAACAGGTAAGTATGCTAATGAAGCATACCTGGTGCCTGGGAGGTGGATGCCATCAGTCATGTATTGACCAATGAATATAGCAGCTGCTAGTGAAAGAGCACCAATCCTAGCAAGGGTCAAGGCAGCCACCCTCTGGCGGGAATGGAACAAAGGGCAGTAAATCTCAGGGCAGTTTGTATGGCAGAAAACTGAGTAAATTCATAAAGTTCGCACATGGGTTAAATCCAGGGTGGGGGGACACACAGTTCCCTACATTTATCAGATAGAAGGACCTCAGTGTTCATCAGGGAACTCATACTGGAGAGAAACCCCATGTGTGTAGTGAATGTGGCAAAAGCTTCCTTCAGGAAGGAAATCTCAAATCTCAGCTACAAATTCACAGGAGAAAACCGCTATGTATGTGGTGAGTGTGGTAAAGCTATCAGCCAGAAAACATACCTTATAGCACATCAGAAACTTCACACAGACGCTAAACCCCATGTATGTGGTGAATGTGGAAGCCTTTTTCAGGAAGAATAAGCTCATCGTTCATCAGAAAACTCACCATGCAGAGAGAGAAACTCCGTGTATGTAGTGAATGTAGCAAAGGCTTCATTCAGAAAGCACATCTCATAACTCATCTATGAATTCTTTGTGGAGAAAAACCTTAATAAGTGTTTTAAAGCTTTCAGCCAGACGTGATGCCTTACAGCACATCAGAGATTTCACAAAGGAAAGAAGCTCTTTGCATGAATTAATGTAGAAAATCTTATATGTGGAAGTCAGGTTTCCTTAAACACTAGACAATTTCAAAGAAGAAAACCTTTCATTGGAGTTAGTGTAACAAAGCTTTCAAAACAGAGGAAGAGGTGCTAGAGTTTGGCCTGGGCAAGCGTGGAAACAGACAATTGTGACCATATGGGGATCCATGTTCTGCATTGCTGTCCCTCTACTGGCATGACCACCCTTGTGGGGAGAAGAACTTCCAGACTTCCACAGAGTGGATGGGTACCTCATTGCTCTTCCAACTTTCAGTACCCAAAAGAGAACTCAACCTGGTGTTTCTGGATCACAGCTATACCAAGCAGAGTGCCCACCAGATGACACGTGTACCTGCCCCACCTGCATGCTCTTTGTTAGCCACCAGAGACAGCACAGAAGTACCATAAAATAAGAATAAAGAAAATAGAAAATGTATGGGAACAATTAATCCAAAGGATGAATGGAACACAGTGAACCTCAGCCTCCACAACCCTGAGACTAGTAGAAGAACTAGATGGTGCTCGGGTTCCAGTGCTAATTACTCTGAAAGGGATCACAAAAGAGAGTCCTGCGTCGAGTGGGGAAGAAACTGGAACAAACCAAAACCATAAAATAGATCAGGCTTACTGGTCTGCTGGAAACTTGGAATCAACAGATTGTGGTCTTTAGCGATGTTTAACTCTTGGACCTGTACTCACTCCTCTGACTCAGCTTTCAGCCCAACAATATATAGACTTGGAGGGGAAGAATAACATCCAAGAATAACATACACTCCCTGGAAAATCAACCATACAAACTCAAAAGAAAAGCATTTGCTTATGGCTAAAGACACATAAAAGCTAGAAGAAACATGAAAGAAGGATGAATAGTATAAAAGCACAGGGAGGGGGCAGAAGTGGGAAGAAGGCTGGTACATCTTGGGGACTGCAATCAATGTATGAACTGTTGAATAGAAAACCAATTTACTCTGTTAAGTTTTAAATCATAAAAAAAACATTTAAAAAAATTTAAACGCTTATGTCTCATCAATGATTTCAGGTAGGATAGTTACCATGAAACTGCATTGAATGTGGGTAAAACTTTTACCTGTGCTTCTATGTTTTCTTCACAGAAACACACAAAACTGAAAACATACAAAATTCACTCAAGATAGGAAACTACAGGAAGTCATGTGACATCACATACAAGTGATCTCAATAAGAAGGAAAGCTCTGGCAATATAGTGACTTTGCAAATACCCTCTTTGGTTTCTCTCAGTGTGTCACTAGACTACATTGGGATGTTAACGAATGTAGTTCTGATTGGCTGGCCTTTAGCCCGAAAGGAGTCATGTGACAATAGAGGATTTGTACAGCAGAGAAACCGTATGAATATAGGGCATGTGGCAGTGCATATGCATTTAGTGATTAACAGTGATTCCAGTATCCAATTACATTTTCTTTGATGTTCCCCAAAGCTCATAGGATAAACTGTGATGTAGTAATTGGACAGAAGGGCTGCACAAAATGTCTGTCACAGTGTATGACTGCAATGTAAATCCTGCAGGAAATCATGAATACAGCTACTGGGAAAGCCTGATAAACTCATCCTGTGTTCATATGTACATTGATACCAAGAACAATATCTGATTTTACATTTGATCACTCCTTTGACTCATGTTAACTACGTTAACTGGAGAAATACTGTGACCATAGAACAGGTATGTGAATGGCCTTGTTCTCATGCAGAATTCTTTGGAAGGTGGATTATTCAGATGCAGTTAAGTTAAAATATAGCACTTTAACTTTTGAGATCCTTTTTCACCCATTTTAAATCTTATAGTTTTAAATATTCCTCTTATTTTCAATTGAGCTTTACCTCTGCTTTAGTTTGTTGTTTTTAAAAGTATATTGCTTTGTGTATGAATTCCATGATGTCTAATCGTGGTATTGTTGGATCATATGGGACTTCAAGCTTTGGTTGTTTTAAGTAGTGCCACATTGATTTCCACAGTGGCCGTATGTATCTCTACCGGCGGTATATATGAATCCCAATCCCTCCATATCCTTTCCAGCATTTGTTGTTTTGCTTCTTTGTTTTGGGCTGGCATTGTAGGGGTTAAGTGCTATCTCATTGTGCTTTGAATTTGCATCTTCCTGAAGGCTAGTGAGCATTTTTTACATGTTTGTTAATCATTTGTATTTCATTTTTGGTGAAGTTAATCATTTGTACTTCATTTGCTAATCATTGTTAATTATTTGTACTTCATTTTTGGTTAATCATTTGTATTTCATTTTTGTTCATATCATTTCCCCATTTTTTGATTTGGTCTCTTGTTATTTTCTTATTGAGATGTAGAGTTCCGTATTTTTTTGTAATTATCCCTTTGACTGATGTGTCATTGATTAAAAATAAATGTCCCTGTCCATGGGCTCTCATTTTACGCTTCTCATGCAGTCTTCTGGTGTGCATAAGTAATGTAATTTCATTTATGTCCAAATTGGGAGTCTTTATTCTAGCTGGTGGCCTTTGGGAGGATTCAAATCTCAACGAAATTACTCAAAGCTGAAAATTATAGTCAGGTGGATTTATAAGGACAAAAACCGCTGCCGGTTTAGCAATCAGGAGGGGTTGAGGCTATTACAAAGCTTTCAGTGTGTAAGCAGGGAAGGTTGGGGGTTCCACATTCCTTTCAGCAAGCAGTTTACAGAAGCTAAGAGAAGCATAATCTTTTTAACTTTGTGAGGCAGGGTGGAATGGGAAAATGGGCACATTCTGAAAACAGGAGGATATTGACATTTGAGTAATAATACTTTGTGATGGGGCAAAACTGGGTGTGGAGGAGAAAGAGATTACATACTTTAGTGATGAAAGAGGCCAGGACAGCATATTAAAAATTCTAAAGTGGGGCATGAGTCAAGCTTAAGAGAAGTTCTTACAGCACTGCATTACAAACCAAATGGCTGGTGATTCAAACTCACTGAGAATGTGTTGGAAGCCAGGCTTAGTGAATTAGTTCTCTTTTTAAAATCATTTTATTGGGGGCTCATACAACTCTTAACACAATCCATACACACATCAATTATGTAAAGCACATTTGTACATTCATTTCCCTCATCATTCTCAAAGCATTTGCTCTCCACTTAAGTCCCTGGCATCAGTTCCTCATTTTACCCCTCACTCTGCACTCCCCCTTCCTCATGAACCCTTGACAATTTATAAATTATTATTTTGTCATTTATTACACTGTCTGATGTCTCCACCCACTTTTCTGTTGTCCCTGCCCCAGGGAGGTTATATGTAGATCCTTCTAATCGATCCCCATTTCCACTCTCAACCCCACCACCCTCTACCCTCTACCTTCCTGGTATTGCCGCTCTACCACTGGTCCTGAAGGAATCTTCTGCCCTGGATTCCCTGTGTTTCCAGTTCCTATCTGTACCAGTGTATATTTTTTGGTCTAGCCAGATTTGTAAGGTAGAATTGTGATCATGATAGTGGGTGGGGAGAGGAAGCATTTAGGAACTAGAGGAAAGTTGTGTGTTTCATCTTTGCTACACTACACCCTGACTGACTGATCTCCCCACGACCTTTCTGTAAGGGAATGTCCAATTGCCTACAGATGGGCTTTTGGTGCCCACTCTACACTCCCCCTCATTTCACAATGATACGATTTTTTTTGTTCTGATGATGACTTATACCTGATCCCTTCAACACCTCATAATTGCACAGGCTGGTGGGCTTTGTTGCTTTTGAGCTAGATGGCCGCTTGTTTAGCTTTTGTCATTGGCTTGTTGTTTGTTGTATATTGTTGCTTGGTTTTGCTCTGTCTTGTTTTTGTGCATGTTATTATCTCCGCAGGTCTGTCTAAATAAGATAGGCTGGATTAACAATTTGGAGGAGAAAACAATGGGACCTACAGTTCTGGGGGACATGGGAGAGGGGGAGGTGGGGTTAAAGGAAGTGGTGTTAACAAACCCAGGGACAAGGGAACAAGTGATCCAAATCGGTGGTGAAGAGGGTGTAGGAGGTCTGGTAGGGCATGACCAAGGCTGATGTAAAGAGGAATTACTGAAACCAAAGTAAAGGCTGAACATGATAGTAGGACAAGAGGAAGTCAAAGGAAATAGAGGAGCTAGGAGGCAAAGGGCATATAGAGAGGTCTAAATAAAGGCATGTACATATGTAAATATATGTATGAGTATGTGGAGATAGATCTGTGTGCATATATGTATAGGTTTTGTATTAAGGTAGCATTGGACCTCCACTCAAGCACTCCCTCAATGCAAGAATACTTTGTTCTATTAAACTGGCATTCCATGTTGCTCGCCTTCGCAACACAATAGCTGAAGACAAAGCAGGTGCATAAGCAAATGTGAAGAAAGTTTATGGTACCCGGCTATTAAATGGTATAGTGAGTTCATTCTCAAAGGGCTTAGCCTTTCAAATGGGAATGCAGTTCTACTCTGTGCACAACTGGACACGGTGAATCAGAATCCCCCCCCCCATGGAATCTAAAACAATACTAGATTGGTTTTGGTGTGTTAAATTGTTATGAGGATATAGGAACCCTGGGTGCACGGTGGGTAGGGCATTGACCACCTGAAATCCAGCATCTGGGAAGAATGATTAAAGGGTCTACCTCCAAAAAAAATGTACAATCCAGAGTCTACAATGCCCCTGAGTTAGAATTGACTCGGTGATTGTGTTTGTGGCCTAATTGTATGATTTGAGTCCTAGAGAATGTTTCCTCCAATTTTGTGGAGCTGGTTTAACAGCCCAAAACTGAAACTATTTTCAGGAAATAAAAGCTTTTTTTCACAAAGCTTTAACCACTAAGTGAAAGAAGGGGGAAAAAGGACAGCAAATGAATTGTCAAAGTCATTCCCTCTGTCCTGGGTGTCTGGCATTTTCAGGATATGAGTTTTCATTGTTTCTTGCATAGTCATAGGTGACCGTGTCCTCAGACTACAATGTGATAATCTGAAGATAGGATGTGTTGACTGAAATGACCATGGAGGAGATATTTCCTTCTGTAAAGTTCTCAAGGAGGTGCACTGATAGAGTGACTGCAATACCAGTCTCAAACATAGCAAATAATGTTTTGATGATCCTTTGTAATTGTTAGGGTCCTGTAGTCAGTTCTGATTCCCTGTGAACCTGCATAGAACAGTCATAAATGCTGCTTGGAGTTAGATTTGGTCAGTCATACTTAAGGTGCACTAAACCTCCCAATATTCTGAAATGTGGAAATGATGGCAGAAAATATGATTCCAAGGAAAATACAATCCAATTGGATGCAGCTGTGTTCTGTTAATTGGCTAACAAGAATAAAAGTTTACAGGTAACAATTCTAACTACTGTGTTACTGTTTGGTTTTTCTGATCTTATCTAGGTGCCCGACTGAAAAGCTCTACAGATGAATGGAGTCTTTTCTTCCAAGATGGCTTTTTCTTAAGTCTGGCATGCTGTCTTGGCTGTAATCTAGGAATGCATACAGGGCTGAGGGCCAGGACCTTGATCTAGAACCTGAATCTCTCCTTTGGACTGAGATTCCACCCAACATGGTCCCGGAGTGTTTCCTGAAAGTCATGAGATAAAGAAAGTGAAAGTTATATGAAAAGTTACTGACTTAAATTAAAATTATGAAATAAAATGATTTAGGTTAATATGGTCTACAACAGTGGTTCTCAACTTGTGGGTCACAACCCTTTTGGGGGGGGGGGTCAAACAACCCTTTCACAGGGATCTCTCAATTAATAACAGTAGTAAAATTAGTTATGAACTAGCAACAAAAACAACTTGAAATATGTTAAAGGTTTGCGGCATTAGGCAGATTGAGAACCACTGCTCTAAGCGATGTGTAATGATAATGCAATTCTGAACAAGATTCCAGCATCCATCTTTAAGGACATGGAAATGATCAAGTTAAAAACAGAAATCAAATATACCCAGGATAAGCAAGGTCAGAACAAGTATTAAAGGACCCATGGGTCTTTGAATCTGCTGTGACCCCCTGCATCTGCCTGCCACTGACCTGATGGGAGACCCAGCACCATCAGGAGGACGAGAAAGGAGGCAGACATTTCTGTATCAAAGACTCTTGACTCAGAAGTCTCTGGGATCCCCTGATTGCAGGGTGGTGAAGGTGGTGGCCTCATTTAAGTAACAAACCACAACAGGCATTTGCCTATGAGTGTTCCTGGCTGTGATACGAGTGAGGAACTATAAACAGTATGCTAATGCGCAGGCACCACAGCTCCATCAGAAAGTATCTCCAGAGCTGGTTGTTGAAATAAGTTGGGTGACACAGATGGGAGTGATGTGACCCACAAGCATACCTTGAATTAGTAGGCTCCATAGATTCCAATATTTGCAATTACAAAATTATGAGTTCCAGTGCAGCATTATTGTTTGATTTGAACATATGCATCCACTAATGTATGCATTAATTTATTGTTTCTGAGGTCTGAGCGCTATGAACACCCCAGACATTCTTCTGCATTGAGGGAAAACCAATGTAGCAAGCAACCGAGCTAAGAAACAAGCTCTTCCTCCAAAACCAAACCACTATGATTGCGTCTCTTCTGATTCAATGGGGACCTTAGAGGACTGAGAACTACTTGTTAGGCTTTCTCTTACTGTAATTATTTACAGGCATAAACAACGTCATCTTACTCGGGGAACCGTTGGCTGGTTTAAATCCTTGACCTTGTGGTGCACAAACAAATCTTATCCCATAGCGCCACCACAGCCCTTTATATCTCTGCACCAAAAGGCTCATATTACAGGACTTCTTAAATGTCACTTTTAGAAGCCAAGTTATAATTTTAAATATTATATGAATAAGGAGGGCCATAAAAACTGATGACCTTTGACTTATGGTGTTGACAAGAATGATGAAAGTACCGTGGACAGGCTTTCAATAAAACAAACATCTGTTTCGAGTGAAATAGCCAGAGAGTCCTTTAGAATCAAGGATAGTGAGACTTTGTTTTGTTCAGCATTATCATTATCCCAGTCCCTTGAGAAAGACATCCTCCATGATAAAGTAGGGGATCAATGAAGAAGCTACATCATGAGATGGATTGACATGGTGGCTGTAACAATGGGCTCAAAAAGAGTCATTGTGATTGTGGTGCCGAACTAGGCATTCTTTAGTTCTGTTGTCCATTGAATCACGTAGAATTGGAATGCACTCTGGCATTTAACAGCATCAAAAAACAAATCAAAATACAAGGTTCTTCTCAGGTCAGGGGGAAAGGGTAGATGTTTTATGTGGGAAACACACCTAACAACGGGAAATTTTTAACAGAATACACTGTCTTGATCATTGCCCATATGTTGAAGCTCACTGTGTCTTGGCTAATTGTTGGCTGAAAATGTCTTGTCAACATTTACAGAACTTTAAGCGCCCAAGTTTGCTTGGGTGTAGGATGGTTGTTAGATCCTCCATGAAAGAGAAGAACTGTCTGATAAAGGTTTTCTTATCCATAACACTCATGGGAGAAAGTAATCATGTCTTTAACAAACTGAATCACTGATTCGTTTTGACCTACCACCCTTTTGGCTAAAAGTTGAGCATTTAATCATCGTGCCACATGATTTTGTGGTCCAGGTTCATCTAAGTATAACTTACATGCATCGACCTTTATTTCTGCAGATGAATGTTTATCTTCTTGTTGCCCCATGTTTAGACATTACATAGATTTCTTCAATGTCAGCACTATTGCTATTTTCTGCTCCTAAGAGTTTATTGCGTGGTGCTGCCTTTATGAATTGTATGATTTTAGAAGCACCTTGGACACTATCTGTAGTGCCAGAAATAGCTGCCGCAGTTGTGAAAACTAAGAGTGACTCCAATTATGGCCCAAACCCTGTAAGAAATATCAAAGAAGAATTGATACATTTGGGTTATGGTGTTAGGGAATACCATTAAATATATCATGAGTGGTCTGAAGGACAAACAGGTCTGTTTTCACATAAACACATCTTGAATATTTCTTTTTTTAAAAATATTTTTATTGGAGGCTTGTACAACTCTTAGCACAATCCATACACACATACATTGTTTGAAACACATTTGTATATTTGTTGCCATCATCCTCAAAAGATTTGCTTTCTACTTGAGCCCTTGTTATCAGCTCATTTCCCCCCTCCACCCCCACTTCTCCATCCGTCATGAACCCTTAATAATTTATAAATTATTATTTTGTCATATCTTACAATGTCCAACATCTCGCTTCACTCACTTTTCTGTTGTCCAACATCTTGAATATTTCATGGAAGCATTCGAGCAAGACTTCATTGCACTCATTTGGTCATGTCATCAGGAGGAACTAGTCCCCAGAGAATGGTCTTGTGCTTGGTAAAGTAAAATGTCAATGCAAATGAGAGAGACTATCAATGAGATGAATATCACAATGGCTGCAGTGATCAGTCCAAACAGAGGAATGATTGTGCGCATAGTGCACGTCCGGGCAGCATTTCATCGTGTTGCACATAGGATCTCTGTGAGTTGAAGCCAACTCAAGCGTACCTAAGACTATCAACACATACAATATTATCCAGGTCACTGTAAGTTAACATTATTACATAAATATACATGTGGGAGCATGTATGAATACATCTGATTGCTTAAAGAAACTTTGAGATTCATAAGAGAAATTTTTCTTGCATTAAGGTTTCTTTAAGGATCTCTCTTATGTAAAGTAGTTATGCTTTGGGCTGAGATCTGCTCGTATACAGTTTAAAATAACCAGATGTTCCCTGGAAGAGAGGGCTTTTTACTCCTGTAAACAGTTATAGTCTCAGAAACTCACAATAGCATCACTGTGAGTTGGCATAGACTCTGTGGTGGTGTTTGGTGTTTTCGAATGTCTCTGGCTTTGACAACAAATAATTCTAGTTAGTACAGTCAATTGCAGACATATCTTATCAAGACATATAACTGTGAACTCTGTTGTATATATGATCAAAGACAGACAAAGCCCATTCCAATGAAAAGAAGATACATTCAGATGCATGAAGATTCCCCAGAGTGTATACATGATAATCCCTAGAGGCGTGCTGAAAACATGGGGGAAACTGCAGCTTCTGAGCAGAAAGCATCCCTGACTCCTCTCTCGTGCATGTCCTGGAACCATGGCCTGTTGCAGGGAGGTTTGTGTCTGGGCTCACACAGACTTCCCATCAGTGTTACATGGCTGTGTACTCAGGATTCACAGAGCTGAGTTATAAATAAGTTGGCTCTTGGAAATGCCCTTGGTGATGCTGAGTCATGACTGGAGAGATGGATTGTAGTATATTTTCCCATCATGTTATTACCTCAACTCACTCCAGGCCCTTTCCTGGAGCCTGGCAATCCAGTGCACATAATAGCTATTTAAAGAGAATCCAGAGACAGCACAGGTGAAAGACAAGGTCTGTGAGGGCTTCACCACTCCTGGGCCTGACTCTTGTAGCTGCACCTGAGCCAGGACACCTGGTGATGAAAAGAAACAGAGTCATGTGCTCAGATGTTGCATCCCCAGACTTCATGTAGGAATCCCTGAAGCACTCACCTCCCAGAGTTGCCACCAGAAAGGAAAACCCACACATGCTTCATGTTCATGTGGATAAGATTTATGACACCCCAAAAGGCTATCCAGAGTGATGAGGATTTTGAATTTACATATATGGGTGCTGTGGCTTCATGTGGCTGCCAGAGGTATTTGCATATTGGAGGTGCATTTGTAAATCAACTTGAACAGGATAAAGGGAGGCCTCTGGGTCTGCTCCTCCCACTCAAAGAATGCTGCTAACAGTGCTTTTAGGGTAACCCAGAATTTTTTCTGAAGTCTTCACTTTATCTACTGCAGACTTCTCTTAATCCACACAAGAGTGTAACCTGTTCTGGGAGTTATATGCAGCCACAAATCAAGGACATTTTTATTCCCAGTGATAGGTAGAGCAGATATCAACAGAGAGAGAGAGAGAAACAAACAGCCAGACAGAAAGGAGGATAAATGACTATGTAAAAAGATAGCTAATGAAAATATTCACCACAAACCAGAGCCATATCTCTTCTGATTCATGACACCTACATTAGTCTATATTTAAACAATGGAACGTTCTAGTGTGGTCAGGCAACATCCAAATCATCAAAAATATTGCTAAATTGGGTAACCATGACTTTACTTAAATTTACTGCCATATGTCTTCATACCAAGTTTAACTCAAGTGATGGTATTTTCATTTGCTTCATATTCTTGTGAAAGTTGAGCATTGAGTAAAGAATCATTGGATGTGAATTGTGGTGCTATTGAGGAATATTGGAATTACCATGGACTGTCAAAGGAACTAACCATGTGGATCGCAGAGTAAAGGTTAACTGATGAACCACCAGCAGCAGAAGCTGCTCAGGAGAAAGACTGGACTTTCTATTCCTGTAAACCGTTACAGTCCTGGAAACCCACAGGGCGGTCGCTATGAGTCAGCACTGACTTAATGCTAGTGGTTTTGGTTTGGCTAAAGGAACAAACAAATCTTTCTTGGAGTAGTACATCCAGAATATTCCTTAGAAACAAGGATGATGGTACTTCATCTCACATTTTTGAACATGATATCAAGAGACCCCAGTACTTGGAAAAGGGTATCATACTTGGCAAAGTAGAGGACAGTCAAACAGAATAAGGCCCATGAGGAGATGGAATGACACAATAGCTTCAATAATGGGCTCAGAGTTATGAACCATAATGAAAATGACTCAATATTGTACGTTGGTTTGTTCTTTTGTGTATAGGGTTGTTATGAGTTTGAAATGAATGAACTTAGCTAACCCCCCAAAAAAACAAAACAAAAAGCACATACTTAAGAATGAGAGGGGTGGGGGCTAGCCTGTCAATCAGGCAGCAGCTTGATGACCTCTTTGGAGGCACTAAGGAGACAAATAGCTCACTGGGGGTGGGACCCCCGCCCTCTCCCCATCACTAGACATCGCTTTTGACAAGCCACATGGAGAAAGGCTGATGGAGCCAGAGCCCTGGGAGTTATAGGAGCCATGTGGAGACCCCTGCCAGCGCTGCGGTGCTTCTACTGCCACTGGATTTACAAGGCTTTTCACCCATTGGCCTGTGATCTTCCTGCATCCATCATTACTTGGCTGTGTGAGTGTAACAAGGAATTTACGGACTAGTATTGCACATCTGGGCTAATATTGGGCTTATGGACTTGATCTGGACTGGGCTCGGATGTTTTCTTAATACCCAATTGTTCTTGTATATAAAGCTTTTTTCTTTCTCTTTTTTTTTTCTCAAAAGCTTTTTTCTTATACACGTGTCTATGAATTTGTTTCTCTAGTCTACCTAGACTAACAAATATGCTGAAACCAATATCTATTGCTACTTATATCCTGGAAAACTTATGGTTACACAAATTCATACCAAGTTCTCACACAGGATATTCATACAAAGTTCTCACACAGGATATTCATACAAGGATTGCATATGAATGAGACAAATAAGAATTGAAGAGGGACTGAGAATATTGAAGCACATGATGACCTCCCTTTCATGGTTCTGAATTTTACTAGTTAAACTAACAGAATACAAGCTCAATGATTATACTGCCAGTATCATCACCTACTTGTGTTCTCCTAAAGGCAGGCCGGCAGTTATTCACAAGACACTTGAAGGGGCTGAGCTTGGAAATCATCCCAGATTTGTGGTCTCTGGATTAACAGACTAAATAAAATGTGGGCTTCTGTGATATCTTCAAAAGTGCCATCAAGCTGTATCTAAAAATGGATAAAAAACAATGAGCATGTGAAGTGATATGTTCCTGAATGAAGAGATAGAAAAGGAAGTTAGTGGTGTCCCTTTTAAAATAAGTAATAATATCTTCAAAAAGACCTGTTGCAGAAGCAGGACATCCAGAATTCTCATTGAAAATTAAGAGATGTTTTTTTTTTTTTAAATCATTTTCTAGGGGGCTCGTACAATTCTTATCACAAACCTATCATGGATAATGGAGCAATGGTAGTACAGTGAGCTAATTGCTGGGTCAGTACTTTGAAAGTATCAGTCATTTCACTGGAGAAAGACAAAGTTTCTATGCCCATACATAGTTACAGTGCAAGAAACCTCTAGGGCAGCTCTACCCACAACTTTAAAGTTACTCTGTGTTGGAATCATTTCTATGGAAATGAGTTTGTATCTTTTGTTTTTGGTCTCTTGGAAGAAGTACAGGACAAATGCTATTAAAAAGCAAAGATGGTGTTTGCTTCGGCAACACATGTGCTATAATTGGAACGATACAGAGAAGATTAGCATGGCCCCTGCACAAGGATGACACACAAATTCGTGAAGCAATCCATATTAAAAAAAAAAAAGTAAAGGTGATGAGGTATCAACCTCAATACATGGGATATGTTATGAATGGGATCCTCTGAAGAGACACAATTATTTGTTTTTTTAAAAAAGTTCAAGCAAAATAAACCACCTTCAGTGGCTGTGTTTTTAATAATAGCACAATAATTGTGTTAATTATGTAAGGCAAGGTAAAGATACTGCAAGCCTAGGAAGGATTTCATCTGTTGTAGAAAGGGACATTACCAGTGAGGAATGTTTCTTCAGGGCTTTTTATCAACATAAACAAATATAAGGAATAGGAATTCTCATTTATTGACCAACTGGACACATTTCAAACAGACTCATTCTTTTGATGAAGCCATGAGAAGATACGTCCAACAGTGTAAGAGCCAAATCTGCCATCTTTAAAAATCTAAAGAAAATATGTCACTGCCTGATGGAATAAAGAAAACTGTAGTGAAGAAGCAATGGTGACTCTGGATGAGCTAAGAATTCATGTCCTCTGGTAGACCTTTATATCTGGACTCTACTCAGGAAGTTTATTACACATTTCAAAAAACCAAGGCCCAAACTGGGATGCTGATACCTTATGTAACAAGCCTCAAGGCACATAAGGAAGACCATCACAGTTATCCAGTGCTTGGAACCACATATGCATTTGATAGAAATAGACAGCTTCAGAAAGCTCCATCCATTGTGCCGCGCCCATCACACTTTTACCTTATAATCTAACCTCAGGTTTCCAGCGATCACTACCTGACCTTACTTTGTATAATGCAAATACCCTAGGTTTCTGTAGTACTCACCATTTTGTAGTCAAGCTTCTGGAATAAAAATCAATGCACTCTCTAAATAAAAAGCAGAGACACTAGGACATTTGCAGTGAGGTGAACAGATTTGGTTCACAACCATTCAGAAGTTCAAATCCTTGTGATGCTTAAGTGTGCAAGACAGCAGTCCCAGGCTTCTGGCTCCCTAGACTGGCCTGTATTTTGGTATGTGTGGCAAATCTGCAACCTGAAAGAGAAGAGGAGTGATCACTTAGGTATGTCAGGTTGTTGGCCTGCACTTCTTGCCCTAAGGAGTGCCCACCCTGTGCCCCTGAGCTGAAGATTAGGATTCAACCTGAGGTATTTGTTTTAATGACAGAGCCCACGCTATGCTAATAGAGTCCATTCTTCTCTTCGTCAGGTCCCCTTCATTGACATTCATGTAATAGAAGCAGGTATCTCCTAGTCTCAGAGGATGAATGGATTCCAGGTCTTCCTGAAAGGCAATTATGACCCTGGATTACTG
Source organism: Tenrec ecaudatus (assembly GCF_050624435.1). NCBI lineage: Eukaryota > Metazoa > Chordata > Mammalia > Afrosoricida > Tenrecidae > Tenrec > Tenrec ecaudatus. Next base: position 74,953,827 of record NC_134544.1, on the reverse strand, counting down.
TATAGCCTTGGGAATTCAATGCTTAAGTTGAGCGTTGGCCTAGGTTTTGAAAGGTTGACTTCATAGAGGAACCCACACACTTTAATTTGTTATCAAAATAGGTGAATTTTCAGGAAGAATCTATGTTTTCAAGCCAAAGTCAATAAACTCAATGCTACAATATTCTTATGCTAGTTTTATTGCTATAAAAACATTTACAATGTACTTTAAAAATTTACAGAATTATGAGGTGTGATCAATTATTTCAGTGCTGATACTATCTGTGTACCTTTCTACCAACAGTTTCTTCCCCTTTACATGTTTTTATCCTTTTCCCTGATTATCTCACTATAACACCTACATCTCACCCATAGTTTTGGATTTCTAGGGAGAGAGAAAAAGCTAGTATCTTGGCACCACTTGTGAAACTTGCTCGACCAGGAGCCTGGAGGGGTAGGAACACAAAATGAATGTGACGGGAAGAGGCTAAGCTGTGATAAAGTAGGGAGACATTAGCCTGATGTGGCTAGTCGGATATCCTAGATTGATGTCATTGGCATTGCCCTTTTCAACCCCCCGAGAGTTTCTTAGTCAGGGAGTTGTGAAGTGGCAGTTATTTGACAGGGGTGTATGTTTGTGCCCCTATAAAACTAATATGCAAGTCAGACTACTAGAAAAATACACAATTTATCTTTGACTCTGTCATGCCCAGTTGTCATAAATATCTGGAATATAAGGCTCACCATTCCCCTAGGTCTTTTTTTTTTTACTTTAACAATTTATTGGGGCTGATACAATTCTTTTCACAGTTCATACATATACATACATCAATTGTATAAAGCACATCCATACATTCCCTGCCCCAATCATTCTCAAGGCATTTGCTCTCCACTTAAGCCCCTTGCATCAGGTCCTCTTTTTTTTCCCCCTCCCTCCCCATTCCCCCCTCCCTCATATGCCCTTGGTAATTTATACATCGTTATTTTGTCATATCTTGCCCTATCCGGAGTCTCCCTTCCCCCCTTCTCTGCTGTCCCTCTCCCAGGGAAGAGGTCACATGTGGATCCTTGTAATCAGTTCCCCCTTTCCAACCCACTCACCCTCCACTTTCCCAGCATCGTCCCTCACACCCTTGGTCCTGAAGGTATCATCCACCCTGGATTCCCTGTACCTCCAACCCTCATATGTGCCAGTGTACAGCCTCTGTCCTATCCAGCCCTGCAAGGTAGAAATCGGATCATGGTAGTTGGGGGGAGGAAGCATCCAGGATCTGGGGGAAAGCTGTGTTCTTCATCGATACTACCTCACACCCTAATTAACCCATCTCCTCTCCTAAACGCCTCTATGAGGGGATCTCCATTGGCCGACACTTGGGCCTTGGGTCTCCACTCTGCACTTCCCCCTTCATTTGATATGATATATATATACATATATACACATACATATATACATATACACATATATACACATACAAACACACACTTATATCTTTTTTTTTTTGCATGATGCCTTATACCTGGTCCCTTGGGCACCTCGTGATCGCACTGGCCGGTGTGCTTCTTCCATGTGGGCTTATTTGCTTCTGAGCTAGATGGCCGCTTGTTCACCTTCCCCTAGGTCTTAAGTCCAGGTTTCAATCTCAGAGCTCTGAGGCAGGCTGGTTAAAGAACAAGGTTGGACCTACTTGATCAGCATTCTTTTTAAAAAAATCATTTTATTAGGGGCTCATACAACTCTTATTACAATCCATTCATACATCAATTGTGTAAAGCACATTTGTACATTCGTTGCCCTCATTATTCTCAAAATATTTGCTTTCCACCCAAGCCCCTGCCATCAGGTCCTCATTTTTCCCCTCCCTCTCCACTGGCCCCTCCCTCACAAACCCTTGATAATTTATAAATTATTATTTTGTCATATCTTGCTTTGTCCCACGTCTTCCTTCATCCACTTTTCGGTGGTCTGTTCCCCATGGAGGAGGCCACATGTAGATCCTTGAAATCAGTTCCTCCTTCCAACCCACCCTCCCAAAGTCCTCCCGGTATCACCACTCACCCCACAGGTCCCTAGGGGATCATCAACCTGGATTCCCTATGTTTCCAGTTCCCATGTGTACCAGTGTACATCACCTGGTCTAGCCAGACTTGCAAGCCCATTTGTAGGCCACTGGATATCCCCTTACAGAAGGGTCTTGGAGAGGAGACAAACCTGTCAGGGTACGATGTAGAAACAAAAACTACAACTTTCCTCTAGTTCCAAAAAGCTCCCACCCTCCCCCCGTCCACACACACACTGTCATGGTCTGAATCCTACCTTGATCAACATTCTTAATCTAAGCTTGAGTAATTTTAAGTCCTTCCAGAAAAAGTTAATTTGTGAAAAAAAAAATCCCCCCAAAACACCCCAAATGATGATAGTAACAGTCAAGAGAACTACAGCTACATTACATTGGATGAAACAGGGGAATAACACCTCTTTACAGTGCTGGAAATATATTACATTGAGGAAGAAAGCTAATAGTGCCTGGCTATAAAAATACATAGCATCTGGGGTCTTAAAGGCTCAAAGATAAACAAGTGGCTGTCTAGTTCAGAAACAGCACAAGCCCTCATGGAAGAAACACATCAGCCTGTGTGACCACAAGCTGTCAAAGGGATCAGGTATCAAGCATCAAGAAACAAAAAATCATATCATTGTAAATGTGAGTGAGTGCAGAGGGGACTCTCAATGCCCATCAGTAGCCAATTGGACACACCTTACTGAAGGGTTATGGGGAAGAGATGAGCCAGTCAGGGTACAGGGTAGCAACGATGAAACATATAACTTTCCTCTAGTTCTTAAATGCTTCCTCCCTTCCACTATTATGATCCCAATTCTACCTTACAAATCTGGCTAGACCAAAGGATGTACATTGGTATAGATACCAACTGGAAACACAGGGAATCCAGGACAGATGACTCCTTCAGGACCAGTAGTGAGAGTGGCGATGCCTGGAGTGTGGAGGGAATGTGAGGTAGAAAGGGGGAACTGATTACAAGAATCTACGTATAGTCTCCTCCCTGGGGGATAGACAGCAGAGAAGAGGGCGGGGGTGGGGGGAGACAACAGACAGTATAACATATGACAAAATAATAATTTATAAATTATGAAAGATTCATGAGGTAAGGGGGAATGGGGAGGGAGGGGGAAAATGAGCAGCCAATATTAAGGGCTCAAGTAGAAAGCAAGTGTTTTGAGGATGATGGTGGCAACAAATGCACATATGTGCTTGACACAATGGATGTATGTATGGGTTGTGATAATAATTGTACGAGCCCCCAATAAAATGATTTTTAAAAAGATATTACCTTGAGAATTGGGTTCACCTGACTAAAACATGCTATGGTCAATGGCTTCCTCTGCATGCGAAAGATGGGCACTGAATTAGGCAGGCAGAAGAATAATCAATGTAGTTGAGTTGTAGTTCTGGCCAAGAACACCCCAAGTACCATGAATAGCGATGGTACAAACAAGTCTGTCTTGGCAGAAGTAATATCAGATAAGCAATTTCAGAGGGCTACTTAGCGGTAAAGATGGTGAAAGTTCGTATTAGATACTTTGGACAAGTTATCAAGAGAACAGTCCCTGGAGTAGGATGTTAAGTTGGATAAAGTGGAGGGGCAGTGAAAAATAGGAATCCCTCTATTGAATGGATTAACAAAGTGACTGCAACAATGGGTTCATCCTAAATTGTGAGGTTGGCACAGGAGAGTGTAGTGCTTTGTTCTGTAGTTCACTCAGTGCCTGTGAGATGGAACTGACTCAATGACAGCTAATATGACAACAGCCCCAGAAACCACAAATAAACACCCAAGGCCTGCATAAAGACATGCTAGTGTGCTAGTTATTTTTACAAAGTTATTATTTTTCTTATTAAAAAAGGGAAGAAGTTTCTTTAGTTAAAAAAAAGGAACAAACAAGGTGACAACAAAATCAGTGAGGACTTCCTACCCCTCAATATACCATTCTTTTGGAGGCGAGCTGAAGCAATTCTCTAAGCTCCACACGGGCCGCCATATGGCAGAGTATTTTCATGAATGTGGGCTCTAGGGTAAGGACAGCACACAGTCATCGGTTGTAAGTGACATTTTGTCTTTCAAGGGAAGTGTAAATCATATAGGCCTCTACATTGAGGGGTCAGCTGGAGGATCAAAGGATCCAGCAGAACAAGGAACTAATGAGAGTTGAGTGGGTTTCAGGCTGCTTTAAAGGTCGATGGGCAATTAAATCAAAATAAAATTTCATGAGACCCTTCCAGACTAACTGTAAGATAGATGAAAATTAAAGATTCTGGCATCTAGAGACTACATTATTCGCATAGGATGAATAAACATTTTTCCTTGTTTTTTTGTTTGTTTAAGTTCAAGTTATTGGGTTCACACATAACAATAGTTTTGAAAGAACACTTACTAATACTTTCTAGGAGACCAGAAATAACCTGTTATCAATGTTCCTGTGGCCCTCACCTGAGACCGCAGGCTGATCCTGCTGCAAAAGGTGGATGGACTGGCATCAGGTGGGGATTAGTCATTTTTCTCACCACTATATGGGAGCTCGACCAGGAGTCCCATTTCGGCAACTGGCTGGAGATGCTCCGGTGTACATGCGCCTTGGGCACCACCATTAGGAGCCTTGTCCCCTTCCACTGGGACCGAGTGGGGACTTATTTTTCTCGTCGCCACTTGGGAGGTCAACTGGAAGGTCCTGTTAAGGCAGCAATAGATCACAGGGAGGGAGCTGCCCTGCTCCATAGGAAACCCTGACCAAAAGCAGGTTGTCTACCAATGTTCTAGCACCAGAATCACCACTAACATGAGGTGTGTGACAGGCAGGTGAGGGGGCTGCCACCGTTTTGGTCCCAGTGCATAGTGGGGACTGGCATTCACAGACAGCCATAGCCCAGGCCAGCAGAGTTGGAGGTTATCCAAGCCCAATGGAGGCTCCCTGGCCGTGTCCTATCCTCCCTGCAGTTTAAGAGTCTGTCTTAATCCCAGAGAAGGCAGCTTCGTCCCATTGGCTCCTCAACTAAGCACACACACCCAATGAAAACCTGCAGTTCCTCTTTTTCTGAGCAGGGTTACCATGGTAACAACACATCCCTATTAGGGTAAAACTAATATGTCTCAAGAAGGTCTAAACTCAGCTCACGTTCCCCATTAGAGGGTGAATCATCCAATGCTTGGTGAATTCTGCTTCACAGCAATAGAAAGAGCTGACATCAAAGGAACAAAACGTGACGTCACTGTGAATGGTTGGCCACCACATGCCAGTTGTCCCTGTGATAACTTTTCTGACACCTCCTGCTTAAAAACCAAAGGTCAGAAGGATCGTTAGGCCCCGCTTTCATGGTCTGTATTCGTACTGAAAATAAAGATTAAGCAAACTTTTGCCCTTCTGCTCCACAAGAGTTTCTGTCCTCCCTGAGCTCGCCTTAGCACGCCTGCGTTACCTTTTCCAGGTGTACTGTCCCAGTCAAACAACCCACCTGACCCCACTAAGTCCCTGCCTGCCCAAGGAGGGGCCCCAAGGAGGCTGCAGCTATGGCTCAAAGGAAGCACAGTAAGAAATGCCAGCGAAGGAGTGAGGTGACCTACTCTGTGTATGTGCACAAGGTGCTCAAGTAGCTCCACGCGGACTCCAGCATCTCGTCCAGGGCCATGGGCATCGTGAACTCACAAACCAATGACACCTTCGTGCACATCACCCACCAGGCACCTCAACTACATATTCCGAACTGCTCGACCATGACCGCCTGGGACATCCAGACAGCTGTGCACCTGCTACTACCTGGACAGTTGGCCCACTACACCAGCTCCAAGTAAATTGACCTTCAGCCTCATAACGTTCAAAACCCAAGGGCCTGTTTCAGGGCCACTTCCATTTTCATCCCAGAGAAAGAAGTCAAACACATTGGTACTACCTAATTTTTTGTTTGATTGTTTCGCTTTGGTTTTTGACTCATGCATAGTTTATTTAGTTCGATAGTTTTCATGATGGAGACCTTTTCTTTTTGAATACCCTTTGCGACACGTAATGCACATATCCCACAATTCAACCATTCAAACATCACAAGAAGAACTGTACAATTAGTACAACAATCAATTTCACAACATTGTCTTTTTTCCCACCATGACTAAATCGCCTTTAAAATGACTTCTGTCATCGCCATTAGTTCTAGTGCTCAGTTCCCTCCTTCCTTCATTCGTTGCTCCCCAAAGCCCCTTCCTTTCCCCAACTCAGACACCACCCACCCCCACCCCAACGAGACATCCCCTACAAACCCTCCCATCATTTCTTATCTGTAGGCATCCACTCCTGTGCTTCACAAACTGAGAAACCCAACAGAAACGATAACGATCAGAAAGAAATTTTAGTGGGAAGGAAAAATAAAACATAGTAATATATAGATAAAAATATAAACATAAAGAAAAAAGCCCACCATCAATATTTTAAAGCCAGGGAGGATGTTTCTCTTATGGACCAGCAAGATATCTTGCACCTAGAACAGAGTCTGGTCGGGTCCAGAGGGAGGTCAGCAGAACAGGACCCTGGGGCTCACCTTTGAGCTGAGGAGGCTCAAGGAGTCTCTGGGAGGAGGCGCCGCTGTGTGGAAGGAAACAAGGGAGGGGGTTAGGAGACCCGCAAAGAGACAATCAGGGAACCCTGAAGCCCCAAACCCAAGGCGGGATCCCCTTTCTCCAACAGGGAATCCCACCATGAACCCCAACCAATCCGAAAGTGGGGAAATAGGACCGGCCTCGGGGACAGCCGCCCATCTCTCACCAAGAGAAGCGCTGGCAGGGCTCCTGGGGCGAGAAAGGGCGCTTGCACCCTAGTCAGCAGACTGCTGTGTGCAGCAGGGGCACCCTAAAATAGCCTCTGCCCACTCGCACGTCCCTGATCCCAGAGCCGCCCAGCTGGGAGCGCCGGCAACAAGGTGCTCAAGCTGTGAGCGCTTCTCTGGCACCGCGAGCAGAGCAAGGACAGTAGGAGCCTTGCCACGAACTGGAGTTCAGAATAAGACACCGCCACTTCCGGCCCTTTCTGGGCGTGACCCGGGGTGGGAGGAGCTGGCAGGGTCAGGGAGGAGTAGGGTCTCTGCCTTCACTTCCTCTCAAGGCAGTTTTTGTCCCGCTCATTTCTGCTGCTGCACCAACACAGGTGCCTGGTGGGGTGGGCGGGGCCTGGCGCGCCTGGGGCGGGGCTTTGGGAGGAGCCAGGAAGAGGCGGTCCCTGCTAAAGGGCCCACACCTGCGGCTGAGACTGCAGCTGCAAAGACTCAGTCCGCAGACCACAGACCACACCAGGCCGGGCCTGGGGAGCCCTGGACGCGAGCCGAGCTCAGGCAGGATGTCAGCCTCTAGGGTGGCACGGAGCAGCAGGAGAAAAACCGAGAAGAAACCTGCCGCTTGGGAAGAAGCGAAATTGTTGGCGGGCTCCATGGCGGTCATGAATGACATGTGAAGACGGAGAACTTTGTGTGATGTGACTCTCATGGATCAGGAAAGAGAGATCCCTACTCATCGTGTGGTCCTGGCTGTAGCCAGGCCAGTATTTAATGTCATGTTCACAACTGAAACGCTGGAATCAAAGTCCTTTGACGTAGAACTCAAAGACACCGACCTGACATTATTGAACACCTGGTGGAATATGCTTACACTGTGAATAGCAACCATGAATAGCAACAATGTGCAGTCTCTGTTGGATGCAGCAAACCAGTACCAGATTCAGCCTGTGAAGAACATGTGTGTTGATTTTTTGAAAGAGCAAGTGGATGCTTCAAACTGTCTTGGTCTAAGCGTTCTAGCAGCGTGTCTAGACTGTCCTGAGTTGAAAGCCACTGTACACGCCTTTATTCACCAGCATTTCACTGACATTTACAAAACTGAGGAGTTTCTCTAACTTGATGCTCAGCGAGTAACATGTCTGCTCAATCAGGACCCCTGACCGTGAGCACAGAGGAGCAGGTTTATGATGCTGCCGTCAGGGGACTGAGACATGATGCGCCGAATCGCCAGCCTTTTATGATTGATGTCCTCGCTAACGTCAGAATTCCTCTCATCTCCAAGAATTTTTGGTGTAAAACCGTCCCAGTTAAACCTCTCATTCAAGACAACCCTGACTGCCTTAAGATGGTGATGAGTGGAATGAGAGAGCATCTACTGTCTCCTGAGGATCGGCAAGAACTGGCAGATGGAAAAAGGCCTCGAAGACCACAGTCTTGTAGATATTTTAACCCAAAGTTAGAAAAAGGTGCATATTCTACACGATCCTGCAGTGAGAATATAACTGCAGAAATGTCATTTGATGCGTGTTTTGCTCTTTAAAATGAGCTGTGTTGATAACTATTTTGTACATTGAACCACGCGTTTTTGGTCTTCAAGTAGAACAGTTTAAATAACTGAAGAATTGATCCCTGCTTTTCCAAAAAGTCTCATTCAATAAAGTGTGTTATTCCCTGAAGCCAGCATTATTAGAATTCTATCACAATGTGTTCAGTATTTATATTAAATGCGCCAATCCCTCCCTTATTTTTGTTATAAAACTTTGTCTTGGAAATATTTTGCCATTTACTAGGACCTATCTATATATTTTTCATAATAATTATTTCTAATATAATGATTGCAGAGGCAGCTTTTGTTAGAAATCATTTATCTTGCCTCATCGAAAGTGAACGTTAGCTTATAGTCTGATGTAAGTAGACTACTTATTATACAGGATTGTTTAGTAATTATTTTTAAATTCTTGTACTTGGCATTTTTGGGAAATGTTGGAATGATATTAGCTATTAATCAATGAGACCCACCCATAGGTCCCCTATACCTACCAGAAATGGTGGCTTATTATTATTATTAAATTGATCTTCAGAGAACGTTTTCAGTAGTAACGTAATTATCCAGAATTAAGCTAATCTACTTTTTTTGAGCTAATAAACTTATACACTATTATCTCTATATATTCCTTGAATATAAATGATGACAGGAGGAAAATGTGTATTAATTTGCAGATGAAAAATGACAGAATAGAAAATCTTATTCTTTTTTCTGAATATTGCCAGGAAATGACCTCTTGGCTCTCTATTTTAAAGGTAAATCATACCATTCTGAGGAGGCCAGGGAAGAGAGAACTTTTAATCTATGAGAGTAGGATAATTGAATTTCAAATAGTTCACTGAGAAATGTAATTAAAAAGTAAAAAGTTTTCTATTTTTCCCTCAACTTTTGGAAGACTATGATCCTGAGGGAAGGAGAAGGGGGGTATGTTGAGCAGAAATTATATGAACTGTTGTGCATTTCAAGGCCGGTTCAGCATTACCATTGGTGTTCTAATTGGAAAATTCTCCTCTAGAGATGACAGACTATTTCTTGTGCTCCTCATTTTAAGTGGGGCTTCCTCTTTTGGTTTGATATCTCTGCATAATGCAGGTGATGGGTTCCGTGGTCCTTTGTGTGCACTGTAGTTTGACAAAATAGCAGGCCATTCTTAGGCCTGGCACACTCTTGATAGATGTTTATGTAGACAACCTAGTTTTTTAATTTGTTTTCCCTCTTACCATATGTATAGATGTTAGGGATATATTTCTTCTATTGATTACATTGAGTTGGGTATTTCTCAACCTACTGACATTCACATATGAGACAACTTCCAATTCTGTTTAAGACCCATGCCTCTATCCTTTTCTGGGAATTTTATTACATACCCTGAAGTCATTTAAGACCCTTGTCTACACTTTCTATTTATTATACATTCTATAATGAATGTTGGATTTACAGTGTGAACATGGCAATGGTACTTTCATTTTCGTATTCTAACTAGGACCAACAACTCTGTTTTTTCAATAGAATGTGAACACATGTTCTCTTATAAACTTTTATAATTAATAGTGTGATAGACAAGACAGTTTTCATATGTTGAAATATACTATGTGGTTCATTTTGCATAAGCATGAATATAAATGAAAGAGAGGTGTAATACTAAAAAAAAGAAATGAAAATAATGAAGTCATCTTTATGGACATCACAGAAAGCATGTTCTCCCTTTATTTACTGCTTAATAGAGATTAATTTCCTGTTAATAGAGGTTACTGCTCTCAACCCAGATTAGGTGGGTGATAGGATTGAGATGGAAAAACCCTTGCTTACAGTTAAACCTTATACATGCCAATTAAATGTTTTTGTAAACTGTGTTTCTCTACATAGTTGTAAGTGATGATGTAGCAATCCCTGGCGACACAAAGTTCAAGATCGTGGATGCTGTTTGAAAGGTGAGCAGGTACCACCCACCAGCTGGTCCCTTGCACAGTTAAACTGACAATTGGTGTCCAAAAAGATTACAGTTTAGAGACCCTATGGGGGCAGTTCCAGTCTCTATAAAGAGTGATCTTTAGTCAAAATGGACGGTACATATACAAAACAACATGTCATTCTCAAATGTGATGCAGTCTGGACTCTCTCTATAAGATATCAACCACATGTTTCTTCCTGGTGCTCCTAATCTGAATTCTAGTCCTAGTCAACTGTTTTGGATAATGACAAGTTTGCTCTTTATGATACATCTTAGGTATCATAAATAATTTTCATTTTGTCTTTTAAACTTGGCAGATTATCCTGAGGCCTCTGGCTTCACATACTAATTTTATTATATTTTGAAATTACTTAATTGCTATTTATGTTTTCTTTATTCATTGCTACACTTGACTTATTCTCTATTAGAATGTGATCATCTCTAAGTCTCCTCACTATTTTTTTAAAAAAGAATAATTTTATTGAGGACTCTTACAGTTCTTGTACCCATACATCAATGGTATCAAGAACATTTGTACATATGTCACAATCATTTCCTAGACATTTCTTTTCTTCTTTTTTAAAATCAATTTACTGGGGGTTTGTACTACTCTTATCAAAATCCATCCATCCATCCATTGTAGTCTTTTCACTTCGTTTGCAGATTTCAATGTGCTCTGCAAATAATTTTGTCCCACGGTCTCCACGTCTATGAATAAGGGCTCTTTTTCACACAGCACTCCATTTCTAGAACCATGTGTCCTGAACACTTCTATTGGACAAACTACAGCGATTTGGTAAAGAATACTGATTGGACAAGACATTGAAAAAATACTCAGTTCAGTTTTCAATGTAAAATAAAATTTAAAAACCTTCAATAAGACTAATGAGTTAAATTTGAGGTATGGCAACACAGAAAATCAGCCTACAAATGTGATGGGCGTATTCAGATAAATGAAAATTTATCTTAATAATGAGTGTTTCTTTGAGGTAGAAACATTTTTCAGAACTAAGTTTTGTGGGAAACTAAGTTTTCTGGGGATTCGTGCTAACCTGGCAAGGGTTAGACTATAGCTATGTTTGCTATATGTAATTTGTTTTGTTTTGTTTTCTCCACAGAGGAGCAGATTCTTCCCACTCTAAATTGTAATGCAGGATTGTGATGCTGGGAATCTACATGGTGATGAAATGGGAGAACAGGGAGTTTTCTGTGTGTTCTTCTGATTGAGGCTGAATCTTTTATAGCACCTGGGCAGTAAGACTCTGACCTTCATGCCTGTGGTGTAGTTTATAGTTTGGCCTGTCCGTGTTCCTTTACTTCATTGCAGTATCTCCTTTCTTTATCTTGGATCTTTTAATACTTGTTCACTATACCCTCACACTTAGGTCTCATGGGTAAGATATGGGGTGTGTGGTTGATAGGGAAAATATTTTACCTCCAGATATGAAAAGTCAATGGAATTGACCTTCCGCTGGTGAGAAATCTTTTGAGTTGATAAAAGTCTCCCTCTCCAGTGTCTGAAACCCAGGGCTTATTTTGAAAGTTCACGTAAAAATCTGGAGGGGTTTTATAGTCAAAGCCCACAAAATGTGGTGCTTCACTAATGACTGGCCCCAATAGTTTCTCACTGTCACAGCAAACAGTACTCAATCTCTAGAAATTTATAAATTTTTAATTTACATTTTTGTTTTATTTGGTTTTTGTTTTTTCAAATACATGGGTTCAGTAGCTTCTGATTCAGGTAAGCAGAATGAAGCCATGCCCCTCAAAATAGACCTCCTCCAGATTTCGGATGACTTTCGATATGCCAATTCACTTCAGTTCTCTGATGGGTGCATGGAAGGACTCTCAGCATCAGTGCATCCATGGCTCACATTGCAGAATAAGGAATAGATGCCTGACTCAGAGGAGGAGGAGTCAGATGAAGAGAGAAAGAGCAGGTGTCCAGAGTGGAAATGGATGGGCAGGGGTCCAGAGAGGGCCTAGAGCTTGTACGTGGGCAGAGTGTTGTGATTATCTCCACGTGATTACACATTATAGAGGTATGAGTGGATAGATAGTATGGGGTGTTCCATCGTCCAGCACCGGGAAACTGATCTACATTTGATCAACCCTTATGCTTTGTCCCTAGGTTCTTTGAATTGAAACCTGAGAAACCAATGCCCTGGCCTTGAAATGAAGAGCCTCCAACGATTGCTGAGTTTCCATGAGCCCTACGCACTTGAATTGTTTTAGGACCATTCAGGTAAGGAAGGATTTTTTTCCCAGAAAATAGGTACTGCACTCTAGAAAATTTCTGAGTTTGTAGAGATATGTCCTAATCTTATGGCATCTTGCCAATCTTTTTCACAACATTGATGCTATTTTTTAAATTAAATTTTACAACTTATGTTAATCTTGCCAATGTATCTTTAACATATCTTGCAAATTAATTAAATTTATTTAGGGAATACTGTCAGACTTACGGTGATAAATTAATATTTCCTTATATTTCAAATATTGTATTGCTTTGTTGTGAATGTTTTCTTAATAATTTACACACTTTTGTATTATTCAATTGGTTGTTTTTCAATTTTTCTTATGTTACGTTTTGTGTGCTGGTTTTTATGTGAAAAGAGGAAGTAAGCAAATTACGCCTAATGAAATAATATTTTGGTATACATTATTTTAACTGAGTAAGAAAAAATAAGCTCATGGAAGATATAGCTGACTATTTATGAAAACACACTCATTCCATAAGTAGTAATAGTGAAGATGATATAGTAAAATGAGTAAGACTTCCCCCATACCCACCCCAGTGAGTCAGTGAAACATCACTCTACTTCATCACAGACACAGAGGAATGACCCCTTGATTGGTCAGTATTAGTCCATGAGAAGCTGATTTTGTCAGATCTCATCTATGAAATCAGTGAAATTATAGGGGTCGAGTATAAATGGATACATCTGTACCAGTCATGACCAGCTGTCAAACCACATCATGAGATCATGAGATTCACCCCCACTAGCCATCAGGATTCCAGACCACATTTCAGATGAGCAGATGAGCTATGCTGGTGTGTGGCTCTGTCAAATTCTTCAGGTTTCCTCTTATTTATACCTGATGTAGATCAAAAATGCATTCATGGATGTGAATTATATGTACATACAAGTGCCCTATGGATTTGAACGCTGAAGCCATCACCTCTGATACCACAATAAACAAGGACATTGCCATATAGGTTGCTCTTGAATCACTGACACTGAAGTGCATGCATCAGGAGTGACTATGGAGCTGTATTTTCCTATTGGCAGCCGTGCTGGGTAAGCTAAGACATGGATGAGGCCAGAGGGAAGACTGTGGCAGCTTCAGAGCCCTCGCCTTATGGTTTACTTCCTCGCAGGTGTGCACGCCTAGATGGAGTTAGTAAAGTCTGGGGCCCAGGTGCAGAAGCCAGGAGCGTAGGTGAAAGTGTCCTGCAGGACTTCTGGACACACCTTCTCCAGCTACGATATGAATTGGGTGTGACAAGCACCAGGAAAAAGCCTTCAGTGGATGGGCTGGATCAACACCCACACTGGGAAGTCAACATATGTCCAGAGCTTCACACAGGGCTATGTCTTCTCCTTGGATGCCCCAGTAGCACAGCTTATCTACAGATTAGCAGCCTGAAGTCCAAGGACACTGCCCCCTGTGACTGTGTGAGACACACGCTGTGAAAACTCACATCCTGAGAGTGTCAGGAAGCCTGAAGGGATGGCAGCTGTGCTTCAACCCCCTCTTTATTTACAGAGTATGCACCTAGAGATGAGAAACAAAGAAAATGACTTCCTGTGAAATTAGCTCCTCAAGGGAGGAGGATACAAAATACCTTGGTGTGTAGACTTTCCCCATCTCTCTGTGTCAGTACTTCATCGCAGGACCACAAACCATTCAGACTCCATGAAGTGTCATTTCACCATCTGCAGAGACAATGGCAAGAACACAGTTTGTCTGCAAATGGACATTATAAAGTGGAAGACAAGGTCGTCTATTACTCCGTGAGAAAGACAGCGAGAGGAGGTCAGTGTGATCCCAGAAACAAACTCCCTGCAGGGAGAGATCTGGGCCGCACGGGGTGCGCAGGACCCACAGATCACAGGCTACAACCCAAGAAAAGGTGCAGATGAGCAGTTTCAGGACTGGTTCCTGTTGTGCTCTGGGGACGCTTCTCCATCTCACTGTTTCACCCAAGGGGTTTCTCCCATTTTTATGAGTCCTGGTCTACAATTGATATTCATGAAGCAAACAATTGTCACAGGAGAAGCTATTGTCCCATGCAGAGAAGGTCGCCTGTTTTACATGTTAGAGAAATGACTCCACCTGAAATTCCAAACACTAGTGTTTGATGAACCCCAGGAATCCTGGGAAACTTTCCCAAACTCATTGAGTGC